>NC_060087.1:70281842-70906842 GCF_922984935.1 Meles meles
AATGGACAGGATTCTGAATTACATGGGATTGGTTCTGACAGCTCTATTCTGTTTAACCAGAATCCTCAAATATTTCTATCCATTTCAGAGGTGGCTCACAAGCACTCAAAACTCTAAGCCAAATGATTCACCAAGAAATTTTGGCCCATTTGGGAATAAATGGTGTCCCAGGGAGTAATAAACTAGAAAGGCGAACATTAAAGTGGAGTCACAGATACTTCTCTTAATTTGTTCTTATTTTCTCATTGAGTAAAGCAATCCAGTGTCTACTCCAGAATATGGAAAAATCACTTGTAAGTAACAAAGGATAAAATGTTTTAGACTCAGATATTCCAAGGAATCCACCACTTTCTACCTATATATTGTGTGCAAGGATTCCATCTCTCTTAGCCTCAGTTTTCTTATCTGAAATATGATAATAATAAATGTCTCCAAACAGTAATGTACCTACTAATAGAGATATGAAGTGAACTAGCCCAAAAAATAACTAATAATATCTAATATAGCAATAGAATCCTTCTCCTTTTTATAAAATAATTTCTTACCTTTCTCTATATAGCAAAACAAAGCTAGGAGATTTTTGCTTTTATCAATCATGGAAAGAAAGATCAGAGCTGACTCTACCTTAACTGCTGGGATGAACCTAGCCTCTAGGGATAATCTCAAATATTTTGGTCTTGTCTGAGAGTAACAATAATTCTGTTCAAGGTACAGTTAGAAATGGTCAAGGGACACAACAGTAATAGAATGCACTGTCTAACTCAATCCCTTAAATTATGAGTTGTGAAGCCACCCTTAGAAATTGTGTTTGTAGTCTAATTTTTCTTAATAACTTTGTATAAATATATATCTGTTATTTAACATTCCACTCCTTTCTTACTTCCTCCCTGATAACTTTGTTTATCTTGCTGTCTTATTCATACTTGAAATGTGGTTTTTGTGCTTCAGTTCCAGCTCTTAGTACATTCTTCCTCAGAACAGACTTTTTTGTGTGTTTGCATCTGTCTTTATATAAAGAGCTTTTTGAGAAAGAATGACCTCTTTTTTGAATATTTCATGCATTCTGGGTAATACCTAACCAAGAACCTGGGAAAGATTAGGCAATTAGTAAATATTTTTGAACTGCCTTTATTGTTTGGGTATCAGTATAACTCATATGTACTACAGACTTATCTGTGTTGTTTGTAATTCTTTAGTCCTTTGAATTAATAAACAAGAGTGTCAGAATATCTGAACCAGCAACTTTTTCACCACTGTCACAGTAAAAAATTATCATGTAGTATTTGTTTCTAAAAGACGTTTTTAGTTATTCTTTGTACAATCTATTTGTAAATGTACTACCTCACCCAACCACATTCTTAAGGACCTGGAAGCTCAAAATATTTCCTGCTGTGCTTTAAGCATGACTGCTTCTGGATACAAGATAAGAATATGAGGGGTTTATTACTATACTGTTACTACACCCAGGCATAAGCTATGGGTAAGGTAAAAGTCCTTTATGTTTCTCACTGGCTTCAGTTTACTGCCTTAAATGGATTGAGTCAAGGCCATGTTTTCATGCCATAGACATGCCATTCAAAATACCAGTATGACCATATTTGAAAAGCCATTCTGTACCACCTTATTGCTGCAGATGTCTTTTACATCTGGCAAGGGCCATTTCTCTGCATGTCAACAGTAATTCAATTTAACAACTGCCTTTTTTGACAAGCTTAGTGTCAGACTCTAAAATGACAGGGTGACAGTTTTCTTTTTCCTGAACAGAACATAGCACAAATTAACTATTTGAATAATGGAGCATTAAATGCATGTAGAACACATTAAATTTTTTTTCTGAGTAATCTGAATAAGCTTGGTATATTATTTGTATGCATTTATGGTCTATAGAGCAACTGAAGCTAATGATTCAATGTGATTTTCAGGACATTTTGATTTGTACCTGAAATATGCTAATATAAAACTTAAAAAAATGAAATTCAAATAATTACCAAAAAAAAAAAAAAACAGTGGAAATTGAGATATGTGTAGAATAAGTTTTTGAGTTACATCGTCTAAATTCATCAGAGTTCTCTGTGGATTCAAGCAACAGAGTTAAAGTGTTGGTTAATACAGCAGCTGATAGCATCATAAGCTAAATTTTTCCATTGCAGTTTTTGCATACCATTTTCTCTAAACAATGCTGGCTATGAGAGGTGGCCTTGGATGTAATCATAAACTTAATGTCAAGACCAGTTTATCATACTTTCATAGCAATCCTTCATATTTTTCTAAAGTCTACCTACCTCAAAATAAGAACCTAGGAATTTTGTTCTACCTACCTGCTTCCCGTTTGATTCTCTTGAGATCAAAACATTTTGACTGAAATATTTTCTTTTTTAAAAATATTTTTATGTTTATTTTATTTGAGAGGGAGAGAAAGAAAGAAAACACAAGCAGGTACAGATGAAGGGCAGATGAAGAAAGACAAGCAGACTCCCTGCTGAGCAGGAAGCCTGCTGTCTGGCTCCATTCTTGGATCCTGAAATTATGATCTAAGCTGAAGTTTTATGCTTAACAAACTGAGCCACACAGGCACCCTTTAACTGAAGTACTTTCTACCAGTCACTGAGCTGCACATGAGGATACTGAAGCGGGGTGAATAAATGCAGATATAAACCCTGTCTTCATGGAGTTTTCAGTTTATTACAGTATTAATTTCCTAAGACTGCCATAACAAGTTGTCAAAAACCTAACAGTTTAAAACAGCACAAGTTTATTTTCCCACAATTCTGTAAGTCAGAGAAGTCTGAACATAGTTTGTTGAATTAGTTCCTCTGCTTAGAGCTTCACAATGCTGAAATCAAGGTATCAGCAGTGCTGTAGTCCCTTCTGGAGACTAAGGGAAAGTGTGTTTCCTTCATTACACTGGTAATTGGTAGAATTTAATTCATTGTCATTGTAGCACTGAGTTCCCCATTTTATTGCTGACTGTCAACTGAAGGTTGTTTCTAGCTTTCAGAAGCCACCTGCATTTCTTGGTTCTTGGGCTTTTTTTTTTTCTGTATCTTTATAGCCAGCAATGGTAAATCAAGTTCCTCACTTGCTTTGTTTCTTTCCTTTTCTTCTACCACATTTCTCTGACTTCATCAAAGAAAAGGAGACATATGATTAAGATCGGCTTACCTGGATCATCTTCTTATCTCAGTTCTATAAAGTTAATAATTTAATAATATCTGAAAAGTGCCTTTGTCATCAATGGTAAACATATTCATAGGATTTGGGAATTAGGTCATATGGATACGGGGGAAGACATTATTCTATCAAATTCATAGGGGAAATAGATCTTTTAAAAGGCTAATAATTTATAAAAGAAGTACAGAATGTATTTTGAAAATGTTACAAGGATGGATATCTCTATATTCTTATATATTTTTTTATAATTTTATATAAAATTATATTTTATACAATATATATTTTAAATAAATAAATAAAATCTAAAAAAGTTAAAAGTTTGAAAATGTTACAAGAAGGATTTAACCAGATGTTCATGAAATATCTTCGTAAGGAAGTAATTTATAAGCTGATACCTAAAGAGAGAATGAGAATGGCCAGGAAAATAAGATTGTGCAACAAGGAATTTCAGAAAGAGGGAAAAGTATGTACACAATCCTAGAGATAATGAAAATAATACTGAAGATGAAATAGATTTTATTTAAGATAAGAAACAATCAAGAATTGCTGGATCACTGTAGGAAGTGGAGGGGGTAATGCAGTAGGCTGGGGAAGTAAGCAGGAACTATATTATTTCAGTTCCTTCGTGCTTTGTTTAAAAATGTAGATCTTTGCCCTAAAAACATAAAAAATTCAATGAAAAGTCCTACCTAGAAATGCTACCATGCTTAAAATCTGTGTCATAGGACTTAAAATTAAGGTCCAGTGTTAAATGTGCCTTGATATCCGAGAAAAAAATAAAAAATAAAAAACCTGGGAACACTGTGAATGGCCTAGTTGCAATTTTAGGTCTTTATTGTGATCCTGAAGAAAGGTACCTTATCCAAACACCCCTTATTATCACAAGGAAGACAAAATGCCCACTAATCCCCAAGGATAAGGCGTCAGTTCTCTGTTAGGCCATGGATGTATTCAAGAAGGCTAATTATACCATCCTGTAGGAACCAGGTATCCCTTCAGCTTCTTAATATTACAATGCCTGCTTCCCATGTTACTGGTTTACTCTGTTCCTGAGAACAACCTCATGTGTCCAGCCATTCATGGCATGTTGTCTCCTTCCCCACTAAACAGTGAGTACATGTGACATATATAGTGCTATAGATCTCATCTTCCCAGGGTCGGTATTGTGTGTTTGTCCACCTATATAATCCTAGCTTAGGAATCCTTTACTCACCAAAGAGTTAAAGATCAGGTGAATAAAATAAAACCTAGACATCTTTTATCACTCACAATTTTAATCTGACATTTAACCACTTGTTAAGAGGCCATTTAGGGTAAACACAGTAAGTTGCACTTAAAAAAATAAGTAACAGATAACTGCTTAACATTCTCCCTTAACCTTGGTTATATGGGTTGGTAGAGAGAGGATTTGTATTTTTATACAAGAAAATAAGACAGAGTATGCTCCTTCCCCAAAGGATGTTTTAGTTGTGTAAGCGCATTAATATACTTAGTTAACAGTGGGAGAAATATTTGGGTCATAGAGTACTGACTGATTCCCTTTATTAGACCACTTAAGCAGTTGCATATCTATGCATACAGTAGGTCTTGCTGGCCAACTAAGAAAATTATTCCAGGCCCAAGATGAAAAGAGTGCAGAATCAAAAACCAAACCCTCTATTTTTTTAATCCAGACCTGTTATTAATTTGCAATATGATCTTATATAGATTGTTTTCCTTCCCTGTGTTTCACTAATTCTACTTGGAGCAATACATTAAATGGTTAGAACCAATGGTCTCTACAGTTTCATTAATTTCTGATGTTTTATAATTCTGTAAAAGTTTATGGTTAATACTTTAAAGAGATCAACTTAATCTTTAATGTATATACAGTAATAACTATTGTGTGGTCTGCTGATAAGTGGTGAGCTATTAAAAATTGAATCTCTGTGGTACAAGAGGAGGCTGTTTCCTTTTAAATTTTTTAAAGTTCATAAAAAGTAGAGAAGTTATCAGATATTACTTTTCACCTTTCCCCATAGCATTTGTGAAAATCACCTTAAATGGGTTACTTGTACATTTCAGAGTTAATGCTTATTTTTTATTTTATTGCAACAAAATAGTACAATTGAGAATTGATTTATGAAGATCTCTTACTGAATGAGTTATTTTAATAAATTTGTACTTTTTCATCTTAATCAGCTTCATCTAACAGGAAGAAGAAAACAAAAGTGGCATACTATTAAATTACAAAGGATTGGTTCTCATTTCACTATGGATTTCTGCCTTCTCCTAATTGGTTGTAGTTTAAATTCAGCTCAACATTAGGTATCAACTTACCTCTTCCAAATTAGGACTTAATTTAGCTTCTAGGAACTGAAGCTCAGGAAGTTGAACCACTAGTCACTATGGGTATTCTACATTTTTATAAGAATAAACTCAGACTCATGATTAATCATCCAGGACTCTATCAGTAAGAATGAATCTAAGGTCTTGGCCCCTGGGTGGCTCATTTGGTTAAGCATCTGCCTTTGGCTGAAGTAATGATGCCAGGGACCTGGGACCAGTCCTGGGATGCATCCTGGAATTGAGCCCCAAGTCAGTAAGCCTTCCTGTTCAGGGAGCAGCCTGATTTTCCCTCTTTCTCTGCCTGCTACACCCTGTTTGTGTGTACACACTCTCTCTTGCTCTCTGTCAAGTAAGTACATAAAATCTTTTAAAAAAGAATGAATCTAAGGTTATAGTTTTCCCTTACCATAACAACCTCAATATTCAGAGACATGTATCAATCACCATAAATCTATCTCAATATCCTTTTATGCCTCTGTCATTCATAGGTTTTCCTAAATACTTCTTAAACTTAGTTATATCTTCAGCCTCTATTCTTCATTGTAGGAAATACATAGATGCCAAACAAGGAGGGATGAAGTTATTTTTGACAATTGACAGAAGAGAATGGTAAAAGGTGGTAATGAATACATGTAAATTAAGCTTACCCTGCCTGATAATTTCTTTTTATTTATTTATTTATTTTCAGCGTAACAGTATTCATTGTTTTTGCACCACACCCAGTGCTCCATGCAGTGCGTGCCCTCCCTATTACCCACCACCTCGTTCCTCAACCTCCCACCCCCTGCCCCTTCAAAACACTCTGGTTGGGAGGTGGGATTGGGAGAGGGGGAGCGGGCTATGGACATTGGGGAGGGGAGGCGAACCATAAGAGACTATGTACTCTGAAAAACAACCTGAGGGTTTTGAAGGGTCAGGGGTGGGAGGTTGGGGCAACCTGAGGGTTTTGAAGGGTCAGGGGTGGGAGGTTGGGGGAACAGGTGGTGGGTAATGGGGAGGGCACGTTTTGCATGGAGCACTGGGTGTTGTGCAAAAAGAATGAATACTGTTACACTGAAAAAATAAATAAAATGGAAAAAAAAAAAAAAAACAACACTCTGGTTGTTTTTCAGAGTCCATAGTCTCTCATGATAATTTCTTTTTTTAAAACTTAACCATGTTAGTCCTCTTTTTTATAATAATATTCCTCTAAGCATAATATTCTCAAGGTTCATCCATGTTGTGGCATGTCATAATCTCATTATTTTTTAAGGCTTAATAACATCCTTTTGTAAGTATATACCACATTTTCTAATCCATTCTCCCATTGATGAACACTTGGGTTGCTTCCACCTTTTTGTTATTGTGAATAATGCTGCTATGAACATGTATATGCAAGTATCTGTTTGAGTATCTCCTTGATTTCTCTGGGATATGTATCTAGAAATGGAATGCTGGATCACATGGTAATGTCATGTCTATTTTTTTAGGAAAATGTCAAAATGTTTCCCATGGCAACTGCATAATTTTGTATTTGCACCAGGCAATGCACTAGGGATTCAAATTTCACAACATCCTCAGTAACACTATTTTTAGTAGTCACCCTATGAATGTGAAGTAATGTCTTCTTGTCATTTCAATTTACACTTTCTAATTGTTACTAATAATGAACATAGTTACAGGTGCTTATTTGGACATTTTCACGTTTTCTTTAGAGAAATGTCCACAATTCAACAACACACATAAAAAATAACTCAATTAAAAAATATATAACCGGGGCACCTGGGTGGCTCAGTGGGTTAAGCCTCTGCCTTTGGCTCAGGTCATGGTCCCAGGGTCCTGGGATTGAGCCCCACATCAGGCTCCCTGCTCAGCAGGGGGCCTGCTTCCTCCTCTCTCTTTCTGTCTGTCCCTCTGCCTACTTGTGATCTCTGTCAAATAAATAAACAAAATCATTAAAACATATAGAATTTATAAGAGTTGAATACACAAGAAAATGCTACTTTATGCAAAAGGTACATAAATGTCTATGATCTACTATGTGTGTCATGAAGGAGAGCCTTATTTCCTGTAGCCATAACACTGAAATTGTTGAAAGTCAAACATAGAAAGTCAAACATAGAAACTCATCCTGTACTTATATAATTGCACAGTAAGTTGAACTTAGAATCACAGGGTATCTACTGTTAAAGTGAGAGCATTGATAGTAAAATGAGGAAATCATGTATAAATTTGGGAAGATGCTGATGAAGTAGGGGACATTGACATCTTAAATTCTGATTATTCATCTTTGCCAGTGAAAGAGATTTTCCAATCCCCAGAAGAAAAAACCTCCCAATGCCCAGCAAAAGTCATTCCCCCAACACCAGCAGAGGTGACCTCCCCACTCCCAGTGGAATCCTCACTCACAGTAGTATTGGCTTTCCACCTCCAACATTGCCTGACGAAATGGTAACTGCTTCCCCTGATGTAACTGTCATGGAAAATAATGTTAACTCTCCTCTTGACCCATCCCTACCATTTCTCTTTGCTTCCAGAAGTAAAACTAGACTTAAATCCCAGCAGGTCCTTAAAGGTGAGGTACAGTGTACTTGCAAAGAACTATTTGATCTTTCCAATTTATACAAGCAGAAGTCTGATAAACATGTATGTGAATGTATACTAAGGATGTAAGACAATGGTAGAAGGAATATAAAGTTGATTCAGGGTTTATTTATTAATACGGTTCTACTAAGCAGACATTCTGAATTTAATGTTGCAGCTTTGGGAGTTAAAAGGGACTCCAGGACTTTGGTTGACTGGCTGAAGAGTTGATCAAAAAAGAGCCCACTCGCCTAGGTGGCTCAGTGGTTTAAGCCTCTGCCTTCAGCTCAGGTCATGATCTCAGGGTCCTGGGATCGAGCCCCGCATTGGGCTCTCTGTTCAGCAGGGAGCCTTCTTCCTCCTCTCTCTCTCTGCCTGCCTACTTGTGATCTCTGTCTGTCAAATAAATAAATAAAATCTAAAAAAAAAAAAGAGCCCACTGTGAGTGAATTGGAAATGCCTGATATTCCTTGATTTAATGTAGAGAAAAGAATTCATAGTTTTGGGGAAATTGAAATGTTAGAGTGAATTTGTCATTTAAGATCTATTCACCCATACTGGGAGGGTCCAAAATACATACCTTCGTCAATACTTTGAGAAATAAATTTCTGAGGAGAGCACCAGTATCCTTAAAGAACTCGGTGGTAGTTCTATTCTGCAGGGCAGATATTACAGTGAGAATTATAGCTACTCAAGTGAAAAACCTAAATACTGCAAGAATAATTGGATCATGGAGTGGCCAGAGCCAAGTGGCAGCACTCAACTACCAAAAGCAAGTGGGTATGATTATATATGCTGGTTGAATCCAGTAAAAGAGAAGTAAAAACTGCCGTACATTTATCGGTAAGACACTTACATGTCAGTTACAACATAACTATGTAGGTGAATCACAGAACAAGCCTTTATAATTTTGGATCAAAGAACTGCCATAATAGGAAGATACCTACTCTCCTTAGTCCCTAGCTTTCTACTAAGCTTAGTAGAGATCGAACACTTAAACAACAAAGACCTCAAAGTTACCATTCAAACTGAGTTGCTCATAATAAACTGTGTGTTATCTCACTCACCAAACCATAATGTTGAGTGTGCACAGCAGCACTCTATCAGCAGATGAAAGTAGTATATACATGATTAGGCCAGAGTATGCCCTAATGGCACAATTAAGTTACATGAAGAAGTGGCCCAAACATCCATGATCCCCAGTTTGCTACACTGCATTCTGTATCCAAGCATGCACCTGTGACTTCATGGGGAATTCCCTATTATCATTTGACAGAGGAAGAAGAAGATTTGAGTTGGCTAACAAATAATGCCGCATTATATATATGCTGTCACCTGAAAGTGAACAGCTACAGAACCCTAGCCTCTCTCTCTCTCTAGCACAACCTTGAAGGACAGTACTTAAGTTTACTTCTACCTTCCAGGGTGTAGAACTTTGGGCATTGCACCCTGTTGTTCACTTTTCTTGGAAAGAGAAATAGCCAGAGATATGGCTACATAACCATTTATAGGTTATTTCTAACAGTTTAGCTATATGGTCAGGGACTCAGAAGGAACATGATTGGAAAATTGGTGACAACGAAATTTGGGGAAGAATGGGAATTTTCTATATTCATCCCTCCATGGAACATTTATTTTGACAACAATCCATGGACAACAGTACTTACCTGGAAATCCAGGAGTCCAGCAAAGAAATACAAGAACAACTTTGGAGCAAAAATCCCAAGGATAAATGTATTGAAGAATATAAAAATAGTTTCAAGTTATCCACATTACTTCTCCCACAAGACAAAGTTCAGTTTCAAGAGACCAGCTTGACCTGTGATTTTTCCCACAGGGGAAATTGAGAGTGTAGTTAGTGAATGCCTGGTTTCCCCAGCCAAGTGAGATACTGCCCAAGATCTCACTTCTTTCATGCTTCACTTATAATGCTGAGCTGACTGGCAAAACTGAAGGCTTGGGAGAGTCTTGCAGCACAGTAACCAGGGTTCAAAACTCATGAAAGTGACACAGATATCACTATAGTTTTTTGTTTGTTTGTTGTTGTTGTTTGTTTGTTTATTCTGGACCTCATCAGGAAGCCTCTCCATGAGCTGCCTATGGGTTCCCAGGCTACTGACTCCTTCAACTGGTGCATGGGCACCTCTAATGCTCCACACATAGCATCACATCCCATTGTAAGGTCCCTGACAGTAAGTGAAAGTTTTTATGGAGGAATCGCAAACATGCACAGGAAGCCATCTTAACACAGCAGATTTGGGAGAAGACTTGAGTATTTTAGGGTACTTCCCTTCAGATAAAACAAATGAGAAGCTCTCGGCACCCAGAGTGACTTTGCAAGATTGAGAGAAAAAAAATACTATTTTAAGGATCCCTCCCAGGGAGGAAACAAGATGTGTGGAGTGGTTGCATCCACAGAAGAGGTCTGAAAGATCCTCAGAATGCCTCCTGGGCAGACTGATCAGGGAAAGGTAAATGTCATATGAAAAATGTATTTCTTTCCCAAAGCCAGTCAGCAAAGACTGGAGTAGAATACATATACAAATGTGAGGACAATAATGCAAAACTACAAGAAACACAATCAGGGAAACATGACACCATAAAAGGAAAACAATATTTTTTTCAGTAACCAAGACCAAAACGGAGATCTGTAAATTGCCTGACTGACAAAGAAATCAAAATAACTGTCTTAAAGAAACCCATGAGCTATAGAAGAATAAAGACAGACAACTCAATGAGCAGGAAAACAATATAGGAACAAAATGAGAAGTTTAACAAAGAGAAAGATGAAAAATACAGTAAATGAAACCATACTCCTTGGTATTTAGCCAAAGGAGTTGACAACTTACATCAACCTAAAAATTTGCACAAAGATGTTCTTAATAATTTTATACATAATGTAAAACATGGATACAACTACAATGTCTTTCAGATGGTAAATAGATAAATAAACTGTGGCACACTCAGCTATTGGAATACACAACACTAAAACTAAATGAGTTATCACACATGAAAAGATATGAAAGAACTTTAAATTCATATTATTAAATGAAAGAAGTCAATCTGAAAAGTCTACATAATGTATATAATTCCAACACTATGACATTCTGGGGAAAGCAAAACCATAAAGACAGTAAGAAGGGCAGTTCTTTCCAGGGTTTCGTAGGGGCAGGAAAATGAATAGGTGGGACACAGAGGATTTTTAGGAAAGTGCAAATATACTATTTAATATTATAACTATGGGGGTGCCTGGGTGGCTCAGTGGGTTAAGCCTCTGCCTTCGGCTCAGGTCATGATCTCGGGGTCCTGGAATCGAGCCCTATATCGGGCTCTCTGCTCGGCATGAAGCCTGCTTCCTTCTCTCTCTCTGCCGGCCTCTCTGCCTACTTGTGATCTCTCTCTCTCTGTCAAATAAATAAATAAAATATTTAAAAAAATATTATAACTATGGATATATAGCAGTATACATTTGTCAAGACACTTAGAATGTGCAACACCAAGAGTGAATTGTAATGTAAACTATGGATTTGGGGTGTTTATAGTGTGTCAACATATGCTCATCAATTGTAACAAATGTATCATTCTGATAGGAGATATTCATAACTAAAAGTTATGCATGTGGGGGGACAGGGGACATATGGGAAATCTGTGCCTTACCCTCTATTTTGCCTCGAACTTTAAATACTCTAAAAAGCTAAAGTCTCAAGTAAACACACACACACACACACACACACACACACACACACACACATACAGTAGAGAATGTCAACACCAGACTTGATCAAAGAGAAAGAAGAATCTAGGAAGTAAATGACAAATTATTTGACAATAAACAATCAGAGGAGAAAAAAGCAAAACAAATTAAAAAGCAAAGAGAGACTATGGGATTTATAGAATATAAGAAAAATATAATTAATATAAACATTATGGGAATCCCAGAAGTAGAAGAGAGAGAGACAGATGCAGAAATTTTACAGAAAAAAATAATGGTTGAATACTTTCCAAATATGAGGAGAAATATGAGCATCGCAGTACATGAAGCTCAATTCCCCTAAGAGATTCAACATAAAGACTTAACCAAGTCACATTCACCTAAGTCAAAATCAAAGAAAAAGATGGAATTTTGAAAGTTGCATATTTAATACAAACTGCCTACTGTCACCATAGAATGCTATGATAATATCATTGATTATATTCCCCATGAAATAGCGTTTATTCCCATAATTACTTATTTCATACCTAGAAGCTTGTACATCATACTCCACTTTGTTCGTTTTATCCATCATCCACGCCTTCTTTCTGGCAAACATCAGTGTGTTCTCTGTATTTATAAAACTGATTCTGTTGTTTGTTTATTTATTTATTTGTTTTGTGGGATTTTTTTTTGGTCATGTGTAAGAGAAACCGTATAGTTTTTGTATTTCATCACCACACTTATTTCATTTAGTTAATACACCCTAGGTTCATCAACATTCCAGCAAATGGCAATATCTTATCTGTTTTATGGGTGTGTAATATTCTGCTGTGTGTATATATACCACATTTTTCTTATCTAATTGTGTATCAATGGATAAAGGTTTCTCCTATATCTTGGCTCTTGTAATAATGTTGCAATAAACATAAAGGTGCATGTAAAGTTTTTTTTTTTAATTTTATTTTTTTTATTTGTTTATTTACAGCATAACAGTGTTCATTGTTTTGGCATTACACCCAGTGCTCCATGCAGTACTTGCCCTCCCTATTACCCACCACCTGGTTCCTCAACTTCCCACCTCCCCGCCCCTTCAAAACCCTCTGGTTGTTTTTCAGAGTCCATAGTCTCTCATGGTTCATCTCCCCTTCCAGTTTCCCTCAACTCCCTTCCTCTCCATTTCCCCATGTCCTCCATGTTATTTGTTATGCTCCACAAATAAGTGAGACCATATGATACTTGACTCTCTCTGCTTGACTTATTTCGCTCAGCATAATCTCTTCCAGTCCCGTCCATGTTGCTACAAAAGTTGGGTATTCATCCTTTCTGATGGAGGCATAATACTCCATTGTGTATATGGACCACATCTTCCTTATCCATTCATCCGTTGAAGGGCATCTTGGTTCTTTCCACAGTTTGGCGACCGTAGCCATTGCTGCAATAAACATTGGGGTACAGATGGCCCTCAATTTCACTACATCTGTATCTTTGGGGTAAATACCTAGCAGTGCAATTGCAGGGTCATAGGGAAGCTCTACTCTAAATTTCTTCAGGAATCTCCACACTGTTCTCCAAAGTGGCTGCACTAACTTGCATTCCCACCAACAGTGGAAGAGGGTTCCCCTTTCTCCACATCCTCTCCAACACACGTCGTTTCCTGTCTTGCTAATTTTGGCCATTCTAACTGGTATCAGGTGATATCTCAATGTAGTTTTAATTTGAATCTCCCTGATGGCTAGTGATGATGAACATTTTTTCATGTGTCTGATAGCCATTTGTATGTCTTCGTTGGAGAAGTGTCTGTTAATATCTTCTGTCCATTTTTTGATATGATTATCTGTTTTGTGGGTGTTGAGTTTGAGGAGTTCTTTATAGATCCTGAATATCAACCTTTTGTCTGTACTGTCATTTGCAAATATCTTCTACCATTCTGTGGGTTGCCTTTTTGTTTTGTTGACTGTTTCCTTTGCTGTGCAGAAAGTTTTGATCTTGATTAAGTCCCAAAAGTTCATTTTTGCTTTTGTTTCCTTGGCCTTTGGAGACATATCTTGAAAGAAGTTGATGTGGCTGATATCGAAGAGGTTACTGCCTATGTTCTCCTCTAGGATTCTGATAGATTCCTGTCTCACGTTGAGGTCTTTTATCCATTTCGAGTTTATCTTTGTGTACGGTGTAAGAGAATGGTCAAGTTTCATTCTTCTACATATTGCTGTCCAGTTTTCACAGCACCATTTATTGAAGAGACTGTCTTTTTTCCATTGAATATTTTTTCCTGCTTTGTCGAAGATTATTTCACTATAGAGTTGAGGGTCCATACCTGGGCTCTCCACTCTGTTCCACTGGTCTATGTGTCTGTTTTTATGCCAGTACCACGCTGTCTTGGTGATCACAGCTTTGTAGTAAAGCTTGAAATCGGGTAACGTGATGCCGCCAGTTTTGTTTTTGTTTTTCAACATTTCCTTAGCAATTCGGGGTCTCTTCTGATTCCATACAAATTTTAGGATTATTTGCTCCAGCTCTTTGAAAAGTACCGGTGGAATTTTGATCGGAATGGCATTAAAAGTATAGATTGCTCTAGGCAGTATAGACATTTTAACAATGTTTATTCTTCCAATCCAAGAGCATGGAACAGTCTTCCATCTTCTTCAATTTCTTTCATGAGTGTTCTGTAGTTCCTCGAGTACAGGTCCTTTACCTCTTTGGTTAGGTTTATTCCCAGGTATCTTATGGTTCTTGGTGCTATAGTAAATGGAATTGATTCTCTAATTTCCCTTTCTGTATTTTCATTGTTAGTGTATAAGAAAGCCACTGATTTCTGTACATTGACTTTGTATCCTGCCACGTTACTGAATTGCTGTATGAGTTCTAGTAGTATGGGGGTGGAGTCTTTTGGGTTTACCATATAAAGAATCATGTCATCTGCGAAGAGAGAGAGTTTGACTTCTTCATTGCCAATTTGGATACCTTTTATTTCTCTTTGTTGTCTTATTGCTGTTGCTAGGACTTCTAATACTATGTTGAACAAGAGTGGTGAGAGTGGGCATTCTTGTTGTGTTCTTGATCTCAACAAGAAGGCTATGAGCTTTTTCCCATTGAGGATGATATTTGCTGTGGGTCTTTCATAGAAAGATTTTATGGAGTTCAGAAATGTTCCCTCTATCCCTATACTTTGAAGCATTTTAATCAGGAACGGATGCTGGATCTCGTCAAATGCTTTTTTTGCATCAATTGAGAGGACCATGTGGTTCTTCTCTCTTCTCTTATTGATTTGTTCTATCACATTGATTGATTTGCAAATGTTGAACCAAACTTGCAACCCAGGAATGAATCCTACCTGGTCATGGTGGATAATCTTTTTAATGTGCTGCTGGATCCTGTTTGCTAGGATCTTGTTCAGAATCTGCATCCATATTCATCAGTGATATTGGTCTGAAATTCTCCTTTTTGGTAGGGTCTTTGCCTGGTTTGGGGATCAGCATAATGCTGGCTTCATAAAGAGTCTGGAAGTTTTCCTTCTGCTTCAATTTTTTGGAACAGCTTCAGGAGAATTGGTATTATTTCTTCTTTGAAAGTTTGGTAGAATTCCCCAGGGAATCCGTCAGGTCCTTGGGCTCTTGTTTTTTGGGAGGTTTTTGATCACTGCTTCAATCTCCTTACTAGATATCAGTCTATTCAGGTTGTCAATTTCTTCCTGGTTCAATTTTGGGAGTTTGTAGTTTTCCAGGAATGCATCCATTTCATCTAGGTTGCTTAGCTTATTGGCATATAACTGTTGGTAATAATTTCTGATGATTGTTTCTATTTCCTTGGTGTTAGTTGTGATCTCTCCCTTTTCATTCATAATTTTATTAATTTGGGCTTTCTCTCTTTCTTTTGGATTAGCGTGGCCAGTGGTATATCTGTCTTATTGATTCTTTCAAAAAACCAGCTTCTAGTTTCATTGATACGTTCTACTGTATCTCTGGTTTCTACCTCATTGATCTCTGCTCTAATCTTGATTATTTCCCTTCTTGCGTGTGGAGTTGGTTTGATTTGTTGTTGATTCTCCAGTTCTTTGAGGTGTAGAGACAGCTGGTGTATTCTGGATTTTTTCAATGTTTTTGAGGGAGGCTTGGATGGCTATGTATTTACCCCTTAGAACCGCCTTTGCTGTATCCCATAGGTTTTGACCGATGTGTCTTCATTCTCATTGGTTTCCATGAATTGTTTAAGTTCATCTTTGATCTCCTGGTTGATCCAAGCATTCTTAAGCAAGGTGGTCTTTAGCTTCCAGGTGTTTGATTTCCTTCTGAACTTTTCCTTGTGATTGAGTTCCAGTTTCAAAGCATTGTGATCTGAGAATATGCAGGGAATAATGTCAGTCTTTTGGTATCGGTTGAGTCCTGCTTTGTGACCCAGTATGTGGTCTATTCTGGAGAAGGTTCCATGTGCACTTGAGAAGAATGAGTATTCTGTTGTTTTAGGGTGGAATGTTCTGTATATGTCTATGAGGTCCATCTGGTCCAATGTTTCATTCAATGCTCTTATTTCTTTATTAATTTTCTGCTTCGATGATCTGTCTATTTCTGAGAGAGGCGTATTAAGATCTCCTACTATTATTTTATTCATATCAATATGACTCTTTATCTTGATTAATAGTTTTCTTATGTAATTGGGTGCTCCCATATTGGGGGCATAGATATTCACAATTGTTAGATCATCTTGGCGGATAGTCCCTTTAAGAATTATGTAGTGTCCTTTTGTATCTCTGACTACAGTCTTTAGTTTAAAATCTAATTTATCTGATATGAGAATCACTACACCGGCCTTCTTTTGAGGCCCATTGGCATGAAAGATGCTTCTCCATCCTTTCACTTTCAGTCTGGGTGTATCCTTAGGTTCAAAATGGGTCTCTTGTGGACAACATAAGGATGGGTCCTGTCGTTTTATCCAATCTGCAACCCTGTGTCATTTTATGGGCGCATTTCGGCCATTCACATTGAGAGTGATTATTGAGAGATAGGTTTTTATTGACATCATGTTGCCTTTGAAGTCTTTCTGTCTGTAGATTGTTTCTATATTTCTCTTCAATGATATTCTTAGGATTTTTTCTCTTTTATAGGACCCCCCTTAATATTTCCTGCAGTGTCGGCTTGGTGGTTGCATAGTCTTTTAAGCCTTGCCGGTCTTGGAAACTCTTTATCTCTCCATCCATTTTAAATGTCAGTCTTTCTGGATAGAGTATTCTTGGTTGCATGTTCTTCTCATTTAGTACTCTGAATATATTTTGCCAGCCCTTCCTGGCTTTCCAGGTCTCTGTGGAAAGGTCTGATGTTATTCTAATGGGCTTTCCTCTGTATGTAAGGAGTTTCTTTGTCCTAGCTGCTTTTAGGAGGGTCTGTTGTGAAACCTAATTCCTCATTTTAACTATAAGGTGTCATGAGGACTTTCGAGAATCTAAAATCGTGGGAGGAAATCTCTCTGCCTCTAGTGCATGTATTTTTTTGAATTAGTATTTTTGTTTTCTTTGTGTAAATACCCATTAATGGAGTTATTGAATATTATGATATTACTAATCTTTCGGAGGAATTTTCATACTGTTATACATAGTTGCTGTCTCCAATTTATAGTATCACCAAGAGTGCACTAAGATTCCTTTGTCTTCACATCTTTGTCAACACTTGTTTTTTTCTTGTTTCTGATTTTCACCATTCTGACACATGTAAAGTAATATATCATTGTGGTTTTGATTCAAATTTACCTGATGATTAGTGATACTGACCATCTTTTCATTTGTCATTTGGTCACTTGAATGTCTTCTTTGGAAAAAAGTTTATTCAGATCCTCTCTCCATTTTAAAAAATTATTTATTCTTTTGGTGTTAAGTGGTATAAGTTATTTATATATTTTGGATACTAATCATTTATAAGATATATGGTTTGTGAATATATTTTCCCATTGATTAGGTTGTGTTTTCTTTTGTTGATTTTTTTTTCCACAGTGCGAAAACTTTTTATTTTGATGTAGTGCCAATAGTTTACTTTTGTTTTTGTTTCCCTTGTTTGAAGAGACATACCTAGAAAAATGATGCCACAGCTGATGTCAAAGAAATCAATGTTTGTCTTCTCTTCTGGTATTGTTTTATGATTTCAGGTTTCACATTTAAATCTTTAATTAGTTTTGAAGTTATTATTGTCTATGTTGTAAAATGTGGTCCAGTTTCATTCTTGTTAATGTAACTTTCCAGTTTTCCAGCAACATTGAAATATTTGGGTATAAGATGACAATAGGTGGGCTTGTGATAAGTAATTTTATGCATCAACTTGATCAAACTATGGGATAACAAGGTATCTTCTAAAATATTATTTCTAGGAGTTTCTGTAAGGATGTCTATGGAATCAATGTGCACTTCTGCTTTTTTGGTTCTTCACCTTACAGATGTCAGATCATGGGACTTCCTGACCTTCATAATCATGTGTTCCAATTTCTTTAAAAAAAATATTTGAGAGAGAGAGAGAGAGCACTTGAGGAAGAAGAGAAGGAGGAGAGGGAGAGGGACAAGCAGCCTCCTGGCTGAGTGCAGAGCCTATTGTAGGGCTTGATCCCATAACACTGAAATCATGACCTGAATTGAAATCAGGAGTCCCGTGCTCTCTTCGGCAGCACATATACTAAAATTGGAATGAAATCAGGAGTCCCGTGTTTAACCAAGTGAGCCACCCAGGTGCCCCACGTGTGCCAGTTTCTAAATAAATCATATATAAAAAATAATATTTACACTTATAAGTGTATATATGTATATATAAGTATACTTAAGTACACTTATATACAGTGTACTATATATAATATATATAACTATGTTATTATGTATGTTATTGTATATATAATCTTATTTTTAATATTATAGATAGACTGATAGAAAAAAATATATATATATTCTATTTTTCTGGAGGATCCTAATTAATACTGTCTTCTTTATATTATGAATATTTATTTCTCATCAGATGCATGATTTGTGTTTGATTTAATCAAATAGGTTGCCTTTTCACTTTCTTGTTAAGAATATATACGTTAGGTAAAAAAAAAAAAAAAAAAAGAATATATACGTTAGGGGTGCCTGGGTGGCTCAGCCTGGCATCAGGCTGTCTGCTCAGCAGGGAACCTGCTTCCCCCCACCCCCTTCTCTCTGCCTGCCTCTCTGCCTACTTATGATCTCTGTCTGTAAATAAATAAATAAAATCTTTTTTAAAAAAGAATATATATGTTAGAGTCTTTTTTTTTTTTTTGGTATCTCCTATTCTATTTCCCCTAACTAGATGTCTGTCCTTTTTCTTGTGCCACACAGTTTTGATTACTGTAGCCTGTAGGAGGTTTTGAATTCAGGAACTAAATATTTATGCTTTGATTTTCTTTCTCTTTTTTTTAGGATTTTTATTTGACAGAGAGTGAGCACAAGTAGGGGAAACAGCAGAGGGAGAGGGAGAAGCAGGTGCCCCACTGAGAAGTGTGCCCATCATGGGGCTTGATCCCAGGACCCCAGGATCATGACCCAGGCCGAAGGCAAAGGCTTAACCAACCGAGCCACCCAGACACCACTATGCTTTGATTTCCTTTTTCAGAATTGGTTATTTGGGGTCCCTCGAAGTCCATACGAATTTTTAGTTGATTTTTTTAAAATTCTGCATAAAGTGCCATTGAATTTTGTAGGGATCGCAGTAAACATCTAGACAATTTTGGGTAGACTTGTCATCTCAACAATATCAAGTCTTCCAATCCATGATCAAGGAATGCCTTTCTATTAATTTGCCTTCTTTAATTATGTTCAGCAACGTTTTTTATTTCCCAGCATACAAGTTCTTGCCTTCTTGGTTAAGGCTATTTCTAAGCTATTTTATTCTTTTGAGGTTATTGTAAATGGAACTGTTTCTTAACTTCCATTTTGTATTGTTCATTTTAAGTTTAGAAATGCAGTTGATTTTTAAGTGTTGATTTTGTATGTCACCTTTTTGCTGATTTTTTTCTTTTACCTTAGGAGTTTTATAGTGGGGTGTTTAGCATGTTGTTAATAATCTCATGTCATTTGTGAACATATCTAATTTTTTCTCCTTTATTCAAATTTGGAGAATTTTTCTTTATTGACTAATTTATCTGGGTTGAACTTCCAATATTATGTTGAGTAGAAGTGATAGAACTAGGCATCCTTGGTTTATTACTGTTTTTAGAGGCAAAACTTTTAATCTTCCCCTACTGATTATGATATTAGTCATGGGTTTATAATGTTAAGGAAATTGCTTTCACTTATGGAATGAAATGTGTCTTTAAAAAATTTGTATTTTAGGTCATAACTCCCACTGTCTCAGAAAGCTACTCTTTGGAGATAAAATCCCTATAAAATTAATCAAATTAAAATTTTATTTTATTTTTTTTTTTTTTTAAAGATTTTTTATTTACTTATTTGACAGAGAGAGATCACAAGTAGGCAGAGAGGCAGGCAGAGAGAGAGGGAAGCAGGCTTGCTGCTGAGCAGAGAGCCTGATGCGGGACTCGATCCCAGGACCCTGAGATCATGACCTGAGCCGAAGGCAGCGGCTTTAACCACTGAGCCACCCAGGCGCCCCAAATTAAAATTTTATTATTGTTGGGCTCATACCCAATATGTTCAGCAGCAGTGATATAAAAATGAAAACTTTGGAGACAGATAAACAAACACAAGGAGAATGCTATGAGAAGACGAAGGCAGAAGAAGAAGATGAAGGCAGAGAATGGATTCATGCTTCTACAACTCAAGGAATGACAAAAATGCCACCAAAACACCAGAGCTAGGGGAGAATTACAGAACAGATTCCCCCTCAAAGCTCTCAGAAAGATCAAACCCTGATGATACCTTGCTTCTGTATTTCTAGGCTTCATAGCTATGGGAAAATTAATCTTTTCTATAAAGTAATGTAATTTGTAGTATTTTGTAACATTTGCCCTATAAAACTGATATACCTCCAATTCTAATTTATTGTCTTTAAGCATAAATGGTGTTAATTTTTTTCAGATATTCTTTCTGCAACTATTTAGGTGATTATGTGATATTTCCCTTCCTTTTAATGTGGCATTTTACATTGATTTTTTTAAAAAGATTTTATTTATTTATTTGACAGATAGAGATCACAAGTAAGCAGAGAGGCAGACAGAGAAAGAGAGGGAAGTAGGCTCCCTGCTGAGCAGAGAGCCCGATGCAGGGCTTGATCCCAGGACCCTGGTCTCATGAACTGAGCCAAAGGCAGAGGCTTTAAGCCACTGAGCCACCCAGACGCCCCTGATTTGTTTTTATATATTGAGCAATCCTTGCATTTTGTGAATAAACTGCACTCGACCATGGTATATAATCCTTTTCATATGTGAGTGAATTCGGTTTGCTAGTATTTTGTTGAGGAATTTACCATTAATATTGGTAGGGGATACTGGTTTTCTTTCCTGTCTCTGTCTTTGTCTGGCTTTTCTATCAAGGAAATATTTTTAGACCTTCTGTCCATTTTATAACTGGCTTGTTTGTTTTTATAATGCTGAATTTTATAAGATTTTTTAAAATATATTTTGGATATGGACCCTTTACTGGAGATGTCATTTGCACATATTTTCTCCCATTCCATAGGCCGTCTTTTAGTTTTGTTGATTGTTTCCTTCCTTGTGCAGAAGCTTTGCATTTTGTATTGCCCAATAGTTTAATTTTTGCTTTTATTTTCCTGGCTTCGGGAGACATCTAGAAAAATATTTCTATGGCACATGCCAGAGAAATTACTGCTCATGCTCTCTTCTTGTTTTTTTATGGTTTCAGTTCTCACATTTAGGTCTTTAATCCATTTTGATTTTGTGTATGGTGTAAGTAACTGTTCCAGTTTCATTTATTTGCGTGTAACTGTTCACTTTTCCCAACACATTTGTTGTATAGACTTTCTTTTTCCTATTGCATGTTCTTGCCTCTTTTGTTAAATGTAAATTGAGTTTATAATTGTAGGCCTCTTTCTAGGTCTTCTTTCCTGTTCACTGATCTATGTGTCATTTTTGTATCACTACCATACTATTTTGATTACTACAGCTTTGTAATATAACTTGAAATCTGAAATTGTCATACTTCCAGTTTTGTTCACCTTTTTCAAAGTTGCTTTGGCTATTGGTGATTATTATTAGTGATTCCATACAAATTTTAGGATCATTTGTTCTAGTTCTGTAAAAAAAAATGCTCTTGGTATTTTGATGTGAATTGCATTAAATTTGTAGATTATTTTGGGTAATATAGACATTATAACAAATTTTTTTTCAGTCCATGAACAGAGAGTACTGATTACTTTTTTTTGGTTGTCTTCAATTTTTTAAATCAATGTTTTATAGAGCACAAGCCTTTTAAATTCTTGGTTAAGTTTATTCCTACCTATTTCTAATATTTTTTTGCAATTGTAAATGGAGTTTCTTTCTTAATTTCTCTGTTTTTTCATTATTGATGTGTAGAAATTCAGTGAATTTCTGAACATTGATTTTGTATCCTATAACCATACATAATTCGTTTATCAGTTTTAGTAATTGTTTGGTGAAGTTTTTAGGATTTTCTATATATATAGCATTATATCATCTGCAAATGGTGAAAGCTTTACTTCTTCCTTACAAATGTGGATGCCTTTCATTGTTGTTGTTGTCTGATTTCTGTAGCTAGGACTTACAGTACTATGTTGAATAAAATTGGGTAAAGGGCATATCATTGCCTTGTTCCTGACCTTAGGGTGAAATTTTCAGTTTTTCACCACTGAGTATGATGTTAGCTGTGGGTTTTCATATATGAACATTATTAAGTTTAGGTACTTTCCCTCTAAACATACTTCATTGAGGATTTTTTTTTTCCCAGGGTAATATGCAATACTTCATCAAATGCTTTTTCTGCTCTATTTTAAATGATCATATGGTATTTATACTTTCTCTTATTGGTGTGGTGTATCATATTGATTTGTGAATACTAAACCAACCTTACATCCAAGTAAATCCCACGTGATTGTGGTGAATATTTTTTAAATGTCTTGTTGGATTCAGTTTGCTAAAATTTGGTTGAGGTATTTTACTCTATGTTCATCAGAGATGTTGACATTTAATTCTTTTTTATGGTATTTTATATGGTTTTGGCATCAGGGTAATGCTAACCTCATAGAATGAATTTGGAATCTTTCTTTTTCATTTTTGGAATAGTTTGAGAAGAACATGTATTAACTCTTTTTTAAATGTTTGCGAGAATTCACCTGTGGAGCCATCTTGTGCTGGACTGTACTTTGCTGTTAGTTTTTGATTACTAATATAATTTAATTGATGGTAATCAGTTTATTCATTTTTTAATTTCTTCCTGATTCCGTTTTTGGGAGGTTATATGTTTCTAGGAATTTGCCTATTTCTTCTAGGTTTTCCAATTTGTTGGCATGTAAGTTTTCATAATATTCTTTTATAAACCTTTGTGTTTCTGTGATGTCTGTTGTTACTTCCCATTTTAAATTCTGATTTTGATTATTTGAGTTTTCCTTCTCTCTCTCTTTCTACCTTTGATGAATCTCACTAAAGGTTTACTAATTTTGTTTATCTTTTCAATGAACCAGCTCCTGGTTTCATTGATCTGTTCTATTCTTTTTGTTTTTGTGCTTTAGCTTCTATTTATTTATTTCTGCTCTAAGGTTTAGGTTGCTTATTTGAAAATTTTCTTGCCTCTTAAGGTAGGCTTGTGTTGCTCTAATCTTTCCTCTTAGAATAGTTTTGATACATGTCCCAAATTTGGGGTCATTGTGTATTCATTTTGATTGTCTCCATGTAGATTTTAAATTTTCTCTTTGATTTGCTTTTTGACCCATACAACGTTTAGTAACATGTTATTTAACTTCTGTGTGTGCTCTTTCTAGATTTTTTCTTGTGACTGATTTTTAGTTTCATAGCATTTTGGACAGAAAAGATGCATGGAACAATTTCAATCTTTTTAAAATTGTTGACCTTGTTTTGTGGCCTAATATGTTATCTATTCTGAACGATGTTACATATGCACTTGAAAAGAATGGTATTCTATTATTTTAGGATGGAACATTCTAACTACATCTGTTAAATCTATCTGTTCTAGTGTGTTATTCAAAGCCACTCTTACATTGTTGATTTTTTGTTTGGATCATCTGTCCATCAAGAAAATAAAGGTCTTAAAGTCCTCTATTATTATTTTATTACTATTTTTAAAATATTTATTTATTTTTTGAGAGAAAGAGAATGAGGGAGTAGGAGAACTAAGAGGGGAAGATGGAGAGGGATAGAGAATCCCAACCAGACTCCTTGCTTATCATTGCAGGGCTGATCTCACAACCCTGAGATCATGACCTCAGCCAAAATCAGGAATTGGATGCTTAACCAATTGAGTCACCCAGGTGATCCTACTTGATTGCTGTTGATTACTTCCTGTATGTTTGTTATGAACTGAACTGAACTGAACAGGACTCAACCGATACCAAAAGACTGACATTATTCCCTGCATATTCTCAGATCACAATGCTTTGAAACTGGAACTCAATCACAAGGAAAAGTTCAGAAGGAAATCAAACACCTGGAAGCTAAAGACCACCTTGCTTAAGAATGCTTGGATCAACCAGGAGATCAAAGATGAACTTAAACAATTCATGGAAACCAATGAGAATGAAGACACATCGGTCAAAACCTATGGGATACAGCAAAGGCGGTTCTAAGGGGTAAATACATAGCCATCCAAGCCTCCCTCAAAAACATTGAAAAATCCAGAATACACCAGCTGTCTCTACACCTCAAAGAACTGGAGAATCAACAACAAATCAAACCAACTCCACACGCAAGAAGGGAAATAATCAAGATTAGAGCAGAGATCAATGAGGTAGAAACCAGAGATACAGTAGAACGTATCAATGAAACTAGAAGCTGGTTTTTTGAAAGAATCAATAAGACAGATATACCACTGGCCACGCTAATCCAAAAGAAAGAGAGAAAGCCCAAATTAATAAAATTATGAATGAAAAGGGAGAGATCACAACTAACACCAAGGAAATAGAAACAATCATCAGAAATTATTACCAACAGTTATATGCCAATAAGCTAAGCAACCTAGATGAAATGGATGCATTCCTGGAAAACTACAAACTCCCAAAATTGAACCAGGAAGAAATTGACAACCTGAATAGACTGATATCTAGTAAGGAGATTGAAGCAGTGATCAAAAACCTCCCAAAAAACAAGAGCCCAAGGACCTGACGGATTCCCTGGGGAATTCTACCAAACTTTCAAAGAAGAAATAATACCAATTCTCCTGAAGCTGTTCCAAAAAATTGAAGCAGAAGGAAAACTTCCAGACTCTTTATGAAGCCAGCATTATGCTGATCCCCAAACCAGGCAAAGACCCTACCAAAAAGGAGAATTTCAGACCAATATCACTGATGAATATGGATGCAGATTCTGAACAAGATCCTAGCAAACAGGATCCAGCAGCACATTAAAAAGATTATCCACCATGACCAGGTAGGATTCATTCCTGGGTTGCAAGTTTGGTTCAACATTTGCAAATCAATCAATGTGATAGAACAAATCAATAAGAGAAGAGAGAAGAACCACATGGTCCTCTCAATTGATGCAAAAAAAAGCATTTGACGAGATCCAGCATCCGTTCCTGATTAAAATGCTTCAAAGTATAGGGATAGAGGGAACATTTCTGAACTCCATAAAATCTTTCTATGAAAGACCCACAGCAAATATCATCCTCAATGGGAAAAAGCTCATAGCCTTCTTGTTGAGATCAAGAACACAACAAGAATGCCCACTCTCACCACTCTTGTTCAACATAGTATTAGAAGTCCTAGCAACAGCAATAAGACAACAAAGAGAAATAAAAGGTATCCAAATTGGCAATGAAGAAGTCAAACTCTCTCTCTTCGCAGATGACATGATTCTTTATATGGAAAACCCAAAAGACTCCACCCCCATACTACTAGAACTCATACAGCAATTCAGTAACGTGGCAGGATACAAAGTCAATGTACAGAAATCAGTGGCTTTCTTATACACTAACAATGAAAATACAGAAAGGGAAATTAGAGAATCAATTCCATTTACTATAGCACCAAGAACCATAAGATACCTGGGAATAAACCTAACCAAAGAGGTAAAGGACCTGTACTCGAGGAACTACAGAACACTCATGAAAGAAATTGAAGAAGATGGAAGACTGTTCCATGCTCTTGGATTGGAAGAATAAACATTGTTAAAATGTCTATACTGCCTAGAGCAATCTATACTTTTAATGCCATTCCGATCAAAATTCCACCGGTACTTTTCAAAGAGCTGGAGCAAATAATCCTAAAATTTGTATGGAATCAGAAGAGACCCCGAATTGCTAAGGAAATGTTGAAAAACAAAAACAAAACTGGCGGCATCACGTTACCCCGATTTCAAGCTTTACTACAAAGCTGTGATCACCAAGACAGCGTGGTACTGGCATAAAAACAGACACATAGACCAGTGGAATAGAGTGGAGAGCCCAGATATGGACCCTCAACTCTATGGTGAAATAATCTTCGACAAAACAGGAAAAAATATTCAATGGAAAAAAGACAGTCTCTTCAATAAATGGTGCTGTGAAAACTGGACAGCAATATGTAGAAGAATGAAACTTGACCATTCTCTTACACCGTACACAAAGATAAACTCGAAATGGATAAAAGACCTCAACGTGAGACAGGAATCTATCAGAATCCTAGAGGAGAACATAGGCAGTAACCTCTTCGATATCAGCCACAGCAACTTCTTTCAAGATATGTCTCCAAAGGCCACGGAAACAAAAGCAAAAATGAACTTTTGGAACTTCATCAAGATCAAAAGCTTCTGCACAGCAAAGGAAACAGTCAACAAAACAAAGAGGCAACCCACGGAATGGGAGAAGATATTTGCAAATGACAGTACAGACAAAAGGTTGATATCCAGAATCTATAAAGAATATCTCTAACTCAACACACACAAAACAGATAATCATATTGAAAAATGGGCAGAAGATATGAACAGACAGTTCTCCAACAAAGACATACAAATGGCTATCAGACACATGAAAGAATGTTCATCATCACTAGCCATCAGGGAGATTCAAATTAAAACTACATTGAGATACCACCTGACACCAGTTAGAATGACCAAAATTAGCAAGACAGGAAACAACGTGTGTTGGAGAGGATGTGGAGAAAGGGGAACCCTCTTACACTGTTGATGGGAATGCAAGTTAGTGCAGCCACTTTGGAGAACAGTGTGGAGATTCCTGAAGAAATTAAGAATAGAGCTTCCCTATGACCCTGCAATTGCACTGCTGGGCATTTACCCCAAAGATACAGATGTAGTGAAAAGAAGGGCCATCTGTACCCCAATGTTTATTGCAGCAATGGCTACGGTCGCCAAACTGTGGAAAGAACCAAGATGCCCTTCAACGGATGAATGGATAAGGAAGATGTGGTCCATATACACAATGGAGTATTATGCCTCTATCAGAAAGGATGAATACCCAACTTTTGTAGCAACATGGACGGGACTGGAAGAGATTATGCTGAGCGAAATAAGTCAAGCAGAGATAGTCAAGTATCATATGGTCTCACTTATTTGTGGAGCATAACAAAGAACATGGAGGACATGGGGAGATGGAGAGGAGAGGGAGTTGAGGGAAACTGGAAGGGGAGATGAACCATGAGAGACTATGGACTCTGAAAAACAACCAGAGGGTTTTGAAGGGGCGGGGGTGGTGTGGGAGGTTGAGGAACCAGGTGGTGGGTAATAGGCAGGGCACGTACTGCATGGAGCACTGGGTGTGATGCCAAAACAATGAACACTGTTATGCTGTAAATAAACAAATAAACGAATAAAAAAAAAAGAAAAAAAAATTGAATTAGCCGCAAGACTAAAGAATCATGGGGAGAAAGCCATGAGTTCCGTGCTTTCCTTTGTCCTCCTCTGGAATTGTGCTGCTGTCTTAGGACTTGAACCTGCTTTCCTTGATAGATGAACTTCATCCTGGCTGGATATTTTGTTGATCTTCTGGGGGAGGGGCCTGTTGTAGTGACTCTCAAGTGTCTTTGCATGAGGCGGGATTGCACCGCCCTTACTGGCGGCCGGACTAAGTAATTGGCTTGGGTTCGCTTTCCGGAGCTTCTGTTCCCTGAATGCTTTCCGTAGAGTTCTGGAGGACGGGAAAGAAAATGGCAGCCTCCTAGTCACCGGCCCGGAGGAGCCGAGAGCCTGGGGCCCCACTCCTCAGTGCGCCCCCAGAGGACAGCACCCAATCACTCCCGTATCCCCAGCCTCTAGCCGCGCTCCGAGCTCACCCAGCCCGCAACCAGTTCAAGGTAACCCCGAGTTGAGAGTTCAGTCCTTGGCTCTGTCTCTGTAGCCAGCTTCTCCGTTCTAACACCTGCGAGCTCTGCGACACTCTGACACCCCCGATCCTTCTGTGACCCTGCGGGACCTGGGGCTAGGCTGACCCCGCGTGGGCTTCACCCTGGTTTAGCCTCTGAAGCAATGTCCCTCAGTGGAACAGACTTTTAAAAGTCCTGATTTTGGGGCTCCGTTCTTCGGCCGCTTGCTGAGAGCCGGCCCCTCCCCCCGCGGTCTATCTTCCCGTCGTTTTAGACTCACTTCTCCGCCAGTCCTACCTTTCAGAAAGTGGTTGATTTTCTGTTTCTAGAGTTGCTGTTCTTCTCTTCGATCTCCCGTTGGATTTGTAGGTGTTTGCAATGTTTAGATAAGCTATCAAGCTGAACTCCTGCTACCTGATGTAGTCTCAGCCTGCTTCTTCTCCGCTATCTTCTTGCTGTTGAATTCTTTGCGTGAATTTTATATTTTAGTTATCATACTTATTATTTCCAAAATATGTGTTTTATTTCTTTATATAATTTTACTTCTTTGTTGACATTTTCATTTTGTTCTCTTGTCTTTGCTGCTTTTCTTTAGCTATTTGTCTGGGTTCTCAGTTACAGTTTGAGTATATTTAACATAGCTTTTTCTTTTCTTTTTATTTTGAGGATAACAGAATTCATTGTTTTTGCACCACACCCAGTGCTCCATGCAATACCTGCCCTCCTTAATATCCACCACCTGGCTACCCCAACCTCCCAAGCCCCACCCCTCAAAACCCTAAGAATGTTTTTCAGAGTACATAGTCCCTCATGGTTCAACCCCCCTTCCAATTTCCCTCAACTCCCTTCTCCTCTCCATCTCCCCATGTCCTCCATATTATTTGTTATGCTCCACAAATAAGTGAAACCATATGATAACCGACTCTCTCTGCTTGACTTGTTTCATTCAGCATAAACTCTTCCAGTCCCATCCATGTTGATACAAAAGTTGGGTATTCATCCTTTCTGATGGAGGCATAATACTCCATAGTGTATATGGATCACATCTTCCTAATCCATTTGTCCGTTGAAGGACGTCTTGGTTATTTCCACATTTGGGCGCCCGTGACCATTGCTGCTATAAACATTGGGGTACAGATGGCCCTACTTTTCACTACAGATACATCTGTATCTTTGGGGTAAATACCCAGTAGTGCAATTGCAGGATCATAGGGAAGCTCTATTTTTAATTTCTTCAGGAACCTCCACACAGCTCTCCAAAGTGGCTTCAACAATTTGCATTCCCACCAACAGTGTAAGAGGGTTCCCCTTTCTCCACATCCTCTCCAACACACGTTGTTTCCTGTCTTGCTAATTTTGGCCATTCTAACTGGTGTCAGGTGGTATATCAATGTGGTTTTAATTTCAATCTCCCTCATGGCTAGTGATGATGAACACATTTTCATGTGTTTGGTAGCCATTTATATTTCTTCATTGGAGAAATGTCTGCTCATATCTTCTGACCATTTTTTAACATGATTATCTGTTTTGTGTGTGTTGAGTTTGAGGAGTTCTTTATAGATCCTGGATATCAACCTTTGTCTGTACTGTCATTTGCAAATATCTTCTCCCATTCCGTGGGTTGCCTCTTTGTTTTGTTGACTGTTTGCTTTGCTGTGCAGAAGCTTTTGATCTTGATGAAGTCCCAAAAGTTCATTTTTGCTTTTGTTTCCTTTGTCTCTGGAGACATATCTTGAAAGAAGTTACTGTGGCTGATATCGAAGAGGTTACTGCCTATGTTCTCCTCTAAGATTCTGATGGATTCCTGTCTCATGTTGAGGTCTCTTATCCATTTTGAGTTTATCTTTGTGTATAGTGTAAGAGAATGGTAGAGTTTCATTCTTCTACAGATAGTTGTCCAATTTTCCCAGCACCATTTATTGAAGAGACTGTCTTTTTTGACTGTATATTTTTTTCCTGTTTTGTCGAAGATTATTTGACCATAGAGTTGAGGGTCCATATCTGGGCTCTCTACTCTGCTCCACTGGTCTATGTATCTGTTTTTGTGCCAGTACCATGCTGTCTTGGTGATCACAGCTTTGTAGTAAAGCTTGAAATCAGGTAACATGATGCCACCAGTTTTGTTTTTGTTGTTCAACTTTTCCTTAGCAATTCAGGGTCTCTTCTGATTCCATACAAATTTTAGGATTATTTGCTCCAGCTCTTTGAAAAATACTGGTGGAATTTTGATTGGAATGGCATTAAAAGTATAGATTGCTCTAGGCAGTATAGACGTTTTAACAATGTTTATTCTGATGGAATGGTCTTCCATCTTTTTGTGTCTTCTTAAATTTCTTTCATGAGTGTTTTGTAGTTCCTCCAGTACAGATCCTTTACCTCTTTGGTTAGGTTTATTCTCAGGTATCTTATCGTTCTTGGTGCTATAGTAAATGGAATCGATTATCTAAATTCCTTTTCTGTATTTTCATTTATAGTGTATAAGAAAGCCACTGATTTCTGTACATTGACTTTGTATCCTGCCATGTTACTGAATTTCTGTAAGAGTTCTAGTAGTTTGGGGGTGGAGTATTTTGCGTTTTCCCTATAAAGTATCATGTCATCTGTGAAGAGAGAGAGTTTGACTTCTTCCTTGCCAATCTGAATACCTTTTATTTCTCTTTGTTGTCTAATTGTTTTTGCTAGAACTTCTAATACTATGTTGAACAAGAGTAGTGAGAGTGGGCATCCTTGTCATTTTCCTGATCTCGACAGGAAGACTGTGAGCTTTTTCCCAGTGAAGACAATATTTGCTGTGGGTCTTTCATAGATAGATTTTAAGAAGTTCAGGAATGTTCCCTCTATCCCTATACTTTGAAGCATTTTAATCAGAAACGGATGCTGTATTTTGTCAAATGCTTTTTCTGCATCAATTCAGAGGACCGTGTGGTTTTTCTCTCTTCTCTTATTGATTTGTTCTGTCACATTGATTGATTTGCGAATGTTGAACCATCCTTCTAAGTCAGGGATGAATCCCACCTGGTGGGGGTGGATAATCTTTCTAATATTCTGTTGGATCCTGTTTGCTAGGATCTTGTTGAGAATCTTAGAATCCATATTCATCAGTGATATTGGTCTGAAATTCTTTTTTCTAAGGTCTTTGCTTGGTTTGGGGATTAGGGTAATGCCGGTTTCATAAAAAGAGTCTGGAAGTTTTCCTTCTGCTTCAATTTTGTGAAACAGCTTCAGGAGAATAGGTGTTATTTCTTTGAAAGTTTGATTGAATTTCCCAGGGAATCTATCAGGTTCTCAGCTTTTTTTTTTTTTTTTGGGGGGGGGTTGAATACTGCTTCAATCTCATTATTAGATATTGGTCTATTCAGGTTGTCAATTTCTACCTGGTTCAATTTTGGGAGTTCATAGTTTTCCAGGAATGCAGCCATTTCATCTAGGTTTCTCAACTTATTGGATTATAACTGGATAATAACTTCTGATGATTTTTTTCTATCTCCTTGGTGTTAGTGTGATCTCTCCCTTTTCATTCATAATTTTATTAATAAAGCTTTCTCTCTTTTCTTTTGGATTAGTGTGGCCAATGATTTATTGATCTTACTGATTCTTTTCAAAAAAACAGCTTGTAGTTTCTTTGATACATTCTACTGTATCTCTGGTTTCTACTTCATTGATCTCTGCTCTAATCTTCATTATTTCTCTTCTTTTGTATGAAGTTGGTTTAATTTGCTGTTGATTCTCTAGTTCTTTAAGGTGTAGAGACAGCTGGTGTATTCTGGATTTTTCAATGTTTTTGAGGGAGGCTTGGATGGATATGTATTTCTCCCTTAGGACTGCCTTTGCTGTATCCCATAGGTTTTTGACTGAAGTTTCTTCATTCTCGTTAGTTTCCATGAATTGTTCAAGTTCTTCTTTGATCTCCTGGTTGATGCAAGCATTCTTAAGCAAGGTGGTCTTTAGCTTCCAGGTGTTTGAGTTCCTTCCAAACTTTTCCTTGTGATTGAGCTCCAGTTTCAAAGCATTGTGATCTGAGAATATGCAGGGAATAATTTCAGTCTTTTGTTATCGGTTGAGTCCTGATTTTTGTCCCAGTATGTGGACTATTCTGGAGAAGGTTTCATGTGCACTTGAGAAGAATAAGTATTCTGTTGTTTTAGGGTGGAATGTTCTGTATATATCTATGAGGTCCATCTGGTCCAATATGTCATTCTTTTTTTCTTTTTGGATATTCTGCTTGGGCGATCTGTCTATAACTGAGAGAGGCATGTTAAGATTTCCTACTATTAATGTATTCATATCAATATGACTCTGTATCTTGATTAATAGTTTTCTTATGTAATTGGTTGCTCCCATATTGGGGCCATAGATATTTACAATTCTTAGGTCATCTTGGTGGATAGTCCCTTTAAAAGAATTATGTAGTGTCCTTCTGTATCTCTGTCTGCAGTCTTTAGTTTAAAATCTAATTTATCTTATATGAGAATCGCTACCCCAGCTTTCTTTTGAGGCCCACTGGCATGAAAGATGTTTCTCCATCCCTTCACTTACAGTCTGGGTGTATCCTTAGTTTCAAAATGGGTCTCTTGTAAACAACATATGGATGGGTCCTGTCGTTTATTCCAATCTGCAATCCTGTGTCATTTTATGGGTGCATTTAAGCCATTCACATTGAGAGTGATTATTGATAGATACGTTTTAATTGACATCATGTTACCTTTGAAATCTTTCTTTCTGTAGATTGTCTCTGTATTTCTGTTCAATGATATTCTTAGGATTTTTCCTCTTTTATAGAACCCCCCTTACTATTTCCTTCAGTGTCGGCTTGGTGGTTGCATAGTCTTTTAAGACTTGCTGGTCTTGGAAACTCTTTCTCTCCATCCATTTTGAATGTCAGTATTACTGGATAAAGTATTCTTGGCTGCATGTTCTTCTCATTTAGTGCCCTGAATATATCTTGCCAGCCCTTTCCACCTTGCTAGGTTTCTGTGGACAGGTCTGACATTATTCTCATGGGCTTTCCTCTGTACATAAGGAGCTTCATTATCCCAGTGTCCTTCAGGAGAGCCTTTCTGCAATTATAATTCCTCATTCTTACTATTAGGTTTCTTGAGGCCTTTCAAGAATCTATCATCTTTGTGGGAACCCATTCTGCCTCTAGTCCATGAACGCTGGTTCCATTCGCAATATTGGAAAAATTTTCATGGAGAATTTGTTCCACTGTATCTTCTGGACTTCTTCCTTTCTACAACCCTTCAGGGATTCCAATAATTCTGATGTTGGAACATTTCATGGCATCATTTATTTCCCTGATTCTGTGTTCTTGGCTTCTGAGCTATTTGTTCCAGGCTTCCTCCTGATCCTTTCTCTCTATCTGTTTGTACTCAAGATCACTAATTCTATCTTCTGTCTCAGTTACTCTAGCTTTTAGAGAATTTAGATTAGATTGGAACTCATTGAAAGCATTGTGAACATCATAACTGGTGGCTTTCAGTTCAGCCCTAACATTGTGTACATCATCCCTGGTGTCTTTCAGTTCTGCCCTAATCAATTCCATTTTGTCATCCATGACTTTCTCCATCCTAGCAATTGCCTGGATACTTGTTAGCCTGAATTCCCTTTCCGACATATTGTCTATGTAGATTGCCATCAGCTCTGTTGTAGAAGGCCCATCCTTTGAATTTTTCTTCTGTTGAGCATTCCTCCTCCTATTCATTTTGGTAAGAGATGGCTGAATGGATGTCACTGGATGTATCGACCGTGGTGCAGTCACGGTGCACCCTGAAACGCTTCTGAGAGATCAAGGGTCTCCACCCAAACGAAAGAAAAAAGAAAGAGAGAAAAAAGTAAAAAAAAAGAGAGAGAAAGAGACAGGGGAAAAAAAGGAAAGATAAAAGAGAAGGCTCAGCACAAATGGGTCCCAAGGTAAGATTTATGAAGTCTACGAAGAAAAACAGACAAACAAAAAGACTGATAAAAGTAGATGACAATAGAAAAAATATATATGTGTGTGTGTGTATAAAAACAAAAAAAATAAACAAAAAAAGAACCTCATCAAAAAGAACCTGAAGTATAAAATTTATATACTATCAGGACAAACACAAATACACAGAAACACTGGCAGATGAAAAAGATGGGAGAGTGGTTATAAATTCTCATTGTGGGCAAGGAAGTTTATTTTGATTCTTCCTGGATGTATCTTTATATCTTTGTTAAAGGACTCAATTTTCGTAAGATAAAGGGGGATTAAAAATTGGTTTACCGAGGAGAGGAGTCAAGATGGCAGAGAATTAGCAGGCTGAGACTACATCAGGTAGCAGAAGATCAGCTAGATAGCTTATCTTAATATTGCAAACACCTACCAATCCAATGGGAGATCGAAGAGAAAAAGTACAGCAATTTTAGAAACAGAAAATCAACCACTTTCTGAACGGTACTGGTAGAGAAGTAAATCCAAAGCAACGGGAAGATAGAACACAGGGTGAGGGGCCAGCTCCTGTCAAATGGCAAAGCAATGGAACACAAAATCAGGACTTTTAAAAGTCTGTTCCACTGAGGGACATTGCTCCAGAGGCTAAACCAGGGTGAAGCCCACACGGGGTCAGCGTGGCCCTAGGTCCCGCAGGGTCACAGAAGGATCGGGGGTGTCAGAGTGTCACACAGCTTATAGGAATTAGAACGGGGAAGCCAGCTACAGAGACAGAGCCATGGAGTGAGCTCTCAGCTCGGGGTTACCTTGAACTGGTCGCAGGCTGGGTGAGCTTGGAGCACGGCCAGAGGCCGGGGATACGGGAGTGTTTGGGTGCTGTTCTCTGGGGGCGCACTGAGCAGTGGGGTCCCTGGCTCTCAGCTCCTCCAGGACAGAAACTGGGAGGCCACCATTTTCATTCCCATCCTCCAGAACTCTATGGAAAGCATTCAGGGAACAAAAGCTCCTGAAAGCGAACCCAAGCGATTACTTAGCCGGGCCCCTGGTAAGGGGGGTGAAATTCCGCCTTGGGCAAAGACACTTGAGAATGACTACAACAGGCCCCTCCCCCAGAAGATCAACAAGAAATCCAGCCAGGACCATGTTCACCTACAAAGGAGAGCAGATTCAATACCAAGGACAGCAGCAGAATTCCAGAGGAAGAGAAAGCATAGCATGGAACTCATGGCATTCTCCTCATGATTTTTTAGTCTTAAAGTTGATTTAATTTTTTTCAATTTTTTTCTATTTCTGCTAAAATTATTTTTAACTTTTACCCTTTTCATTTTTAACGTTTTTAATTAGTTTATCTAATATATATTTTTTTTCCTTGTTTACATTTTTTCTTTAATTGTTTTCTCTTTTTAATTTTTGATTTTTTTTTTCTGAACCACTTTTTGTCCCCATTCTCCCCTCCATGATTCGGGGTCTCTTATGATTTAGTTAAAGCGAATTTTCCTGGGGTTCTTGCCACCCTTTTAGTATTTTACTTGCTCCTTCAATTACTCTTATCCGGACAAAATGACAAGGTAGAAAAATTCACCACAAAAAAAAGAACAAGAGGCAGTACCAAAGGTTAGGGACCTAATCAATACAGACATTGCTAATATGTCAGATCTAGAGTTCAGAATGATGATTCTCAAGATTCTAGCTGGGCTCAAAAAAGGCATGAAAGATATTAGAGAAACCCTCTCTGGAGATATGAAAGCCCTTTCTGGAGAAATAAAAGAACTAAATTCTTACCAAGTTGAAATAAAAACAAAGCTATTAATTAGATTCAATAAAAAATGGAGCCTCTCAGGGGCGCCTGGGTGGCTCAGTGGGTTGAGCCACTGCCTTCAGCTCGGGTCATGATCTCAGGGTCCTGGGATCCAGTCCTGCATAGGGCTCTCTGCTCAGCGGAGAGCCTCCTTCCCTTCCTCTCTCTCTGCCTGCCTCTCTTTTGATTTCTCTCTGTCAAATAAATAAATCTTTAAAAAAATGGAGGCTCTCACTGCCAGGATAAATGAGGCAGACGAAAGAATTAGTGATATAGAAGAGCAAATGACAGAGAATAAAGAAGCTGAACAAAAGAGGCTCAAACAGCTAGTGGACTGTGAGGGAAGAATTCAAGAGATAAGTGACACCCTAAGACGAAACAACATTAGAATAATTGGGATCCCAGAAGAAGAAGAAAGAGAAAGGGGAGCAGAAGATATATTGGAGAGAATTATTAGAGAGAATTTCCCTAATATGGCAAAGGGAACAAGCATCAAAATCCAGGAGGCGCAGACAACGCCCCTCAAAATCAACAAGAATAGGTCCACATCACGTACCTATTAGTAAAATTTACAAGTCTTAGTGACAAAGAAAAAACCCTGAAAGTGCCCGGGAAAAGAAGTCTGTAGCATACAATGGTAAAAATATAAGATTGGCAGCAGACTTATCCACAGAGACCTGGCAGGCCAGAGAGAGCTGGCATGATATATTCAGAGCACTAAATGAGAAAAACATGCAGCCAAGAATACGATATCCAGCTAGGCTATCATTGAAAATAGAAGGAGAGATAAAAGGCTTCCAGGACAACCAAAAAATGAAAGAATTTTCAAACACCAAACCAGCTCTACAGGAAATATTGAAAGGGGTCCTCTAAGCAAAGAGAGAGCCTAAAAGTAGTAGATCAGAAAGGAACAGAGAGAATATACAGTAACAGTCACCTTACAGGCAATACAATGGCACTAAATTCATATCTCTCAATCGTTACCCTGAATGTTAATGGGCTAAATACCCCAATCAAAAGACACAGGGTATCAGAATGGATAAAAAAACAAAACCCATCTATATGTTGCCTACAAGAAACTCATTTTAGACTTGAAGACACCTCCAGATTTAAAATGAGGGGGTGGAAAACAATTTACCATGCAAATAGGCATCAGAAGAAACCTGGGGTGGCAATTCTGATATCAAATCAACTAGATTTTAAGCCAGAGACTATAATAAGAGATGAGGAAGGACACTGAATCATACTCCAAGGGTCTGTCCAACAACAAGATCAAAAATTTAAAATATCTATTCCCCTAACGTGGGAGCAGCCAACTATATAAACCAATTAATAACAAAATCAAAGAAACACATCAATAATAATACAATAATAATAGGGGACTTTAACACTGCCCTCACTGAAATGGACAGATCATCCAAACAAAAGATCAACAAGGAAATAAAGGCCTTAAATGACACACTGGACCAGACGGACATCACAGATATATTCAGAACATTTCATCCCAAAGCAACAGAATACACATTCTTCTCTAGTGCACATGGAACATTCTCCAACATAGATCACATCCTGGGTCCTAAATCAGGTCTCAACCGGTATCAAAAGATTGGGATCATTCCCTGCATATTTTCAGAACACAATGCTCTGAATCTAGAACTCAATCACAAGAGGAAGCTGGAAAGAACCCAAATACATGGAGACTAAACAGCATCCTTCTAAAGAATGAATGGGTCAACCAGGAAATTAAAGAAGAATTGAAAAAATTCATGGAAACAAATGATAATGAAAACACAACAGTTCAAAATTTGTGGGACACAGCAAAGGCAGTCATGAGTGGAAAATATATAGCTGTACATGCCTTTCTCAAGAAACAAGAAAGGTCTCAAGTACACAACCTAACCCTACACCTAAAGGAGCTGGAGAAAGAACAAGAAAGAAACCCTAAACCCAGCAGGAGAAGAGAAATCATAAAGGTCAGAGCAGAAATCAATGAAATAGAAACCAAAAAAACAATAGAACAAATCAACGAAACTAGGAGCTGATTTTTTGAAAGAAAAATTAATAAGATTGATAAACCACTGGCCAGACTCATCAAAAAGAAAAGAGAAAGGACCCAAATAAATAAAATCATGAAGAAAGAGGAGAGATCGCAACTAACACCAAAGAAACACAGACAATTATAAGAACATACTATGAGCAACCCTACGCCAACTAATTTGACAATCTGGAAGAAATGAATGCATCCCTAGAGATGGGAATGCAAGCTGGTGCAACCACTCTGAAAAACAGCATGGAGGTTCCTCAAAATGTTGAAAATAGAACTACCCTATGACCCAGCAATTGCACTACTCGGTATTTACCCTAAAGATACAAACATAGTGATCTGAAGGGGCACATGCACCTGAATTTTTGTAGCAGGAATGTCTACCATAGCCAAACTATGGAAAGAACCTAGATGTCCATCAACAGATGAATGGATCAAGAAGATGTGGTATATATACACAATGGAATACTATGCAGCCATCAAAAGAAATGAAATCTTGCCATTTGTGACGATGTGGATGGAACTAGAGGGTATCAGGCTTAGTGAAATAAGTCAATTGGAGAAAGATAACTATCATATGATCTCCCTGATATGAGGACATGGAGATGCAACAAAATTAAGCTTTTATTCTAATTTTTCTCATAGTCTGAATGTCAAAGAATCTTACCTCCTAAGTGCAAGTGAACCAAGTATTCAAAATTAAAATACACATACTATGTATGCCAAACTAGGCATTGTCTTTCATTCTTTCATACTTCATATTTTTTCATTTGTTCATTTATCAATTCATTTTTCCACATATATTTATCATCTACTATGTGCCAATCACTGGGATAGTTAATGAGATATAATAGCAAACAAGAAATATATGGCTTCTGACCTCACATAGCTTAGTCTAATGGTAGATCCAAAGAAAACACAAAGAAATAAATGCCAGGGGACTTGGGTGGCTCAGTTGGTTAAGTGTCTGCCTTCTGGTCAGGTCATGATCCCAGGGTGCTGGGATCAGGTCCCACATCAGGCTCCCTGCTCAGTGGAGAGTCTGTTTCTCCCTCTCCCTCTACCTGCTACTTCCCCTACTTGTGTGCTCTCTTTCTCTCTGTTAACTAACTAACTAAATAAACAATTAAATAAATATATCTTTAAAAAATAAATGAAATAAATAAAAAATAATAAAGTCAAAACTTGTAACTGGATTAAGAAACAAGCAAGATGTGATGGAGCATAATGCTAATGTTATTTTGATCATTATTTAAGGAAGATATACAAATCAGAAATTAGTGCAAGAGACAAACTATTCTAGGTATTTGAAAATAAATTAATTCAGTGCCAGAAAGGACACACTCTTGAAATTGTTGAAAGACCTAAAGAAGGGGAAGTCTGATGTCACTACTGAATTATTTAGTTAAGAGAACCTAGCTAAAAGACAGCTTTAGATTTTTGGAATAAAATCTCCTGAAAATGATTTCCTCCATATGAAAAATAAAATCATGGCAAAAAATGTCAATTTTTTTTCTGAACTCTGGGAATTCACTAAAAATTTAAAACAATCTGAGAAGCATTTATTTAAGAAAACAAACAGCTATATCTTAGTAAGAAAGTAAATTTTGTGGCATTTTAAATTGACATAATTTCATTCCTTTCTTTTCAACTATATTGTAGCATAAAAAAATTAAGAGCCTCATAACTATTAGGATAGTGAAACAATAGTAAATGTACTGAAGACTAGAAGTAACTGGAGGGAGAAGAATGGGTTTAGAAGTCTGCTAATGTCACAATCCCCTGGAAATTGTCACTATTTGACATCAAAATCTCACTAAAAATCCCAGTTATTAGGATTTGTCTTTATTTGACCTAAGTCATACTTTACCCTATGTAAAGCTCCCCATTCCCAGATTATTAGTTGGAAAGTATCAGGGGTAATTGTTTAAAATTGCATCTTCCTGAAGTGGTAATTCTAGCTAGCATTAATGATAGACTTGTGATAAAAGTAAAAACTAAGAAATAAGATGTCTACAGAAGACATTGAAAAACTTCAATATATTGTAGAGAAAGGCATATTAATAGGGTTGTAAATGTCTCAAAAGTCTTAAAGGCAATAAGCTCTCCCTTTTGGCTTACCATGTTGCTGTGCACATGGAAGTAAAGACTAAGGCAAAGTGATAATTATGTCTGTAGGAACTTAGAAGACATGCCCCAATACGCTCAAAGGCTGAGGGACTTATTAGTTCAAGACATATAAAGATAAATCTCTCCAACCATTAGTTATCCACTAACAAAGTAGGAAGTTCAATAGAGAAATGTGACAAAAAAGATGCACTCCAGAATTAAGCCAGGATAATCATGAAATAAGGACAACAAAAACAAATAAAAACAAAAGAAACAAAATCTAGGGTGGGATTATATAATTTCCAGATTTGCAATATCAACATATTTTAATTGTCCAGTTTTGAACAAAAATACATTTTTTAAAAATATGAAATTGTGACCCATACATAGAAAAAATCAATAAAAAATCTATCATTGAGGAACCCTACATGCTGCACTTATTAGACAAAAGACTAACAATTAGAAATGTGTAAATAGTATAAGTAAATTATAAATATATTTAACCATGTTTGTGGAACTAAAAGAAAGTGTAAGAATGATGTCTTAAATTAGAAAATACCGATAAAGTATATATGTATATATTTTATATATAAACATATATATAATAAATATTTATATATATATATATATTTGTATATTATTTTCAACTATTTCTTATTTAAAATCAATTAACGTATAGTGCATTATTAGTTTCAGAGGAAGAGTTTAGTGGTAAAGTTTCAGTTGCATATAACATTCAGCATTCCTTACATCAAGTTCTCGCCTTAATGTCCATCACCCATTTACCACATCCCCTTACCCACTTCTGCACCACCAACCCACAGCTTGTTTCCAATAGTTTAAGAGTGTCTTATGCTTAATCTCCTTCTCTGATTATTTTATTTTTCCATCCCTTCCCTTATATTCATCTGTTTTGTTTCTTAATTTCCACATATGAAAGAAATCATATGACATTTGTATTTCTCTGACTGACTGACTTTGCTTAGTGTAATAAACCTCTAGTTCCATCCACATTGTTGCAAAGGACAAGATTTCAATTTTTGATGGCTGAGTAATATTCCATTTTATATGCACCACATCATCCTTATCCATATTTTGAATATTGTGCATATTATTGCTATAAACATTGGGGTGCCTGTGCCCCTTTGAATCATTATTTTTGTAGTCTTAGGGCAATTGCAAATGTGTAAGCTCGCCCTATTTCTAAATTTTCGAGGAAGCTTCTTAGTATTTTCTAAAGTGGCTGTACGAGCTTGCATTCCCATCAACAGTGTAAGAGGATTTCCCTTTATCTGCATCCTCTTCAACATCTGTTGTTTCCTCACATTAATTTTAGCCATTCTGACTGGTGTGAGTTGGTATCTCATTGTGGTTTTGATTTGTATTTCCCTGATGGTGAGTGATATGGAATATTTTTTCATGTGTCTGTTAGCCATTTGTATGTCTTCTTTAGAGAAATGTCTGTTCATGTTTCCTGCTCATTTCTTGAATGGATTATTTGTTTTTTGGTTGTTGAGTTTGATAAGCTTTTTATAGATTTTGGATACTATCTCTTTATCTGATAAGACATTTGCATATTTCTTCTCCTATTCTGTAGGGTTTTCTTTTAGTTTTGTAGACTTTTAGTGTTACTGTGCAAAAGTTTTATCTCAGTGAAGTCCCAATAATTAATTTTTGCCTTTGTTTCCCTTGCCTTTGAAGATGTGTCTAGCAAGAAGTTCCTGTGGCCAAGGTCAAAGAGGCATTAATAATACAATACAGACTCAAACAGGAATATTGAAGTTGAAGTATACAATAATCAAAATTTTAAAAAATAGTTAAATAGGCCCAATAGCACATTGGAACAAGCAAAAATAACACCAGTAAACTCAGAATTAGGTGAGATGAGATTATCAATAACAATTTGAGGAACAAAAAGGAAAAATAATGAGGAAACATAAGTAGAGCTCAAAGATCCTTGGAATACCATTGAGTTTACAAAATTATGCACAATGGAAGCCCCAGAAGAAGAGAAGGAAAAGAAAGAAGAATAAATGCTAAAAATAATGGCCAAGATTTTCGCAAATTTGGTGAAAAACAGTATGTGCATTAAATAAACTCGGATTTATATCTATATGCCTCAAAAGTTATTGAATATCAAAACAAATAAAAATCTGGAAAGCAGCAAGAAGTAAGTGACTCATCAAGTATAATTAACAGATGACTTGTCAATGGAAACCAGGGGGGCCAGAAGACAGATAGATGGCTTATTTTAAATGCCAGAAGGAAAAAAAAAAATAAATGATCAGGCAACAGTCTTATATCTGGCAAAATTGTCAAAGTTAGAGTAATTAACATACTACCACACAAACAAAACTGGGAAATCTATTACTAGCAAACCTGCCTACAAGAAGAATTAAAGAAAGTTATTCAGACAGAAATTATAGGACTAGATATTAACACAAATCCACAGGAAAATATAAAAAGCACTAGTAAAAATAACTACAGAAGTAAATAAAAAAGGTCATTTAAATATTTTTGTTTTTTAAAAATTTTCTTCTATTTGATTTAAATAACAATATAAAGTTGTATTTAAAACAGTTTTGATGCTCTTAAGTATATAAAATGTAATTGGTGTAACAATAATAATACAAAGTGGGGAGAGATTGTACTATTGGAGATAACTTTCACATACTACTGAAATTTAGCTGATATTAGTCTAAACTAAAATTTTAAGATGTAAATCATTATATTCAGACCACTACTTTAAAAATGTCTTAAAAAAATGCAAACCAAAGACATTAAAATGGTATACAAGTAAAATGTATTTTTTTTATTTTTAAAATATTTTATTTATTTATTTGACAGAGAGAGAGGTCACAAGCAGGCAGAGAGGCAGGCAGAGAGAGAGGGAGAAACAGGCTCCCCACTGAGCAGAGAGCCTGATGAGGGGCTTGATCCCAGGACCCTGAGATCATGACCTGAGCCGAAGGCAGAGGCTTAAACCACTGAGCCACCCAGGCACCCCAAGTAAAATGTATTTTAACACCAAAAGACATTGTAATGGAGAAGTAGAGAAATAAAAGACATAAATCATATACAAGAAAACATAGTAACATTGCTGATAAAAATATTACTTTATCAATTATTAGATTAAATATAAACAGATGAAACATCCTAGTCAACTGGCATAGATTGGTAGATTAGATTAAAAAAACACATGGACAGCTGGGTGGCTCAGTCATTAAGTGTCTGCCTTGGACTCAGGTCATGACCCCAAGGTCCTGGGATCAAGGCCTGTATCAGGCTCCCTGCTCAGCTGGAGGATAAAAAATGGTATATCATGGTGGGTCATCTGACTGGTGCAGTCAGTTAAGACAGTTAATCTGTCTTCAGCTCAGAGCATGATCCCAGGTCCCTAGGATCTAGTCCAGTGTGGAGCTCTGTACTCAGTGGGGAGTCTGCTTATCCCTTTCCCTGTCCCTCTGCTCCTCCCACCTCTTGTGTTCTCTCTCACTCTCTCTCTCTCTCGCTCAAGTAAACAAATAAATGAATAAAATACTAAAATATATAAAATATTTAAAATATATTAAAAATAAAATATTAAAATACATAAAATATACATTAAAATATACTAAAATATATAATAGATAATATTAAAGATATATAATTTAAAAATTTAAAAGTATAATATTAAAAATATATAAATTTAAAAATAAAAATATCAAAAATATAAATATATATAATATAATTAAAAATAAATAAATAAATTAGATGTGAAATGTGTATAATGATATCAGACTAAATAAACCTTAAGATAAAAATTGTTACTAGAGATAAGGAATACTAAGTTATAACATTAAAAGAATTAATTCATCAGGAAGTCATAACAGTTATAAACATATATATGCTTACATAAGAGTCATGAATAAAAAACTATCAGAATTTGAGGAGATATACAGATAATTCACTACTAAGTGCAGAATAATTAAAATTTTAACATTCAATAATATATTGAGCAAATTGGAATTATATCAAAATGAAAATATAAGATTGAAAAATATTATAAAACAGACCACATTGAGATACTACCTTATACCAGTTAGAATGACCAAAATTAATAAGGCAGTAAATAACATGTGTTGGAGAGGATGTGGAAAAAGGGGAACCCTCTTACACTGTTGGTGGGAATGCAAGTTGGTGCAGCCACTTTGGAAAACAGTGTGGAGATTCCTTAAGAAGTTAAAAATAGAGTTTCACTATGACCCTGAAATTGCACTGCTGGGTATTTACCTCAAAGATACAGATATAGTGAAAAGAAGGGACATCTATACCCCAATGTTCATAACAGCAATAGCCACAGTTGCCAAACTGTGGAAAGAATGCCCTTCAACAGACGAATGGATAAGGAAGATGTGGTCTATAGACACTATGGAGTATTATGCCTCCATCAGAAAGGATGAATACCCAACTTTTGTATCAACATGGATGGGATTGGAAGAGATGATGCTGAGTGAAATAAGTCAAGCAGAGAGAGTCAATTATCATATGGTTTTGCTTGTTTTTGGAGTATAAGGAATAACATGGAGGACATGGGGAGATGGAGAGGAGAAGGGAGTTGGGGGAAATTGGAGGGGGAAATGAACCATGAGAGGCTGTGGACTCTGAGGAAATAACTGAGGGTTTTGGAGGGGAGGAGGGTGAGAGGTTGGGTGAGCCCAGTGGTGGGTATTATGGAGGGCATGTACTGCATGGAGCACTGGTTGTGGTGCATAAACAAATTCTGGAACACTGAAAAGAAATTTTAAAAATAACTAAAAGTTTAAAAATAAATAAATAAATAAATAAATAAAACTTCCCAATCCAAAAAAAAAAAAATCAAACAAACAAACAAACAAAAAGAACAGTTAGACCATAGAAAACTCCAACCATTAATAATAGAATGTGCATTGTCTTCAAAAGCCCATACAACGTGTTTTAGGGTAGAAAGTCTCAAGCCATAAAACAATCATCAGTAAATTTTAATGATTCAAATTATAGAAATTATCTTCTGATGACAATTTAATTAATTTAGAATTCAATACCAGATGAAATTTGGGGAAATTTCACAAGTATATAGTAATTAGACAAAACATGTCTAAAAAAACCAATGAGTCAAGAAGAAATCACAAGATAAATTAAAAATACTTTGTAATGATTAAAACCAAAACAAAACATAAATACTTTTGAAATACCATAGAAGAAATACTTAAAGAGAAAGTAATATCTATAAATATCTACATTAAAAATTTTAAAAATCTCAAATCAATAACTTAAACTTCCACTTCAAAACGCCAGGAAATGAAGATAAAATTTAACTGAAAACTAGTTTAGGAAGTAAATAGCAAAGATTAGAACAAAAATAAATAGAGAACAATAAAATAATGGGGAAAATTGCAAAATCAAAGTTAGTTATTTCAAAGTAACCACAAATCTTAAAAATATTTAGCTAGACTAGCCAAGGAAAAATTTAAGATTCAAAATATTTAATCAGGAATAAGAGAGAATATGGCCAACATTACTGAAACAAAATGGATTATGAGATAATAGTATGAACAATTCTATACAAAAAAATAATTAGGTAACCTACATAAAATGGACAAATGCTAAGAAAGAGATAAACAAGTAAAACTGACTGAAGAGGAAAATAAAAATCTAAAAATACATCTATAGGTAATGATTAATCAGAAATTTCTCATATATAAAACCACAGGCCCAAATGATTCACTAGTAAATTCTACCAAATATCTAAAGAAAAAATAAAGACAGTCTTTCTCAAAATTTTAGAAAAAAAGAAGGAAAGATAGAGAGACCACTTTCTAACTTTTTGTAAGAAAATGAAAATGCGGGGCGCCTGGGTGGCTCAGTGGGTTAAGCCGCTGCCTTCGGCTCAGGTCATGATCTCAGGTCCTGGGATCGAGTCCCGCATCAGGCTCTCTGCTTGGCAGGGAGCCTGCTTCCCTCTCTCTCTCTCTGCCTGCCTCTCTATCTACCTGTGATCTCTCTCTGTCAAATAAATAAATAAAATCTTTAAAAAAAAAAAAGAAAATGAAAATGCAAACCAATACCTTTTATAAATACAGATGTAAATTGCAACAAAACATTAGCAAACTAAATTCAACAACATATAAACAAAGATAATACAACATGACCAAGATGATTTATCTCAGAAATGCAAGATTGATTCAACACATAATAATCAGTAAATATAATATGCCATATTAATGGAATAAAGAATACATAATGTTTACAATAGATTCAAAAACAGAACTGACAAATTGCAATACCATCTCACAATAAAAAAAAATCACATTTTAAAAGATAACTCTTGCAACCCCGTATATAGGACATCAATGAAAAATTTGTATACAGAATCTAAACCTGAAATGGTGAAATGCTTTCCTCATAAGAACAGGAAAAAGAAAAGAAAAGACATTCACCATCATCACCTCTATTTAACATGATACTGAAAGATCTTGTCAGGAATATTAAGGAGAAGGAAGAAAATGAAGCTATCCATGTTGAAAAGAAAGTTGCATTTATTCCCATAAGACATGGTTCTGTATAGAAATAATTTTAACATTTACCCCTAAAAGCTACTAGAATAAATAAATGAGTTTAACAAGGTTGCAGAATATATTAACAACACAAAATTTCTATTTTTCTATTTCTATATATATGCTTTCAATACAATCTACAAATGAAGTTAAGAAAATGATCCAAATTAAAACAGTATAATAAGAATAAAATACTTGAATATATTTAGCAAAAGCACAAAACTTACAAAATGAAACTACAATATATGGTTGAAAAAATAAAAGAGACATAAATAAATAAAATGGGTCTAAATAACATGGAACAATATCACATGTTAATAGATAAGATTTAATACTGTGTTTATGGTTATACTCCAAAGGTAGGTCGCAAAATAAATACTAACAAATTTAAGATTGAAATCATACCAAGTAAATTTTTCACAAAATGAAATGGACCTAAAAATTAATAGCAGAAATAAAACTGGAAAATTCACTAATAAATGGAAAATAAAGAACACATATCTGAAAAACCAATTTGTCAAAGTAATAATCAAGAGGGAAATTACAAAATTCCTTGAGACAGACAAAAAGAAATATAAAATATACCAACATTTAAAGTCTACAGAAAAAGCAGTACCAAGGGAGGCATTTACAGCAATAAACATCTACTTGAAATATATTTTTAATTTCACATTAAAAATGAACACTATGGTCCTGTCCATGTTGCTACAAAAGTTGGGTATACTGAGTGAAATAAGTCAAGCAGAGAGTGTCAAGTATCATATGGTTTCACTTATTTGTGGAGCATAACAAATGACGTGGAAGATATTAGGAGATGGAGAGGAGAAGGAAGTTGAGGGAAATTGGAAAGGGAGGTGAACAATAAGAGACTATGGACTCTGAAAGACAACCTGAGAGTTTTGAAGGGGCGGGAGTGGGAGGTTGGGGGAACCAGGTGGTGGGTAATAGGGAGGGCACGTATTGCATGGAGCACTGGCTGTTGTGCAAAAACAATGAATACTGTTACGCTGAAAAAATAAATAAATAAATTTAATTAAAAAAAAAAACACTACATTTAAACCTAAAAGGAGCTAAATAAAAAAAAGAATAAATTAAACACAAAACTAACAGAAGAAAGAAAATGATAAAGATTGTGACAGAAACAAATAAGATAGAGAATAGAAAAACTCAGCAAAGGGGCACCTGAGTGGCTCAGTGGGTTAAAGCCTCTGCCTTCAGCTCAGGTCATGATCCCAGGTTCCTGGGATCGAGCCCCAGGTCAGGCTCTCTGATCAGTGGGGAGCCTGCTTCCCCCTCTCACTCTCTCTCTCTGCCTGCTTGTAATCTCTGTCTGTCACATGAATAAATTAAAAAAAAAAGAAAAAAGAAAAACCCAGCAAAAATAGGAGAAAGTCTTCTGCAAATATTTACAAAATTGACAAAACTTAACTTGGCGAACTAAGGAAAAAGGGAGACTAAAAATTAAAATCAGAAACAAAAAACTATCACTAAGAGTACCACTAAAATGAAAAGAATCATGAAATACTACTATGAATAATTTATGACACGATTTTGGATAACAAGAAAAAATGGATAAATTGCTAGAAACATACAACTGACTAAGACTGAATCATGAAGGAATAGAAATATGAATAAATTTATCACTAATAATGAGATTAAATTAGTAATTAGAAAACTTGCATCAAGGAAAAACCCCAAGCTGGATGACATCACTATATCATAATAAATATTTAAAGGATGTTGCACCAATTTTTTTCAGACTTCTGTAAAAAATTGAAGAGAAGAGATCATTTCCAAACTCATGTTATAATGACAGCATTAGGCTGATAACCAAAACAAGAAGATACTATGAGGAAGAAAAAATAAAATAAGGACATTTCTTTGCTGCATATAGATGCAGATATTATCAACAAAATGCTAGCAAATCAAATTCAATAGTGAGCTAAGAGGACTATATGTTATATGAACATCTGGGGTTTATTTGTGGTATGAAAAAATGTTTCAAAATACAAAAATCAATTAATGTGATATATAATATTAATAGATTAAATGATAAAAATCATGAGATGATCTCAATAGATGCAAATAAAGCATTTGACAAAATTCAACACTTTTTCATGATTTAAAAAAACGTACTTAATTAACTAAGAATGGAATGAAATGACCCCAAAATCATAAAATCCATACAGGAAAAGCCCACAGCTAGCATGGTGAAAATATGAAAGCTTTTACTCTAAGATAAAGAATAAGACAAGGATGCAAATTCTTGTCACTTCTATTGAATAGAATAGTGGAAGTCTTAACCAGAGCAATTAGTCAAGAAAAATAAATAAAAAGCACCCAAATGAAAAACAAGAAGTAAAATTATCTCTGTTCATAGATGAAAAACTATAACAACTATTAAAGAAATGCAATAATGTTTCAGGATAAAAATCAACATAAAATCACTTGAATTTCAATAAACTAACAATAAAAACTCCAAAAGGGATATTAAGAAAATAATTTGTAACAGCAGCAAAAATAATGAAATACTTAAGAAAAAACTTAGTCAAGGAAGAGAATGACTTATACAGTGAAAACTGAAAAATGTTGCTCAAAAAGATTAAAGACACAAATAAATGGATATATATTCCATGTTAATGGATTAGAAGACAATATTTTTACAGTATTTAAATTTATTTATTTTTTCAGCGTAACAGTATTCATTGTTTTTGCACAACACGCAGTGCTCCATGCAATACGTGCCCTCCCTATTACCCACCACCTGGTTCTCCCAAACTCCCACCCCCGACCCTTCAAAACCCTCTGGTTGTTTTTCAGAGTCCATAGTCTCCTATGGTTCGCCTCCCCTTCCAATTTTTTTTTTAATAAACATATAATGTATTTTTATCCCCAGGGGTACAGGTCTGTGAATAGCCAGGTTTACACACTTCACAGCACTCATGATAGCACATACCCTCCCCAATGTCCATAACCCCCTCCCCCTCTCCCAACCCCAATCTCCCCCCAGCAATCCCCAGTTTGTTTTGTGAGATTGAGTCATTTATGGTTTGAGAAGACGATATTTTTTAAGATTTGATTATATACAAAGTAATCAATGCAATCTCTATCAAAATCATAAAATCACTTATGTTGTTTTATAGAGACTAAAATCTTTTATTTTTCCTAAAATTCATACAGAACCACAATGGGCCCTGAATAACCAGAATTATCATGGGAAAAAAGAACAAAACTGGAGGCCTTACACTTCTTTTTTTTTTCTCATTTTTTTAAATTCATTTATTTGTTTATTTACAGCATAACAGTGTTCATTGTTTTGGCATCACACCCAGTGCTCCATGCAGTACGTGCCTTCCCTATTACTCACCACCTGGTGCCTCAACATCCCCCCCCCCCCGCCCCGTCCCTTCAAAACCCTCTGGTTGTTTTTCATAGTCCATAGTCTCTCATGGTTCATCTCCCCTTCCAGTTTCCCTCAACTCCCTCTCCTCTCCATCTCCCCATGTCCTCCATGTTCTTTGTTATGCTCCACAAATAAGTGACACAATAAGTCTCATGGTTCATCTCCCCTTCCAGTTTCCCTCAACTCCCTCTCCTCTCCATCTCCCCATGTCCTCCATGTTCTTTGTTATGCTCCACAAATAAGTGAGACCATATGATACTTGACTCTCTCTGCTTGACTTATTTCGCTCAGCATAATCTCTTCCAGTCCTGTCCATGTTGCTACAAAAGTTGGGTATTCATCCTTTCTGATGGAGGCATAATACTCCATCGTGTATATGGACCACATCTTCCTTATCCATTCATCCGTTGAAGGGCATCTTTGTTCTTTCCACAGTTGGCGACCATGGCCATTGCTACTATAAACATTAGGGTACAGATGGCCCTTCTTTTCACTACATCTGTATCTTTGGGGTAAATGCCCAGCAGTGCAATTGCAGGGTCATAGGGAAGCTCTATTCTTAATTTCTTCAGGAGTCTCCACACTGTTCTCCAAAGTGGCTGCACTAACTTGCGTTCCCACCAACAGTGTAAGAGGGTTCCCCTTTCTCCACATCCTCTCCAACACACGTTGTTTCCTGTCTTGCTAATTTTGGCCATTCTAACTGATGTCAGGTGGTATCTCAATGTGGTTTTAATTTGAATCTCCCTGATGGCTAGGGATGATGAACATTTTTTCATGTGTCTGATAGCCATTTGTATGTCTTTGTTGGAGAAGTGTCTGTTCATATCTTCTGCCCATTTTTTGATATGATTATATGTTTTGTGTGTGTTGAGTTTGAGGAGTTCTTTATAGATCCTGGATATCAACCTTTTGTCTGTACTGTCATTTGCAAATATCTTCTCCCATTCCGTGGGTTGCCTTTTTGTTTTGTTGACTGTTTCCTTTGCTGTGCAGAAACTTTTGATCTTGATGAAGTCCCAAAAGTTCATTTTTGCTTTTGTTTCCTTGGCCTTTGGAGACATATCTTGAAAGAAGTTGCTGTGGCTGATATTGAAGAGGTTACTACCTATGTTCTCCTCTAGGATTCTTTTTTTTTTTTTTTTTTTTGCATAAGTACTTTTTTTTTCTTTCTTTTTTTTTTCCATTTTATTTATTTTTTTCAGCGTAACAGTATTCATTCTTTTTGCACAACACCCATTGCTCCATGCAAAACGTGCCCTCCCCATTACCCACCACCTGTTCCCCCAACCTCCCACCCTGACCCTTCAAAACCCTCAGGTTGTTTTTCAGAGTCCATAGTCTCTTATGGTTCGCCTCCCCTCCCCAATGTCCATAGCCCGCTCCCCCTCTCCCAATCCCACCTCCCCCCAGCAACCCCCAGTTTGTTTTGTGAGATTAAGAGTCATTTATGGCTAAAATTAACAAGTCAGGAAATGACAGATTCTGGAGAGGATGTGGAGAAAGGGGAACCCTCCTCCACTGTTGGTGGGAATGCAAGCTGGTCCAACCACTCTGGAAAACAGCATGGAGGTTCCTCAAAATGTTGAAAATAGAACTACCCTATGACCCAGCAATTGCACTACTGGGTATTTACCCTAAAGATACAAACATAGTGATCCGAAGGGGCACGTGTACCCGAATGTTTATAGCAGCAATGTCTACAATAGCCAGACTATGGAAAGAACCTAGATGTCCATCAACAGATGAATGGATAAAGAAGATGTGGTATATATACACAATGGAATACTATGCAGCCATCAAAAGAAATGAAATCTTGCCTTTTGCGACGACGTGGATGGAACTAGAGCGTATCATGCTTAGTGAAATAAGTCAATCGGAGAAAGACAACTATCATATGATCTCCCTGATATGAGGACATGGAGAAGCAACATGGGGGGGTAGGGGGATAGGAGAAGAATAAATGAAACAAGATGGGATTGGGAGGGAGACAAACCATAAATGACTCAATCTCCTCTAGGATTCTGATAGATTCCTATCTCACGTTGAGGTCTTTTATCCATTTCAAGTTTATCTTTGTGTACGGTGTAAGAGAATGGTCGAGTTTCATTCTTCTACATATCGCTGTCCAGTTTTCCCAGCACCATTTATTGAAGAGACTGTCTTTTTTCCATTGAATATTTTTTCCTGTTTTGTCGAAGATTAGTTCACCATAGAGTTGAGGGTCCATATCTGGGCTCTCCACTCTATTCCACTGGTCTATGTGTCTGTTTTTATGCCAGTACCACGCTGTCTTGGTGATCACAGCTTTGTAGTAAAGCTTGAAATCGGGTAACGTGATGCCGCCAGTTTTGTTTTTGTTTTTCAACATTTCCTTAGCAATTCGGGGTCTCTTCTGATTCCATACAAATTGTAGGATTATTTGCTCCAGCTCTTTGAAAAATACTGGTGGAATTTTGATCGGAATGGCATTAAAAGTATAGATTGTAGAGGCCTTACACTTCTTGATTTCAAAACACATTACAAAGCTACAGTAATTTTAACAGTATTATATTGGCATAAAGACAGACACATAGACATATATAACAAAATGGACAGCCCAGAAATAAACCCACACGTATATAGCTAAATAATTTTTTTTAAATGTGCTAAGACTGCACAATAGGGAATGAGTAGTCTATTCAAAATGTAATGCTGGAAAAACTAGATATCCACATAAAAAGGAATAAAAATGGACCCTTTATTTTCACTATATAAAAAATTCCATTCAAGGGGCGCCTGGGTGGCTCAGCGGGTTAAAGCCTCTGCATTCGGCTCAGGTCGTGATCCCAGGGTCCTGGGATCGAGCCCCGCATCGGGCTCTCTGCTTGGCTGGGAGCCTGCTTCCTCCTCTCTCTCTCTCTCTGCTTGCCTCTCTGCCTACTTGTAATCTCTATCTGTCAAAAAAAATAAATCTTAAAAAAAAAATTCCACTCAATACTTTAACATGTATTAAAAAAAAGAACAAGGACATTCTCATATATTTACAATGCAATGATCAAATTCAAGAAAATTTTGATACAATACTATGATCTAATACACAGTCTACATTCAGAGTCTTCCAGTTAAAATAAAAGCTAAAGAAAGTCTGTCAATTGTTCTAACAATTATTTTTAATTCAAGGATAGTTAACATACAGTGAATATTAGTTTCAGGCGTACAATATGATGATTCAAAAATTCTATACATCACTCAGTGCTAATCACAGTAAGTTTACTTTTATCCCCTTCCCATATCTCACCCATCTGCCCACTCACTTCCTCTGTGACAACCATCAGATTGTTCTCTATAGTTAAGTCTGTTGTGGTTTGTTTTTCTACTTTCCTTTGTTCTTTTGTTTTGTTTCTTAAATCCCACAAATAAATAAAATCATATGGTACCTATTTTTTTTCTAAGTGAGTTTGCACTATACCCCCCAGATCCATGTTAAAATATTCAGATTAAGAGGGGTGTAACATCTGCAACCCACTCCCAATTATTTGAGAAAAAAAAGAGAGATATGAAGCATATGTGGTCAAATGTTAAAAATTGGTGAATCTAAAAACAGCATATACAAAAGTGCCTTGCATTATTGCAATTCTTCTGCATGAAAGGGTAAGTTTAAAAATAAAAAATAAACAAATAAACTGAAATTGTTACATGAGTGTAATAAAATGAAACCTATAAGCATTATGTTTACTTTTCGACTCTCCAGGTAATTTTGCATTACATAAAAGCTGACTGTGTCAACTATTGTATTTTCAGTGCATATCACAGAATAGATGTTCAATATTTGTGGAATACAGAAAAAAGTAATAAATAATGCAATGAAAAATTTTTTACATCAACTCAAAATGGAGTGGAGATTTAAACATAGGACTTCAAAGTGTAAAACTCCTACACAAGAACAGAGGGGAAAATATTCATAACACTTTTTTTCTTGACAATGATTTCTTAGGTATAGCACCAAGAGCACAGAAAACAAAAGCACAAATAAACAAATGTGACTACATTGAACTACAAATCTTCTTCACAACAAAGAAAATAATAGAATGAATAGAAAATCTATAGAATGGGATAAAATGCTTATAAAACATACATGTGGTAAGAGGTTAATTTCCAATATATACATTAGGAAACATAAAAAATTATTTTAAATATGGGCAAATGGATAGAATAGACATTTCTTTAAAAAATGAAAATAGCAAACAGATATAAGAAAAGATATTTAATGTTAGTGATCATGAAGGAAATAAGTCAAAATCCACAATACACAATACAGTTAGATCCACAATTAAGTATCATATCACACAATTAAGATGGAGATTGTACATTAAAAAAGAAAATAACAAGTATTGGGCAGCATGTTGAAAAATTAAAACTTTTGTGCACTCAATTAAAGTGTAAAATGATTCAGTCCCAATGAAAAACAGTATGGAGGTTCCTTTACAACTAAAAGTAGACTGTGATATGATCCAGCTATCTTACGTCTGGATATTTATTGAAATCAGGATCTCAAAATAGTATTTCAACTTCCATGTTCATTACAACATTACTTGCAATAACCAATTGGTGGAAACAATCTGTTGAGGAATAAACATAAAGAAAAAATGTACAAAATAATATCATTTAGCCATAAAAAAGGAAAGAAATCCTGCCATTTGGGACGACATGGATATATCAGTAGGGCATTGCCTAAGTGAAAAACACCAAAGAGAAACAAATAGTTTATGGCATCATTTACATGTGGAATCTAACATAGTAAAAATCATTGAAATAGAAGGTAAAGTGGTAGATACCATGAGCTGGGGCAAATGATAAGAGAGTGAATTGTTCTTCAATGGGTTTAAGTCATTCAGGATAAGGAAATTCTAGAGATCAGCTATACAACATTGTGCTTATGGTTAACAACATTGACTGTACACTTAAAAATTTATTAATAGAAAATAATGTCACTGTCATGGCGGAGTAACACATCTCTCCTTCTTACATCCCTTATCCATAGGAACTAAAAATTGACATCTGTTCACAAACAAAAGTACCCCCACAGAAGTTTTCAGAACCAGCAGCATATGCTAGTGTACCCAGAAGGAGTCTTAACCAGTTGTGCATTGGCTATGAGGTATATTTTGGTATATGCTGTGAAATTAGGATGAACCGGTAAACTGACCACAACTCCTCTTGGAAGTGGTTGGGAAAACCTGGAAATTTCAGGCTTCACCAGACACCCACAGGCAAGAGAGAATTTTTAGAAGTCCATCCTTCCTGGTGAAAGATTATAGCACTCCATTGGAGCAAAAACATGCATTTGGAAGCATTTGAAAAGTTAAGATGAACTTTGTCAACATCTCCTCTCCTTCTAGGTGACACAGCACAGGATTTAACTAGACAATGCCAGTTTCTTTACAGATAAATAGAGAATGTTGGGTGACTGCCTGGCTTCCCCAGATGTGTGGGATATTGCTGTAAAAAGCATTTCTCATCCACACCACCAAAAGTACTGAGGCAGAAACTGAGGGGAGGGAAGAGATTGGGACAGAGGAACATAAGAATATCAAAAGGCACTAAAAGGATTTGATTCTTCTTTGACTGTGTTTAGGATACTTGCAGGAATGACACCCATAAGACACTGGGATAATCCCACCTGAGGATTCCTCCAGCTGGCCCATGATCAGCTCCAAATCCCTGAGTGCTAAATCCACACTTTGACTCACATTGCTGCTCCTTCCTATGCTTCCAAGTGTGGCAGTGAGAGAAAGTTCCATCAGAAAGGGACTGGTCTTACAAACCAGGCTAGGGTCTGTGTGCAAGGGAGAAATCACCAACATGTGTTGTAGCACTACGTTCTAGAAAACAAAAGTGAGATTTTCTGTAGCCAGTCTGGTGAGTTTTAAAAACCAAGTAAGACATACAAGCTTACGAATTCAGCTAGAAGAAGGAACAAGGAGTGTGGAGTAGGTGTACCCATACAAGATTGGAGAATAATCCAGATAGAAGCAAAATCAATGAAAAATATTTCCCACCCCAAAACAACTAGCAAATATTTGAAGAGATGTCTGTATCTTTAAATGCAAAAAACAGAAAAGCAAGACTAAAAAGCATAAAGAATAGAGGAAACAGATCATCATCAAAAAATAACAATAATCTTCCAGTAAGCAAACAACAACACAGAATTCTGCTATCTAGCTGATAAAGTATTCAAAACAGTTGTCTTTAAAAACTGAAAGAGCTACAAGAAAACACAAAAAGATGATTAAAAGAAATTGGAACAACATAGATTAACAAAATGAGAAATTTAATGAAGAGATAGACATAATAAAAAAGAACAAAGTAGAAATTCTGGAATTTATGAATTCAAACAATTAAATGAAAAAGAAAATGCAATAATGAGCATCTACAGCAGATAAACCAAATGGAAAATAAATCATGTTACCTTAAGGATAGGAACTTTGAAATAAGGATAGGAGAACAAAGAAAAAAGAATGAAAAAGAGTAAAGAAACCCTAATGATCTATATGACACCATCAAACTTACAAACAGAATAGTTTGGGTTCCAGAAGGAAAAGGGGAAATAATTTTTTAAAGAAATAATACTTGAGAATTTCCAAACCTGGGGAAAAATTTAGACATCCAAGTTTATGTGACTAATTGATTACTCTATTATCTCAATACCAAAAGACTTTCTCCAAGATACACTATAATTAAACTGTCAAAAATTTTTAAAGAATAGAGAATCCTAAAAGCAGCCAGAGAAAAACAAAATAAAACATTGTAACGTACAGAGACACCCTCATTAAGATATCAGCAGATTTCTCAACAGAAAATCCACAATCCAGGAGACAATTAGATGACATAATCTCTGTTTAAAAAAACTGTCAGCCAAAAATACTCTATCTACTAAATCCTGGGACCATGGGATCGAGCCACACATTGGGGTCCCTTCTTGGTGGGGAGACTGCTTCTCCCTCTCCCTCTTCCTGGCACTGACCCTTGTTGTAATTTCTCTTTCTATCTGTCAAATAAATAAAATCTTAAAGAATAGCAAGACCTAGGTATATGCTATCTACAAAAGACTCAAATAAGTTCAAAATGAAGGGATAAAAAATGATATTCTGCACAAATGGACAGCAAAAGAAAATTTGGGCAACTATACGTTTATCACACAAAATAGGCATGATGCCAAAATCAGTAACATGAGATAAAGAAAGTCATTACATAATAATAAAAGTTTTAATTTATCAAGAATACAATTAAATATACATATATATTTTTTCACATATCTGAATCACTGAAGTATATTAAGCAAATACTAATTGGTCTTAAGGGAGAAATATACCACAATACAACAATAGTAGGGGAATTCAGTGCCTCATTTTCAGCAAAGGATAGATCATTCAGACTGAAAATCAACAAGGAAACATTGGGCTTGAACAATACATTGGACCAAATTGACATGATAGATATATACAGAGCATTCCATGCAACAGCATTAAAATTAACATTATCTTCAAGTCAACTTGAAACTTTCTCCAGGATAGATCATATGATAAACCACAAAACAAATCTTAGCAAATTTAGAAAGATTGAAATCATATCAAATGTCTTTTCTCACCAAAAGTATATGAAACTAGCAATCAACAAGAGGAAAGTTTACAAATTCTCAAGTATGTGGAAATATCTCACTGCTCAAGCAGTAATGGGTCAAGAAGAAAGTAAAGGTCTATGTGCTATAGTGAGTGCTGTGAAGTGTGTAAACCTGGTGATTCACAGACCTGTACCCCTGGGGCTAATAATATTTTATGTTAATTAAAAAGTAGAAGAAAATAAAAGGAAGATCAATAAATACATTGAAATATATTAAATGGAAACAAAACATATCAAAACATATTGGATACTGCAAAACCAGATAGGAAAATTTATTTGCATTTAAAACTTATACTAATAAACAAGAAAGAACTCAAACAAGCTCATTTTTACCTGAAGGGGAAAAAGCAGTTCTGAGAAAGAAGTGTATAGAGATAAATGCATTTATTAAGAAAATAGAGGGGTTGGGGGTGGGAGGTTGAGGAACCAGGTGGTGGGTAATAGGGAGGGCACGTACTGCATGGAGCACTGGGTGTGATGCCAAAATAATGAACACTGTTATGCTGTAAATAAACAAATAAAAAAAAGAAGATGGGGTATTTATACAATGGAATATTAGTCAGCCATCAAAAAATGGAATCTTACCATTTACAGTGATGTGGATGGAACTAGAGGGTATTATGCTAAGTGAAATAAGTCAATCATAGAAAGACAACTGTCAATTTTACTCATATATGGAATTTGAGAAACAAAACATGGAATAACAGGGGAAGGGAGGGAAAATAAATAAGATGAAATCAGAGAGGAAGGCAAATAATAAAAGACTCTTAACTATAGGAAAAGAACTGAGGGTTGTTGGAGGGAAGAGGGGGTGGGGGGATGGAGTAACCAGGTGATGGGCATTAAGAAGGGCATATGATATAATAAGCACTGGGTATTATATGAAACTGATGAATCACTAACTCTACCTCTGAAACAAAATAATAAACTATATGTTAATTAATTGAATAAAATGAAATAGAATGTTTAAAAATTAAATAAAACAAAAAAAAAGAAAATAGAGGGATTGGGATGCCTGGGTGGCTCAGTTGGTTCAGTGGTTGCCTTCGGCTCAGGTCATGATCCCAGCCTCCTGGGATGAGTCCCACATTGGGCTCCTTGCTCAGCAGGGAGCCTGCTTCTCCCTCTGCCTCTGCCTGCCACTCTGTCTGCCTGTGCTCACTCTCTCTGACAAATAAACAAATAAAATCTTTTAAAAAATAGAGGGATTGATTGCCACCCTCTTGAGAAAACACTGCCTAAAATGAAAAACTCCCCACAGCCTCCAATATTATTCTTGTCACTAAAGTACTATTTCCTGGAGATGGTGATAAAGAGTATAAGGGGTAAAAGATAAAAATAAATGAAAATTAAATGTGAATATGAAATCTTCCTCTGAGCATTAGGAGTCACTTTATCTCATTTTAGCCAGAACAAGGGAATTTTCTGGAGTTCTTTGTGTCTCATGCTTATGTCCTTTCAAGGTTCCCAACTGCCTTGAGTGCAGGGCATGAAAAATTGAAGGAAAAGTAGGAAACTCACTATTGGCTTGATGATGCTTAAAGTGCTGGTATCTCTCCCAATTGCATTTTTATGGTTTACTTTTCAAAGTCTTATATAGTTGTTCTCCTTATTCCCTCCAGGCCCATAGTGGCATTCAATGGGAGATATTGTGGTGTATGTTTATGATATATAGAGTGGAACCTAAGAATGATAACATTATTTTTAACTTAGAAAATTTAGTCTACTTGAACCACACAGTGGGGAAAAATTGAAAATGAGTTTCAAAGCTTTTTAAGGGGAAAAATGAAGGTATATATTTATGATATTTCTATTTCTTCAGTGTTCCAGGGAAAAGATGTCATTGTTTTTTAGCCCGTACAGGCAATGTGGTAGCAGAGGAAAACCAAAAAAAGAAAGAGAGAGAGAGAAGGAGAGAGAGAGAGAGAGAGAGAGAGAGAGAGAGAGAGAGAGAGAAGGAAAAGAAAAGAAAGAAAGAAAGAAAAAAGAAGAAAGACAAACATGCTTATAATCAAAGAAATAAAGATGAATGGGATAAGATCTTGGATAGTACAAAATTAATGACAAATACACTGCTTGTGTACAATCACATGTCTTATTTTCAGATCTGCACTTCTTTCGCTGATAAATCTTTCCATAATCACTTACAATGAGTAGTGTAATTAACATTCTTCATTTTCCAGGCTGACAATCAGATTCAGAGAAAGGGAAAGTGTCTTGCTCAAGAATGGAAGGAGAGGAGACTTCTGGGAAGATGACAGAGTAGGAGGATCCTCAGCTCACCTCCTCCCCTGGTCACACCAAGAAAACAGACACATTAGAGCAACTAACCCTTAAAATGATCCCAAGACTGCAGTATAGACTTTCCACAATTAATTGTAGTGAAGAGGCCAGGCTGAAAGAAGGAAGGGAGTGAAGACACAGTTAGGAACCAAACTCCCAGCAAGAATAACAGTAAATGGGATGAACAGCACAAAAAAGGAGCAGCCAAAGGATTAGACCCCACACCGGGCATCTCAGGCATGGGACACCTGCATGCGGAAGGCAAGTCTCCAAAACATTAACCCCCAAAACCAGTGGGGGCTAACTTTGGGTCTTTAAAAATCAGTGGACTTATCTCCAGGAAAGCCATAGGGCAATAGGAAGAGTCCCCACTCTTAAAGATCTAGTATAACAAATAATCCTGCACAGACAGACCAGGGACAAAACATAGAAATGGCAATTTGAAAAGCACCTGAGGAATACATGAAAGAAATGCATTTACTAATCTCAGAATATGTGCTAGAGGGGCAGGGATCTTTAGAAGACTTCTCCAAGAACAAAACAGCTGGTAAGTACAATTTCTTTCCCCACCACTCCTCGGATTAGATAGACAAAACCACAACCAATGAAAACACACTTTTCTTATCTTGCTATTACCCAGTGCCTTGCCCCCATCTTCTGCTATTGATCCCAACCCATCCAACCCATTCCATGCATCAAGGATGCCTCCAAAATAGCTCCTGCCCTGAAACACATTGCAAGAAAACCCAGCAGGAACTGGCACCATTCCAAAATGACTTCCACCCAAGGTAGAGGGGAAGATAACCACACATACCAGTGTGCCCACAGTCCCAGAAGCTGAATCTCACATCTGGCAGTGCAGAAAGAGCACTCTGCCAATTAGATGGACTAGGAGTAAGCAACTGGTCTGACTGACTGACCCACCCACCCACCCATAAAAACATCTCAGTGGGGGCACCTGGGTGGCTCAGTGGGTTAAAGTCTCTGCCTTCGGCTCAGGTCATGATCCCAGGGTCATGGGATCGAGCCCCACATCGGGCTCTCTGCTCAGCAGGGGAGACTGCTTCCTCCTCTCTCTCTGCCTGCCTCTTCGCCTACTTGTGATCTCTGTCTGTCAAATAAGTAAAATAAATAAAATCTTAAGAGGTGAAAAAAAAAAAACCTCTCAGTGGGCAGAACAGAGTAAGGGCCCTATAATTCAGTGCAATCACAGCCCCATCAGATAGATTGAGGGAAGATATCTAGTCTGAGTACCAACTCAATTAACCAATTAAAAACTCTTAGGGAGCATCCCAAGATGCTAGTTCAGTGCAACTGAAGCACCTGTAGATGGACATGGAAGGTATCTAGTCTGACTGCTGATATTGCCTGACTACAAGCCAGCAGCATCCCCAGATAGCACCCACAACAGCAAAAAGAACAAACCCTGCCAAAAACATCCACAACAGGAAAAGTGAGCAAATAAAGTAAAGTGGACTAAAGGCAAATGTTTCTAAGTTATAAGAGAAGGCTGCACACAGCCCAAATAGGTAACACCACTGAAGCTCCCAGCTTTGGTTAAGAGTGGGCATTAAGCTACATGGCAACAGAAAATGTCTTCTTCATTAGACCTCTACTTTTAAGATTAGGAGATGCAGATGACTTTCCTAATATAGAGATATAAAAACAGAGAGTTAAAACACCTCAAAAATAATAATCCAGTTTAAAAGTGGGCAGAAGACAGGAATAAACATTTTTTTCAAAGAAGACAAGATATACAGATGACTAACAGACACATTAAAAGATCATGTGTCTCAACATCATTCATCATCAGGAAAATATAAACCAAAACCATGATGAGATACCACCTCATACCTGTCAGAACAGCTAAAATAAACAACACAGGAAGCAACAGATGTTGGCAAGGAGGCAGAGAAAGGGGAACTCTCTTACACTGTTGGTGGAAATGCAAATTGGTAAAGACACTGGGGAAAACAATATGGAGGCTTCTCAAAAAGCTAAAACTAGAACTACCATAGACACAACAATTGTACTACTAGGTATTTACCTGAAGGATAAAAAAAAAATACTGATTCAAAGGGATACATGCACCTGAATGCTTATAGCAGCTTTATCAACAACAGCCAACTTATGGAAAGAATCCAAATATCCATTGACTGATGAATAGATAAAGAAGTTGTACTACATATATATACACACATATATGTAAATATATGTATATATGTATGTATATGTATATATATGTAATATTATTAAACCATAAAAAAGAATGAAATCTTGCCATTTACAATGATGTGTGTGGAGCTAGAGTGTATTAAGCTAAGCAAAATAAGTCAGTCAGAGAAAGACAAATACCATATGATTTCACTCATATGCAGAATTTAAGAAATGTAACAGATGAACATAAGAGAAAAAAGAGAAGGGCAAAACACAAAACAGACTTAACTGTAGAAAACAAACAGAGGGGTGCTGGAGGGAAGGTGGGCAGGGGGATGGGTTAAATTGGTGATGGGTATTAAGGAAGTCACTTGTTATGATGAGGACTGGATGTTGTATGGTAGTAATGAATCACTAAATCCAACACCTGAAAAGAATATTATACTGTATGTTAATTACTGGAATTTAAATAAAAATTCTGGAGAAAAAAATATAGGTCATGGGTATCAAGGAGGTTGCTTGCTGTTTTGAGCACTGGGTGCTGTATGTGGCTAATAAATTACTAAATCTTACACCAGAAACTAGTATTGGACTGTATGTTAACTAATTGGAATTAAAAAAAAAACTTGAAAAATAACACAGTGAGTTAGGTAAAATGAGGAGAGAGAGAGGAACATATCCTATATGAAAGAACAGGACAAAACCTTAAAAAAAGGTCTAAATGAACCTAAATAAGCAGCATTCCTGATAAAGAATTCAAAGTGATTTTTTAAATTTTTTTAAAGATTTTATTTATTTATTTGAAAGACAGAGATCACAAGTAGGCAGTGAGGCAGGCAGAGAGAAAGAGGAAGGGAAGCAGGCTCCCTGTTGAGCAGAGCCTGATGTGGGACTGGATCCCAGGACCCTAGGATCATTACCTGAGCTGAAGGCAGAGGCTTTAACCCACTGAGCCACCCAGGTGCCCCAAAGTGACTTTTTTTTTAAGATTATCTATTTATTGGGGCACCTGGGTGTCTCAGTGGGTTAAAGCCTCTGCCTTCAGCTCAGGTCATGATCCCAGGGTTCTGGGATCAAGCCCCACATCAGGCTCTGTACTCAGCAGGGAGCTTGCTCCCCCTCTCTCTGCCTGCCTCCTCTGCCTACTTGTGATCTCTGTCTGTCAAATAAATAAATAAAATCTTTTAAAAAAAGATTATTTATTGATCAAAGGAGTCAGTGAAAATATCTTGTGTGTTTGCAATATAATGAAATAGACACCATTAAATATATGCACTTATTTTAGTAGACTCTTTGCAACCCAAGTGTATCAGTTCTTAGAGGATTCAGAATAAATCCCACTATAATAAAATCGATATGTAACAAAAAGCTGTTTGAGTTTCCAGTTAACAGTTCTCTTATTTCAAATAGTATCAAACGTGCATGCACAGCTTTTTGCCTGTTGTCAGGTGTTATATTTTGAAAGCATTTTTTGACATATTTTAGGACACAGAGGTCAATGCAGAGCCTGGCACACAGTAAGCCCATGGTCTCTGTCTTCTGTAACCTCTTCTACATCCTTTTCTACATTTACTTCTCATCTTAGAATTTGTAACATTTCATGATCTGTTTTTCTTTTTAGTGTTCAGTGATTCATTAGTTGCAAATAACACCCAGTGCTCATCGCAGCACATGCTCTCATCAATACCCATCACCCAGCTACCCATATCCCCACCCCTCCCCTCTTATACTCTTGGTAGCTCACGAGGTTCCAGGAAGGCATCTATTTCTTCCAGGTTGCTTAATTTTTGGCATATAGTTTCTGGTAAAAATTTTTAATAATTAGTTCTATTTCCTCAATGTTAATTTGATCTTTCCTTTTTCATACATGAATTCATTAATTTGGTTCCTTTCTCTTTTCTTATGATTAAGTCTGGCCAGAAGTTTATTGATCTTACTAATTCTTTCAAAGAACCAGATTCTAGTTTCATCAATCTGTTCTACTGTTTTTCTGTTTTCTATTTCATTGGTCACTGTTCTGATCTCTAGTATTTCTTTTCTCCTGCTTCATTTATGTCTTATGTGCTCTTCTTTTTCCATATCTTTTAGGTGTAATGTTCACTTGTGCATTAGGCATTTTTCTACTTTTTTTTTTTGAGAGACACTTGAATAACTACATATTTTCCCATTAGGACTGCCTTTGCAGTATCCTGTAGGTTTTAGACAGATATATTTTCATTCTCATAGGTTTTGATGAATTGTTTAAGATCTTTAATATTCTCATTGACCCAATCACTCTTTAGCAGGATGCTCTTTAACTTCCAAGTCTTTGAATTCCTTCCAAGTTTCTTCTTATGATTGAATTCCAGTTTCAAAGCATTGTGGTCTGAGCATATGCAGGGAATAATCTCAATCTTTTGGTACCAGTTGAGACCTGATTTGTGAGCCTGTATGTGGTCTATTCTGGAGCAAGTTTCTTATACACTTGAGAAGAATGAGTATTCTGTTGTTTCAAGGTGGAAATTTCTGTATACATCTATGAAGTCCATCTGGTCCAATGTGTCACTCAAAGCTCTTTCTTTGTTGATCTGCTTTGATGATTGGTCCATTGCTGAGAGTGGAGTGTTGACCATTCTTACTATTAATGTATTATTATCAATATGATTCTTTATTTTGGTTAACTGTTGGCTCATATAGTTCCTGTTCCCATGTTGGGGGCATAGATATTTACAATTGATAGATTTTCTTGTTGGATAGACACTTTAAGTATGATATAGTGTCCCTCCACATCTCTTACTACAGCCTTTGGTTTAGAATCCAATTTGTCTTATATGAGAATTGTTACCCCAGCTTTCTTTTGAGGTCCATTGGTATGAATTATGGTTCTCCATCCCCTCACTTTCAATCTGGAAGTGTCCCTCTGTTCAAAATGAATCTGTTGGATTCAACATATGGATGGTTCTTGTCTTTTTATAAAATCTGCAACCCTGTGTCATTTCATGGGAGCACTTGGCCATTCACATTGAGAGTGACTTTTGAAAGACACGAATTTAGTGCCATTACATTGCTTGTAAAGTCCCTGTTTCTCTTCATTGTCTGTAAATTTTGGTCTATATTACTCTTGGGGTCTTTCTTTTATAGAATCGCCCATAATATTTCTTGCAAAGCTGACTTTGTGCTCACATATAATTTCAGTTTCTGCCAGTGTTGAAAGCTCCTTGCATATCCATCCATTCTTAATGACAGCTTTGGTGGATAAAGTATTTTTGGCTGCATGTTCTTCTCATTTAGTACCCTGATTATGTCTTGCCAGCCCTATCTGGCTTGCCAGATCTCTGTGGACAGGTCTGACGTTATTCCTACATTGCTTCTTCTGAACATAAGAAATCTCTTCCCCCAGTTGTTCTCAGAATAGCTTCCTTGGCTCTAAGATTTGCAAGTTTTATTATTATATGTCAGGGTGTTTGTCTATTTTTATTGATCTTGGGATGGATCCTCACTGCCTCTTGGACATTCATGTTTGTGTCCTTCCCCAGATTAGGGAAGTTCTTATCTATGATTTCCTCAAATATTATTTCTAGCCCTCTCTCTCCATCCCCTCAGGGATCCCAATATCCATGACATTGGAAGGTTTCATGGCATCATTTATCTCTCTAAGTCTGTTCTCATGGGCTTCTAGCTGTCTATCCCTATCTTCCTTTTCTTCCTTCTTTTCTTTCAGCTTATCGTCTCAATCACTGGTTCAGTTTTCTGCACCATTTATCCTTGCAGTTAGAGTATTCAGTTTAGACTGAATCTCATTCATAGCATTTTTAAGTTTTGCCTGATTAGATCTCATTTCTGCCCTTAGAGGTTCTACATTATTGCTAATTGTTTTTTCAAGCCTAGCTATTGACTTCTTGAGTGCTCTCCTGAAGTCTATCTCTGATATCTTGCTTATATCCATATCCATTAAGTCTGTGGCAGAGGCCTTTTTTCCTGGTTATTTTCACTGGGAGTTTCTCCTCCTAGTCATTCTGTTGAGGGATGGTTGAGGGAATGTGCAGAGTCTAAAATATCAACCACAACCCAAGCAAGATACACCCTAGGAAAAATCCAAAGCAGTTGGAAGCCACAACTGAAAAAATAAAGCCAAAATGAAACATGAGCATAAAATGTACATAGTTTTTAAAAAATTAAAAATAATTTAAAATTTGAAAAGAGAAGGTGAGGGGAAGGGAGTACAATCTCTCAGTGTGGACAAAATAGGATGTTTCAGTTGTTCCTGGGTGTATTATGTTCTGCTTGTTAGAGGACCTTAGTTCCCAAAATGACAGGGAAAGTAAAACTTGTATATATAAAGGTACTATTGAATAGAGAAACAGGGACTACAATGATGCATATATCTATAAAAAGCATATATGTGTGAAAATGTACAAATTAAAAAGCTACTATGAAGCATAAGTTGATACATAAAACATCTAGTTGAAATGAGAAAAAGGTAAAAAGAAAAAAACAGAGAAGAAGCATAAGAGAAAGAATAAAAAGAAAGTTATGTGTGCAAAATAAAGAAGCTATGAGGCAATGGCTGGAGTTCAATATACTATTTTCCAATGGTGTTGGGATTTTACAATCTTATGGGGAACCTAGGGTTATTGCTTTTTTTGTTTTTCCAGCCTGTCTTCTGGGGTAGGGACCTGCCACACTCTTTCTCAGACAACACTACCCATCCCTCCTAGGCCGGTTGGGCTCAGTGGAAACCAATTTTTGAGCTTTTGTTCTCTGGTGACTTTCTGGCCTCTTTTGAGGATCAAAGCAAACATGTCCACACCCAATCCTCTGTCCCAGAACAGAGAAATCACAGTCTTCTCTATTCACTAAACCCTCCAGGACAGTCTCCATTTCTATATGTTTTGCTAAAATTGCAGCCTCCCATGGTGTGTACCCACAGTGACTCTCTCAGAGGTTGTCCCGGGAACCTGGGAGTGTCCCTGTCCTTTGTACTTTTGAAGCCAGGAGGGGCCACATGGGTTAGTGCTTATGTGCTTATGCTGAGGGGTGGAGGAGAGAAATGGTGCTAGGTATCTCTTTTTGCCCCTGAGGGTTTCCCCACTTTCTATTTTCCTCAGTGTGCCTGCTTGTCTTCCTCTAATTGTGGAGCTTGCCCTATCAGTTCTCAGGTCAATTTGTTTGGTATTCAGAATTATTTGACAGTTTTCTAGTTGTGTTCCAGTGATGAGAGGAGCCTGGGGTCCTTCTACAATTCTACCATCTTAGGTCCTCTTACCCTAAGCCTTTTGATTGGAGTATGTAGTCTATATGAATGTCTATATGTAGTCTATATGTATTTATTGCCATTTTATTAGTTTCTTGTTGTTTCTGGAGATTTTCTCTGTTCCTTTCTTTTCTTTATCACTTTATGTCTCCCCTATCCATTCATACAGTCGCTTATAATATTTCTTGCAAGGCTGTGTTTTTGGTCACAGACTCCTTTAGTTTTTTTTTTGTTTGTTTGTTTGTTTGGTTTTTTTTTTTTTGTTTTGTTTTGTTTTGTTTTTTTCTGGGAAACACTATCTCTCCTACTATTCTGGATGATAACCTTGTTGGATGAGTTTTCTTGACTACAGATTTTTCCCATTCAGCACACTGAATACACCATTCCATTCTCTTCTGGCTTACCTCATTTCTGTTGAGCAATCAGTTAGACTTTTGCACCTTCTCACATAAGCTAAGGAATTCTGGGTTTGTGTTTTTAACATTTTTTCCCTTTTTGTTATATTTCACAAATTTATTGAGACTATGTCTTGGTGTTGGGCTGCTTTTGTTGATTTTGATGCAATTTCTCTGTGCCTTCTGGATTGGATGTCTCTTTCCTTCTTCATATTAGGGACACTTTCAGCTATTATTTCCTCAAATGAACTTTCTCCCCTTTTTCTGTATCTTCTTCTGTAATTCCTAAGTTATGAGTATTATTACATTTGAAGGAGTCACTGAGTTCCCAAAATCTACTCTCTTGCTCCATAGTGCCTCTTTTCTTTTAGTCATCTTCATTACTTTCCATTATTTTTTCTTCTATGTCCCTAATTCATCCCTCTGCTTTTTCAACCTACTGTTTATTGCATCAAACATTTTCCCAATCACATCTATTGCATTCTTCATCTCTGACTGATTTTAACTCTTATCTTTGTAAGGGCCTCACTTATGTCTTTTATTTGCTCAAGCCAAGTGAGTATCCTTGATTGTTCCTTTAAGTTCTCTATCAGGCATCTTATTTATATCTATTTCACTTCGATGTCTGGTTCTGGTCTTGTCTTGTTCTTTCATTTGGGATAAATTCCTCCATTTTGGCATTTTTTCTATGTCTCTGCCTTCTAAAACTCCATGCTTTAGATATGTGGTATAGTTTGGGGCTTTTGCTGTTCTTGTGGAGGAGGGGCCCATCATGCTGGGGCTGAGGGAAGCTTGGCTGAAAAGGGCAATCCCACCAGAGTGCAAGTGTTTGAGACTTGGTGTAAGCAACTTAGACAGCCAGTGTTTAAACTCCACTGCTTTCTTCAGATGCTTCTGTGTTTATGCTGAGGGGTTGGGGAGAGAAATGCTGCCAACTAGGTCTTTGCTCCCAGAAAGGAAAATCTGTGAGTACTGTCTCTCAGGAAGGGGCTCTGAGAAGAACAAATACTCTGTGTTGTGTGTTCCAGACATTCTTTAGATTGCTGTTTCCTAGGGTGCCTGGGTGTCTCAGTCAGTTAAGTGGCTGCCTTTGGCTCAGGTCATGATTCCAGTGTCCCTACTCAGCAGGAAGCCCACTTCTCCCTCAGCCTGGCAATCCCCCTGCTTGTGCTTTATTTCTCACTCTTTCTCAAATAAATAAATAAAATCTTTAAAGAAAAAATAATATTGCTATTTCCCTCATCTGTCCCTAGGTTTTTTCTCCTGGAGCAGGGCAGTGCCCTCAGGACCCTTTTCCAGCCAAGCCCTCTGACCTTTGTAACTCAAGGCTTTAAGCCTTGCTGGCATTAGGAATTCATATAATCAGGCCCTCTCATTTTCTAAGCCAACTGCTTTGGGGAAAATTTCTCCTGTATTCCCCTATGGGCTTTTCTCTCTCGCTCGCTCGCTCGCACTTCTCTGCAACCATGGCCCCATTGCCTCTGCTGTACAAGAGATCAATTCCTTCCATAAACTGTGTGGCTGCTGTTCCTACCTTCTTGGATGTAGCCTCCCCTTTTGTTGAGGAAAATAATCAGACCAGCGAGAAGCCAAGGGGCACTCAAAGAAGTAAGTGAACTCGGGTTTATTTTATGCTGGTGGACCCAGAGGAGCTCGTGCTTGAAATTGTGTGCCTGGGGGAAGCAGGGTTAGAGAGCGTTAATAGGGGAGTGCAGTAGGTCAGGTTCCAAGGGCTATGTTGACAACTGGTCTGTGGATTTAAACTGGGGGTGGGGGAGTACTGCTTTAGGCAGGAACCATGGTTAGGGTGGACAGGGAGCTTGTGGTGAGAAGCCTGTTTACGGAAGCAAAAAGGCTAGTTATCTCTTACTCCCAGCGGGGCTTCTGGTTATCTAGCTATTGCTAGTAAATTTTTATCTCCTGGGACCTGCCAGCCGGGGCATGCTCTGGATAATTTCCTTCTTCACTTTATTTGCGGAATTCCAACCATCAAACTTCAGGTCAATTTTGAGGTGCTTAGAATGATTTTATAGTTATTTAGTTATTGTCATGGAATGAAAGGAGCCAAGGGTTCTCTTAGTCTGATACTACCAACCCTCTTGGAACCATGAATTATTTTCCTTATTTCTCTTTCTGCTTCTTCATTACTGGTTACAGAATTGCAACAGATTTCTATAAATTGATATTGTATTGTGTGGCTTTATTGAATTTATTTATCAATTCTAGCATCTTTTTGGTGGAGTCTTGAAGGTTTTCTATATACAGTGTGTCATTGGCAAATAATGAAAGTTATATTTCTTTCTTACCAATTTGAATGCCATTTATTTCTTTTTGTTTTCTGATTGCTGTGGCTAGAATTTCCAGTAGTATGCTGAATAAAAGTGGTGAGAGTGGACACCCTTACCTCATTCCTGAGCTTAAGAGAAAAGCTCTCAGTTTTTCCCATTAGGGATGATGGGGTTTTTCATAGATAACCTTTATTATGTTAAGATATATTTCCTCAAAAACTATTTTGTTGAGGGTTTTTTGTTTTTTGTTTGTTTGTTTTGTTTTGGTTGTGGTTTTGGGTTTTTTTGTTTGTTTGTTTTTGTTGTTGTTGTTGTTGTTGTTGTTGTTGTTGTTGTTGTTTTTACCGTGAATGGATATACTTTGTCTTATGCTTTTTCTCCATCTATGGAACAGATCACATAGTTCTTATCCATTCTTTTATTTAGGTCATGTATCACATTAATTGATTGCAAATATTGAGCCATCCTTTTATCCCAGGAATTAAGCTCACTTGCTTATGGTGCCTGATTTTTTAAATATACTTTTGAATTCAGTTTCATGAATTTTTGTTGAGAATTTTTTTTTTATTTATTTTCAGCGTTACAGTATTCATTGTTTTCGCACCACACCCAGTGCTACGTGCCCTCCCTATTACCCACCACCTGGTTCCCCAACCTCCCACCCCCCGCCCCTTCAAAACCCTCTGGTTGTTTTTCAGAGTCCATAGTCTCTCATGGTTCATCTCCCCTTCCAGTTTCCCTCAACTCCCTCTCCTCTCCATCTCCCCATGTCCTCCCTGTTATTTGTTATGCTCCACAAATAAGTGAGACCATATGATACTTGACTCTCTCTGCTTGACTTATTTCACTCAGCATAATCTCTTCCAGTGCCATCCATGGTGCTACAAAAGTTGGGTATTCATCCTTTCTGATGGAGGCATAATACTCCACAGTGTATATGGATCACATCTTCCTTATCCATTCATCCGTTGAAGGGCATCTTGGTTCTTTCCACAGTTTGGCGACCATGGCCATTGCTGCTATAAACCTTGGGGTAGAGATGGCCCTTGTTTTCACTACATCTGTATCTTTGGGGTAAATACCCAGCAGTGCAATTGCAGGGTCATAGGTAAGCTTTATTTTTAATTCCTTAAGGGATCTCCACACTGTTCTCCAAACTGGCTGCACCACTTCCATCCCCACCAACAGTGTAAGAGGGTTCCCCTTTCTCCACATCCTCTCAAACACACATTGTTTCCTGTCTTGCTAATTTTGGCCATTCTAACTGGTGTCAGGTGGTATCTCAATGTGGTTTTAATTACAATCTCCCTGATGGCTAGTGATGATGAGCATTTTTTCGTGTGTCTGATAGCCATTTGTATATCTTCATTGGAGAAGTGTCTGTTCATATCTTCTGCCCATTTTTTGATATGATTATCTGTTTTGTGTGTGTTGAGTTTGAGGAGTTCTTTATAGATCCTGGATATCAACCTTTTGTCTGTACTGTCATTTGCAAATATTTTCTCCCATTCCATGGGTTGCCTTTTTGTTTTGTTGACTATTTCCTTTGCTGTGCAGAAGCTTTTGATCTTGATGAACTTTGCATCTATATTCTTCAGGGATATTGGCCTGTGATTCTGCTTTATAGTGGTATTTTTATTTGGTTTTGGATTAAGGGTAATGAGGACTTCATAGAATGAATTTGGAAATTTTCCTTCTTTTTTCTATTTTTTGGAATAGTTTAAGAAGTATAGATTTTAATTCTTCTTGAAATGTTAGGTGGAATTTACCCATGAATCTATCTGGTCCTGGACTCTTATATGTTGGGAATTTTTTGATCATTAACTCAATTTCTTTGCAGGTTTTCAGCTTTGGCTTTGGTAGTTTATATGTTTCTAGACATGTATCCATTTCTTTCAGGTTGTCCAATTTGTTGGCATATTGTTTTTTGTAGTATTCTCTTACAATTTTTGTGTATCTGTGGTGTTGGTTGTTATTCCCCCTCACTTTTAATTTTTTTTACTTGACTCACTTACCTTTTTTTTCTTTATAAGTGTGGCTAGAGTTTGATCAGTTTTACTGATTTTTTTCGAAGAGCAAGCTCCCAGTTGCACTGATGTATTCTATTTTTTTATGACTTTTATGTCTTTATGTCTTTTTTTTAGATTTTTTTTTATTTAACAGAGAGAAATAACAACTAGGTAGAGAGCAGGCAGAGAGAGAGGAGGAAGCCGGCTACCTGTGGAGCAGAGAGCCCGAGGCAGGGCTCAATCCCAGGACCCTGGGATCATGACCTGAACTGAAGGCAGAGGCTTTAACCCACTGGGCCACCCAGGCGCCTGTCTTTATGTCTTTTTTTTTATGTCTCTTTGACCCATTCATTGTTTAGTAGCAGGTTGTTTAACCTCCATGCATTTGTGGTCTTTCCAGATTTTTTTCTCATGGTTGACTTCTAGTTTCATAGTGTTATGGTAAAAAAGATGCATGGTACTATTTTGATTTCCTTAAACTTGTTTGGGCTTGTTTTGTGGTCTGATATGTGATCTATTTTTTGAGAATATTCTGTGTGCATTTGAAAAAAAACCTGTGTGTTCTGCTATTATAGGATGGATATATATAGGATATATGTTCTTAATATAGTTGTTAAGTCTATCTGGTCCAGTGTGTCTTTCAAAGCCACTGTTTTGGGGCACCTGGGTGGCTCAGTGGGTTAAGCCTCTGTCTTCAGCTCAGGTCATGATCTCAGGGTTCTGGAATCAAGCCCCGCATCGGGCTCTCTGCTTAGTGGGGAGCCGGCTTCCTCCTCTCTCTCTGCCTGCCTCTCTGCCAACTTGTGATCTCTGTGAAATAAATAAATAAAATCTTTAAAAAAAAAAACTGTTCCCTTGATTTTTTTGTTTGGTTGATCTACCCATTGATGTAAGTGGGGTGTTAAATCCCTCTACTATTATTGTATTATTGCTGTTTAGTTCTTTTATGTTTATCATTAACTTTTTTCTATATTTGGGTGCTCCTATGTTGGGTGCATACAGATTTACAATTGTCATATCTTCTTGTTGGATTGTCCCCTTCATTATTATATAGAGTTCTACTTTGCCTCTTGACAGTCTTTGTTTTAAAGTCTATTGTGTCTGAAATATGTATTGCTACTCCAGCTTTCTTTTCACACCCATTTGCACAGTAGATGTTTCTTCATCCCCTCACTTTCTTTTTTTTTTTTAAGATTTTATTTATTTATTTGACAGAGAGAGAGATCACAAGTAGGCAGAGAGGCAGGCAGAGAGAGAGGAGGAAGCAAGCTCCCCGCAGAGCAGAGAGCCCGATGCGGGGCTCGATCCCAGGACCCTGAGATCATGACCTGAGCTGAAGGCAGCAGCTTAATCCACTGAGCCACCCAGGCGCCCCCATCCCCTCACTTTCAATCCACAGGTGTCTTTAGATCTAAAATGAGCCCATTGTAAGCATCATACAGATTGGTCTTACTATTCTATTAGTTTTGTTTTTGTTTTTTTTTTTTTTTTCAAATTACTCTTGTCACTGTTTGTCTTTAGATTGGATCATTTAGTTGATTTACATTCAAAATAATTATTGATAGATTTGTATTTTTGCAATTTCATCATTTGTTTTATGGTTGTTTCTGAAGATTTTCTCTGATCCTTTCTTGTCCTTCTCTTGTTCATGTTTTGCTGATTTTCCTTAGCGATATATTTAGATTTCTTTCATTTTATTATTTGCATGTTTATTAGTGGTTTTATTTTTTATGCATGGGTATCATTAGGTTTGTAATGAACTTCTTCTGTATATACCAGTCTATATTAAGTTGATGGTCATTTAAGTTTGAACCCATTCTTTTCTTCTCACTCCCCACATTTTCAGTATATGCTATTCTATTTTATATCCTTTTTTGAAGCTGTTTGATTTTTTTTTTACAGAAATATTTAATTTTAATGTTTTTGTGTTTCCTATCTTAATTATTTTGGTGTTTCCTTTCCACTCAGAGGCCCCTTCAATATTTCTTGCAAGGTCTTATTAGTGGTCACAAATTCATTTAGTTTTTGTTGGTCTGGGAAACTCTTTATCTCTCCTTCTATTTTGAATAATAGTCTTTCTGGATAGAATATTCTTGGCTGAATTTTTTTTTCCATTTAGCACTTTGTGTATTTCATGCCATTTTCTTCTGGCTTACAAAGTTTTTGTTGAAAATCTTCTGCTATCTTTATGGATTTTCCCCATGTGATTTCATACCTAGTTTTGTCTTGTTGTTTTTAAGACTTTTTTTTCCTTTTTTAGTGTATTTTTTCAAATTTATTTACAATATGTATTGGTGTGGGTCTGACCTCATTGATTTTGACAGGAGTTCTCTTTGTCACTGGAATTGGATATCTGTTTCTTTCCCGAGATTAAGGAAGTTTTCATTTATTTCTCCAAATAAATTTTCTGTCCCTTTTTCTCTCTCTTCTTCTGATACTCATATATGAAGGTTATTACATTTGATGGAGTCACTGAATTCCCTAGTTCTATTCAGGTTTTGTTCAACTCTTTTTTTTTTCCATTTTTCTTCAGCTTCATTACTTTCCATTACTCTTTCTTGTAGGTCATTAATTCATTACTTGATTCTTTCATCCTGGTATTCATTCCATCAAATATATTTATCATTTCATTTACTGATCCCTTTATCTCTGTTGTGTTATTCCTTATCTCTGTGTTAGGGTCTTAATCATGTCTTATACTCTTTTCTCAAGTCCAGAGAGAATCCTTATGATCATTGCTTTAAATTATCTATCAGGTATGTTTCTTTATCTGTTTTGCTTAAATCTCTCATTGTCTGAATTCTTCTAGTCTTTCATTTGGGATAAATTCTTCTGTCTCATTTTGTTTGCCTCTATGTGTCTGCTTCTCTGTGTTAAGAAAGTCTTCTGTGTTTTCTGTTCTTGAACATATGACTTCATGAAGAAGAGATCCTGGGGCGTCCTGCAATGCAGTTTCCCTTGCTCACCAGGACCTGGCACTTCAAGAGGCTATCTTACATGGGTTGCTTATGCCCTGCTAATGTGTTTGAATCACTTCTTCTTTCAATGTAATCCTCTTAACTGACTCTCTATCTTTTGTGGGCTATGCTTGTTCTCTGTGGTGTTACTGGTATCCAGTCATGTCATATATGAGGAGGTATGCACACCAGGGAACTTAGGAGCTGGGTGGTGGTATTAGCAAAATTTTCACTGGGCCTCTCCTTCTGTTCTGGATTCCCTGAAATGTTGCAGTGGGTGAGGATGGCACGTTGGTGGTGCTGGAGGTACACATGTGGGTGTGGCTTGTGATATAAGTTGGGGGTGAGTGGCTGGACATGGTGGTGTACTGAGGCATTTGTGCACCTGGCAACAGATCAAGGTGCATGTGTGGCTTTAACAAAATTTGCCCTGAGGACAGAAAAATTGGAGGAGGATAGTCCTTAAGAGAACTTGTGGGTATTGTGTACTGCCAGAGGGTCAAGCAGCAAGTGTCTATGCAGCCAGACCTCTTTCAGGTGGCTCTGTGCTTATACTTGGTGGCAAGGAGGAATATGCCACCTGCCAGCTCCTCAGTTTGGGAGAAGTTACCAACACAATCTGAAATCAGTATGAACAGTTTTTTCTTTCAGTACTTTCTTGTGCAAACTGCCATTTAATTTTATTTTTTTAACTTTTTATGTTAATCACCTGGTGTTCATTGTGACAAATGCACTCCTTAATCCCTATCAACTATTTCCCCCATCCCCTCCCCACCTCCCCTCTGGTAATCATTAGTTTGTTTTCTGTAGATAAGAGTCTCTTTCTTGGTTTGCCGCCTTCTCTCTCTTTCTTCAATTGTTCATTTTGTTTTGTTTTATTTTGTGTTTTTTTTTAATTCCACATATGAGTGAAATCATATGGCATTTGTCTTTCCCTGGCTTATTTATTTTGTTTAACATAACACTATCTCCATCCCTGTAGATACAAATGGCAAACTTCCATTTTGTTGCTGTTGACACTCTCTACAGGCTGCTGTCTATAAGTGCCATGACCCAGATATTACTCAACCTTCTTGCTCAACCAGTGCTGAGACAGCAAACTTTTAAAGCTCTAGGCTCCAAGTTCCACTGATTTTTTAAACTCACAAAATACAGCCCCTTTGGTTTTGTTTTGTTTTGTTTTGTTTTTGATTTTTCACAATTTTTTTATTTGTTTATTTACAGCATAACAGTGTTCATTGTTTTGGTATCAAACCCAGTGCTCCATGCAGTACGTGCCCTCCCTATTACCCACCACCTGGTTCCTCAACCTCCCACACACCCCCACCCAGCCCCTTCAAAAACCCTCTGGTTGTTTTTCATAGTCCATAGTCTCTCATGGTTCATCTCCCCTTCCAGTTTCCCTCAACTCCCTCTCCTCTCCATCTCCCCATGTCCTCCATGTTCTTTGTTATGCTCCACAAATAAGTGAGACCATATGATACTTGACTCTCTCTGCTTGACTTATTTCGCTCAGCATAATTTCTTCCAGTCCCGTCCATGTAGCTACAAAAGTTAGGTATTCGTCCTTTCTGATGGAGGCATAATACTCCATTGTGTATATGGACCACATCTTCCTTATCCATTCATCCGTTGAAGGGCATCTTGGTTCTTTCCACAGTTTGGCGACCATAGCCATTGCTGCAATAAACATTGGGGTACAGATGGCCCTTCTTTTCACTACATCTGTATCTTTGGGGTAAATACCCAGCAGTGCAATTGCAGGGTCATAGGGAAGCTCTATTCTGAATTTCTTCAGGAATCTCCACACTGTTCTCCAAAGTGGCTGCACTAACTTGCATTCCCACCAACAGTGGAAGAGAGTTCCCCTTTCTCCACATCCTCTCCAACACACGTTGTTTCCTGTCTTGCTAATTTTGGCCATTCTAAGTGGTGTCAGGTGGTATCTCAATGTAGTTTTAATTTGAATCTCCCTGATGGCTAGTGATGATGAACATTTTTTCATGTGTCTGATAGCCATTTGTATGTCTTCATTGGAGAAGTGTCTGTTCATATCTTCTGCCCATTTTTTGATATGATTATCTGTTTTGTGTGTGTTGAGTTTGAGGAGTTCTTTATAGATCCTGGATATCAACCTTTTGTCTGTACTGTCATTTGCAAATATCTTCTCCCATTCTGTGGGTTGCCTTTTTGTTTTGTTGACTGTTTCCTTTGCTGTGCAGAAGCTTTTGATCTTGATGAAGTCCCAAAAGTTCATTTTTGCTTTTGTTTCCTTGGCCTTTGGAGACATATCTTGAAAGAAGTTGCTGTGGATGATATCGAAGAGGTTACTGCCTACGTTCTCCTCTAGGATTATGATGGATTCCTGTCTCACGTTGAGGTCTTTTATCCATTTCGAGTTTATCTTTGTGTACGGTGTAAGAGAATGGTCGAGTTTCATTCTTCTACATATCGCTGTCCAGTTTTCCCAGCACCATTTATTGAAGAGACTGTCTTTTTTCCACTGTATATTTTTTCCTGCTTTGTCGAAGATTATTTCACCATAGAGTTGAGGGTCCATATCTGGGCTCTCCACTCTGTTCCACTGGTCTATGTGTCTGTTTTTATGCCAGTACCATGCTGTCTTGGTGATCACAGCTTTGTAGTAAAGCTTAAAATCGGGTAACGTGATGCCGCCAGTTTTGTTTTTGTTTTTCAACATTTCCTTAGCAATTCGGGGTCTCTTCTGATTCCATACAAATTTTAGGATTATTTGCTCCAGCTCTTTGAAAAATACCGGTGGAATTTTGATCAGAGTGGCATTAAAAGTATAGATTGCTCTAGGCAGTATAGACATTTTAACAATGTTTATTCTTCCAATCCAAGAGCATCTTTTTGTGTATTCTTCAGTTTCTTTCATGAGTGTTCTGTAGTTCCTTGAGTACAGGTCCTTTACCTCTTTGGTTAGGTTTATTCCCAGGTATCTTGTGGTTCTTGGTGCTATAGTAAATGGAATCGTTTCTCTAATTTCCCTTTCTGTATTTTCATTGTTAGTGTATAAGAAAGCCACTGATTTCTGTACATTGAGTTTGTATCCTGCCACGTTTCTGAATTGCTGTTTGAGTTCTGGTAGTTTGGCAGTGGAGTCATTGGGGTTTTCCATATAAAGAATCATGTCATCTGCGAAGAGAGAGAGTTTGACTTCTTCCTTGCCAATTTGGATACCTTTTATTTCTCTTTGTTGTCTGATTGCCATTGCTAGGACTTCTAATACTATGTTGAACAAGAGTGGTGAGAGTGGGCATCCTTGTCGTGTTCCTGATCTCAGTGGGGAATTTTTTGTACTGCTTTTGCAGCTTTTGCGCAAGTCTTAAATTTTTCCAAATTCACAAGTAAAAAAACAATTAAAAAAAAGAAAAGTAAGGGGGCTTTTTCCCCCTAATTTTTTGTTTCTGCTTCAGGATCTGATGTTAGATCACATGATGCTTTAATTGGTGATGTTCTACTGTTCAGTTCAGGAAAAGGCTATAATACTATATAATAGCTATAGTTTCCTTTGAAGAACCAAAAGGAAAGTAAATCTTGGATTCAGAAAAAAAAATATCATTGATGAGGAGCAAAGGTGAGACAAAACTGAACAATTCTAGATAGGAGAATATGATTTAAGATTGACAGGCATAAACTGAATAGGATTTAAAGTTGACCAATATAAAAATCTTCAAAAATTGCTTTGCTTGATTTTTTTCTGGTGAAATAAATTTTACTCACAAATTCTCACTATATGCACTTCAATATTTTTCATTCTCAATGCATACATTCCTACATTATTTTTATACACAAAGTACATGTTTAACAAAAGTTGAAAATAAATATACATAGAAGAATACATATGAAATATCTTTTGTATTTTGTGGGAAAATAACAATATTTTGTTACTTGAAGAATTGTGTTTTTTTTTTAAAGATTTTATTTCTTTGACAGACAGAGATCACAAGTAGGCTTAGAGGCAGGCAGAGAGAGGAGGAAGCAGGCTCCCTGCTGAGCAGAGAGCCTGATGTGGGGCCTAATCCCAGGACCCTGAGATCATGACCTGAGCTGAAGGCAGAGGCTTTAACCCACTGAGCCATTCAGGTGCCCCAGGAATTATGTTTTTATTTCAAGTAAGCATAGTTCTAATTCATGATTTCTCAAATATACTTATAACAAAGACAGTCTTTCATTGTCAAAATATATATGATTTTTTTCTCATTATTAGATTCAGAATGACAACTTTTTAAATTATGGCCAAATACAACAAATGAATTCATTATTATTATTAAAATCCTCTCTATGCAAGCAAATATTTCTTCATTGAATGACAGACAACACACATATACACATACATTATATGTAGATTTTTCTTTTTTATCCATGTCGATCACAGTATGAACATCAACATCAATTTTTAAATAAAAAGGTACTGTACAATGTTCTTATGTTGCAATGGATATATCCTATAAGGCATTTAGTCATTAGTATCTCATGTCAGTTAATTTCATGAAAACTAAGATGTTTAAATGAATATTAGTTTCTTTAATGCAATGTTTGGTTTTTCTTTTTTTTTTTAATTTCTTTTCAGCGTTACGGTATTCATTGTTTTTGCACCACACCCAGTGCTCCATGCAATGCGTGCCCTCCCTATTACCCACCACCTGGTTCCTCAACCTCCCAACCCCCCCACCCCCTCGCCGCCCCTTCATAACCCTCTAGTTGTTTTTCAGAGTCCATAGTGTCTCATGGTTCATCTCCCCTTCCAAGTTCCCTCAACTCCCTTCTCCTCTCCATCTCCCCATGACCTCCATGTTATATGTTATGCTCCACAAATAAGTGAAACCATATGATAATTGACTCTTTCTGCTCATAATCTCTTCCACTCCCATCCATGCTGCCACAAAAGTTGGGTATTCATCCTTTCAGATGGAGGCACAACACTCCACAGTGTATATGGAAAACATCTTCCTTATCCATTCATCGGTTGAAGGGCATCTTGGTTCTTTCCACAGTTTTGTGACCATAGCAATTGCTGCTATAAATATTGGGGTACAGATGGCCCTTCTTTTCACTACATCTGTCTCTTTGGGGTAAATACCCAGCAGTGCAATTGCAGGGTCATAGTGAAGCTCTATTATTAATTTCTTGAGGAATCTCTACACTGTTCTCCAAAGTGGCTGCACAAACTTGCATTCCCACCAACAGAATAAGAGGGTTCCCCTTTTTCCACATCCGCTCCAACACATGTTTTTTCCCGTCTTGCTAATTTTGGCCATTCTAACTTGCGTCAGGTGGTATCTCAATGCAGTTTTAATTTGAATCTACCTGATGGCTAGGGATGATGAACATTTTTTCATGTGTCTGATAGCCATTTATATATCTTCATTGGAGAAGTGTCTGTTGATATCTTCTGCCCATTTTTGGAAATGATTATCTGTTTTGTATTGTTGAGTTTGAGGAGTTATTTATAGATCCTGGATTTAAACCTTTTGTCTGTACTGTCATTTCCAAATATCTTCTCCCATTCCGTGGGTTGCCTCTTTGTTTTGTTGACTGTTTCCTTTGCTGTGCAGAAGCTTTTGATCTTGATGAAGTCCCAAAAGTTCATTTTTGCTTTTGTTTCCTTGGCCTTTGGAGACATATCTTGAAAGAAGTTGCTGTGGATGATATCGAAGAGGTTACTGCCTACGTTCTCCTCTAGAATTTTGATGGATTTATGTCTCACATTGAGGTCTTTTATCCATTTCGAGTTTATCTTTGTGTACAGTGTAAGAGAATGGCCAAGTTTCATTCTTCTACATATAACTGTCCAAATTTCCCAACACCATTTATTGAAGAGACTGTCTTTTTTCCATTGTATATAGTTTCCTGTTTTGTCGAAGATTATTTCACCATAGAGTTGAGGGTCCATATCTGGGCTCTCTACTCTGTTCCACTGGTCTATGTGTCTGTTTTTATGCCAGTACCAAGCTGTCTTGGTGATCACAGCTTTGTAGTAAAGCTTGAAATCGGGTAATGTGATGCTGCCAGTTTTGTTTTTGTTTTTCAACATTTCCTTAGCAATTCGGGGTCTCTTCTGATTCCATACAAATTTTAGGATTATTTGCTCCAGCTCTTTGAAAAATACCGGTGGAATTTTGATTGAAATGGTGATAAAAGTATAGATTGTTCTAGGCAGTATAGACATTTTAACAATGTTTATTCTTCCAATCCAAGAGCATGGAACGGTCTTCCATCTTTTTGTGTCTTCTTCAATTTCTTTCATGAGTGTTCTGTAGTTCCTCGAGTACAGGTCCTTTACCTCTTTGGTTAGGTTTATTCCCAGGTATCTTATGGTTCTTGGTGCTATAGTAAATGGAATTGATTCTCTAATTTCCCATTCTGTATTTTCATTGTTAGTGTATAAGAAAGCCAATGATTTCTGTACATTGACCTTGTATCCTGCCACGTTACTGAATTGCTGTATGAGTTCTGGTAGTTTGGCAGTGGAGTCATTGGGGTTTTCCATATAAAGAATCATGTCATCTGCGAAGAGAGAGAGTTTGACTTCTTCCTTGCCAATTTGGATACCTTTTATTTCTCTTTGTTGTCTGATTGCCATTGCTAGGACTTCTAATACTATGTTGAACAAGAGTGGTGAGAGTGGGCATTCTTGTTGTGTTCCTGATCTCAACAAGAAGGCTATGAGCTTTTTCCCATTGAGGATGATATTTGCTGTGGGTCTTTCATAGAAATATTTTATGGAGTTCAGGAATGTTCCCTCTATCCCTATACTTTGAAGCATTTTAATCAGGAACGGATGCTGGATCTCGTCAAATGCTTTTTTTGCATCAATTGAGAGGACCATGTGGTTCTTTTCTCTTCTCTTATTGATTTGTTCTATCACATTGATTGATTTGCGAATGTTGAACCATCCTTGTAACCCAGGGATGAATCCCACCTAATCATGGTGGATAATCTTTTTAATGTGCTGCTGGATCCTGTTTGCTAGGATCTTGTTGAGAATCTTAGTATCCATATTCATCAGTGATATTGGTCTGAAATTCTCCTTTTTGGTAGGGTCTTTGCCTGGTTTGGGGATCAGGGTAATGCTGGCTTCATAAAAAGAGTCTGGAAGTTTTCCTTCTGCTTCAATTTTTTGGAACAGCTCCAGGAGAATTGGTGTTATTTCTTCTTTGAAAGTTTGGTAGAATTCCCCAGGGAATCCGTCAGGTCCTGGGCTCTTGTGTTTTAGGAGGTTTTTGATCACTGCTTCAATCTCGTTACTAGATGTCGGTCTATTCAGGTTGTCAATTTCTTCCTGGTTCAATTTTGGGAGTTTGTAGTTTTCCAGGAATGCATCCATTTCATCTAGGTTGCTTAGCTTATTAGCCTATAACTGTTGATAATAACTTCTGATGATTGTTTCGATTTCCTTAGTGTTGGTTGTGTTCTCTCCCTTTTCATTCATAATTTTATTAATTTGGGCTTTCTCTCTTTTCTTTTGGAATAGTGTGGCCAATGGTTGATCGATCTAATTGATTCTTTCAAAAAACCAGCGTCTAATTTCATTGATATGTTCTACTGTATCTCTGATTTCTACCTCATTGATCTTTGCTCTAATCTTGATTATTTCCCTCTTATGTGTGGCGTTGGTTTGATTTGTTGTTGATTTTCTAGTTCCTTAAGGTGTAGAGACAGCTGGTATATTCTGGATTTTTCCTTTTTTTTTTTTTTTTTTTTTTGAGAGAGAGGCTTGGAATGCTATGTGTTTCCCCGTTAGAACCATGTTTGCTGTATTCCATAGGTTTTTGGACCGAAGTGTCTTCATTCTCATTGGTTTCCATGGATTGTTTAAGGTCTTCTTTGATCTCCTGGTTGATCCAAGCATTCTTAAGCAAGGTGGTCTTTAGCTTCCAGGTGTTTGAGTTCCTTCTGAACTTTTCCTTGTGATTGAGCTCCAGTTTCAAAGCATTGTGATCTGAGAATATGCAGGGAATAGTGTCAGTCTTTTTTTTTTTTTAAAGATTTATTTATTTGACAGAGAGAAATCACAAGAGAGGCAGGCAGAGAGAGAGGAAGGGAAGCAGGCTCTCCGCTGAGCAGAGAGCCCAATGTGGGACTCGATCCCAGGACCCCGAGATCATGACCTGAGCTGAAGGCAGTGGCTTAACCCACTGAGCCACCCAGGTGCCCCAATGTAAGTCTTTTGGTATTGGTTGAGTCCTGCTTTGTGACCCAGTATGTGTTCTATTCTGGAGAAGGTTCCATGTGTATTTGAGAAAAATGAGTATTCTGTTGTTTTAGGGTGGAATGCTCTATATATATCTATGAGGTCCATCTGGTCCAATGTGTCATTCAATGCTCTTGTTTCTTTATTGATTTTCTGCTTTGATGATCTGTCTATTACTGAGAGACGTGTTAAGATTTCCTACTATTAATGTATTCATATCAATATGACTCTTTATCTTTATTAATAGTTTTCTTATATAATTCCCTGCTCCCATATTGGAGGCATAGATATTTACAATTGTTTGATCATCTTGGTAGATAATCCCTTTAAAAATGACCACCTAACACCAGTTAGAATGGCCAAAATTAGCAAGACAGGAAACAACGTGTGTTGGAGAGGATGTGGAGAAAGGGGAACCCTCTTACACTGTTGGTGGGAATGCAAGTTAGTGCAGCCACTTTGGAGAACAGTGTGGAGATTCCTGAAGAAATTAAAAATAGAGCTTCCCTATGACCCTGCAATTGCACTGCTGGGTATTTACCCCAAAGATACAGATGTAGTGAAAAGAAGGGCCATTTGTACTCCAATGTTTATTGCAGCAATGGCTATGGTCGCCAAACTGTGGAAAGAACCAAGATGCCCTTCAACGGATGAATGGATAAGGAAGATGTGGTCCATATACACAATGGAGTATTATGCCTCCATCAGAAAGGACGAATACCCAACTTTTGTAGCAACATGGACGGGACTGGAAGAAATTATGCTGAGCAAAATAAGTCAAGCAGAGAGAGTCAAGTATCATATGGTCTCACTTATTTGTGGAGCATAACAAAGAACATGGAGGACATGGGGAGATGGAGAGGAGAGGGAGTTGAGGGAAACTGGAAGGGGAGATGAACCATGAGACACTATGGACTCTGAAAAACAACTAGAGGGTTATGAAGGGGCGGCGAGGGGGTGGGGGGGTTGGGAGGTTGAGGAACCAGGTGGTGGGTAATAGGGAGGGCACGTACTGCATGGAGCACTGGGTGTGATGCCAAAACAATGAACACTGTTATGCTGTAAATAAACAAATAAAAATAAATAAATTTTAAAAAAATGATGTAGTGTCCTTCTGTATCTCTGACTACTGTCTTTAGTTTAAAACCTAATTTATCTGATATGGGAACCACTACCCCGTCTTCTTTTGAGGCCCATTGGCATGAAAGATGCTTCCCCATCCCTTCACTTTCAGTCTGGGTGTATCCTTAGGTTCAAAATAGGTCTCTTGTAACCAATATATGGATGGGTCCTGTCATTTTATCCAATCTGCAACCCTGTGTCATTTCATGGGTGCATTTAGGCCATGCTCATTGAGTGTGATTATTGATAGATACGTTTTGATTGACATTGTGTTACCTTTGAAGTCTTTCTTTCTGTAGATTGTCTCTATGTTTCTGTTCAATGATATTCTTAGGATTTTTGCTTTTTCATAAGACCCCCCTTAATATTTCCTGCAGTGTCGTCTTGGTGGTTGCATAGTCTTTTAAGCCTTGCTGGTCTTGGAAATTCTTTATCTCTCCATCCATTTTGAATGTCAGTCTTGCTGGATAAAGTATTCTTGCCTGCATGTTCTTCTCATTCAGTGCCCTGAATATATTTTTCCAGCACTTTCTGGCTTGCCAGGTCTCTGTGGACAGGTCTGACTTTATTCTACTGGGCTGTCCTCTGTATGTAAGGAGCTTCTTTGTCCTAGCTGCTTTCAAGGGGGTCTGCCTACAGTTATAATTCTTCACTCTTACTATCAGGTGTCTCGAGAACTTTCGAGAATAATATCTTGGGGGAGAACTTTTCTGCCTCTAGTACATGAACACTGGTTCCATTCATGAGATTGGGAAAATTTTTATAGACAACTTGTTCCACCATATCTTCTAGACTTCTTTCTTTCTCCTCCTCTTTAGGGATTCCAATAATTCTGATGTTGGAATGTTTCATGGCATCATTTATTTCCCTGATTCTGTGTTCATGGCTTCTGAGCTATTTGTTCCAGGCTTCCTCCTGATCCTTTCTATCTGTTTGTCCTCCAGATCACTAATTCTATCTTCTGTCTCAGTTACCCTAGCTCTTAGAGAATTTAGATTAGATTGGAACTCATTGAAAGCATTTTGAACATCATCCCTGGTGGCTTTCAGTTCTTCCCTAACATTGTGAACATCATCCCTGGTGGCTTTCAGTTCTGCCCTAATCAATTCAGTTTGGTCATCCTTGGCTTTCTCCAACCTAGCTATTGCCTGGACAATTGTTAGCCAGAATTCCCTTTCCGACATATTGTCTATGTGGATAGCCATTATCTCTGTTGTAGAAGGCCCATTCTCTGTATTTTTCTTCTGTTGGGCATTCCTCCTCCTAGTCATTTTGATGAGAGATGACTGATTGGATGTAGCTGGATGTATCAACCGTGGTGCAGTCAAGGTGCACCCTGGAATGCTTCTGATCAATCAGGATTCCCCACCCAGACGAGAGAAAAAGAAAAGAAAAAGAAAAAAAGGGAGCGAGAGAGAAAGCGACAGGGAAAAGGGAAGATAAAAGAGAAGGCTCAGCCCAAATGGGCCCCAAGGTAAGATTTATGAAGTATACAAACAAAAAGAGACAAACAAAACAAACTGATAAAAGTATATGCCAAGAGGAAAAAAAAATGTAAATATATAAAAGCAGCAAAAAAAAAAAAAAAAAGGCAGAACCTAGTCAAAAAGTATAAGATTTATATACTATCAGGACAAACACAAATACACAGAAACACTGGTGGAAGAAAAATTTGGGAGAATAGTTATAAATTCTCAGTGTGTGCGAGGAAGTTTATTTTGATTCTTCCTGGATGTATCTTTGTTAAAGGACTCAACTTTCCTAAGATAAAGGTGGATTAAAAATTGTTTTACCTATAGGGATAGCATTGATTGAGGAATGGGGATTAACTTGAAGTGTAACTCTATATGAATATTAGAAAATAAAAATTAAAAACAATTAACTAGACTAAACTGAACTAAAATTAAAAATATATATATAAAGTAGAAAAGCAAAAGAAAAACACGGGTGCCTGTATCAAAAAGGTCAGGTTAGAAGGTTATTATGGAATTTGATGTACTGGACATCTCACTGTGATGGAGCAGTGGGTGTTGTGCAAAAAGAATGAATACTGTTACGCTGAAAAAATAAATAAAATGGAAAAAAATTATTTATATAAAGAAATGAACCAGAATAGTGGGAATGATTTAAAAATAAAAGTTGTATCTATGAAGTAGTGGTGGTTGCTCTCTTGTCCTCTTTTTTTTTTTTTCCTTTCCTGTTTGGTGGTCTGGGGGAGGGGCCTGCCACCTTGGTTTTCAGTCAATGTTGTTCCCTGCGCTAAGTCCTCCCGCCCCCCTCAAGGGGAGGGCTCTGAGGAGACCGGTTTTTTCAACTTTTGTTCTCTGGAGGTTTTTATGTTTGTTCATCTGTTTTCTCTTGCCCTGATAGCTTTTGATGATTTTTGGAGGTTAAGAGGAAAACAAACTCCATCCCAACCTCCCTCTCGCAAAGAAGCCTCAGCTTGCTCCCCTGTGGGTGTTTGAGAGTGCATAAATTCCCCCTTGGCTGCTGGCAGAGTGGGTTCTGAGTTGTGTGGTCCCTGGGGACACAGGATCTCCAGCTTGTATCCAAAACCACAGCAGCGGTGGCTGTCTGGGCAGCTCCAGACCACCAGAGAGGTTCCAAGCAGGGATCACACGCTGAGATTTTCCCACTGGCCCAGGCTGGGAGTTCCTGGTCTTTCCAGTCCTAGAGCTCCCAGCTGGCGCCTGTGCGCACTCTCTCAGGGGAGGGTGTGGGGCGTGAGCTTCTCAGGCTCTGATGGTGCTGTGTGGGTCTAAGAGTGAGCACTGAGCTGGTGGTGCCTGCCCACTCCTCTCTCAAGGGAGGGTGTGGGGCTAGCGCATCTCAGGCTCTGATGGCAGGGCCCAGCTTTCTGCCATCTGGTGAGGCTCCCAGACCCTCACAAGAGCTGGACCCCACACGTTCTCGGGTGTGCTGGCAGCTCAGGGGCCGAGACCTGGTTTCTCCACTGCACTCTCTCTGGCTCAGTGCCAGAGGTGGCTGTCCTGGGTCCACGGACTTAAGACCCTGTCCCTAACCACCCTGATTCCCACAATTTCCCCCAGCGATCCTTTGCTCTTTTTGAGTGCTTTCAACCAGACTGCAAGTTAATGCTGGTCCCCAGTCGCAGGGCACTCTTGTATTGGGTTATTACTTTCCAATCAGTCGCCTCTGGTGGCTCCCTCCCCCTTTTGTTTATCTTCTGATATCAGTCCGACATTCCCACTCTGATTTACCTGCCCACTGACGTCTTCTGCTCCCGTAGAGATCCAGACGTGTATAATTCAGCTCTCAGGCTGATTTCATGGGTGATCGGAGTTCTTTGGTAGGTAATCAGCTCAGTTTAGGGTACAGGTTGAAATGGCACCTCCTCCTACTTCCCCGCCATCTTGTCCCCCTTGTTTTGTTTTTCTAGAGTATAGGGTGCCTGCATTATTAATCAACCTCATACAGGATATAATATTAATTTTTCTATTATGGCAACTGTGACACTCATGTGAAATTAGATCTTCATTTACAGTTTATGGAAAATTTGAAATCATTCTAATGCTTGAGAGTGAGCTCTCACAGAGTGGGCTAACTTGTTATAGTTTTGAGTTATTTAGAAGGCTATGTAACCCTCCCCAAATTTCAAATGGAACTTAAAGGTCTTAATTTTCAAAGCTCTCAAGAAGTTTAATTTCCGATAATAAGCACTGTTTCCACTAACTGATTTCATTTTCACATGCCAAGCAGGCAACTCATTGGAATGGAAATTGTTCATTTGTCAGGGCTCAATCCAGTGGCAGCTTCGATGTTAATTTATTCTCAACATAAAGTGATAATGAATAGGTCCATGTGAGCTTTTCCCAAATAGAAACATTTTCACCTCTGAGGGATTCCATAAAGTACTGATCAGCAGTACAAGATAGCTTTAATCTTTATGACACAAACACCCAAATGCCGGTACTCACAAGGCCACCACATATTTACACACTTGTAAACAGATCTGGAACCCCCCAAAAAAGAATAAGGAAGCAATTTGTATCTGACTCCGGTAACTCAAAATTAATAGGGAGGGCACGTACTGCATGGAGCACTGGGTGTGATGCCAAAACAATGAACACTGTTATGCTGTAAATAAACAAATAAAAATAAATATAAAAAAATTAATGGCTTGAAAGGGCAAAAGCAATGGCAAGCTGTGTACTGTCAGCAATGACAAAAATAATAAATAAGCATATATTTTGTATACATTATGCCATTCATTCACCACTTTTGTGAATTAATATTCTTGTCAATTAAGGCTCTTTCTCATTTTCCTATCAGTATGACTTGAGGCCTGGGTAAATTTCAACCATTTACCCAAACATTTTTATGGGAACTGAGAAGTGGGGTTGTTCTTTGAAAATGGGAATCCCCAGAAAATTTCTGAGAGGGTGGGGAAAAGAGATGTGGGGACTGAAATTACAGAATTCCTAACAGCTATTAAATAAGAGCAGCAAGAAACTGTATTTGTTAGAGATACATCTTCCATTTTCTAGCCCGTTGATCCTGCTCTGTTCAGCTGAAATTTTGAAAGCCTTTTAGGTCATTCATATTAAGACCAAAATAGGACATTTTTAGAATAACTTAAAGATGTTTCAGACAGCCCAAATCCTACTTACACATCAAAAGTTGCTTCAATCCTTTCTCCCAGAAGAAAGGCTTTTCTGGATCACTTTAGCCCAAATTCACGTGCTTCCTCTGAAATTTTCTGAAAACTATTTCCTTTATTACTCATTCTGATATTGAATGTGATTAATCATATCGCCTCATAGCAACTCACCTTCTTTTAGATTTCTCTTTTCATTAGTATTATTTTAGGTTTCCATATTTTTACAAATATTTTTTAGCTCTACATGATAACCTCCTTGATATGAAGCATTTTTTTCACATGTCTCTTGATACTTAGTAAACGCCTTTCACATATAGAAGCTTTTAGTATAAATGTGTTATTATAAATGTGTTAATCGGGAATTTAAAAATATGGAAACTAGGGGTGCCTGGGTAGCTCAGTGGGTTAAAGCATCAGGTTCTCTTCTCAGCAGGGAGTCTGCTTCCCCCTCTCTCTCTCTCTGCTTGCATCTCTACCTACTTGTGATCTCTCTCTGTGTCAAATAAATAAATAAAATCTTAAAAAATACAGAAACTACCAAACAGAAAAACTCCACTGGAAAGTCTAAAGATATTGAACCAGACCAAGAACCTGAAAGCATATAGCATAAAGTTATGCCTTTTAGATCTCTGATTGATAACTTTTTAAAATATGTTCTCATTTCTAGTTGGTAATGTTAATTATTATCTCATCCATTTTTTTAAGTTAGATTCTTTTGACAAAGGCACTGAGGCAATTTGAATACCGCATTAATTAATTCTGAACTTTGTTTTTATGATCCTAATGCTCTTCCCCAAATCATATCAAGGTCTTAAATATTTATACTCTGCAATATAACTGAACTTTTTTTCCTAATTGCATTATTACTGATGTGTGGAGACTGAGGTTATTATTTAGAGAATATTTAATTTTTTTGCAAAAGAAATTCTCAAAAGCAAAAAATTTTTGTTTGTTTTTTAAGTAAGTATCTCTTTTCAAACAGACAGCTTCACTTTCAAACCAGGAATATTAAGGAGAGAACACAATCCAGTTAAGTCCAGTGTTCAATAAGAACACCAAACAATGGATATGAATATGAGAGTTTTTGAACTCTCATTACATGCCAAGATTGCATGCTAAATACATGTAAAATGTTTGTCATTCTCATATTATCCCAATGAAGATAATTACTGTTACTAATTCCATTTTATAGATTAAAAACTGAGTACAAGTTTAAAAAGCTAGAAAATTCTGGAGCTAAGACTTAAATCCCAGTTGATCTAATCAAAGATCTCAAACCAATGTTTATGTTATCATCCCAAAATGACCACAAAGAGAACATGGCCATATGTCAGAGAATGGCTATCCATGGTTTGATTGAATGAATGGCTTTGGCCAGGCCAATAGCAGAAAAGGCTTCAAATTAGACCAACTGCTAATGAGGCACATAGTGTTTTTGGTATTAGTACAGAAGAACTAGTATCAGTTTCAGATGCTAAGAACATTGAGTCTGGAAGAAGAATGCATACAAATGTTTATGGTCACAGAAAACAGGAGTTTAAGGCAAAATAGTGTTCTTATCTCAGGCTTATTGTGAAGTATATGTGACTTATACTTTAAAAGTGCACAAGATGTGACACCAGAGTGGCTCAGTTGGTTAACCATCTGCCTTAGGCTCAGTTCATGATCCCAGGGTCCTGGGATCCAGCCTGAGTCATGCTCCATGCTGAGCAGGGAGTCTGTTTCTCCCTCTTCCTCTGCCCCTGCCCCAGCTCATGTGCTCTATCTCTCATTCCCTCCCTCTCTCTCTCTCTCAAATAAATAAAATATCTTTTTAAGTGAATAGACTATAGAGAGAAGAGATACCAATAGAGTAGGAAGATCCTAGGCTCCTCAGGTCACATGAACACAACTAGATAACTGTCAAATCATCCTACATACTCCATAAATGGATCTGAAGACTGACAGAAAGAATTCACAACTAGAAGGAGAGAAGGGGCCACATCAAAGTAGTTAGGGAGTGCAGAGACCTATTTGGGGGAGAAGAGGATCAGGGTGTTATGGTGGGGAGGGAACTGTGGTAAAGGAGAAGGGTGAGAGAGAGGAACCTACAAGGGAATGCACAAGGAGAACGTTTCCCCAAAACTAGTGACTCGAAAAATGAGAGGGGCTGAATTTTGTGAGTTATGGCAACCAGAAGGGCTTAAAGACTAGAGTTTTGAAGGTCAGTACGCTCGGCTGGGATAGAACTCAGAGGGTAGTGCCCTACTTTTGGAGAGGAGGCAGGCAAACAACACCGGAGCAGACAGCATGGAAACAGTGATCTGAACACCTGGGACGCACAGAGGGTAAAATATTCATTGGTCCCAAAGTGCATCCCTGAGAGGCAGCTGTCACAGATATTCCTCTCTGGGAACAAAGGAGCTGGATGGTTCCATTTCCCCCCTTTGACTCTCAGCATAAACAGAGAACCACCTGTAGGAATCAGCACAGCTTGGACATAGACTGTCTAACTTGCTTACATCAAACCTCATGTCCCTGTGCTACAGTGGGACTGCCCTTCTCGATCAACCTTTCCTCAGTCCTGGTATACTGGGCCCCACCCACTGAAGACCAGCAGAAGCCCTACCAACAACACTTTTCTAAAGCCTGGAAGTTTAAAAGGCACAAGGCATGACTGGGATATATCCTGGAAGATAGTGTGTTGCACCTGGAGACAAGGTAGGCAGAAAAACCAAAAATAAATAAATAAATAAATAAATAATAATAAATAAACAAACAAACAAGAAAACAACAACCACAGGGAAAGACAGCATGAAAACAGAAATTGAAAAAAAATGCCTAGGACAAACAGCAGGCACCAGGGAGACAATTCACGTATTTTGATGCCCATCTCCCGGAGAGGCAACTTTCACAGAGATGACTCTCAAGGAATAAAGGAAATGGCTGGCACTGTCTCCCTCTTTTGCCCCTCGGTATAAATAGAGAACCATCTGCAGGAAACAGCACACTGCTGACACTGGCTGAATAACTTGCTTACACCAAGTCCCACACCCCTCTGCTGGGACTGCCCTTCACAGGCAAACTTGCCTCAGTACCAGCATGGTGGACCCCTCCCACAGAAGACCAGTATAAAACACTGCCCACACCATGTCTCCAGACCAGAGAGTTCTGAAATGTCTTAGTTCTCATGGAAGTGTCAGGTCTCATATCACAAACCAGAGCACACCTAGTTAAAACTCACCACATTCAGGCCATGGATCAAACATTTCCCACAGCAAGCAGGGAGAATCCATACAGAAGACTGGCCTGAAGGGTAGAGCAGCCAAAACACAATAGTAGATCACATGCAGTGCACACCAGAGACACTCGCTGAAGCACCAGGCTTTGGACATTACATGAACTCTTTTTCAAAAATCCATTACCTTGCTATGGTGAGTGCTGTTAAGTGTGTAAACCTGCTGATTCACAGACCTGTACCCCAGGGGCTAATAATGCATTATATGTTTATAAAAAATAAAAAAATAATAAATCCATTACTTTCAGGAGCAGGAGACAGAACTGGGTTTGCCAACATATAGAAGAAGGTGGAGACAAAGGAAAAAAGCCAAAATGGAGGAATTCATCCCAAATTAAAGAAAAAGAAAGGTCATAGCCAGAGATCTAAGTGAAACAGATATAGTAGAATTACTGATGGAGAATTTAAAGGAACAATCATGAGAATATTCACTGGGCATAAGAAGACAATAGAAGCCATCTGTGAGACCCTTACCACAGAGATGCAAGAGTTAAAAAAGAATCAGTCAGAGATGAAGAATGCAAAACACAAGATTGGAAACAGGCTTGATACAGTGAACAGTAGGCTGGAATAAGCACAGGAATGAATTTGTGACCTAGAAGACAAAGGAATGGAAAGTAATGAAGCTGAACAAAAGGGAGAAAGAAAAATAATGCAATAAGAGAATAGACTTAAGGAACTCAGTCACTCCACCAATCTTAATAATATTCATATCATAGTAGTCCCAGAAGAGAAAGAGAAAAGGGGATAAAAAAACATATTTGAAAAAATAATAGCTCAAAAGTTCCCTAATATGAGGATAGAACAGATGTCCAGATCCAGAAAACAAAGGAAAAAAAATCCACAAAAGTAAGCCACCTCAAGACATATTGGAATTCAATTGTCAAAATATAGTGAAAATAAAATAAAATAAAATAAAACTTATAAGCATCAAGACAAAAGAATTCCTTAACTTACAAAGGAAGACCCATAAGGCTAGCTGAAGATTTCTCAACAGAACTGTGGCAAGCCAGAAAGGAGTGCTAAGATATATTAAAAGTGCTGAATAGGAAAAATTTTCAGCCAAGAATATCCTATCCAGCAAGGTTCTGTTCAGAATAGAAAATATAAAGAATTTCCCAGACAACCAAAAACTAAAGGGTTTCATGACCACTAAACCAGCCCCACAAGAAATATTAAAGGAGGCTCTTAAAATGGAAAGGGACAACCAAATGTGAAAAAACAAGAAAGAAACAAAAAATATCCATTAACAATCAAAACAAGTAATAAAATGGCACTGAATACATATCTATGAATGATTAGTATGAAATTAAAGGGACTAAATGTTCCAAACAAAAGAGAGGATATCAGAAAAAAAATAGCAAAACCCATATATATGATGCCTACAAAAGACTCATTTTAGAGCTAAAAGCACCTACAGATTGAAAGTGAAGGAATGGAGAAACAATTATCATGCAAACGGATGTCAAAAGAAAGCCATAGTAGCAAAACTTATCTCAGACAAACCTAGACTATAAATCAAAGACTGTAACAAACAACTGGCCATTATATCATAATAAGGGAGACAATGCAACAAGACCTAACAATTATAAATATTTATGCGTCCAACATTAAAGCACCTAAATATATAAAGTAAATAATAACAAGCATAAAGAAAGTAATTGGCAATATTACAATAACATTAGGGAATTTTAACACCCCATTTACATCAATGAACAGATCATTTAAGCAGAAAAGCAACAAGGAAATCATGTCTTTGAATGACGCACTGGAAAACATGGACTTAACAGATGTACTCAGAACACTTTATTCTAAAGCATCAGAATACACATTCTTTTCAAGTACACATGGTACATTCTCCAAAATAGAACACATACTAGGTCATAAGTATGGCCTCAATAAACAGAAAGATTGCAAACATAATATGCAAGTTTTCTGATCACAAGGATATGAAACTAGTAGTCAGCCACAAGAAAAAATTTAGAAATAACACAAACACATGGAAGTTAAAAACATACTACTAAAGGATGAATGAGTCTAGCAGGAAATCAAACAATAAATAAAAAATACATGAAAACAAATGAAAATGAAAGCATGATGCTCCAAAACTTCGAGATGTAGCAAAAGTGGTCCTAAGAGAGAAGAATATAGTTTAATTAGCAAGAAAAATTGCAAATGAACAGACTAATCTCACATCTAAAGGGCATAGAGAAAGAACAACAAATGAAGCCTAAGCCAGGAGTAGGAAAATAATAACAATCTAAGTAGAAATACATGATATAGAAATGGGAGAAAGAAAAAAAAAAAACAAAAACAAAAACCAGTATAACAGATCAATGAAACCAGGAGCTGGTTCTTAAAATAATAACAATAAAATTGATAAACCCAGGATTGGAGACAAGATGGTGGAGAAGTAGCAAGCTGAGACTGCATTAGGTAGCAGGAGATCAGCTAGATAGCTTATCTAAACATTTCAAACACCTACAAATCCAATGGGAGATTGAAGAGAAGAAGAAGAGCAATTCTAGAAACAAAATCAACCACTTTCTGAAAGGTAGGACTGACGGAGATGTGAATCCAAACCAATGGGAAGATAGACCGCGGAGAGAGGGGCCAGCTCCCGACAAGCGGCAGAGCAACAGAGCACAAAATCAAGACTTTTAGAAGTCTGTTCCACTGAGGGACATTGCTCCAGAAGCTAAACCGGGGTGGAGCCCATGCGGGGTCAGCATGGCCCTAGGTCCCACAGGGTCACAGAAGGAATGCGGGAGTCAGAGTGTCACAGAGCTCACAGGTATTAGAACAGGGAAGCTGGCTACAGAGACAGAGCCGAGGACTGAACTCTCAGCTCAGGGTTACCTTGAACCGGTCGCAGGCTGGGTGAGCTCGGACCGTGACAGGATGCCGGGGATACGGGAGTGATTGGGTGCTGTTTTCTGGGGACACACTGAGAGTGGGGCCCCGGGCTCTCAGCTCCTCTGGGCCAGAGACTGGGAGGCCGCCATTTTCATTCCCGTCCTCCAAAACTCTAGAGAAAGCATTCAGGGAACAAAAGCTCCCGAAAGCGAACCTGAGCGGATTACTTAGTGCGACCCCCGGTAAGGGCATTGCAACTCCGCCACGGGCAAAGACACTTGAGAGTCACTAAAACAGGCCCCTCCCCCAGAAGATCAACAAAAAATCCAGCTAGGACGAAGTTCATCTACCAAGGAAAGCAGGGTAATACCAAAGACAGCAGCAGAATTCCAGAGGAGGAAAAAAGCAAAGCACGAACTCATGGCTTTCTCGCCATGATTCTATAGTCTTATGGTTAATTTAATATTTTTTTCAATTTTTTTTTCTTCTTCTGCTAAATATTTTAAACTTTTACCCTTTTCTTTTGTAAAGTTTTTTAAATAGTTTATCTAATATATATATTTTTTCTTTCTTTTATATATTTTTTCTTTATTTGTTTTCTTTTTCTAATTTTTTCTTTTTTTTTTCTTAACCTATTTTTTTCCCCTTTCTGCCCCCCATGATTTGAAGTCTATTCTGATTTGGTTAAAGTGCATTTTTCTGGGGTCTTTGCCACCCTTTTAGTATTTTAATTGCTCCTTCATATACTCTTATCTGGACAAAATGACAAGGCAGAAAAATTCACCACAAAAGAAAAGAACAAGAGGCAGTACCAAAAGCTAGGGACCTAATCAATACAGACATTGCTAATATGTCAGATCTAGAGTTCAGAATGACGATTCTCAAGTTTCTACCGAGGCTCGAAAAAGGCATGGAAGATATTAGAGAATCCCTCTCTGGAGATATAAAAGCCCTTTTGGGAGAAATAAAAGAACTAAAATCTTACCAAGATGAAATAAAAAAAGCTATTAATGAGGTGCAATCAAAAATGGAGGCTCTCGGGGCTCCTGAGTGGCTCAGTGGGTTAAAGCCTCTTCAGCTCAGGTCATGATCCCAGGGTCCTGGGATCGAGCCCCGCATTGGGCTCTCTGCTCAGCAGGAAGCCTGCTTCCCCCCCTCTCTCTGCCTGCCTCTCTGCCTACTTGTAATCTCTGTCTGACTTGTAATCTCTGTCTGTGAAATAAATAAATAAAATCTTTAAAAAAATGGAGGCTCTCACTGCTAGGATCAATGAGGCAGAAGAAAGAATTAGTAATATAGAAGACCAAATGACAGAGAATAAAGAAGATGAGCAAAAGAGGGACAAAAAGCTACTGGACCACGAGGGGAGAATTCGAGAGATAAGTGATACCATAAGTTGAAACAACATTAGAATAATTGGGATCCCAGAAGAAGAAGAAAGAGAGATGGAAATAGAAGGTATATTGGAGAGAATTATTGGAGAGAATATCCCTAATATGCCAAAGGGAACAAGCATCAAAATCCAGGAGGTGCAGAGAACCTCCCTCAAAATCAAAAAGAATAGGTCCACACCATGCCACCTAAGAGTAAAATTTACAAGTCTTAGTGACAAAAAGAAAATCCTGAAATCAGCCCCAGAAAATAAGTCTGTAACATACAATGGTAAAAATATTAGATTGGGAGCAGACTTATCCACAGAGACATGGCAGGTCAGAAAGAATTGGCATAATATATTCAGAGCACAAAATGAGAAAAACCTGCAGCCAAGAATACTATATCCTGCTAGTCTATCATTGAAAATAGAAGGAGAGATAAAAAGCTTCCAGGACAAACAAAAACTGAAAGAACTTGCAAACACCAAACCAGCTCTACAGGAAATATTGAAAGGGGTCCTCTAAGCAAAGAGAGAGCCTAAAAGTAGTAGATCAGAAAGGAACAGAGACAATATACAGTAGCAGTCACCTTGCAGGCAATACAATAGCACTAAACTCATATCTCTCAATAGTTACCCTGAATGTAAATGGGCTAAATGCCCCAATCAAACGACACAGGGTATCAGAATGGATAAACAAACAAAACCCATTTTTATGTTCCCTACAAGAAACTCATTTTAGATGCGAAGACACCTCCAGATTTAAAGTGAGGGGGGAGAAAACAATGTACCATGCTAATGGGCATCAGAAGAAAGCTGGGGTGGCAATCCTTATATCAGATCAATTAGATTTTAAGCCAAAGACTATAATAAGAGATAAAGAAGTACACTATATCATACTCCAAGGGTCTGTCCAACAAGAAGATCTAACAATTTTAAATATCTATGCCCCTAACGTGGGAACAGCAACTATATAAAACGATTAATAACAAAATCAAAGAAGCACATCAATAATAATACAATAATAGTATGGGACTTTAACACTCCCCTCACTGAAATGGACAGATCATCCAAGCAAAAGATCAACAAGGAAATAAAGGCCTTAAATGACACACTGGACCAGATGGACATCACAGATATATTCAGAACATTTCATCCCAAAGCAACAGAATAGACATTCTTCTCTAGTGCACATGGAACATTCTCTAGAATAGATCACATCCTGGGTCTTAAAATAGGTCTCAACCAGTATCAAAAGATTGGGATCATTCCCTGCATATGTTGAGACCACAATGCTCTGAAGCTAGAACTCAATCACAAGAGGAAAGCTGGAAAGAACCCAAATACATGGAAACTAAACAGCATCCTTCTAAAGAATGAATGGGTCAACCAGGAAATTAGAGAAGAATTGAAAAAATTCATGGAAACAAAGCATAATGAAAACACAACGGGTCAAAATCTGTGGGACACAGCAAAGGCATTCCTGAGAGGAAAATATATAGCTGTACATGCCTTTCTCAAGAAACAAGAAAGGTCTCAAGTACACAACCTAACCCTACACCTAAAGGAGTTGGAGAAAGAACAAGAAAGAAGCCCTAAACCCAGCAGGAGAAGAGAAATCATAAAGATCAGAACAGAAATCAATGAAACAGAAACAAACAAACAAAAAGAACAAATCAACGAAACTAGGATCTGGTTTTTTTGAAAGAATTAATAAGATTGATAAACCCCTGGCCAGACTCATCAAAAAGAAAAGAGACAGGACCCAAAAAAATAAAATCATGAAGAAAGAGGAGAGATCAACAACTAACACCTAAGAAATACAGACAATTACAAAAACATACTATGAGCAACCCTAGGCCAACAAATTTGACAATCTGGAAGAAATGGATGCGTTCCTAGAGACATATATACTACCACAACTGAACCAGAAAGAAATAGAAAACCTGAACAGGCTCATAACCAGTAAAGAGATTGAAACAGTCATCAAAAATCTCCAAACAAGCAAAAGCCCAGGGCCAGACAGCTTCCCTGGGGAATTCAACCAAACACTTAAAGAAGAACTGATTCCTATTCTCCTGAAACTGTTCTAAAAAATAGAAATGGAAGGAAAACTTCCAAACTCATATTATGAGGCCAGCATCACCTTGATCCCAAAACCAGACAAGGATCCCACCAAAAAGAGAACTACAGACCAATATCCTTGATGAACACAGATGCAAAAATTCTCACCAAATACTCGCCAATAGGATCCAACAGTACATTAAAAGGATTATTCACCACGAACAATTGGGATTTATTCCAGCTCTGCAAGGTTGGTTCAACATCCCCAAATCAATCAATGTGATACAACACATTAATAAAAAAAGAAAAGAACCATATGATACACTCAATAGATGCTGAAAAAGCATTTGACAAAGAACAGCATCCCTTCCTGATCAAAACTCTTCAAACTGTAGGAATAGAGGGCACATACCTCAATATTATCAAAGCCATCTATGAAAAACCCACCATAAATATCATTCTCAATGGAGAAAAACTGAAATCTTTTCCGTTAAGGTCATAAACATGACAGGGATGTCCATGATCACCACTGCTATTCAACACAGTACTAGAAGTCCTAGCCTCAGCAATCAGACAACAAAAGGAAATTAAAGGCATCCAAATTGGCAAAGAAAAAGTAAAACTATCACTCTTCACACATGATATGATACTATATGTGGAAAACCCAAAAGACTCCACTCCAAAACTGCTAGAACTTGTACAGGAATTCAGTAAAGTGTCAGGATATAAAATCAATGCACAGAAATCAGTTGAATTTCTGTACACCAACAACAAGACAGAAGGAAGAGAAATTAAGGAGTCAATCCCATTTACAATTGCACCCAAAACTATAAGATACCTAGGAATAAACCTAACCAAAGAGGATAAGAATGTATATACAGAAAACTATAATGTTCCATGCTCCTGAATTGGAAGAATAAATATTGTGAAAATGTCTATGTTACCTAAAGCAATCTACACATTTAATGCAATCCCTATGAAAATACCATCCTTTTTTTTCAAAGAAATGGAACAAATAATCCTAAAATTTATGTAGAACCAGAAAAGACCACGAATAGCCAAAGGAATATTGAAAAAGAAAGCCAAAGTCGGTGGCATCACAATTCCGGACTTCAAGCTCTATTACAAAGCTGTCATCATCAAGACAGCATGGTAATGGCAGAAAAACAGACACATAGATCAATGGAACAGAATAGAGAGCCCAGAAATAGACCCTCAACTCTATGGTCAACTAATCTTCGACAAAGCAGGAAAGAATATCCAATGGAAAAAATACAACCTCTTCAATAAGTGGTGCTGGGAATATTGGACAGCCACATGCAGAAAAATGAAATTAGACCATTTGCTTACACCACACATGAAAATAGATTCAAAATGGATGTGGGACCTCAATGTGAGTAAAGGAATCCATCAAAATCATTGAGGAGAACACAGGCAGCAACCTCTTCGACCTCAGCTGCCGCAACATCTTCCTAGGAACACCGCCAAAGGCAAAGGAAGCAAGGGCAAAAATGAACTATTGGGATTTCATCAAGATCAAAAGCTTTTGCACAGCAAAGGAAACAGTTAACAAAACCAAAAGACAACTGACAGAATGGGAGAAGATATTTGAAAACAACATATCAGATAAAGGGCTAGTGTCCAAAATCTATAAGGAACTTAGCAAACTAAACACCCAAAGAACAAACAATCTAATTAAGAAATGGGCAGAGGACATGAACAGACATTTCTGCAAAGAAGAAATCCAGATGGCCAACAGAAACCTGAAAAAGTGCTCCACATCACTCGGCATCAGGGAAATACAAATCAGAACCACAATGAGATATCACCTCACACCAGTCAGAATGGCTAAAATTAACAAGTCAGGAAATGACAGATGCTGGCGAGGATGCAGAGAAAGGGGAACCCTCCTACACTGTTGATAGGAATGCAAACTGGTGCAACCACTCTGGAAAACAGCATGGAGGTTCCTCAAAATGTTGAAAATAGAACTACCCTATGACCCAGCAATTGCACTGCTGTGTATATATCCTAAAGATACAAACGTAGTGATATGAAGGGGCATGTATACCTGAATGTTTATAGCAGCAATGTCTACAATAGCCAAACTATGGAAAGCACCTAGATGTCCATCAACAGATGAACGGATAAAGAAGATGTGGTATATATGCACAATGGAATACTATGCAACCATCAAAAGAAATGAAATCTTGCCATTTGCAACAATATGGATGGAACTAGAGGGTATCATGCTTAGTGAAATAAGTCAATCGGAGAAAGACAACTATCATATGATCTCCCTGATATGAGGACGTAGAGATGCAACACGGGGGGTTAGGGGGTAGGAGAAGAATAAATGAAATGAGATGGGATTGGGAGGGAGACAAACAATAAGTGACCCTTCATCTCACAAATCAAACTGAGGGTTTCTGGGGGAGGGGGAATTGAGAGAGTGGCAGTGGGGTTATGGACATTGGGGAGGGTATGTGTTATGGTGAGTTCTGTGAAGTGTGTAAACCTGGTGATTCACAGACCTGTACCCCTGGGGATTAAAATACATTATATGTTTATTAAAAAATAAGAAATAAATAAAAATTTAAAAAATTGATAAACCCCTAGCCAGACTTATCAAAAAGGCAAGAGAAATGACCTGTGTAAATAAAATCACAAATTACACAGGAGAAATAACAAACAACACCATAGAAATAAAATTTTAAGAGAATATTATAAAATGCAATATGCCAAAAAATAGGAGAACCTGGAGGAACAGGAAAAATTCCTGGAAGTATATATACTACCAAAACTGAAAGTGGAAGAAATAGAAAAACTTGAACAGACCAAAAATCATCAAAGAAATTGAATCAGTAATAAAAAAATATATCTCCAAAGATACAAAATTCCAGTGTCCAGTGTCTTCAGAGTTGAATTCTACCAGACATTTAAAGAAGAGTTGATACTTCTTCTTCTCAACCTATTCCAAAATATAGAAATGGAAGGAAAACTTCCAACACCATTCTGAATCCAGCATCACACTGACACCAAAACTCGGTAAGGCAGCACTAAAAAAGAAAAGTACAGGCCACCATCCCTGACAACATGGATACAAAACTTCTCAAAATACTAGCAAACTGGGGCACCTGGGTGTCTCAGCGTGTTAAAGCCTCTGCCTTCAGCTCAGGTCATGATCCCAGGGTCCTGGGATCGAGCCCCGCATCAGGCTCTCTGCTTAGCAGGGAGCCTGCTTCCTCCTCTCTCTCTCTCTGCCTGCCTCTCTGCCTACTTGTAATCTCTGTCTGTCAAATAAATAAATCTTAAAAAAATACTAGCAAACTAAATCCAACAGTTTATTAAAAATATTGTTCACCAGCATCAAGTTGGATTTAGTCCTGGGCTACAAGGGTAATTTGTCATTCACAAGTCAATCAAGGTGATACACCACATGAATAAAGGAACCATATGATCATTTCAGTAGATGCAGGAAAAAAAAAAAAAAACTACCGTTCATGATAAAAATCCTCAGCATTCTAGGGTTAGAAGGAACATGTCTGAACACAATAAAGGCCATATAAGAAAAATCCAGAGCTAATGTTATTCTCAGTGGGAAAAAGCTGAGAACTTTTCCTCTACAGTTAGGAACAAACCAGAATGTTCACTCTCACCACTTTTATTTGACATAGTAGTGGAAATCCTAGCCACAACAATCAGACAAAAACAAAAAACACAAGCAAACAAACAAAAAAAAAACCACCACAACAAAAAACACATTGAAAGAAGGAAGGAAGAAATGAAGCTTTCAACTATTTATGGATTATAAGATATATATAGAAATATATAGAAACCCCACAAGATTCCACCAAAAAATTGCTAGAACTGATAAACAAATTTAGTTAAGTCACAGGATACAAAGTCAATGACACAAATCTGTTACGTTTCTATATACCAATAATGATGCAGCAGAAAGGGAGGAGGAGCTAATATGGCAGAATAAAAGAGGACCCTAGGCTTCCCTCATCTCTTGAACACAGCTAGATATCAAATAGTTCTGAACACCCAAGAAATCAATCTGAGGACTGAGAGAATAAACTGCACAACTAGAAGGAAAGAAGAGGCCATATTGTGGAAGGTAGAAAGTGTGGAGACATGATTTGGGGGAGAAAAGGACTGCAGGTGGTGTGGTCAGGAATAGAGGAGAGAGAAAGAGAAGCACAAAGGGAATCATGCAAGGAAAACACTTCCCCAAAGCCACTGACATGGAAACCCAGAGGGACTGATTTTTGTGAGGTTTTATAATCAGCAGAGCTCAAAGACTGGATGGAGTTTTAGAGGTCCATACTGTGGCTGGTGTAGAGCCTGGTTAGGCAATGCATGCTCCTGTGGAAGAGGGCAGAGAGCCTAAGAGCAGATGGCATGATATTAGGACCCCCTGGGATGCTTTGGGAGAGACAATCCCATATCTTGGAATGTATCTGGGAGAGGTGGCATTGCCTTTCTTGGGACAAAAGAACCCATGGGCGCTGTTATGGAACCCTGCTACTCAGCACAGGCACAGAGAAACCTTCTGAGGGTGGCTAACCTGGACATTGGCTTTTTGCTGCACTTAATCCAAATTCAAGCTTCTGAGTTTTAGTGTGACTGCCCTTCTGGAACAAACCAGCACCAGCCAGCATAGTGAGACCTTCCCACAGATGACCAATACAGGTCCACACCATGCCAATTCCCTAAAGTTTGGAGTTTTAAAACTCAGCCAGCCTGTCTTGGATAGAACACAAGTGTACTCTATTGCTGAATGGAAGGCAGAGATGTAATGGATGCCTGAGACACAGGAAGGGAGATTGTTGACTCTTCTTGGAGGGCTTCCTGGATAGCAGCAGTTGCAAACTCCCCTCTCTTGGGACTAGGATAAAAGCTCGTGCTCTTCACTCCTCCCAACACTCTAATAAACTAATATCATTAAGCAGTACAGCTCCAACAATGGTGGCCTAAACCACTTACAACAAGCCTCACTCTGCTGCACTCTGCAGGTGGTGCTTTATTAGCACAGTGAGCCTAAAAACTAGAGCAGCAGTGGACCCCTCTCCAAGAAGACTAGCATAATCCACAACTTTCACACACACCATATAAACTGAGCATAGAGAACTACAAAGACTCAGCTGTAGTAGAAATACCATCAGGTCTCTTTTAACAATCAGACCAGAGGACACCTAGTTAGAACTCAACACACTCCGGCCAAGGTCCAAACAATTCCCACTGCAAGCAAGGAGAAATTCTGCAGAGGACTGACCTGAGGAAAAATCAGCCAAAATAAAGCAGCAGAGTGCACACAGCATACACCAGAAATACTTCCTGAAGTGTAAGTCCTTGGAAAGTATATGGCCTCTTTTTTTTTTCACTTTTTATAAATTTTCAGCATAACAGTATTCGTTGTTTTTGCACCACACCCAGTGCTCCCTGCAATACGTGCCCTCCCTATTACCCATCACCTGGTTCCCCAGCCTCCCACCTCCCACCCCTTCAAAACCCCCAGGTTGTTTTTCAGAGTCCATAGTCTCTCATGGTTCATCTCCCCTTCCAATTTCCCTCAACTCCCTTCTCCTCTCCATCTCCCCATGTCCTCCATGTTATTTGTTATGCTCCACAAATAAGTGAAACCATATGATAATTGACTCTCTCTGCTTGACTTATTTCTCTCAGCATAATCTCTTCCAGTCCCATCCATGGTGCTACAAAAGTTGAGTATTCATCCTTTCTGATGGAGGCATAATACTCCATCATGTCTATGGACCACATCTTCCTTATCCATTCATCCGTTGAAGGGCATCTTGGTTCTTTCCACAGTTTGGCGACCATGGCCATTGCTGCTATAACATTGGGGTACAGATGGCCCTTCTTTTCACTACATCTGTATCTTTGGGGTAAATACCCAGCAGTGCAATTGCAGGGTCATAGGGAAGCTCTATTTTTAATTTCTTGAGGAATCTCCACACTGTTCTCCAGAGTGGCTGCACCAACTTGCATTCCCACCAACAGAGTAAGAGGGTTCCCCTTTTTCCACATCCTCTCCAACACTCGTTATTTCCTGTCTTGCTAATTTTGGCCATTATAACTGGCCTCTTTTTAATAAGGCCATTACTCTCAGGAGCAGAAAACATAGTAAATTTCCCTAATATACAGAAGAAGACAGAGACCTAGCCAGATTGGCAAAACAGAGGAATTATCCCCACCTCCCCCCCCCAAAAAAAAGAACAAGAAAATGTCACAGCCAGGGTTCTAACTGAAAGAGATTTTTTTTTAGATTTTTTTTTTTTTTTAGTGTTTCTTTTTTTTTTTTTTTCCCTTTTTATTTATTTATTTTTTTTTTCAGCGTAACAGTATTCATTCTTTTTGCACAACACCCAGTGCTCCATGCAAAACGTGCCCTCCCCATCACCTGTTCCCCCAACCTCCCACCCCTGACCCTTCAAAACCCTCAGGTTGTTTTTCAGAGTCCATAGTCTCTTATGGTTCGCCTCCCCTTCCAATTTTTTTTAATAAACATATAATGTATTTTTATCCCCAGGGGTACAGGTCTATGAATCGCCAGGTTTACACACTTCACAGCACTCACGATAGCACGGAGAAAGACAACTATCATATGATCTCCCTGATATGAGGACATGAAAGAGATTTAAGCAACATGCCTGATGCAGAATTTAAAACAACAATCTTAAGGATACTAGCTGAGTTTGAGAAAAGCATAAAAAACACCAGGGAGTCCTTTACCCCAGAGATAAAAGACCCAAAAGCTAATCAGGCCAAAATTTAAAAAAAAAATGCTGCATCTGAAATACGAAACTGGATGTTATACCCACAAAGATGGCAGAAGCACAGGAACAATCAAGTGATGTAGAAGATAAAATTATGGGAAATAATTGAGATGAAAACAAGAAGGAAAGAAAAATATTGGATCATGAATTCATACTTTAGGAACTCAGAGACTCCAAAAAGCATAATAAAATTCAGATCATAGGAGTTCCAGAGGAAGAAGAGAGGGAGAAAGAGGCAGAAGTTTTTTTTTTTTTTTTAACAAATTATAGTAAAAATCAAATCTAACAGCACATTAAAAGAATCACTCACCAAAATTAGGTGGGATTTATTCCTGGGATGTAGGGGTGTTTCAATATTCACAAATCAACCAATGTGCTTAAAAAATTAAAAAAAAAAAGAAAGGAAAAGAAAAATATGATATCCTCAAAAAAAAAAAAGGATTTGACACAGTACAGTATGCATTCTTTTTTCTTTTTTTTATTTCTTATTTTTTTATAAACATATAATGTATTTTTATCCCCAGGGGTACAAATCTATATGCAGAAAACTATAAAGTACTCATGAAAGAAATTGAGGAAGACACAAAGAAATGGAAAAAATGTTCCATGCTCCTGGATTGGAAGAATAAATATTGTGAAAATGTCTATTCTACCTAAAGCAATCTACACATTTAATGCAATCCCCACCAAAATACCATCCATTTTTTCAAAGAAATGGAACAATAATCCTAAAATTTATATGGAACCAGAAAAGACCTCGAATAGCCAAAGGAATATTGAAAAAGAAAGCCAAAGTTGGTAGCATCACAATTCCGGACTTCAAGCTCTATTACAAAGCTGTCATCATCAAGACAGCATGGTACTGGCAGTATGCATTCTTGATAAAACCTCCACAACAAAGTAGAGATAGAGTGATCATGACTCAACACCATAGTGGGTGTATATGAAAGACCACAGGTATTATCATACTCAATGGGTAAAAATGGAGAGCTTTTCCTCTATTGTTGGGAGCAAGTCAGGGATGTCCATTCTCACCATTGCTATTTAACATAGTCCTGGAAATCCTAGCCTCACCAATCAGACAAAAAATAAATAAAATTAAATTAAATTAAAAAAAGAAATAAAAATCACCCAAATTGACAAAGGAGTTAATCTTTCAAAATTTACAGATGACTTCATGCTTTATGTGGAAAACCCAAAAGACTCCATGAAAAAACATTGTTAGAACTGATAGAGGAATTCAGTAGTGACAAGATACAAAGTCAATGTAGAGAAACTTGTTGTATTTTTATACATCAATAAAGAAGCAGCAGAAAGGGGGATCAAGGAATTGATCCAATTTACAATCGTATCAAAAACCATAAGGGACGCCTGGGTGGCTTAGTTGGTTAAGTGGCTGCCTTTGGCTCAGGTCATGATCCCAGCATCCTGGGATTGAGTCCCATAACGGGCTCCTTGCTCGGCAGGGAGCCTGCTTCTCCTTCTGACTCTGCCTGCCTCTCTGCCTACTTGTGATCTTTCTCTCTCTGTCTCTCTTTCTCTGACAAGTAAATAAATAAAATCTTTAAAAAAAAACATAAGAAACCTATGAATTAATCTAACAAAACAGGTATAAGTTCTATGCTCTGAGAACTATAGAGTCTTTATGAAAGGAATTGAAGAGGACACAAAAACTAGGAAAACATCCCATGCTTATGGATTGGAAGAACAAATATTGTTAAAATGTGTATACAACCCAAAGCAATCTACACATTTAATGCAATCCCTATGAAAACACCAACAGAATTTGTCATAGAGCTAGAACAAATAACCTGGAATTTTGTGTGGAAGGACAGAAGACCCCAAATATCCTAAGTAGTCTTGAAAAAGAAAAGCAAAACTGAAGACATCACAATTCTTATGTCAAGTCATATTACAAAGCTAAAGTGATAAGGCAGTATGGTACTGGCACAAAAACAGACATATAGATCAATGCAATAGAATAGAAAACTTAGAAATGGAATCATAACTATATGTTCAATTAATCTTCCACAAAGCAGGAAATAACATCCAATGGGGGGGGAACCCCAAACTATCTTCAAAAATGGTGTTAGGAAAGCTCAACAGCAGCATGCAGAAGAAGGAAATTAGGTCCACTTTCTTATACCATACACAAAAATAAATTCAAAATGGACAAAAGGCCAAAATGTGACCAAGGAAACCATCAAAATCCTAGAGGAAAACACGGGCAGAAACCTCTTCGACATCAGACGTAGTAACTTCTCATTAAATCTGACTTCAGAAGCAAGGGAAACAAAATAAAAAATGAACTAATGGCACTTCACCAAGAAACAAATCTTCTGGGGATACCTGAGTGGCTCAGTGGATTGGGCCTCTGCCTTTGGCTCAGGCCATGTTTTCAGGGTCCTGGGAATAAGCCCCACATCAGACTCTCTGCTCAGCATGGAGTCTGCTTGTCCCTCTCTCTCTGCCTGCCTCTGTGCCTACTTGTGAACTCAACCTCTCTGTCAAATAAATAAATAAAATAAAATAAAAAAGAAACAAAGCTTTTATACAATGAAGGAAAAATCAATAAAACTAAAAGACGACATTCAGAATCAGAGAAGATATTTACAAATGGCATATCTTATAAAGAATTATTATTCAAAACATATAAAGAACTTACCAAACTCGACACCCCCTAAAATAATAAACCAGTTAAAAAATAAGTGGAAAACTTGAATAATTTTCCAAAGACATACAGATGGCTTACTGACACAAAAGATGCTCAACATCACTGATCATCAGTAAAATACAAATCAAAACTACAATTAGATATCACCTCACACCTGTCAGAATGGCTAAAATCAACAATACAGAAAACAGCAGGTGTTGACAAGGATGCAGAGAGAGAGAGGATGCCTTCTACACTCTTGATGGGAATCCAAACTGATATGGTCTCTCTTGGAAACAGGATGTAGGTTCCTCAAAAAGTTAAAAATTGAACTCCCCTATGATCCAGCAATTACACTGCTAGGCAGTTAACCAAAAGATACAAGAATACTAATTTGAAAGGATATATGCACCCTAAGCTTTATAGTAGCATTATCAATGAAAGCCAAATTATGGAAAGAGCACAAACGTTCATTAACTGATGAATGGATAAAGAGGAGGTGGTATATATACAACAGAATATTACTGAGCCATTAAAAAGAAAGAAATCTTGCCATTTGCAATGAAGTTGATAGAGCTAGAGTTTATTATGTTAAGTGAAACATGTCTTTCAGGGAATGACAAACTGATACGCTTTCACTCATATGTGGAATTTAAGAAATAAAGCAGATGAACATAGGAAGAGAAAACGAGAGAGGCAAACCATAAAACATACTCTTACAGAGAAAAAAAAGTGAGTGTTTATGGAGGGGATGTGGGAGGGTATGGGCTAAATGGGTGATGGGTATTAAGAAGGACACCTGTTGGGAGGAGCATTGGGTGTCAAATGTAAGTGTGAATCACTAAATTCTACTTCTTAAATATATGTTAACAAACTGGAATTTAAATAAAAACTAGAAGATAATAAATTAGATAAATAAATAAATAGATAGTAAAGTATTGAAGCAACAGGAAGGGAAATTAAGGACTAAATCTATTTATGATGCACCAAAAACAATAACATACCTACACATAAGCCTAGCTAAAGGAGTAAAAGATCTGTTCTCAGAAAAACTATAAAATATTGATGAAAGAAACTGAAGAGGACACAAACTGAAAGACATTCCATGCTTATGGAACAGAACAAATGTTGTTATAATGTGCACCCTACTCAAAGCAATCTACACATTTAATGCAATCCTTACCAAAATACCAAGAGCATTTTCCTCAGAGCCAGAGCAAATGATATTAAAATTTGTATGGAACAACAAAAGACACCAAATGGGCTAAGTCACCTTAAAAAAAAGAAGAAAAGCTGCAAGCATAATCCCAGACTTCAAGGTATATTACAAATCTGTGGTTGTCAAAACAGAATTGCCATGACACAAAAATAGACACATAGATGAACAGAACCAAATTGAATACCCAGAAATGAACCCACAACTATATGGTCAATTAATCATCAACAAAGCAGAAAAGAATATTCAATGGGGATGAGGATGTCTCTTAAACAAATCATATTGGGAAGACCAGACAGCAACATGCAAAAGACAGAAACTGGAACACTTTCTTACACCATACACCAAAATAAATTCAAAATGGGTAAAGACCTACTTGTGAGAACTGAACCATAAAAATCCTAGAAGAGAACATCCATAGTAACCTCTTTGACATTAGCCATTGAAACATCTTTCTAGGTATGTCTCCTCAGGCAAGAGAAATAAAAGCCAAGATAAATTATTGGAACTTCATCAAAATACAAGCTTCTAGACAGTGAAGGAAACAATCAACAAAACTAAACGGCAGTATACCAAGTTGGAGAAAATATTTACAAATGACATATTTGATAAAGGGTTAATATCCAAAATATATAAAGAACTGATAAAACTCAACTCCTCAAAAAAGAATAACTTAATTAAAACTGGCAGGAGACATGAATAGACATTTTTTCTAAAGAAGACATACAGATGGACAACAGACACTAGAAAAGATGCTCAACATCACTGATTATTAGGGAACTACAAATCCAATGAGATGTTACCTTATATCTGTCAGAATGGCTAAAATCAACAAAACATAGTATGATTTAACCAAATTAATCAAATGTTCATTGATTCATAAATATATAAAGAAAACATGCTACATACACAGAATGGAATATTACTCAGCCTTAAAAATGAATGAAGTCTTGCTATTTGGAAAAACATGGATGAAGATAGATAGTATTTTCCTATGTAAGTCAGTCCAAGAAGGACAAGTATGGTATATTTCACTCATTTGTGGAATTTAAGAAACAAAACAAAAGAGCAAGGGGAGAAAAGAGAGAGGCAAACCAAGAAACACACTCTTAAGTACAGAGAACAAACTGATGGTTAGCAGAGGGGAGGTTGGTGGGGGGAATGGTTAAAAAGCTGATGGGTATTAAGGAAGGTGCTATCGTGAGTGCTGTGAAGTGTGTAAACCTGGCGATTCACAGACCTGTACCCCTGGGGATAAAAATACATTATATGTTTATTAAAAAAAAAATTGGAAGGGGAGGCGAACCATAAGAGACTATGGACTCTGAAAAACAACCTGAGGGTTTTGAAGGGTCAGGAGGTTGGGGGAATAGGTGGTGGGTAATGGGGAGGGCACGTTTTGCATGGAGCACTGGGTGTTGTGCAAAGAATGAATACTGTTACGCTGAAAAAATAAATAAAATGGAAAAAAAAAAGGAAGGTACTTCTGATGAGCATCATGGTTAAATCATACTATATCCATATTGGCACCTGATTGCTGATCTATAGGTGTTTGTTGAACAAATGAATACTTCTGATTCTCTTTGGAGATTTGGCTTCATAGAGTGGTTTCATGCAAATGCTGGATGATCCTTGAATATCTATTGGTCTTTGCATTAGAGCATCCGTGTTTACTTGCCCGTTCCCTCTGCCAAATGCTGTATTTGGATATGGCTTAGGAGACATATACAGGCTGCAGAAGGGCAGCCAGAATTTTTCTTGGGTGTGGTGACTCTCCTGGCCTCAGAGGTGATACCACCTACCTAAGCCACAGTCTTGACTCACCAAACCCACACACAACACTTGAGTATTCTGTGGAACAATTGCAGTGGTCCCCAGATTCTCTACAGAAGATGGCAGCTACCTAGCTAGACACTCTCAGGGTTATTTGTCCTACCTCGTACTTATCACTGCTACCTCCTACTTACCACTGCCATAATCTCTGTCACTTCTGTGGCAGTTGCTCTCTGTTCATGTGTTGGAATGTAGATTCCTATGCATGGTTATGTTTTGTTTTGTTTGCATGTTTTGATGTTTAAGATCCAATTTGTTTCTTATTTTTCATGTCCTGTTTACCAGGGACATGTTATTGTTTTCTTTTGTTTTCCAAAGCTCTCACTAATTCACTGATTTCAAGTGCTGGGGAAAAAGGAAGTAAGTCTTTCTTAAGGATTGCTGAAGAGCATCTGTGGAATGTAGATTTGGTCTTTGAGCAGTTCCATATCTACATATTATCCGATGTCTGGCAGTATCTATTGATTATCAAAGTTTGGTCCAGGAAACATTAAGGTCTCCCAAATAGTTTCAATGGATCCATGAATTCAAAATCGTTTTTATGAAAATGTCAAGAAGGTGTTTTTAAAAATATGTATACTTTTTTTCACTGTCATTCTCTCACAGCTCTAGAGTACCGTCTTCTAGAAGCTATCTGTTATGTGATATCAGAATAGACTGTATGCAGAACAAGTAAAATTTGGCTGTCTTCTAGCAAGCCAAACATTTTTATCTTTCTATAGATAAAACTTTTCTTCTTTTTTTTAATTCATTCTCACGATTCTTGTTCTTTTAATTTTTTTAAACCTACTTACCATTACAACTAGAGGTTTAATACAGCATATAACATAATAACATTTTAACTTGACTTTTCTCATCCATATACCTGTGTTTCTTTTTTAATATACATATATCTTTATATATGTATACATTTAATATATATTATATGTTATATATTTAGTATATATTTTAATGTACATATCTATATATAGATATAAGCTTCAAGGCATTCCTTTCTCGCTATTCAATATTACCCCTATGTATAAACCAGTTTTAATTTCCCTGTATCTCTGGAAAGTTCAGTCCTTTAACAAAGCTTGCCCACATAGAGGATTTATAAACACCTTCCCATCTTATCCTTCTGCCCATGTTTCTATGCACTTGCTTTTGCTTTTGTACTATATAAATGATTTTTTATTCAAAGAGCAATCAGCATTTTCATAACTTTCTGAAAAATGGAATCACTCCTATTTTTTTTGAGGAGAGAAACAATCTGATGTGAAATAAAAATAAAGAGAAAGAGCTAATCAGTCACCCATCACAGCCCCAGTGCAGCAGCTCTTTCTGCCCACAGGTCCCATCCTCATGCTTTAATAAACCACCATTTTGGGATACCCTGGTGGCTCAGTGGGTTAAGCCTCTGTCTTCAGCTCAGGTCATGGTCTCAGGGTCTGGGATTGAGCCCTGCATCAGGCTTTCTGCTCAGCAGGGGCCCAGCTTTCTGCTCAGCAGGGGGCCTGCTTCCCCTGCTCTCTATGCCTGCCTCTCTGCCTACTTGTGACCTCTCTCTCTGTGTCAAATAAATAAGGAAATAAATCTTTAAAAAATAAAAAATAAATAAATAAAACCACCATTTTGCACCAAAGATGTCTCAAGAATTCTTTCTTGTTCTGTGGCTCCAGACTCCACTGAACCAACCTTCGATTATCATCATTTGGCATGCAAACGTGTGGCTTTGAGTCTTTACATCTGGACTCTGAGCTTCGGTGCAAAATTGGTTGATCCACTGTTTGCTTATTACTTTTAGGTTTACCTTCAGAATTTGCCAGAGCACAACTTGAAGTAACCTCCCTAAGAAAAGAGTGTAAAAGAGGATGTACCTTGCCTGGATCATGGTTGATATAATCAGCTATATATCCCCTCAAACACCTCTCATCAAAATGACTAGGAGGAGGAACACCCAACAGAGGAAAAATTCAGAGACTATGCTCTCTGCCACAGAACTATTGGATAATGACATAAACAGTATGCCAGAAAGGGAATCCATGGTAAAAATTACCCAGGGAATGGCTAGGTTGGAGAAAACCATTAGTGACAACATAGAATCTCTAAGGGAAGAAGTGAGAGCCCAACTGGCAGAAGTTAATAATGCTATCAGTGAGATCCAATCTAATCTAAATACACTTAAGAATTAGGGTAACCAAGGAAGAAGATAGAATTAGTGATCTAGAAGACAAACCAATAGAGAAGAAGGATCAGATGGAGGCCTGGAACAAACAGCGTAGAAGCCATGAAAACAGAATTAGGGAAATAAATGATGGCATTAAATGTTCCAGTGTCAGAATAATGGGGATCCCTGAGGGGGTGGAGAAAGAGAGAAGACTAGAAGATATAGTTGACCAAATTCTGAATGAAACATTCTTTAATCTGGGGGAAGGACCGAGTGTTCATGTACTAGAGGCAGAAAGGATACCTCCCCAAGATCAATGAATCTAGAAAGACCTTGAGGCACTTGATTGTGAGACTGATGAATCATAATGCCAGACAAGAGCTTCTGAGGGTGGGAAGGGGGAAGAAATTCCTTATGTACAGAGGAAAGACCATCAGAATAATGTCAGACTTGTCCACAGAAAACTTGCAAGCCAGAAAGGGCACTAAATCAGAATAACATACAGCAAATAATACATTATCCAACAAGGTTGACATCAAAATGGATGAAGCGATAAAGAGCTTCCAAGACCAGCAAGAGTATGTGACCACCAAGCTGGCAGTGCAAGAAATATTAAGGGAGGTTCTATTGAAGAAGAAAGAACCCAAGAGTGACATAGAACAGAAATTTACAGAGACAATCTATAGAAACAAGGACTTCACAGGCAACATGATGTCAATAAAAATGTAACTTTCAATAAGCACTCTCAGTGTGAATGGCCTAAGTACTCCCATAAAATGTCACAGTGTTGCAGACTGAATGAAACAACAGGACCCATCCATATGCTGTCTACATGAGACACATTTTTGAACTTAAAAATACATCCAGACTGAAAGTGAAGGGATAGAGAAACATCTTTCATGTCAACTGGTCTTAAAAGAAAGCTAGGGCAACAATTCTCATATCAGATAAATTAGATTTTATGCTAAAGACTGTAGTCAGAGATACAAAAGGACACTACATCATTCCTAAAGGGTCTATCCACCAAGAAGATCAAAACAATTGTAAATATTTATACACCCAGTATGGGAGCAGCCAACTACATAAGCCAACTATTACCCAAAATAAAGAGTCATATTGATAGGAATACATTAATTGTAGGGATTCTTAACACGCCACTCTCAGTAATAGATCATTCAAGCAGAAAATCAATAAAGAAACAAAAGCTTGGAATGAGACATAGGACCAGATGGACCTCATAGATATAGACAGAACATTCTACCTTAAAATCACAGAATATTCATTCTTCTCAAAGACACATGGAACTTTCTCCAGAATAGTCCACAATACTGGGTCACAAATCAGGGTTCAACTGATACCAAGAGATTGACAATATTCCCTGGATATTCTCATACCATAATGTTTGAAACTGGAAATCAACCACAAGAAAAAGTTTGGAAAGAATTCAAACACCTAGAAGCCAAAGACCATCCTGCTCAAGAATGTTTCTAACAACCAGAAAATCAAAGGAGTACTTACACAATTCAGAGAAAACAATGAGAATGAAGACACATCAGTCCAAAACCTATGGGTTATGGCAAAGGTGGTCCTAAGGAGGAAATACATAGCCATCCAAGCCTCACTCCAAAAAACTGAAAAATCCCAAATACAGCAGCTCTCTTTACACCTTAAAGAACTGGAAAATCAACAAATTAAGCCAACCCCACAGACAAGAAGGGAAATAATCAAGATTAGAGGAGAGATCAGTGAATTAGAAACTAGAGATACAGTAGAATGCATCAATGAAACTAGAAGCTGAAATGAAAGTAGAATACATCAGTGAAACTAGTTCTTTGAAAGAATCAATAAGATAGATAAACCACAGGCCAAACTAATCCAAAAGAAAAGAGAGAGGACCCCAATTCATAAAATCATGAATGAAAGGGGAGGGATCACGACTAACACCAAGGAAATAGAAACAATCATCAGAAATTGTTATCAACAATAATATGCCAACAAGTTAAGCAACATGGAAGAAGTGGATACATTCCTGGAAACATATAAACTTGCAAGACTGAAACAGGAAGAAATTGACAACCTGAACAGATCAATATCTAGTAATGAGATTGAAACAGCGATCAAAAATGTCCCAAAAAACAGGAGCCCAGGACCTGATGGATTCCATGTAGAATTCTATCATACATTCAAAGAAGAAATAATATCTATTCTCCTGAAGCTGTTTCAAAAAATGGAAACAGAAGGAAAACTTTCATACTCTTTCTATGAAACCAGCGGTACCCTGATCCCCAAACCAGGCAAAGACACCATCAAAAAGGAGAATTTCAGACCAATATCCCTGATGAATATGGATGCCAAGATTATCAACAAGATCTTACCTAATAGGATCCAACAGTACATTTAAAAGATTATCCACCATGACCATGTGGGATTCATCCCTGGGATGCAACTATGGTTCAACATTTGCAAATCAATCAATGTGATAGAAAAAAATCAATAAGAGAAGAGAGAAGAATCACATGATCCTCTCAAAGGATGCCAAAAAAGCATTTAACAAGATAGAGCATCCATTCCTGATTAAAACCCTTCAAAGTATAGGGATAGAGGGAACATCCTTCAAATTCATAAAATCTGTCTATGAGAAACCCACAGCAAATATCATTCTCAATGGAATAGCTGATAGCCTTCCCTTTGAGATAAGGAACATGACAAGGATGCCCACTCTCACTACCCTTGTTCAACATAGTACTGCAAGTACCAACCACAGCAATCAGACAACAAAGAGAAATAACAGGTATTCAAATTGGTAATGAAGAAGTCAAACCCTCTCTCTTCACAGATGACATGATACATTATATGGAAAACCCAAAAGACTCCACCCCCAAACTACTAGAACTCATATAGCAATTGAGAAATGCATCAGGATACTAAATCAATGCACAGAAATCTGTTGCTGGGGTGCCTGGGTGGCACAGTGGGTTGAGCCCCTGCCTTCAGCTTAGGTCATGAACTCAGGGTCCTGGGATTGAGCCCCACATCAGACTTTCTGCTCAACAGGGATCCTGCTCCCTGCCCCCCCCCCAGCCTACTGCTCTGCCTACTTGTTATCTCTCTCTCTGTGTCAAACAAATAAATAAAATCTTTAAAAATAAAAACTTATTTCCTTAAGCACTAACAATGAAAATATAGAAAGGGAAATTAGAGAATCAATTCCATTTACTACAGCACCAAGAACCATAAGATACCTTGGAATAAATGTAACCAAAGAGGTAAATGATCTGTACTTGGGGAACTACAGTATATTCATGAAAGAAATTGAAGAAGACACAAAAAGATGGAAAAGCATTCCATGATCATGGATTGGAAGAACAAACATTATTAAAATGTCTCTACTGCCCAGAGGAATCTATACTTGCAATGTCTTCCTGATCAAACTTCAACCAACATTTTTCAAAGTGCTGGAACAAACAATCCTAAAATTTGTATGGAACTAGAAAAGACCCCAAATTGCTAAGAAAATATTGAAAAAGAAAAACAAAACTGGGGGCATCACATTGCCTGATTTCAAGATTTACTATAAAGCTGTGATCACCAAGGCAGCATGGTACTGACACAAAAACAGACACATAGACCAATGGAACACAGTAGAGAGCCCAGATATGGACCCTCATATCTATGGTCAAATAATCTTTGACAAAACAAGAAAAAATACACAGTGGAAAAAGACAGTCTCTTCAATAAATGGTGCTGGGAAAATTGGACAACTATGTATAGAAGAATGAAACTTGACCGTTCTCTTACACCGTACACAAAGATAAACTCAAAATGGGTAAAATACCTCAACAGGCAAGAATCTATCAAAATCTTAGAGGAGAACAAAGGCAGTAACATCTTTGACATTGGTAACAGCAAATTCTTTCAAAACATGTCTCTAAAGACAAAGGAAACAAAAGCAAAAATAAACTTTTGAGACTTTATCAAGATCAAAAGTTTCTGCACAGCAAAAGAAACAGTCAACAAAACAAAGAGGCAACCCATGAAGTAGGAGAAGATATTTGCAAATGACATGACAGGCAAAGGGCAAATATCCAAGATTTATAAAGAACTCTTCAATCTCAACACCCAAAAACCAGATAATATTGTCAAAAAATGAGCAGAAGACATTAACAGACACTACTCCAGAGAAGACATAGAAATGAATAACAGACACATTAAAAAAAAAAAAAAGTTCACCATCATTAGCCATCAGGGAAATTAAAATCAAAACTACATTGAGATACAACCTTACATCAGTTAGAATGGCTGAAATTAACAAGACACAAGACAGTAAACAAGTGTTGGAGAGAATGAGGAGAATGGGGAACCTCTTACAATGTTGGTGGGAATGAAAGTTGGTGCAGTCACTTTACAAAACAGTGTGGAGATTTCTTAATTAAAAAAAGAGCTACCCTATGACCCTTCAATTGCACTACTGGGCATTTACAGTATTTATTTACAGTATTTACAGTAAGATACAGATGTAGTGAAAAGAAGGGCCATATGTACCCCAATGTTCATAGCAGCAATGGCCACATCACCAAACTGTGGAAAGAGCCAAGATGCCCTTCAACAGATGAATGGATAAAGAAGGTATGGTCCATAAGTACAATGGAATATTATGCCTCCATCAGAAAGGATGGATACCCAACATTTGTATCAGCATGGACAGGACTGGAGGAGATTACACTCAGTGAAATAAGCCAAACAGAGACAGTCAATTATCACACAGTTTCACTTACTTGTGGAGCATAAGGAATAACATGGAGGACATTAGGAGGAGGAAGGGAATAGAGAATTGGAATAAATTGGAGAGGAAGACAAATCATGAGAGACTGTGGACTCTGAGAAACAAACTGAGGGTTTTGAAGGGAAGAGGGGTGGGGAGATAGGTAAGTCTGGTGGTGGGTATTATGGAGGGCACGTATTGCATGGAGCACTAGGTGTGGTGCATAAAAAAATGAATCTTGGAACACTGAAAAAATAAAATTAAATTTTAAAAAAGAGAAAGAGAAAGGTAATCAAGAGTCCAAAGTTCTAATTTCACTTTTGCTGTAATGTTATGACCATGTGCATAAGAAGAAGTAATTCAGGGGGAAATAACCAAACATTCAAAGAGCATCTAATTCCAGCTTTCTTAAGACAGGAAATGTTACTGGTAAAAATCATTTGGAAAAGTAACTTCTTTCAACTGCCAGGTATCAGGATGACTGAAGTACAATTCAGATTATTAGGAAGTAAGTGAGGATGAGTTATGGTCTTCCTTCCATAACTGGATGGACATAACAATTTTGCATTTCTAGGCTTACTAGGGGAAACTGAACACAGTATTTCTCAACTACCAATTTGTGGTCCTGGAGCCACATGCAGGTCTCTATGGGTTCATTTACAGCTCTTGAAGAAAACTAAATAGGTAGAAAAAAAAAATAAAAAGTAAGTGGCCTCCACATGCACCCCAATGTTCAGAACAGTAATGTCCACAACAGCCAAACTGTTCAAAGAACCAAGATGCCCTTCAATAAATGAATGGATAAAGAAGATATGGTCCATATATACAATGGAATATTACTCAGCCATCAGAAAGGATGAATACCCAACTTTTGCATCAACATGGTTGGAACTGGACGAGATTAGGTTAAGTGAAATAAGTCAATCAGAGAAAGTCAATTATAATATAGTTTCACAGGAGAGGAGTCAAGATGGTAGAGAAGTAGCAGGCTGAGATGACATCAGGTAGCACGCGATCAGCTAGATAGCCTATCAAACCATTCTGAACACCTACAAATCCAACAGGAGATCAAAGGGAAGAAGAGCAACAATTCTAGAAACAGAAAATCGACCACTTTCTGGAAGGTAGGACCAGTGGAGAAGTGAATCCAAAGTGACAGGAAGATAGACTGCGGGGGGAGGGGCCAGCTCCCAGCAAGCGGCAGAGCAACAGAGCACAAAATTAAGACTTTTAAAAATCTGCTGGCACTGAGGAACATCGCTCCAGAAGCTAAACCAGGGTGAACCACACACATGGACAGTGTGGCTCCAGGCCCCGTGGGGTCACAGAAGGACTGGGGCTGTCTGAGTGTCACAGAGCTTACAGGTATTAGAGCAGGGAAAATGGCTACAGAGACAAAGCCAAGGAGTGAGCTCTCAACTTGGTATTACCTTGAACCATAATCCATGGCACAGGCAACTATTCTGTGAGTGGGTTCCCCACAAGATCCGGGGAGGCCGCACCCAGAAGAGCTCAGGGATCTGTGGGGTTCAGAGACTACAGGTGCTTTTCTATGAGGGTGCACTGAGGAGTGGGGCCCCCAGCTCTTGGCTCCTCCAGGCTGGAGATTGGGAGGCTGCCATTTTCATTCCCATCCTCTGGAATTCTATGGAAAGCATTCAGGGAACAAAAGCTCCTGAAAGCGAACCCGACCAGATTACTTAGCCTGGCCCACGGTAGGTGTGGTGCAGTTCTGCCTGGGGCAAAGACACTTGAGAATCACTACAACAGGCCCCTCCCCAAGAAGATCAACAAAAAATCCAGCCAAGACCAAGTTCACCTACCAAGAAGAAGAGCAGAATTCCAGAGGAGGAGAAAACAAAGCATGGAATTCATGACTTTCTCCCCAGGAATCTTTAGTCTTGCAAATTTAATTAATTTTTTTCTTCTGATAATTTTTTAAAACTTTTACCCTTTCCTCTTTTAACATTTTTAACTAGTTTATCTTAACAATAACTTTCATTAAAAAAAATCTTTTTTGAATCTTCATTAAAATAGTCATGTTTTATCCTTCATTGTATCTAACTTTATTTTTTGTGTACACATAGGGCATTTTCTAATAAATAATTTGGTGCACTTCTTCTAATAGATCAAAATACACCCTAAATCTAGCACCAGGCTTGTTCTAGTCTCCAGCCCAAGCAAATTCTCTCCACTTTCTTTTTCTTTATTCCCCCAAGCAATGTGCCTTATCAACTCCTTTCTTAGAAATTAATTTTTTTTTCAACTTTATAGTATTATTCTATCCCTTCATTGTGTTTACCCTTATATGTTTTTTATTCTTTAAAAATTGGGGAGATAGTTTCTTCTAAGATATCAAAATACTCCAAAATTTAAGGAGGTGACCCTGGTCTAGTCACCAGTCTAATATATATATATATTATTTTTTTCTTTTTTATATTTATTCTTTATTTGTTCTTTTTTAATTTTTTTATGAACTTATTTTTGCCCCCTTTCTCGCACATTGTACTGGGGAGTTTGCCACACTTTTAATATTTTATTTTCTCCTTCATATATTCTTATCTGAACAAAATAACAAGGCAGATAAACTCACCACAAAAACAAACAAACAAACAAACAAACAAAAACAAGAGGCAGTACCAAAGGCTAGGGACCTAATCAATACAGACATAGGTAATATGTCAGATCTAGAGTTCAGAATGACGATTCTCAAGGTTATACCTGACTCAAAGAAGGTATGGAAGATACTAGAGAAATCCTGTCTGGAGAAACAAAAGCGCTTTCTGGAGAAATAAAAGAACTAAAATCTAACCAAGTTGAAATCAAAAAAGCTATTAATGAGATGCAATAAAAAATGGAGGCTCTTACTGCCAGGATAAATGAGGCAGAAGAAAGAATTAGTGATATAGAAGACCAAATGACAGAAAATAAAGAAGCTGAGCAAAAGAGAGACAAACAACTACTGGATCACGAGGGAAGAATTTGAGAAATAAGTGATACCATAAGACAAAACAACATTAGAGTAATTGGGATCCCAGAAGAAGAAGAAAGAGAGGGGAGCAGAAGGTATATTGGAGAGAATTCTTGGAGAGAATTTCCCTAACATGGCAAAGGGAACAAGCATCAAAATCCAGGAGGTGCAGAGAACCCCCCTCAAAATCAATAAGAATAGGTCCACACCCCATCATCTAATAGCAAAATTTACAAATCATAGCGACAAAGTGAAAATCCTGAAAGCAGACCAGGAAAAGAAGTCTGTAGCATACAATGGTAAAAGTATTAGACTGGCAGTGGACTTATCCACAGAAACATGGCAGGCCAGAAAAAACTGGCATGCAGAGCACTAAACGAGAAAAACATGCAGCCAAGAATACTGTATCCAACTAGGCTATTATTGAAAATAGAAGGAGAGATAAAAAGCTTCCAGGACAAACAAAAACTGAAAGAATTTGCAAACACCAAACCAGCTCTACAGGAAATATTGAAAGGGGTCCTCTAAGCAAAGAGAGACCCTAAAAGTAGTAGATCAGAAAGGAATAGAGACAATATACAGGAACAGTCACCTTACAGACTAATAATGGCACTAAATTCATAGCTCTCAATAGTGACCCTGAATGTAAATGGGCTAAATGCCCCAACAAAAGATACAGGGTATCAGAATGGATTAAAAAAAAAAAACATCAATATACTGCCTACAAGAAACTCATTTTAGACCGAAAGACACCTCCAGATTTAAAGTGACGGGTTGGAAAACAATGTACCATGCTAATGGGCATCAGAAGAAAGCTGGGGTAGCAATCCTTATATCAGATCAATTAGATTTTAAGCCAAAGACTATAATAAGAGATGAGGAAGGACACTATATCATACTCCAAGGGTCTGTCCAACAAGAAGATCTAACAAATTTAAATATCTATGCCTCTAAAATGGGAGCAGTCAACTATATGAACCAATTAATAACAAAATCAAAGAAACACATCAATAATAATATGATTACAGTAGGGGAATTTAACACTCCCCTCACTGAAATGGACAGAACATCCAACCAAAAGATCAACAAGGAAATAAAGGCCTTAAATGACACACTGGACCAGCTGAAAATCACAGATATATTCAGAGCATTCCATCCCAAAGCAACAGAATACACATTCTTCTCTGGTGCACATGGAACATTCTCCAGAATAGACCACATCCTGGGTCACAAATCAGGTATCAACTGGCATCAAAAGATTGGGATCATTCCTTGCATATTTTCAGACCACAATGCTCTGAAGCTAGAACTCAATCACAAGAGGAAATTTGGAAAAAACCCAAATACATAGAGACTAAACTGCATCCTTCTAAAGAATTAATGAGTCAACCAGGAAATTAAAGAATTGAAAAAAATCATGGAAATAAGTAATAATGAAAACACAATGGTTCAAAATCTGTGGGAAACAGCAAATGCAGTCCTGAGAGGAAAATATATAGTGATACAATGCTTTTTCAAGAAAAAAGAAAGGTCTCAAATACACAACCTAAACCTACACCTAAAGAATTTGGAGAAAGAACAACAAAGAAAGCCTAAACCCAGCAGGAGAAGAGAAATCATAACGATCAGAGCAGAAATCAATGAAATAGAAACAAACAAACAAACAACAGCAACAACCAAAACCACAATAGAGCAAATCAACGAAACAAGGAGTTTGTTCTTTGAAAGAATTAATTAGATTGATAAACACCTGGCCAGACTTATCACAAAGAAAAGAGAAAGGACCCAAATAAATAAAATCATTAATGAAAGAGGAGAGATCACAACCAACACCAAGGAAATGCAAACAAATATAAGATCATATTATTAGCAACTCTACACCAACAAATTTGACAATCTGGAAGAAATAGATGCACTCTCAGAAACATATAAACTACCACAACTGAACCAGGAAGAAATAGAAAACCTGAACAGGCCCATAACCAGTAAGGAGATTGAAACAGTCATCAAAAATCTCCAAACAAACAAAAGCCCAGGGCCAGATGGCTTCCCAGGGGAATTCTACCAAACATTTAAAGAAGAATTAATTCCTATTCTCCTGAAACTGTTCCAAAAAAATAGAAATGAAAGGAAAACTTCCAAACTCATTTTATGAGGCCAGCATCACCTTGATCCCAAAACCAGACAAGGATCCCATCAAAAAAGAGAATTACACACCAATATCTTTGATGAACACAGATGTGAAAATTCTCACCAAAATACTAGCCAGTAGGATCCAACAGTACATTAAAAGGATTATTCAGCACGACCAAGTGGGATTTATTCCAGGGCTACAAGGTTGGTTCAACATCTGTAAATCAATCAGTGACACAATACATTCATAAAAGAAAGAAAAAAAAATGATACTCTCCATAGATGCTGAAAAAGCATTTGACAAAGTACAGCATCCCTTCCTGATCAAAACTCTTCAAAGTGTAGGGATAGAGGGCACATACCTCAATATTATCAAAGCCATCTATGAAAAACCCACCACAAATATCATTCTCAATGGAGAAAAACTAAAAGTTTTTCCACTAAAGTCAGGAACACGGCAGGGATGTCCATTATCACCACTGCTATTCAACATAGTACTAGAAGTCCAAATCTCAGCAATCAGACAACAAAAAGAAATTAAAGGTATCCAAATCAGCAAAGAAGAAGTCAAACTATCACTTTTTGCAGACAATATGATACTATACGTGGAAAACCCAAAAAACTCCACTCCAAATCTGCTAGAACATGTACAGGAATTCAGTAAACTGTCAGGATATAAAATCAATGCACAGAATTCAGTTACATTTCTTTACACCAACCACAAGACAGAAGAAACAGAAATTAAGGAGTCAATCCCATTTACAATTGCACCCAAAACTATAAGATACCTAGGAATAAACCTCACCAAAGAGGCAAAGAATCTATGCTCAGAAAACTATAAAGTACTCAGGAAAGGAATTGAGGAAGACAGAAAGAAATAAAAATAAATAAATAAAAAGTTCCATGCTCATGGATTGGAAGAACAAATGTTGTGAAAATGTCTATTTTACCTAAAGCCATCTACACATTTAATGCAATCCCTATCAAAATCCCATTCATTTTTTTCAAAGAAATGGAACAAAGAATCCTAAAATTTATATGGAACCAGAGAAGACCTTGAATACACAAACGAATATTGAAAAAGAAAGCCAAAGTTGGAGGCATCACAATTCTGTACTTCAAGCTCTATTACAAAGCTGTCATCATCAAGACAGCGTGGTACTGGCACAAAAACAGACACATAGATCAATGGACCAGAATAGAGAGCCCAGAAATGGCCTCTCAACTCTATGGTCAACTAATCTTCAACCAAGCAGGAAAGAATGTCCAATGGAAAAAAGACGGCTTCTTCAATAAATGGTGTTGGGAAAATTGGACAGCCACATGCAGAAAAATGAAATTGGACCACTTCCTTACACCACACATGAAAATAAACTCAAAATGGCTGAAGGACCTCAATGTGAGGAAGGAATGCCTCCAAATCCTTGAGGAGAACACAGGCAGCAACCTCTTTGACTTCAGCCACAGCAACTTCTTACTAGGAACATCAGCAAAGGCAAGGGAAGCAAGGACAAAAATGAACTACTGGGAATTCATCAAGACCAAAATCTTTTGCACAGCAAAGGAAACAGTTAACAAAACCAAAAGACAACTGACAGAATGGGAGAAGATATTTGCAAATGACATATCAGATAAAGGGCTAGTATCCAAAATCTATAAAGAGCTTAGAAAACTCAACACCCAAAGAACAAATAATCCAATCAAGAAATGGGCAGAAGACATGAACAGACATTTCTGCAAAGAAGACATCCAGATGGCCAACAGAAACCTGAAAAAGTGCTCTACATCACTCGGCATCAGGGAAATACAAATCATAACCACAATGAGATACCACCTCACACCAGTCAGAATGGCTAAAATTAACAAGTCAGGAAAAGACAGATGCTGGCAAGGATGCATGCAGAGAAAGGGGAACCCTCCTACACTGTTGGTGGGAATGCAAGCTGGTGCAACCACTCTGGAAAACAGCATGGAGATTCCTCAAAAAGGTGAAAATAGAGCTACCTTACGACCCAGCAATTGCACTACTGTGTATTTACCCTGAAGATACAAACATAGTGATCTGAATGAGCATGTGCACCCAAACGTTTATAGCAGCAATATCCACAATAGCCAAACTATGGAAAGAACCTAGATTCCCAACCACACATGAATAGATACAGAAGAAGTGGTAGATACATACCATGAAATACTATGCAGCCATCAAAATAAATGAAATCTAGTCATTTGTGATGATGTGGATGGAACTAGAGGGTATTATGCTTAGCGAAATAAGTCCATTGGGGAAAGACAACTATCATATGATCTCCCTGATATGAGGAAGTGGAGATGTAACCTTGGGGGGTTGGGGGGTAGGAAAAGAATAAATGAAAGAAGACGGGATCAGGAGGGGGACAAAAGATAAGTGACTCTTAATGTCACAAAACAAATTGGTGGGTGTCCATGGAGAGGGGATATGGAGAGGGTTATTGACATTGGGGTGGGTATATGTTATGGTAAGTGCTGTGAAGTGTGTAAACCTGGTGATTCACAGACCTGTACCCCTGAGGCTAGTAATACATTTTATGTTTATAAACAAATAAAAATTTTAATTAAAAAATATATATACCTCCCCCCCCAAAAAAATGGTTTCACTTTTTTGTGGAATATAAGGAATATCATAGAGGATGTTAGGAGAAGGAAGGGAAAAATGAAAGGGTGGAAATCAGAGAGGCAGACAAGACAGGAGAGACTGTGGACTACAGGAAACAAACTGAGGATTTTAGAGGGAATGGGGGATGGCTTAGCCTGGTGATGGGCATTAAGGGGGTCATTTATTGCATGGCGCCCTGGGTGTTATACACAAACAATGAATCATGTAACATTACCTCAAAAACTAATGATATACTGTATGGTGACTAACATAACATTAAAAAGAAAAATAATGGTTACAAATGTCAAAAAAATACAAATGAATCAATCAATCGTCAAGTAAAAAATAAAATTCCTAAATATTAAAAAAAAAAAGTAAGTGGCCTCACTCATCAAATCAGTCCTTGGGAGGCTAAGCTATTGCAAGCACATATTCTTTGCATAGTCAGTTATGTCAATAAGTCTTAGACTAATGCAAGGAAGGTCACTTCAAGTTTTTGAGTTATAGCAGAAAGAAATAGATAGAAGTAGCAACCATATATTTCCCTATCTGATACCACATAAGAGGTATTTCCTAGACTGATGCACATAGTTTTCCATTTGCCATAAAAGAATAACTAATCCTTTTGGCCATGTCAAAGAAATACCAAGCCTATGTTGTCATTTTAATACACTTTTGGCAATATATAATAGGACAAACTGATCCAACTTAAATTTTTACCTCTGCCAAAAAACTCAGCAGGCTGAAGAAGATCCTGCAGTGTCAGATAGGAAAGAGTATCAACAGCAAAGAATAGCACTTTAACTAATATAATGTTATATATGAATTACATTTCAAGAAAAAAATACCACTTTATGTTAGATTTCTTTGTTAAAGGTTTTTGGTTTTACATAATTGGTCTGAAAAGGGACACCTAATTTCTGATTGGGCATTAATTTAGCTAGGGAGGTATTAAGAATTCTCTATTTTGATTCATTCCAATTATTATTTTTTTTAAGATTTTATTTATTTATTTGACAGAGAGAGATCGGAAGTAGGCAGAGAGGAAAGCAAAGAGAGAGAGAGGGAAGCACGCTCCCTGCTGAGCAGAGAGCCTGATGTGGGGCTCAATCCCAGGACCCTGGGATCAAGACCTGAGCCAAAGGCAGAGGCTTTAACCCACTGAGCCACCCAGGCACCCCTCATTCCAATTATTTAAACAATGTATTTGATACTATATTTTCCTGGAGAAGTAATTTTAAAAACATAAGCATCAAGGCATCAAGCAAATATTAGAATTCCAAAAGTAGACTGTTGTTAGATTAAGAAATTGCTTTTCAAATTAAAGTCTTAATGTTTCCATAGCTTTCACTTAAGGTTTCTCTTCTCATTGTCAGTTTTACAGTCAATATCTAAGGCATTGTTATAGTCTCTATAATTGAGCATAATCAGAGATCTTTTTTGTCATTTTGAATATTAAATGGTAAGTCTCATCTACCTAAAAAAGAAAAATAACATGTGCTTCCTCAAATTATTCAAAAACTGGAAGTTTAGGGGCTTCAGGAAGATGGCAATAGAGTAGGAGGACACTAGGCATGTTTCATCCCATGAATAGAGCTAGTTAACTATCAAATAATTGTTAATACCTCAGAAATCACCCTGAAGACTGGCAGAACAAACTCCACAACTAAAGGGAGAGAACAGGCCACAACAAATAAAGTACAAAGAGCAGATATGTGGTTCAAGGAGAAATAATTCATGGGTACAATGGGAGGGAGTGTGCCTTTGTCATGGAAAAGGGCAAGAGAGAAGACCTCATAAGGGAAACTATGAAGAGTATAGCTCCCCAAAGCCCTTGGCTGAGAAAAAGAGTGAGATGAACTTTCATTAGTTTTTGCAAGCAGTGATGCTTAAAGCCCAGAGTTTTAAATGTAGGCAGGCTTGGCTGGGATAGAGACTTGAGGACACTGTTCTGCTTTCAAACACTGTCAAAAATAGAAAGAAATAAAGAAATAAAGAGAGAAGAGAGAAGGAAGGAAGGAAGGAAGAAGGAAGGAAGGAAGGAAGGAAACAACCATTTAAAGAATGCCTGAGACACACAAGGGGGAGAGTATTTGCTCTTCAAGGACCAGGTCCCTCAAAGCCAGCATTCATTGAGACTCATCTCTAAGAAAAAAGAAGGTGGGAGGGCACCTGGGTGGCTCAGTGGGTTAAGCCGCTGCCTTCGGCTCGGGTCATGATCTCAGGGTCCTGGGATCGAGTCCCGCATCAGGCTCTCCACTTGGCGGGGAGACTGCTTCCCTCTCTCTCTCTCTCTCTCTGCCTGCCTCTCTGTCTACTTGTGATCACTCTCTGTCAAATAAATAAATAAAATTTTTAAAAAAAGAAGGTGGTTAATTCCATTTCTCTGTCCTACTCCTCAGCCTAAACACAGAGCCACCTGTTAGAGAAGAGATAAAACAGTCACTGGATGTCTAACTTCCTTACTCCAAGCTCCATACCCCTGCAGTCTGGCAGGATTGTGTTTCTCAGTCAAGCTTGCCTCAGTACCAGCACGGCAGACCCCTTCCCAAGAAGACAAGGAGAAATGCCTTTCCAAACAATGTCTCCAGACTAGAGGCTTCTGAAGAGATTTCATATCTAGGTGTAAGTAGTATACGGTCTCATTTAACAAGCTGGCCAAAGCACACCTAGTTTAAACTTGCCACATTCTGACAAAAGACCAAACATGGCCCATTGCAGGCAAGGAGAACCTCCACAGATGACTGGCCTGAAGGATAAAACAGCCAAAACATAATAGCAGAGTGTATGCAGCACACACCAGAGACACTCCCTGAAGTGCCAGGCCCTGAGTAGTACATGACCTCTTCTTCATAAAGCCAACACTTGCAGGAGCAGGAAGCATAATGGGCTCTTCTAAAAACACAGAAGAAGGCAAAGACTTAGACAAAATGCCAAGATGGAAGAATTTATCCCAAATGAAAGAACAAGATAAGGTCATGGTCAGAAATCTAAGTGACACTAGATTTCTAATTCTAGTGAAATCTAAATGACATAAGTAACACGCTGATGGAGAATTTAAAGCAACAATCATAAGGATACTCACTAGGCATGAGAAGAGAATGGAAAACTTCAGGGAGGTCCTTAATACAGAAATAAAAGACTTCAGAAAGAATCAATCAGACAGGGGCGCCTGGGTGGCTCAGTGGGTTAAAGCCTCTGCCTTCGGCTCAGGTCATGATCCCAGGGTCCTGGGATCGAGCCCCGCATCGGACTCTCTGCTCCTCGGGGAGCCTGCTTCCTCCTCTCTCTCTGCCTGCCTCTCTGCCTAGTTGTGATTTCTCTCTGTCAAATAAATAAAATATTTTAAAAAAAGAATCAATCAGACATGAAGAATGCAATAGCTGATATTGCAACCAAGCTTGATGCAATGAACACAAAGCTAGAAGAAACAGGGAAGCAGATAAGTGATATACAACACAGAATAATGGAAAACAATAAAACTGAAAAAGAGAAAGAATAATTGTGGAACTCAAGGATACACACAAGGAACTCAGTAACACCACCAAATGTAATAACATTTGTATTATAAGAGCCCCAGAAAAAGAAGAGAGACAAAACGGGGCAGAAAATTTATTTGAGGAATAGTAGCTGAAAACTTCTCTAATATGGGAAATGAAAAGGACATCCAGATTCAGGAGGCTCAGAAAATAGTCATAAAAATCAACTAAAGATGGCCAACAGCAAGATACATTATAATTAAATTTGCAAAATGTAGTCATAGAAAAACAAAGCATAAAATCTGAAAGATGAAAGAAGTCAACTTACAAGGGAAGGACCCATAGGGCTAGCTGCAGATCACTCAACAGACACATATCAATCCAGAAGAGAGTGGCATGATACATTCAAAGTGCTGAATGGTAAAAAGTTGCACACAAGAATACTCTAGCCAACAAGTCTATCATTCAAAATAGAAAGAAGGAAATTATTTCCCAGATGAACAAAAACTAAAGAAGTCTGTGACCACAAAACCAGCTCTGTAGGAAATATTAATGGGAACTCTGAGAGGAAAGGAAAGACCAAAAAAGACAAAGACAAGAAGGGATCAGAAAAATCTCCATAGAGGCATCTGGGGGGCTCAGCTGGTTAAACGCTGTCTTCGGCTAAGGTCATGATCCCAGGGTTCTGGGATCAAGCTCCACATAAGGCTCCTTTCTCAGGTGGTAGCCTGTCTCTCCATCTCCCTCTGCCTGATGCTCTACTTGCTAGTGCTCTCTCTCGCTTGCTCACTCTCTCTAATAAATAAAAATGAAATCTTAAAAAAAGTAAGAAAAAAAGAGAAATATCTCCAGAAATAAGGACAAAACAAGTAAAAAATAATGGGACTAAATACATATCTATCAATAATTACCCTAAAATTAAATGGCCTAAGTGCTCTAAGAAAAAGATATAGGGTGTCAGAATGGATAAAAACACAAGTCTAACTTGTATTCTGCCTTTATAAGACACATTTTAGACCTAAAGTCACCTGCAGATTGAAATGAGGGGATGCAGAAACATTTATCATTCAAATGGATGTCAAAAGAAAGTCAAGGAGCAATATTTATATCAGACAAACTATGCTTTAAAACAAAGACTGTGAGGCGCCTGGGTGGCTCAGTGGTTTAAAGCCACTGCCTTCAGCTCAGGTCATGATCCCAGGGTCCTAGGATCAAGCCCTGTGTTGGGCTCTCTGCTCAGCAGGGAGCTTGCTTCCTCCTCTCTCTCTGCCTGCCACTCTGCCTACTTGTAATCTCTGTCAAATTAATAAAAAATCTTTAAAAAAATAAAAAATAAAACAAATACTGTAACAAGAGAAAAAAAGGGCACTATATCATGATAAAGGGGACAATCCAACAAGAAGACCTAACAATTATAGATATTTTGCACCATATATGAGAGCACTCAAATATAGAATACAATTAATAACATAAAGGAACTCACTCCTAATAATACAATAATGGTTGGGGACATTAACACCACACTTATATCAATGGATAAGTCATCTCAACAGCAAATTAACAAGAAAACAGTGGCTTGAAAGGCACAATGGATGAAATGCACTTAACAGATATTTTCAGAACATTTGATCCTAGAACAAAAGAATATGCATTCTTTTTGAGTTCATGGGTAGTAAGAAGGACTCGTGTTTTGATAAGAACCAGGGGTTGGATGAAGTGTTAAATCAGTATATTGTACACTTGAAACTAATACTATGCTGTATGTTAACTAACTGGAATTTAAATAAATTTTTTTAAAAAGTAACAGTTTATCCATAATCATTCATTCAACACTATTGAGTAGCTATGATATGATAAGCATTTTTCAACAGCTATATATATATGTATATATATATATATATAGCAGATAATGAGACAGACAGGGTACCTATTCACAAGGAACTTTCATTTTAACAGAGCAAGAGAGAATGCACAGATAGATATTTAAGCAAATTTAAGATTGTGGCAAATAACAGGAAAAAATTGAAACAAGTTAATGTTATAGGGAGTTGAGAGCTACTTTAGATGGTCAGTGTGGGATGCTCCAAAAAAGTGAAATATAAACAACAACAAAAAAGCCATTCAGGTAAGGACCTTGATGAAGATCAGTCTAGGCAGAGGGAACTGAAAGTGCAAAGGTCATAAGGCAAGCATGAGTTTGATGTGTTTGAGGGGAAAAAAAGAAGCTTATGTAGTAGACTTGTGTGGTAGGTATTATGAGTGAGTGAGAAGGTCAGGTGAGATAAAGATGAAATATACTTAAAGGTCAGATCATATAGGACAATAATATGCTCTTTACATTTTATTGTAAATACAATGGTTCTAATGTGCAGAGTTTTTTTTAATTAATTATTTATTTATTTATTTATTTATTTATTCAGCGTAACAGTATTCACTGTTTTTGCACAACACCCAGTGCTCCATGCAATATGTGTCCTCCCTATTACCCACCACCTGGATCCCCCAAACTCCCACCCCCGTCCCTTCAAAACCCTCAGGTTGTTTTTCAGAGTCCATAGTCTCTTATGGTTGGCCTCCCCTTCTGATTTCCCTCAACTTCCTTCTCCTCTCCATCTCCCAATGTCCTCCATGTCCTTTGTTATGCTCCACAAATAAGTGAAACCATATGATAATTGACTTTCTCTGCTTAACCTATTTCACTCAGCATAATCACTTCCAGTCCCATCCATGTTGCTACAAAACTTGGGTATTCATCCTTTTTTTTTTTTTTTATGAACATATATTGCACTACTGGGTATTTACCCTAAAGATAGAAACATAGTGATCCGAAGGGGCACGTGTACCCGAATGTTTATAGCAGCAATGTCTACAATAGCCAAACTATGGAAAGAACCTAGATGTCCATCAACAGATGAATGGATAAAGAAGAAGTGGTATATATACACAATGGAATACTATGCACCCATCAAAAGAAATGAAATCTTGCCATTTGCGATGACATGGATGGAACTAGAGCGTATCATGCTTAGTGAAATAAGTCAATCGGAGAAAGACAACTATCATATGATCTCCCTGATATGAGGACGCGGAAATACAACATGGGGGATTAGGGGGATAGGAGAAGAATAAATGAAACAAGATGAGATTGGGAGGGAAACAAACAATAAATGACTCTTAATCTCACAAAACAAACTGGGGGTTGCTGGGGGGAGGGGGTTGAGAGAGGGGGAGGGGGTTATGGACATTGGGGAGGGTATGTGCTATGGTGAGGGCTGTGAAATGTGTAAACCTGGGTATTCACAGACCTGTACCGCTGGGGATAATGCGCAGAGTTTTAAGCAAAGAAGTAAATGATCTTATTCATAATTTTAAATGATTGGATTGAATTCTTTCGTGGAGAAGAGATGCTAGGGGAATAGAATAAAAATGCAAATACCAGTTAGGAGGCTATTTCAGCCATCCTGGGATGGCTATTGTCATCATAAGTTTTGAAATTGGAGAAGTTTTGAAATTAAAGCAGGCTTTCATAAGCCAAATTAAATAAATCTGTATACTAGCAAAACAATAGCATATATTTATTAAGTGAAAATCCCAACTTAAATTACACTTTTGTATTTATTTAATGTAAGTGATTTAAGTGAAATTAATATTTATATCCTGTTTATCATAAAAATTATCACTTGAGACCCCTTATAATAAAAAACAGATAAAATATGACTATTATAATGGTAGAAGAGCCAATTGATACAGGCAAAATGAAAACTGGATTAAAAAGTGTTTGCTTCAGTTGGGCATGTATTTTTTTATAACTTCCTATTAGCCAGTGCTAATTTATTAGGCAGAATACTATTTATCAAAAGGAATACATTTTACCCCTTGGAACTAAACTGCAATATAATGTTATCCTGTGGATCTTTATACATAAGGGTAAGGCCATTAAACAACTAATAGATGATGTTGGTTTCATTTTTAGTTTTATTTGTTAGTGCAACTATTTCTTTGACCCTTTTTGGATATAAACACTATTGTTACTGAATAAGAATGATGACTCATATTATGTACCTACACATCATCTACTAAAAAGAAAATCAGATCAAATTAGCTTATCTGACTTTTAATTCAAAAGCAATAAACTTCTTCTTACAATGAACTACATATCTTTTTAACATCAGTATAATAACAATGATAATGTGAATAACTTTATTCAACTAAGCACTACTATGTGATATGCACCTTATACAGGATAATACCTATTAACATTATCTTTGTTTTATAAAGAGCAGATTGAAATCTAGAAATATTAACTGATTAAAGCCAAAGACCCCAGTTAGTAAATGACAAAGCTGGCACCCAAACTCAGATTTAAAATGGAAATCCATGGTTTTAATCACTACTTCACCTAAGTGGGGAGCATTTCTTTTAAGATTAGAATGGATAGGGTTTTATGAAGTTAGATAATGTCAAATGATGGTAACATCTATGGAATCAATTCATCCACCCCCTTGTGGATGACTGAATCAGCTTGTGCTGTACTCTGTTTTCTTTAACTGTGTTCCATCTGCTTCAAGGATTATCATGTTTGCCTGAGATAGTCCCCGTTTCTGCATTTTGTCCCAGTTTAAATATTAATAGCATCTTCTTTCAATCTCAAAAGCTTTCAATTTTTGATAGTAAATTACTTAGCTATCTAACTTTGACCTATAATGATGCAAGTGGTTACTGGAAATTAAAATACTTTTCCAATTTGGGCTTTCTCCTACTTAGATAAGAATGGCATTACCAGAACATATTGGCACCAATTTTCTTCCTTTAGCATTTACTTAACATCAATCTTAAGTACCTCGGAATAAGGGATAAGGCATAGAAAATGCAAATAGTGGCAGAAGGATAGGATGATGAAGATACACCTTGACACAATTTTGCTGAGGTCTAGAACCCTAACTGGATTTCTTCTCAGTTACCTACCTCATTAGTTTCTGCTTCTCTGTATTTTTGTCTGTATTTTTTAATTTAATTTTCTTTTTTTCAGTGTTCGGAAATTCACTGTTTATGCACTACATCCAGTGCTCCATGCAATATGTCCCATCTTTAATACCCACCACCAGGCTCATCCAAACTCCCCGCATCCCTTTCCCCTCCAAAACCCTCAGTTTGTTTCTCACAGTCCACAGTCTCTCATGTTTTGTCTCCCCCTCCGATTTTCCCCCACTCACTTTCTCCTATGAATCACATTTTGAGCTAAATTCCAAATACTAAATTTAAATATCAAATTGGAATTTTGCTCTTTCAGCCCTCATGGATCTTATCCTCATGTACAATCACTTTAATCACATTTTTTTAAAGTTTATTTATTTATTTGACATAGAGAGAGATCACAAGTAGGCAGAGAGGCAGGCAGAGAGAGAGGGGGAAACAGGCTCTCTGTTCATCAGAGAGCTGGATCCCAGGATCCTGTGATCATGACCTGAGCAGAAGGCAGAGGCTTAATCCACTGAGCCACCCAGATGCCCCTAATTCACATTTGGGTAGTAAACAAAGGAAGCTGTTTGATGAAAGGACAATAATGAAAAAATGTGTTACTGACCAGGATATATTTTAGTAAATAGTATTCATTATGAGGCAGTGTGGTCCATAAAGTGCAGGTTGCTCTAAAATGAGGAAGATCTTATATCTGATACTGGCTCTACATCAAAACTTTATGTCCTTGAACAAGACACATCATTGTTATAAGCCTCGGTATCTCCATAGGTAAAATGAGAGCTATGGGCTTAATGATATCTAAGCTTCCTTTTAGTTCAGACTTTCTTTGATTTTATTCACAAAAATTCATGACTTGTTCATTTTCCAAGTGGCAGTTGTGATTTTAAAAGCTTTGCAAATAAACTTGAAATCATTCTACCAGTAGTAAAAGCTGGACTGTCTGACTGATGGAATAATCTGGGAGAAGGGAGGGGTGAGTAAAACCATACAACATGATTACCAAGGGGCACATTCATCTCACTTAAAAGAACAAACTGTTTTTAAGCACTTTTGAAGGTTCCATCTTCATACAAATCCATTTACATACAAATTTCTGATGACAAATAATTCTCAATTCATTAAACTAGCTCCCAGAGGCCCCATACTTGGCAACACTTTGTTAGCTTGGTTCAGGTTGCTGTTGCTCCTTGATTATAATAAAATTGACTTTCGGGGCACCTGGGTGGCTCAGTGGGTTAAGCCGCTGCCTTCGGCTCGGGTCATGATCTCAGGGTCCTGGGATCAAGTCCCGCATCGGGCTCTCTGCTCCACAGGGAGCCTGCTTCCCTCTCTCTCTCTCTGCCTGCCTCTCTGTCTACTTGTGATCTCTCTCTGTCAAATAAATAAATAAAATCTTTTTTAAAAAATTGACTTTCAAATATTCTATCATTTTTTAATTTAAAAAATTTTAATTAAAAAAATATTCAGATCCCCAATTAGACTGAATTAGCAAGGTTTTGTATTACCACATTTTTTGTTAATTAAGCTCTGCCAAAGCTCTAACCACAGAATAGCCATCTCCAGCTGTGCCCTGGCCTTTTCTCCAACTTAGTGAGTGTGAGAAGCACTGTTGCTTCCTTAATGCTCACTGTGCCAGGGGCAAGCACATGGACCTAATTGGAACAGGTCTTCTCCTCCCCTCCTAAAATATTTTCTTCCCTTGATATGTATTAGTCCTTCTCCATATTGGAGGAATTTATGGTAATCTCTCCCAGATTTTTCTTTTCATGGACATGACAGTTGGTTTGGGAGGAGCTAAGACTGACGCAGAAAAACAATCTAGGAAACCACCATATCCCCAAAAGGTATCTAGAGATTTTCTAGGCCAGACTATCTCAAAAATGTGGCCTGTGAACTACCTACATTAGTAACACCTAAGACACTATTTAAAATTAAGATTCTTAGAAGGTACTTCTAGAACTACTAAGTTAAAATATTTAAAGATTGTGGTGGAAGTATATTTTTTTTAATTTTTTTTATTTTATTTATTTGTCAGAGAGAAGGAGAGAGAGAGAGAGCACACAGGCAGGCAGAGGTGGAGAGAGAAGCAGGCTCCCTGCCGAGCAAGGAGACCATGCGGGACTCGATCCCAGGACCCTGGGATCATGACCCGAGCCGAAGGCAGCAGCTTAACCCACTGAGCCACCCAGGCGTCCCTGGAAGTATATTTTTTTACATGCCCCACAGAAGTTTCTGACACAAACTAAATTATGAGAATCACTGTAAGTCCATGTTATCAGACACATGGAAGGAGGAAAAAAGAACATTGGGAAACCTCAGAGAGACATAATTCTGGTATTTGTTTTCACAAGGAAGTCTTCTCAAAACTCACAAAGCTACAACCATGTCAATAATAATTGCTTATAAAAGGGTGCCTGGGTGGCTCAGTGGGTTAAGCCTCTGCCTTCAGCTCAGGTCATGATCTCAGGGTCCTGGAATCGAGTCCCGCATTGGACTCTCTGCTTGGCAGGGAGCCTGTTTCCCCGTTTCTCTCTCTGCCTGCTTCCCTGCCTACTTTGATCTCTGTCTGTCAAATAAATAAAATCTTTAAAAAAATAATTGCTTATAAAAGATAACAATTATTGAGTATTTACTATGTGCCAGTCGTTTGGCTAAATGCTTTATCATTGTCATTATCACATTATTTATAGAGATCACTTCATCTTTTATTAACTTTAGCTCACTGAAATCTCTCAACAATCCTATGGAGTAGACATTATTATTGTTGTAGTTGTTGTTGTTGTTGTTATCATGGTTGTTATATTATCCTCTTCTAAAAACAAAGAAGAAGGCAAAGACTTAGACAAAATGCCAAAATGGAGGAATTTACTCCAAGTGAAAGAACAAGATAAGGTCATGGTCAGAAATCTAAGTGACACTAGATTTCTAATTCTAGTGAAATCTAAATGATATAAGTAACGTGCTTGATGGAGAAATTTAAAGCAACAATCATAAGGATACTCACTAGGCATGAGAAGAGAATGGAAAACTTCAGGGAGGTCCTTAATACAGAAATAAAAGACTTCAGAAAGATTCAATCAGACATGAAGAATGCAATAGCTGATATTGCAACCAGGCTTGATGCAATGAACACAAAGCTAGAAGAAACAGGGAAGCAGATAAGTGATATACAACACAGAATAATGGAAAACAATAAAACTGAAAAAGAAAAAGAATAATTGTGGAACTCAAGAATACACTTAGGGAACTCAATGACTCCATCAAATGTAATAACATTATGGGAGTCCCAGAAGTAGAAGAGAGAAAAAACAGGGCAGAAAATTTATTTGAGGAAATAATAGCTAAAAACTTCTCTAGTCTGGGGAAGGAAAGAGACATCAAGATTCAGAAGGGACAGAAAATCTCTATTACAATCAACAAAAACAAAATAAGTCAGCCAGAGAAAGGCAAATATCAGATGATTTCACTAACCAGTGGAATTTAAGAAATAAAGCAGATGAACACAGGGGAAGGGAAGGAAAAATAAAATAAGATGAAATCAGATAGGGAGACAAGCCATAACAGCATTTTAACTATAGGGAACAAACAAGTTTGCTGGAGGGGCGGTGGGCAGGAGGATGGGACATTTGGGTGATGGGCATTAAGGAGGGCACTTGATGTAATGAAGACTGGGTGTTATATGCAACTGATGAATCCCTAAATACTATCTCTGAAACTAATAACATTATATGTTAATTAAACTGAATTTAAATTTAAAAAAATTAAAAATCAACAAAAGCAGGCCAAACCCAATATATATTGTAATTATATTTGCAAAATGCAGTTATGAAGAAAAATCTTAAGAACAGCAAAACAGAAAAAAAAAAGTTCTTAACTTACAAGGTAAGACCCATAAGCCTAGCTGCAGATTTCTCAACAGAAATGTAGCAAGTCAGAAGAGAGTGGCATGACATTCACAGTGCTGAATAGGGAAAATCTGCAGCCAGAGTACTCTAAACAGCAAGGATATTATTCAGAATAGAAGACAAGATGAAGAATTTCCTAGAGAAACAAAAACTAAAGTAGTGTGTAAACTCTAAACCAACCCTGTAAACAATATTAAAGGGAAGTGCTTGAGAGGGAAGGAAAGACCAAAAGTGACAAAGAAAGGAAAGGAACAGAGAAAATATCCACAAAATGAAAAAGAAACAAGTAATTAAATGGCAGTAAATACATATCTATCAATAATTACTCTGAACATAAATGGAATAAACTTTTCAATCAAAAGTCACTGGGTGTCAGCATGGATTAAAAACAAAAACCAAAGGGTGCCTGGGTGGCTCAGTGGGTTAAAGCCTCTTCCTTTGGCTCAGGTAATGATCCCATGGTCCTGGAATCGAGTCCCACATCAGGCTCTCTGCTCAGCAGGGAGCCTGCTTCCCTTCCTCTCTCTATGCCTGCCTCTCTGCCTACTTGTGATCTTTCTCTGTCAAATAAATAAAATCTTAAAAACAAAACAAAACAAAAGAAGATGCTCCTATATGTTGCCTATGAAAGATATTTATTTATTTATTTATTTATATTATGTTATCTTATGCTAATCACCATAGAGTACATCATTAGGTGTTTTGTTTGTTTTTTTTGTTTGTTTGTTTGTTTTGTTTTGTTTTAAGAGCATGAGCAGTTCATTTATTGTAATAGGAGAAAAAGCAGAGTTATGGGTACAAACTCAAATAGTAGATCAATGTGGTGGTAACATTTAATCATGACAATGAATTCTTAAGATGGGTGTTCCCATTTTCTCCCATTTATTTTTTTATTTTTTTTAATTTATTTTCAGTGTAACAGTATTCATTGTTTTTTCACCACACACAGTGCTCCATGCAATACGTGCCCTCCCTAATAACCACCACCTGGTTCCCCAACCTCCCACACCCCACCCCTTCAAAACCCTCAGGTTGTTTTTCAGAGTCCATAGTCTCTCATGTTTCATCTCCCCTTCCAATTTCCCTCAACTCCCTTCTCCTCTCCATCTCCCCATGTCCTCCATGTTATTTGTTATGCTCCACAAATAAGTGAAACCATATGATAATTGACTCTCTCTGCTTGACTTATTTCACTCAGCATAATCTCTTCCAGTCCCGTCCATGTTGCTACAAAAGTTGGGTATTCATCCTTTCTGATGGAGGCATAATACTCTGTAGTGTATATGGACCTCATCTTCCTTATCCATTCGTCCGTTGAAGGGCATCTTGGTTCTTTCCACAGATTGGTGACCATGGCCATTGCTTCTATAAATATTGGGGTACAGATGACCCTTCTTTTCACTGCATCTGTATCTTTGGGGTATATACCCAGTAGTGCAATTGATGTCATGTTCCATGATTCATTGTTTGAGAGATACATTTTAGGCCTAAAGACACGTACAACTGAAAGTGAGGGAATGAGAAACACTTATCACACAAATGGAGTGAAGAAAAAGCCAGAATAGTAATAGTTTTGTATTGGCCAAACTAGACTTTAAAACAAAGACTGCAGAAAAGATGAAGAATAGCACTATATCATCGTAAAGGGGACAGTACAAAAGATTTAACAATTGTAAATATTATGCTCCTAACATGGGAACACCCAAATATATAAAACAATTAATAACAAACATAAAGGAACTCACTGACAATAATACAATTATAGTAGGAGATTTTATCATTTCACTTACATCAGTAGACAGACTCAGCAGAAAATCAGCAAGAATACAATAGCTCTGAGTGACACAATGGATCAGATGGGTTTAACAGATATATTCAGAAAATACCATCCTACAACAGCACAATACACACTCTTTTCAAGTGCACATGAGACATTGTACAGAATAGATCACATACTAAGTCACAAACCAGACTTCAAAAAGTACTAAAAGAATGAGGTCATAACATGTATATAATCTGACCAAAACGCTATGAAACTTGAAGTCAACCACAAGAAAAACGGTAGAAAGATGATAAATGTGTAGAGAAAAAATGTATGAAGATGAGGTAAAACAACATGCTACTAAAAAGTGAATCAGTCAACAAGAAAGTTAAAGAAAAAATTTTAAAATACATGTAAACAGGATGGGAGTCAAGATGGCGGAGAAGTAGCAGGCTGAGAATCCATCAGGTAACAGGAGTTCAGCTTGATAGCTTATCTAAACATTGCAAAAACCTACAAATACAAAGGGAGATTGAAGAGAAGAACATAAATTCTAGAAACAGAAAATCAACCACTTTCCGAAAGGTAAGACTGGCAGAGAAGTGAATCCAAAACGACGGGAAGATAGACTGCGTGGGGAGGGGCTGGCTCACGGCAAGTGGCGGAGCAACGGAGCACAAAATCAGGACTTTTAAAAGTCTCTTCCACTGAGGGACATTGCTCCAGAGTCTAAACTGGGGTGAAGCCCACACGGGGTCAGCGTGGCCCCAGGTCCTGCAAGGTCACAGAAGGACCTGACACAGAGTGTCACAGAGCTCGCAGGTGTTAGAATGGAGAAGCTGGCTACAGAGACAGAGCCGAGGACTGAACTCTCAGTTCGATGTTACCTTGAACCAGTCACCGGCTGGGTGAGCTCAGAGCGTGGCTGGAGGCTGGGGATACGGGAGTGATTGGGTGCTGTCCTCTGTGGGCGCACTGAGGAGTGAGGCCCCGGGCTCTTGGCTCCTCTTGGCTGGAGAATGGGAGGCCGCCATTTTCATTCCCGTCCTCTGGAACTCTACGGAAAGCGTTCAGGGAACAGAAGCTCCCCAAAGCGAAACTGAGCGGATTACTTATTCCAGGCCACCCAGTAAGGGCAGTGCAATTCCACCTCGGGCAAAGACACTTGAGAGTCACTACAACAGGCCCCTTCCCCAGAAAATCAACAAAATATCCAGCCAGGATGAAGTTCATCTATCAAGGAAAGCAGGTTCAATACCTAGGACAGCAGCGGAATTCCAGAGGAGGAGAAAGCAAAGCACAGAACTCATGGCTTTCTCCCCATGATTCTTTAGTCTTGTGGTTAATTCAATTTTTTTTCTCAATTTTTTATCTCTTTCTTTTTTCTTCTTCTGCTAAATTTTTTAAAACTTTTACCCTTTTCTTTATTAACGTTTTTTGACTAGTTTATCTAAAATATATATTTTCCATTCTTTTTATATATTTTTTTCTTTATTTGTTTTATTTATTTATTTCTTTTTTCTGAACCTCTTTTTATCCCCTTTCTTCCCCCCCCCCCCCACAATTTGAGATCCCTTCTGATTTGGTTACAGTGCATTTTTCTGGGGTCTTTGCCACCCTTTTAGTATTTTATTTGATCCTTCATATCCTCTTATCTGGACAATATGACAAGGCGGAAAAAATCACCACAAACAAAAGAACAAGAGGCAGTAGTGAATGCTAGTTACCTAATCAACACAGACATTGGTAATATGTCAGATCAAAAGTTCAGAATGACGATTCTGAACATTCTAGCTGGGCTCAAAAAAGGCATGGAAGATATTAGAGAAACCCTCTCTGGAGATATAAAAGCCCTTTCTAGAGAAATTAAAGACATAAAATCTAACCAAGTTGAAATCAAAAAAGCTATTAACGAGGTACAATAAAAAATGGAGGCTCTCACTGCTAGGATAAATGAGGCAGAAGAAAGAATTAGTGATATAGAAGACCAAATGACAGAGAATAAAAAAGCTGAGCAAAAGAGGGACAAACAGCTACTGGACCACGAACGGAGAATTCGAGAGATAAGTGACACCATAAGATGAAACATTAGAATAATTGGGATTCCAGAAGAAAAAGAAAGAGAGAGGGGAGCAGAAAGACTATTGGAGAGAATTATTGCAGAGAGTTTCCCTAATATGGCAAAGGGAACAAGCATCAAAATCCAGGAGGTGCAGAGAACCCCCCTCAAAGTCAACAAGAATAAGCCCACACCTCGTCACCTAATAGTAAAATTTACAAGTCTTGGTGACAAAGAGAAAATCCTGAAAGCAGCCCGGGACAAGAAGTCTGTAACATACAATGGTAAAAATATTAGATTGGCAGCAGACTTATCCACAGAGACCTGGCAGGCCAGAAAGAGCTGGCATGATATATTCAGAGCCCTAAATGAGAAAAACATGCAACCAAGAATACTCTATCCAGCTAAGCTATCATTGAAAATAGGAGAGATAAAAAGCTTCCAGGACAAACAAAAACTGAAAGAATTTGCAAACACCAAACCAGCTCTACAGGAAATATTGAAAGGGGTCCTCTAAGCAAAGAGAGACCCTAAAAGTAGTAGAACAGAAAGGTACAGAGACAATATACAGTAACAGTCACCTTACAGGCTAATAATGGCACTAAATTTATATCTCTCAATAGTTACCCTGAATGTAAATGGGCTAAATGCCCCAATCAAAAGACACAGGTTATCAGAATGGATAAAAAAACAAAACTCATCAATATGTTACCTACAAGAAACTCATTTTAGACGCGAAGACACCTCCAGATTTAAAGTGAGGGGGTGGAAAACAATGTACCATGCTAATGGGCATCAGAAGAAAGCTGGGGTGGCAATCCTTATATCAGATCAATTTGACTTTAAGCCAAAGACTATAATAAGAGATGAGGAAGGACACTATATCATACTCCAAGGGTCCATCCAACAAGAAGATCTAACAATTTTAAATATCTATGCCCCTAACGTGGGAGCAGCTAACTATATAAAACAATTAATAACAAAATCAAAGAAACACATCAAGAATGATACAATAAAAGAAGGGGACTTGAACACTCCCCTCACTGAATTGGACAGATCATCCAAGGCCTAAAATGACACACTGGACCAGATGGACATCACAGATATATTCAGAGCATTTCATCCCAAAGCAACAGAATAGACATTCTTCTCTAGTGCACATGGAACATTGTCCAGAATAGATCACATCCTGTGTCATAAAGCAGATCTCAACCGGTATCAAAAGATTAGGATCATTCCCTGCGTATTTTCAGAACACAATGCTCTGAATCTAGAACTCAATCACAAGAGGAAAGTTGGAATGAACCCAAATACATGGAGACTAAACAGCATCATTCTAAAGAATGAATGGGTCAACCGGGAAATTAAAGAAGAATTGAAAACATTCATGGAAACAAATGATAATGAAAACACATCGGGTCAAAATCTGTGGGACACAGCAAAGGCAGTCCTGAGAGGAAAATATATAGCGGTACACACTTTTCTCAAGAAACAAGAAAGGTCTCAAGTACACAACCTAACACTACACCTAAAGGAGCTGGAGAAAGAACAAGAAAGAAACCCTAAACCCAGCAGGAGAAGAGAAATCATAATGATGAGAGCCAAAATCAATGAAATAGAAACCAAAAAAAAAAAAAAAAAAAAACCAAAAAACAATAGAAAAAATCAATGAAACTAGGAGCTGGTTCTTTGAAAGAATCAATAAGATTGATAAACCCCTGGCCAGACTCATCAAAAAGAAAAGAGAAAGGACCCAAATCAATAAAATCATGAATGAAAGAGGAGAGATCACAACTAACACCCAAGAAATACAGACAATTATAAGAACATACTATGAGCAACTCTACACCAACAAATTTGACAATCTGAAATGAATGCATAACTAGAGACATATAAACTACCACAACTGAACCAGGAAGAAATAGAAAACCTGAACAGGCCCATAACCAGTAAGGAGATTGAAACAGTCATCAAAAATCTCTGAACAAACAAAAGCCCAGGGCCAGACGGCTTCCCAGGGGAATTCTACCAAACATTTAAAGAAGAATTAATTCCTATTCTCCTGAAACTGTTCCAAAAAATAGAAATGGAAGGAAAACTTCCAAACTCATTTTATGAGGCCAGCATCACCTTGATCCCAAAACGAAACAAGGATCCCACCAAAAAAGAGAACTACAGACCAATATCCTTGATGAACACAGATGCAAAAATTCTCGCCAAAACACTAGCCAATAGGATTCAACAGTACATTAAAAGGATTATTCACCACGACAAAGTGGGGTTTATTCCAGGGCTGCAAGGTTGGTTCAACATCCGCAAATCAATCAATGTGATACAACACATTAATAAAAGAAAGAACAAGAACCATATGATACTCTCAATAGATGCTGAAAAACCATTTGACAAAGTACAGCATCCCTTCCTGATCAAAACTCTTCAAAGTGTAGGGATAGAGGGCACATACCTCAATACTATCAAAGCCATCTATGAAAAACCCACCGCAAATATCATTCTCAATGGAGAAAAACTAAAAGCTTTTCCATTAAGGTCAGGAACATGGCAGGGATGTCCATGATCACCACTGCTATTCAACATAGTACTAGAAGTGCTAGCTTCAGCAATCAGAGAACAAAAAGTAATTAAAGGCATCTAAATCAGCAAAGAAGTAGTCAAACTATCACTCTTTGCAAATGATATGATACTATATGTGGAAAACCCAAAAGACTCCACTCCAAAACTGCTAGAACTTGTACAGGAATTCAGTAAAGTATCGGGATATAAAATCAATGCACATAAATCAGTTTCATTTCTGTACACTAACAGCAAGACAGAAGAAAGAGAAATTAAGGAGTCCATCCCATTTATAATTGCACAGAAAACTATAAGATACCTAGGAATAAACCTAACCAAAGAGGCAAAGAATCTATACTCAGAAAACTATAAAGTACTCATGAAAGAAAGTGAGGAAGACACAAAGAAATGGAAAAATGTTCCATGCTCCTGGATTGGAAGAATGAATTATTGTGAAAATGTCTATGCTACCTAAAACAATCTACACATTTAATGCAATCACTATCAAAATACCATCCATTTTTTTTCAACAAATTGGTAAAAATAATCCTAAAATTTATATGGAACCAGAAAAGACCACAAATAGCCAAATGAATATTGAAAAAGAAAGCCAAAGTCGGTGGCATCACAATTCCGGACTTCAAGCTCTATTACAAAGCTGTCATCATCAAGACAGCATGGTCCTGGCACAAAAACCGACACATAGATCAATGGAACAGAATAGAGAGCCCAGAAATAGACCCTCAACTCTATGGTCAACTAATCTTCGACAAAGCAGGAAAGAATGTCCAGTGGAAAAAAAGACAGCCTCTTCAATATATGGTGCTGGGAAAATTGGACAGCCACATGCAGAAAAATGAAATTGGACCACTTCCTTACACCACACACGAAAATAGACTCAAAATGGCAAAGGATCTCAATGTGAGAAAGGAATCCCTCCAAATCCTTGAGGATAACACAGGCAGCAATCTCTTCGACCTCAGCCATAGCAACATCTTCCTAGAAACATCGGCAAAGGCAAGGGAAGCAAGGGCAAAAATGAACTATTGGGATTTCATCAAGATCAAAAGCTTTTGCACATCAAAGGAAACAGTTAACAAAACCAAAAGACAACAGAATGAGAGAAGATATTTGCAAACGACATATCAGATAAAGGGCTAGTATCCAAAATCTATAAGGAACTTGGCAAACTCAACACCCCAAGAACAAACAATCCAATCAAGAGATGGGCAGAGGACATGAGCAGACATTTCTGGAAAGAAGACATCCAGATGGCCAACAGACACATGAAATAGTGCTCCACATCACTCGGCATCAGGGAAATACAAATCAAAACCACAATGAGATATCACCTCACACCAGTCAGAATGGCTAAAATTAACAAGTCAGGAAATGACAGATACTGGTGAGGATGCAGAGAAAGGGGAACCCTCCTCCACTGTTGGTGGGAATGCAAGCTGGTGCAACCACTCTGGAAAACAGCATGGAGGTTCCTCAAAATGTTGAAAATAGAACTACCCTATGACCCAGCAATTGCACTACTGGGTATTTACCCTAAAGATATAAACGTAGTGATCCGAAGGGGCATGTGTACCCGAATGCTTATAGCAGCAATGTCTACAATAGGCAAACTATGGAAAGAACCTAGATGTCCATCAACAGATGAATGGTTAAAGAAGATGTTGTATATATGCACAATGGAATACTATGCAGCCATCAAAACAAATGAAATCTTGCCATTTGCAATGACGTGGATGAAACAAGAGAGTATCATGCTTAGTGAAATAAATCAATCGGAGAAATACAACTCTCATATGATCTCCGTATATGAGGATGTGGAGATGCATCATGGGGGTTAGGGGGATAGGAGAAGAATAAATGAAACAAGATGGGATTGCGAGGGAGACAGCCATAAGTGACTCTTAATCTCACAAAACAAACTGGGGGTTGCTGGGGGGAGGTGGGGTTGGGAGAGGGGGAGTGGGGTTATGGACCCTGGGGAGGGTATGTGCTATGGTGAGTGCTGTGAAGTGTGTAAACCTGGCGATTCACCGACCTGTACCTCTGGGGATAAAAATACATTATATGTTTATAGAAAAAATAAGAATTAAATAAAAAACTTTAAAATTGTTTTCACAAAAAAAAGAAAAGATACTAAGTAATTCTAATGAATACATTCAAACAGCAGACCTCATGTTTATTATCTGAAGAACTTCCTACATCTCTAGAACAAAAACAAATCTTTTTAATCTCATCACTGACAAGTTCTTACTGGTAATTTCACACATATGACTCATCAAATTTTGCCTCTGTGTATGCTGAGGAATAGGAGAATTTAGATTTCTGTCACTATGCCAATGTACTTGACTTAAGCATTATCTCTTTTTATATTTCAATATTGTTGTCTATCATGGGGTCTAAGGACCTGGGCTTTGAAAGCACTATAGAACTTGCTTTCAATGCAAACAGAGTAATTTCACTTCAACACCGTATCACAATATACCTAAACAGCAAAATTACATAGTTAACCAAATTTAATTCAATAACTTACTCATTTCAGGGGATTTTTTTCTTAATCTCTTTATAATTTACTGTCCACATGGAATTTTGCCTTTATGCACCTTCGTTTCCTTAGTAGGCATATCAAACATTATGAACACAGTTCACTTACAAAGGCAAAAAGTTTCTGGTAATCCATTTCATGCATTACTCTTTTTAACCTAATTGATTTTTCCTCATGGAGAATTTTAACACCTAAAGTTACATAGTGCATTTGTTTGTTTACTTACTTGCTGCACCTCATCTACACTAGAATATCAAATTTATGAGGGCAGGAACTGTATTTCTTTGCTGCTATACCCTCATTGAATACAGTACCTGGCACACATCAGATGTACAATAAAGATTTGTTGGATGAATGAGCTAATAATCAAAAGCACAGTGAAAAAAAAAGTATCTCTGATGATGGAAAGCCTACCTTAGCGCCATAGTTGAGCCTAGGTATTTAGACTTGCTGCTCCATTTCAGTAGGAAGAGGCCTTGCCAGTCCTTCAGTAAATTAGAATGAGGCCAAGGGTGTGTGTGCCCTTGGCAATGTAGAGTTAATCATTGAGTACAGTAAGAGTTCAGACAATCTTGAACTGAGAATCTGAACTGTTACTGTTTGTTAACTTATCTTTCTAGAGAGTTGGTTATGACCTTTGAGGCTTTATATTATAGTATATAGCTTTTTTCTGAAGTATCATAAATACAATTCTTATCAAGTACACTTTTTTTTCATTTCAGAAAATGTCCTCATAGTTAGAAACAGAAGATGCCCTACTATGCTCCTGTATTTTATTTGTAGAAGGGATGAAAGTTATACCAGGACTGGAGTCTGGCTGTTCAAGTTTGAAATGAGGACTATCATTTATTATGCTTAATCTTGGCCCAAAAGTGCTTCAGTCTCATCATTTGTAAAAAAAAAAAAAAAAAAAAAAAAAAGAATGAAAATCATACTTACTTTAAAGGATTTGTATAAAGGTGAAATGAGATAACATATGTAAAGCTCTTGGAACAATGCCTGGCATTTAATAAGTACTCAATAAATTCTAAAAAAATTATATGTAAACAAGTGAATATGAAAACATGACAGTTCAAAACCTTTGTTAAAAGAGAACATATACAACATTGTAGATGTAGCAATGAAACAATAAACCAAACCAAAACCAGCAGAAGGAAGGAAATAATAAGATTAGAGCAGAAATAAATGATATAGAAAATTTAAAAAATACAGTAGAACAGATCTATGAAACCAGGAGTTTGTTCCTTAAAAAAAATAATAATGAACTTGATAAAATCCTAGCCAGACTTATCAAAAAGACAAGAGAAAGGACCCATTCCCAGCATTTTTATTAAATATAGTATCTGAAGTCTTAGCCATAGCAGACAACAAAGATATAAAAGATATCCACATCAGTACTGAAGAAGTAAAACTGTCACTATTTGCAGATGATGTGATACTCTATATTGAAAACCTGAAAGACTCCACCAAAAAAGTGCTAAAACTGATAAACATATTCATTAAATTTATAATATATAAAATAGGTGTACAGAAATCTATCAAATATTTATACACCAATAATGAAATAGCAGAAAGATAAATTAATAATGCTATCCTATTTACAATTGCCCTAAGTAATAAGATATCTAGAACTAAGTCTAACCAAAGTGAAAGAAGTGTATTCTGGAAAGTATAAAAATCTGATGAAAGAAGTTGAGTACAACACAAAGAAATGGAAATATAGTATAAGCTCATGAATTGGAAAAATGAATAGTGTTAACATGGCAATCCTTACCAATGAATCTACACATTTAAGTCAGTCTTTATCAAAATGCCAAGAGAGTTCTTCCCAGAGCTAAATAAACAATCCTAAAATTAGTGTGGAATCACAAAAGACCCTAAATGGACAAGCCAACCTTGAAAAAGAAAAGGACAGGTGGAGGCATTACAAATCCAGACTTCAAGTTACATTAAAAAACTGTATTAATTATTTTTTCCATTGGACATTCTTTCCTGCTTTGTCGAAGATTAGTTGACCATAGAGTTGAGGGTCGATTTCTGGGCTCTCTATTCTGTTCCACTGATCTATGTGTCTGTTTTTGTGCCAGTACCATGTTGTCTTGATGATGACAGCTTTGTAATAGAGCTTGAAGTCCGGAATTGTGATGCCACCGACTTTGGCTTTCTTTTTCAATATTCCTTTGGCTATTCGAGGTCTTTTCTGGTTCCATATAAATTTGAGGATTATTTGTTCCATTTCTTTGAAAAAAATGGATGGTATTTTGATAGGGATTGCATTAAATGTGTAGATTGCTTTAGGTAACATAGACATTTTCACAATATTTATTCTTCCAATCCAGGAGCATGGAACATTTTTCCATTTCTTTGTGTCTTCCTCAATTTCTTTCATGAGTACTTTATAATTTTCTGAGTATAGATTCTTAGCCTCTTTGGTTAGGTTTATTCCTAGGTATCTTATAGTTTTGGGTGCAATTGTAAATGGGATTGACTCCTTAATTTCTCTTTCTTCTGTCTTGTTGTTGGTGTACAGAAATGCAACTGATTTCTGTGCATTGATTTTATATCCTGACACTTTACTGAATTCCTGGACAAGTTCTAGCAGTTTTGGAGTGGAGTCTTTTGGGTTTTCCACATATAGTATCATATCATCTGCGAAGAGTGATAGTTTGACTTCTTCTTTACCAATTTGGATGCCTTTAATTTCTTTTTGTTGTCTGATTGCTGAGGCTAGGACTTCTAGTACTATGTTGAATAGCAGTGGTGATAATGGACATCCCTGCCGTGTTCCTGACCTTAGCGGAAAAGCTTTCAGTTTTTCTCCATTGAGAATGATATTTGCGGTGGGTTTTTCATAGATGGCTTTGATAGTATTGAGGTATGTGCCCTCTATCCCTACACTTTGAAGAGTTTTGATCAGGAAGGGATGCTGTACTTTGTCAAATGGTTTTTCAGCATCTATTGAGAGTATCATATGGTTCTTTTTCTTTCTTTTATTAATGTGTTGTATCACATTGATTGATTTGCGGATGTTGAACCAACCTTGCAGCCCTGGAATAAATCCCACTTGATCGTGGTGAATAATCCTTTTAATGTACTGTTGAATCCTATTGGCTAGTATTTTGGCGAGGATGTGGAGAAAGGGGAACCCTCCTCCACTGTTGGTGGGAATGCAAGCTGGTGCAACCACTCTGGAAAACAGCATGGAGGTTCCTCAAAATGTTGAAAATAGAACTACCCTATGACACAGCAATTGCACTACTGGGTATTTACCCTAAAGATACAAACATAGTGATCCGAAGGGGCACGTGTACCCGAATGCTTATAGCAGCAATGTGTACAATAGCCAAACTATGGAAAGAACCTAGATGTCCATCAACAGATGAATGGATCAAGAAGATGTGGTATATATACACAATGGAATACTATGCAGCCATCAAAAGAAATGAAATCTTGCCATTTGCGACGACGTGGATGGAACTAGAGCATATCATGCTTAGTGAAATAAGTCAATCGGAGAAAGACAACTATCATATGATCTCCCTGATATGAAGACATGGAGAAGCAACATGGGGGGTTAGGGGGATAGGAGAAGAATAAATGAAACAAGATGGGATTGGGAGGGAGACAAACCATAAATGATTCTTAATCTCACAAAACAACCTGGGGGTTGCTGGGGGGAGGTGGGATTGGTAGAGGGGGAGGGGGCTATGGACATTGGGGAGGGGAGGCGAATCATAAGAGACTATGGACTCTGAAAAACAACCTGAGGGTTTTGAAGGGTCAGGGGTGGGAGGTTGGGGGAACAGGTGGTGGGTAATAGGGAGGGCACGTTTTGCATGGAGCACTGGGTGTTGTACAAAAACAATGAATACTGTTATGCTGAAAAAAATAAATAAAATGGGAAAACAAACAAACAAAAAAAACTATTAATTAAAACAGTATGGTATTTGCACAAAAATAGACACATAGATCAGTAGAATAGAATTTAAAAATCCAGAAATAAACCCACAATTATATGCTCAATTAATCTTCCACAAAGCATGAATGATTATCCAATTGGAAAAGGACAATAACTTCAGTGAACAGTGTGGGGAAAACTGGACAGCAATAGGCAAAAAAAAAAAAAAAAGACACTGGAACTCTTTATTACTCCTTGCACAAAAATAAATTCACAATGGATTAAAGACATAAATTTGAGACATTAAACCTTAAAAATCATGTAAAGAGCAGAGGCCACAATTTCTCTGACATAAGCTATAGCAAGATGTTTTTTACCTTGAGTCTTTATTAAAAAGCCTGTTAGTTAAGATACAGTTTAATATTAGTTTATGTGTACAATATAGTGATTCAACAATTTATACACACCTGGTGCTCATCACAATAAGCACACTCCTTAATCCCCATCACCTATTTAACCTATCCCTTCAGTCACCTCCCCTCTGCTAACTATCAGTTTGTTATATATTGTTAAGTATCTGTTTCTTGGTTTTTTTCTCTCTCTCTCTTTTTCCCCCTTAACACATTTATTTTGCTTCTTGAATTCTACATATGACTGAAAGAATGTTATTTGTCATTCGTTGACTGAATTATTTTGCTTAGCCTAATGCTCTCTAACTCCATCCTTGTCATTGTCAATGGCAAGGCTTCATTCCATTTTATGACAGCACTTCTTTATGCATTCATCAGTCAAGGGATATGTAGGCTATTTTCATATTCTGGCTATTGTAGATAGTGCTGCTATAAACATTGGGGAGCAGGTATCCCTTTGAATTAGTATTTTTGTATTCTTTTAGTAAATATCGAGTAGTGAAATTGCAGGATTGTAGAATACATCTATTTTTCACTTTTTGAGGGACTTCCATTCTGTTTTCCCCATTGGCTGCACCAGCTTGCATTCCCACCAATAGTGCAAGAGTATTCCTTTTCTCTACATCCTCACCAATACCTGTTCTTTCTTGTGTTATTTATTTTAGACATTGTGACAAGTATGAGGTGATATCTCACTGTAATTTCCTTTTTAAGGAGATATATTTATTGTAGAGACAGAGTGTGAGTGATGTCAGGGGAACAGAGGGAGAAGCCAACTCCCTGCTGAAAAGGGACCCCAAAGCAGGACGGGAGCCTGATGCAGGGCTCAATTCCAGGACCCTGAGATCATGTCCTGAGCTAAAGACAGATGTTTAACTGATTAACTCACCCCCCACTGTAATTTCAGTTTGTATATACCTGATGTTAAGTGATGCTGAGAAACTTCAATGTGTCTGTTGTCCATCTGTTTTTCTTCTTTGGAGAAATACCTATTCATGTTTTCTACACTTTTTAAATTGTGTTTTGGGGAATTGAGTTTTATAATTTCTTTATATATTTTGGATACTAACCCTTTATCAGATAAGTCGTTTGCAAATATCTTCTCCTATTCTATAGGTTTCCTTTGAATTTCTTTGAATTTGTTGATTGTTTCCTTCACTGTGAAGAAGTTTTTGTTTTAATGAAGTCCTGATTTTTTATTTTTGCTTTTGTTAGCTTGCTTCAGGAGACATATCTATGAAGAATTGCTTCATCTGATATCAAGGAGATTACTGTCAGTGTGCTCCTCTAGGATTTTAATGGTTTCTTTTCTCAAATTTAAGTCTTTAATCCATTTTGAATTTAATTTAGTGTGTGGTGTAAGAAATATGTCCAGTTTCATTCTTTTGTATATTGCTGTACAGTTTTCCCAACACCATTTGTTCAATAGACCAACTTCCCCCCCCCATTGGATATTCTCTTCTGCTTTGCCAAAGATTATTTGATCATATAGTTGTGTGGGTTCACTTCTGGGTGCTCTATTTTGTTCTGTTGATCTGTGTGTCCATTTTTGTGGCAGTACCATACTGTTTTCATTACTAAAGTTTTGTAACATAACTCAAAGTCTAGAATTGTGATGCCTCTAGCTGTTTTATTGTCTTCAAGATGGCATTGGCTCTTGGGGGTCTTTTTTGATTCCATACAAATTTTAGTATTGTTTATCCTAGCTCTGTGAAGAATGCTGGTTATATTTTGAGAGGGACTGCAGTAAATGTGTAGATTGCTTTATTTAGTATAGACAGTTTAAAAATATATATTCTTCTGATCCACAAGTATGCAACATGTTTCCATTTCTTTGTGTCCTCTTCAATTTATTTCATCAGTGTTATATAATTTTCAGAATACATGGCTTTCACCTCTTTAGTTAGTTTTATTTAGTTAGTTTAGTTTTATTCCTAGGTATCTTGTGTTTTTTGTTGCACTTGGAAATGGTATTGATTCCCTCATTTCTCTTTCTGCTGCTTCAAAAATGAAGCATTTCTATACATTATTTTGTATCCTGTGAGTGTGCTGAATCTCTGTATCAGTTCTAGGATTTTTTTAGTTGTGTGTTTCAGGTTTTCTATATAGAGTATCATGTTGTCTTCCAATAGTGATGGTTTTATTTATTCTTTGCCAAACTGGATGAATTTTATTTCTTTTTGTTTTCTGATTTCTGAGGCTAAGACTTCCATTACTGTGTTAAATAACCATTGTGAGAGTGGACATCCCTATCTTTTCCTAACAGTCTGTTTTTTCCCCATTGAGGATATGTTAGCTGTGGGTTTTTCATATATGGACTTTATTGTATTGAGATGCATTCCCTCTAAACCAAATTTGTTGACAGTTTTTATCAGGGAAGGATCTTGTACTTTGTCAAATGTTTTTTCTGCATTTATTAAGGGGATCATATGGTTTTTATCCTGTCTTTTATTAATTTGGCATATCATGTTGATTGATTTGCAAATATTGAAACACTCTTGCAACCCTGGAATAAATCCAACTTGATCCCGGTGAATGATTCTTTTAATGTACTGTTGGATTGAAGTTGCTTCTATTTTTTAAGAATTTATTCATCCATCCTTATCATGTTATTGGCCTGTAGTTCTCTTTATTGTGAATTCTTTACCTGTTTTCAGTATCAGGGTAATCCTGGATTTATACAATGCAGTTGGAAGTTTTCCTTCATTTTCTAATTTTTGCAATAGTTTGAGAAGAATACTCTTCTTTAAAGGTTCAGTAGAATTCTCTTGTGAAGGACCTGGTCATGGACTTTAGTATCTTTGGAGATTTTCCATTATTAACTCAATTCTTTGCTAGTTATCAGTCTGCTCAGTTTTTATTTTTCTTCTTATTTCAGTTATGGTAGTTTATATTTTTCCAGGAATTTATGTTTTTTTTTTCCAATTTGTCAGCATATAGTTTTTCATAATATTCTCTTCTAATTGCATTTCTATAGTGTTGGTTGTTATTTTTTCTCTATCATTTGTGATTTTATTTGGGTCATTTCCCTATGCATTTGGATAAGTCTAGCTGGAGATTTATCAATTTTATTCAAGTTAATCAAAAAGCCATCTCAGTTTGATTAATATCTTTATTTTTATTATTATGTTCACTTAACAAACATAACTAAATCATTATTTTTTGCTGTAGTGTTCAATGATTCATTACCTGCATATAACAACCAGTGCTCATCACCACATGTGCCATCATTAATGCCCATCACCTGGTTAGCCATCCCCTAACCCCTCTTCCTTCTGTAATCATCAGTTTGTTTCTTGGAGTCCAGAGTGTCTCATGGTTTGTTTTCCTCTCTGATATCTTCCCATTAAGTTTCCCTTCCCTTCTCCTGTTGTCCTCAGCACTATTCCTTATGTTCCACATATGAGTGAAACCATACAACAATTGCCTTTCTTTGCTTGACTTACTTAATTTAGTGTAATCCCAGCCAATTCCATAGATGTCAATGTTAATAATAGGTATCCATCCTTTCTGATAGCTGAGTAATATCTCGTTCTATATATGAATTACAACTTCTTTATCCATTCATCTATTCAAGGACTTCTTTGTTCCTTCTACAGTTTGGCTATTTTGGACACTGCTGCTATAAACATTGGGATGCATGTACCTCTTCTTTTCACTACCCCTGTATCTTTGGGGTAAATACCTGGTAGTGCAAATTCTGGGTCATAGACCTCTGTTTTTAACTTCTTGATGAACATCCATAGTGTTTTCCGAAATGGCTGTATCAGTTTGCATTCCCATAAACAGTGTAAGAGGTTGCCATTTATCCACATCATTGCCAACATTTGTAGTTTCCTGTCTTGTTATTTTTGCTTTCTGACTGGTTTAAGGTGGTATCTCATTGTGGTTTTCATTTGTGTTTTCCTGATGGCTAATGATGTTGAACATTTTTTCATGTGTCTGCTAGTCATTTGTACATCTTCTCTGGAGAAGTGTCTGTTCATGTCTTCTGTCCATTTCCTGACTGGATTACTTGTTCTTTGGGACTTGAGTTTGAGAAGCTCTTTATAAATCTTGGATGCCAGCCCTTTATCTGTAATGTCAATTGCAAATATCTTCTTCCATTCCATGGGTTACCCTTTAGTTTTGTTGAATATTTCCTTTGCTGTGAAGAAGCTCCTTCTGTCTCCATCCACTATAAATTACAGCCTTTCTGGATAAAGCAACCTTGGCTTTGTGTTCTTATCATTTAGTATCCTGAATATGTCCTGTCAGTCCTTTCTGACTTGCCAGGTCTCTGTGGACTGGTCTGAGATTATTCTGATGTTGCTCCCTGCCTAGGTATGAAATCTCTAAGCACTAGATGCTCTCAGGATAGCTTTATTTGCTCTTATACTTGCAAGTTTTACTATTATGTGCTGGGTTGTTTATCTGTTTTTATTGATCTTGGGAAAGGTTCTCTCTGTTTCTTGGACATGAAGGCTTGTGTCCTTTCCCAGATTAGGGAAGTTCTTAGCTACTATTTGTTCAAATATACCTTCTAGTCCTCTCTTTCTTTTCAGCCCCTCGGGCATCCCAATAATTCTGACATGGAATGTTTCTCAGTGTCATTGATCTAAGTCTGTTCTCACGGGCATCTAACTGTTTATCCCAGTTCTCCTTGGCTTCATTCCTTTCTATCATCTTGTCTTCTAGCTCACTAATTTGTTTTGCTTCATTTATCCTGACCGTTAGTATATCCAGTTTAGACAATATCTCATTGATAGCATTTTTATGTTTGGCCTGATTAACTCAAATTTCTGCCCTTAGAGACTTTATATTTTTGTTAATATAACACCCAAGCACAAAAGTTTTTGTTATTTTGTTAATATTTTTGTTAATATTTTTCTAAAGCCTAGATATTGGTTTCATAATTGCTACTCTGAAGTCTATTGCTGACATCCTGCTTATATCTGTATCCCTTAGGTCTGTAGCAGAGGCCATTTTCTCTGGGTCTTTTCTTTGTTGGGAGTTCCTCCTAGTCATTCAGTTGAGAGGTGGTTGAAGGAATGTACAGAGTCCAAAGTATTAACCACAACTAAGGCAAGATTCGTCTATTTTATGGGGACTCTAGGGTTGTTGTCCTCTTGTTCTTCCAGCCTGTCTTCTCGGGGAAGGGGCTGCCACACTTTTTTTCAGGCAACCCTTCTTGGGCAGAGTTGTCCTGTCCCCTATTGGGGGCTAGGCTCAATGGAAATGATTTGTTTGTTTGTTTTTTGCTTTTGTTTTTGTTTTTTGAGTTTTTGTTCTCTGGCAGATTTCAGTGTCTCTTCTGAGAGTTAGAGAAAAAATGGCCACACACAATCTTCTATCACAGAGCAAAGACTTTGCAGTCTGCTCTTCACTGAGCTCTCCAGGACACACAGTCTCCATTTCTGTATGTGCTTCTGAATACTGCCTCTTCCTGTGGGGGTGAGTACCCACAGCAACTCTCCCAGAACTCACCAGAGCCCAGGCATGTCTCTGCTCTTTATGCTTCTAAAACTGTGAACCATGCCAGGTCCACACATGTGCACAGACACGGGTCCTGGATAGTTTATGGGTTTTGCTTTCAAAACCTTTCCATGCTGTTACCACTCAGTGAGTTTTGGTCCAGTCCCCAGGATGGGGCACTTTTGTGCTTGGGTGTTATATCACTTTCCTTCTGCTTATCTTCTGATATCTGCCCACAGATTCACAACTCCACACTTCTTACCTTGCGACTGGTGGAATTCTTTTCCTTGTAGAAATCCAGATATATTTTCTTACATCCCAGGCTGATGTTGTGGGTGTTCAGAATGGTTAGCCCCAGTTAAATTCAAGGCCGGTTGAAACAGGGTCCCCTACTCCTCTGCCATCTTGCATCTTTTTCAATACAACTGATTTCTCTGCAAAGACTTTGTATCCTGCCACAATACTGAATTACTGTATGAGTTCTAGTAATTTGGGGTTGGAGTTTTTGGGATTTCCATATAAACTTACATGCCATCTGTGAAGAGAGAGAGTTTGGCTTCTTTGTTCACAATTTAAATGTTTTCTATTACTTTTGTTGTCTGATTCTGAGGCTAGGAACTTCTAGTGTCGTGTTGAACAGCAGTGGTGAGAATGGGCTCCCCTTCCATGTTCCTGACCTTAGGGGAAAAGCTCTAAGCTTTTCCCCACTGAGAATGATATTTGGTGTGGACTTTTCAGAAATGGCTTTCATGATTTTGAGGTTTGTTCCCTTCATCTCTATACATTGATGAGTTTTAATCAGGAAAGGATGCTGTATTTTATCAAATGCTTTTTCTGAATCAATTGAGAGGATCAAGTTTCTTGTCTCTTCTTTTGTTAATGTGCTCTATCACGTTGATTGATTTCCAAATGGTGAACCACCCTTGAATCCCAGGAATAAATCCCACCCAGTTGTTGTGAATAATCTTTTTAATATATTGTTGGTTCCCATTGGCTAGGATACTGTTGAGTATTTTGACATCCATGGTCATCAGGATTATTGGTCTGTCATTCTCCTTTATTATGGGATCTTTGTCTGTTTTTTTGGGATCAGGGTAATGCTGGCCTCATAGAAGGTGTTTGGAAGTTTTCCTTCCGTTTCTATTTTTTGAAACACCTTCAGTAGAATTGGTTTTATTTCTTCTTTAAATGTTTGTTAGAATTCCCCTGGGAATTCTTCCCCTGGGAAGCCATCTGGCCCTAGGCTCTTGTTTGTTTTTTTGCTTTGTTTTTTGTTTTTTGTTTTTTTTTGTTTTTTTGTTTTTTTTGGTAGTTTTTTTATTAGGGTTCAATTTCCTTTCTGGTTATTGGTCTGTTCAGATTGTCTATTTCTTATTTCAGTCTTAGTAGTTTGTAAGTTTCCAGGAATGCAACCATATCTTCCAGATTGCCTAGTTTTTTGGCATATAGGCTCTGATAATAAGTTCTAATAATTGTCTCTATTTCCTTGCTATTCATCATAATGTCTCCCCTTTCATTCATGACTTTATGAATTTGAGTTCTTTCTCTTTTATTTTGGATAAGTCTGGCCAGAGGTTTATCAATCTTATTAATTATTTCAAAGAACCAGCTTCTAGTTTCATTGATTTGTTCTTCTGGCCCTCTAGTTTCTATTTCATTGATTTCTTCTCGAATCTTTATTATTTCTCTTCTGCTCTTTGACTTAGGCTTTATTTGCTTTTCTCTCTCCAGGTCCTTTAGGTGCAAGGTTATCTTGTGTACTTGGGATTTTTCTAATTTTTTGAGAGAGGCTTGGATGACTATGTACTTCCCTCTAAGTACTGCCTTTGCAGTATCCCATAGGTTTATAACTAATGTGTTTTCATTTTCATTAGTTTGAATGAATTGTTTAAGTTCTTTAATTTCCCGGTTGACTCATTCATTCTTTAGCAGGATGCTCTTTTAACCTCCAAGTGTTTGAACTCCTTCCAAATTTTTTCTTGTGCTTCAGTTCCAGTTTCAAAGCATTGTAATTTGAAAATATGCAGGGAATTATCTCAACCTTTTGGTATCAGTTGAGACCTGATCCGTGACTGAGTATGTGATCTCTTCTGGAGAAAGTTCCATGTGCACTAGAAGTGGAGTAGAATCAGTATTCCGCTTTTTTTTGTTGTTGTTGTTGTTTTTAAGAGTGGAATGTACTGTGTATATCTAGGAAGTCCAGCTGGTCCAATATGTCATTGAAAGTTCTTGCTTCTTTGTTGATCTGCTTAGATGATCTGTGCATTGCTGAGAGTGGAGTGTGGAAGTCTCCTACTATTAATGTATTATTATCAATATGTTTCTTTATTTTGGTTATTGGTTAGTTTATCTAATTGGCTGCTCCCATGTTAGAGGCATAGATATTGAAAATTGTTAGATTTTCTTGTTGGATAGACCCTTTAAATATACAGTGTCCTTCTACATCCTTTACTAGAAGCTTTGCTTTAAAATATAATTTGTCTGAAACATGGATTGCTACCCTTGCTTTCTTTTGAGGTCCATTAGCATGGCAAATTGTTCTCCATCTCCTCACTTTCAATCTGTAGTTGACTTTAAGTTCAAAATGAGTTTCTTGTAGATAGCTTATGGATGTATCCTGCTTTTTTTATTTAATCCAATTTGAAACCATGTGTCTTATAATGGGAGCACTCAACACATTTACATTGAGAATAACTATTGAAATATATGAATCTAGTGTCATTGTATTGCCTGTAAAGTCCCTGTTTCTGTGGATTGTCTCTGTTAATTTCTGGTCTATGTTACTCTTGGGGTCTCACTCTACAGCATCTTCCTTAATATTTCTTGCAGGGCTGGTTTGGTGGTCACATAATCTTTCAGTTTCTTCCTTCCCTAGAAGCTCTTTCTTTCTGCCACTCTGAATGACAGCTTGACTGGATAAAGTATTATTGACTTCATGTTCTTCTCAATTAGTACCCTGAATATGTCTTTCCAGTCCATTCTGTCTTGCCAGGTCTGATGTTATTCTGATGTTCCTCCCTCCATATGTATGGAACCTCTCCTCCCTAGCTATTCTCTGGATAAAATATTTGGCTATAAGTTTTGTGAGCTTCACTATTATTTCTCAGGGTATCGATATATATATATATTTATTTTGGTAGGGGTCCTCTCTGCCTCATGGATATGAATGCTTGTTTCATTCCCCAGGTTAGGGAAGTTCTCAGCTATGATTGGCTCAAATATACCTTCTAGTCCTCTGTCTCTTTCCACCCCCTCAGGGATCCAAAAAATTCTGACATTGGAACATTTCATGGCATCATCACTCTCTATATTTCATGTGCTGCTAGCTGTCTATCCTTGTTTCCCTCAACTTCCTTCCTTTCCATCAGCTCATCTTCTAGATCACTGATTCGCTCATCTGCCTCATTTACCCTCTCTGTTAGAGTATTCAAGTTAGACTGCATCTCATTCATAGCATTTTTTAATTCTTTCTGATTAGCTCTCACTTCTGCCCTTAGAGATTCTTTATTGTCACAATTTTTTAAAAGCCTAGCTATTGACTTTATGTTTGCTATCCTGAATTCTATCTCTAGCATCTTGCTTATATCCATATCCATTATGTCTGTGGCAAAGAATATTGCCTCAAGTTCTTTTCTCTGTTGAGCATTCCTCCTCCTAGTCATTCTTTTGAGGGATGGTTGAGTGAATGAATAGAGTCCAAAATATCAATGACGACCCAAGCAAAATGCAACCTAGAAAAAGTCCAAAGTGTTCAGAAGCTACCACACATATGCAAACAAAGCCAACATAATCCAAAACAATTAAAAAGAAGAGGGGATAGAGATTATAATTTCTCAGGATGGGGGTGCCTGAGTGGGCAAGTGGGTTAAAGCCTCTGCCTTTGGCTCAGGTCATGATCCCAGGGTCCTGGGATCAAGCCCCGCATTGGGCTCTCTGCTCAGTGGGGATCCTGCTTCCCGTCCTCTCTCTCTACCTGCTTCTCTGCCTACATGTGATCTCTGTCTGTCAAATAAATAAATACATTCTTTAAATTAAAAAAAAATTCTCAGGATGTACAAGGCAGGGTGATCTTCCTGTTTATGATTGATTTTTGCTCTGTGTGTTAGATGACACTATATACCATTATATATCAAGATAAATCTGAATAGAGTGAAAAGCAGGGTAATAGGCATAAATCTATAAAACATAGGTGTGAAAAAATAAAAGTTAAACGCAACTTAAAAACATAAGTTGGGAAATAAGAATCAATTTGAAATGGGAACAGGGTTAAAAAAAAGGAAGAAAAAGGAAAGAAAAGAAACAAACAAAAAATGTAAAATTTAAGCCTGAATTATAAATTAGTCTTGAGGGAACATCTGGAGCTCCCCATATGATTTTCCCCTGGTGCTGGAGTTTTACAGTCCTTTGGGAAATAAGGTTATCATTCACCTGTTCTTCCAGTTTGTCTTCTGGGGAAGGTCATACTGCTTGGTCTCAGGCATCTTAGTCTGGATGGAGTTGCCCCACTTCTTGTTAGAGGGAGGGGCTTAATGTGAACTTGTTGTCTATGTGGTTTTTTCCCCAGCAGCTTTCCCATTCTCTTTAGAGGGACAAAGCTAATATGGACATTTGGGAATTTCTGGCCCAGAGTCACAAATTCAAGGTCCCCTTTCTTCACTGACTTCTCCAGGTCAAACCATCTCCACTTCTGTTTACATCAAAGTCCACAGAGTGGAACTATTCATGCCTACTGCAACTCTCCTAGGGAAGTTCCATGGACCCACAAGCATTTCTTTGCTTTTCGACTGCAGTTGTTACAAGCTGTGGGCTCACCTGTGCACCCTTTTCCACAGCTCCCAGGTAACACTGGGTGCCATCCCAGTGTGCTTTCTGGAGTCACATTGCCCTTAAAACCAATTGCCCTGTCTTGCACACAGCCTCTTCATGAACCAAACTGCTGAACCTGAATTTCATAGCCAAAGCACCTCTCCTGGGGGAGTTCTAGGGACCTGCGATCATCTCTGCACTTTGTGACTTTGCAATTGCTAGAAACCATGGGCTCATGCATGCAACCACTTCCAGGGCCCCCAGTTCATGGCTGGATGCTGCCCTGGGATACTTTCATGGGCCACAGCACCCTGAGAGCTGTTGCCTGTCATGAGCACAAGCCATTTTATATCTCTGCTGGAATGCTAAATAGCCCACACCTTCTAGTCCTTTTCAGGGTCTTCAGACAGGGAGCAGTTTCCCTACCAGCCTGGCTTACAGTTAGTGGTGTCCAGAGCTGAAAGTCCTTTCTGGGTTCAGTGACCATAACCAGTCTCCATGTTCCACTGCTTGGGCCCTCTATTGGTTCAGGATTCTCCATTCTTTCTGAGTCTCCTGGGATCCTGAGACCACAATGATCCACCTAGAATTCTGCCCTATTCATCCCCTTTGCCCTTTTCAGGAAAGGATGTTTCTCACTGGAGCATATTTCTTCAGATCTTATTTTTTTTCCTCCAGTGTTGTCACTTTCCAGTGGCCAGGTTATGAAGGCTCCCTCCCTCTGCCATTTTTTTTCTCCTATTTCTCCCAAAGAGTCAAGGTTCTGCAACTCCTACTTTGCAAAAAGTAGTCATTTTTCTACTTGTAGAGATCTAGATAAATCTTATAACATCTCAGGTAGAATCTCTGTGTGTTCAGGATGTTTTAATAGATATCCATCTAAATTCAATGGACCAGATGTAATAAAGACCCTAACTCTGCCACCATTTTCCCCCTCTCTTTTTTTTTAATTCCTACATCCTTTATTCATGTGCTAATTTTTCTATTTCCATCCTTGTTCTAGATTTATGATTCTTTTTTGTTGTTGTTCTTTTTTAAGCCCTTCTTGGTTTAAGTTAGGTTGTTTATTTTAGATTTATTAGTTCATTGAGGCAGGCATGTATTGCTGTACACTTTCCCTTTGAACTGCTTGAGCTGTGTTGAATCATTGTTTTCACTTTTATTTCTTTCCATGTAGTTTCTAATTTCTTCCCTGATTTCATTTTTGACCCATTAATTATTTCATGGACTGTTGTTTAACCTTCATTTATGTGGTCTTTCCTATTTTTGTCTTGTGTTTTTTGTCTACTTCCATAGTATTGTGGTTAGAAAAGATGCATGGTATGATCTCAATCATTTTGTATCTGTTGAGACATGATTTATAACCTAATATGTGTTCTGTTCTGGAGAATGACCAGTTTGCACTTGAAAAGAATGTGTTTTCCTCTTCTTTAGGATGGAACTTTGAGTATATCAGCTAAGTCCATCTGGTCCAGTGTGTCATTAAAAGTCATTGTTATCGTGCTGGTTTTCTGCTTAGATGTTCTCTCCACTGGTGTTAATGGGGTGTAAAAATCCCCTACTCTTTTTGTGTTATTATCAATGAGATCCTTTATGTTTGCCATTAATTGTTTTTTTAAACATATATCACTTTATTTTTTTTCTTTTCAGCATAACAGTGTTCATTGTTTTTGCACCACACCCAGTGCTCCATGCAATACATGCCCTCACAAATACCCACTACCTTGTTCCCCCAACTTCCCAACCCCCACCCCTTCTAGACCCTCAGGTTGTTTTTCAGAGTCCATAGTCTCTCATGGTTCACCACCCGTTCCAATTTCTCTCAACTTCCTTCTCCTCTCCATCTTCCCATGTCTTCCATGTTATTTCTTATGCTCCATAAATAAGTGAATCCATATGATAATTGACTCTCTCTGCTTGATTATTTCGCTCAGCATAATCTCTTCCAGTCCTGTCCATATTGCTACAAAAGTTGGGTATTCATCTTTTCTGATAGAGGCATAATACTCCATAGTGTATATGGACCATATCTTCTTTATCCATTCGTCCATTGAAGGGCATCTTGGTTCTTTCCACAGTTTGGCGACCATGGATATTGCTGCTATAAACATTAGGGTGCAGATGGCCCTTCTTTTCACTACATCTGTATCTTTGGGGTAAATACCCAGCAGTGCAATTGCAGGGTCCTAGGGAAGCTCTATTTTTAATTTCTTGAGGAATCTCCACACTGTTCTCCAAAGTGGCTGTACCAACTTGCATTCCCACCAACAGTGTAAGAGGGTTCCCCATTCTCCACATCCTCTCCAACACATATTGTTTCCTATATTGCTAATTTTGGCCATTCTAACTAGTTTCAGGTGGTATCTCAATGTGGTTTTAATTTGAGTCTCCCTGATGGCTAGTGATGATGAACATTTTTTCATGTGTCTGATAGCCATTTGTATGTCTTCATTGGAAAATTGTCTGTTCATATCTTTTGCCCACTTTTGGATATGATTATCTGTTTTGTGTGTGTGTAGATTGAAGTGTACTTTATAGATCTTGGATATCAACCTTTTGTCTGTACTGTCATTTGCAAATATCTTCACCCATTCCGTGAGTTGCCTCTTTGTTTTGTTGACTGTTTCCTCGGCTGTGCAGAAGCTATTAATCTTGATGAAGTCCCAAAAGTTTACTTTTGCTTTTGTTTCCTTTGCTTTTGGAGACATATTTTGGAAGAAGTTGCTGTGGTTGATATCAAAGAGGTTACTGAATATGTTCTCCTCTAGAATTCTGATGGATTCCTGTCTCATGTTGAGGTCTTTTATCCATTTTGAGTTTATCTTTCTCTATGGTGTAAGAGAATGGTCAAATTTCATTCTTCTACATATAGCTGTCCAATTTTCCCAGCACCACTTATTGAAGAGACTGTCTTTTATCCACTGTATATTTTTTCCTGTTTTGTCGAAGATTATTTGACAATAGAGTTGAGGGTCCATATCTGGGTTCTCTACTCTATTCCACTGGTCTATGTGTCTGTTTTTATGCCAGTACCATGCTGTATTGGTGATCACAGCTTTATAGTAAATCTTGAAAACAGGTAACGTGATGCCGCCATTTTTTTTCCATTTTATTTATTTTTTCAGCGTAACAGTATTCATTGTTTTTGCACAACACCCAGTGATGCAAAAGGTGCCCTCCCCATTACCCACCACCTGTTCCCCAACCTCCCACCCCTGACCCTTCAAAACCCTCAGGTTGTTTTTCAGAGTCCATAGTCTCTTATGGTTCACCTCCCCTTCCAAATTTTTTTTTTAATAAACATATAATGTATTTTTATCCCCAGGGGTACAGGTCTGTGAATCGCCAGGTTTACACACTTCACAGCACTCACAATAGCACATACCCTCCCCAATGTCCATAGCCCCCTCCCTCCTCTCCCAATCCCAACTCCCCCCAGCAACCCCCAGTTTGTTTTGTGAGATTAAGAGTCATTTATGGTTTGTCTCCCTCCCAATCCCATCTTGTTTCATTTATTCTTCTCCTATCCCCCTAACCCCCCATGTTGCTTCTCCATGTCCTCATATCAGGGAGATCATATGATAGTTGTCTTTCTCCGATTGACATATTTCACTAAGCATGATATGCTCTAGTTCCATCCACGTCATTGCAAATGGCAAGATTTCATTTCTTTTGATGGCTGCATAGTATTCCATTGTGTATATATACCACATCTTCTTTATCCATTCATCTGTTGATGGACATCTAGGTTCTTTCCATAGTCTGGCTATTGTAGACATTGCTGCTATAAACATTCGGGTACACGTGCCCCTTCGGATCACTATGTTTGTATCTTTAGGGTAAATACCCAGTAGTGCAATTGCTGGGTCATAGGGTAGTTCTATTTTCAACATTTTGAGGAACCTCCATGCTGTTTTTTCAACACTTCTTTAGCAATTTGGGGTTTCTTCTGATTCCATACAAATTTAAGGATTATTTGCCCCATCTCTTTGAAAAATACCAGTGGATTTTTTATCGGAATGGCATTAAAAGCATAGACTACCCTAGGCACTATAGACATTTTAACAATGATTATTCTCCCGATCCAAGAGCCTGGAATGATCTTCCATCTTTTTGTGTCTCCTTCAATTTCTTTCATGAGTGTTCTGTAGTTCCTCAAGTAAAGATCCTTTACCTCTTTGGTGAGGTTTATTCCCAGGTGTCTTATGGTTCTTGGTGCTATAGTAAATGGAATCGATTCTCTAATTTCTCTTTCTGCATTTTCATTGTTAGTGTATAAGAAAGCCACTGATTTCTGTACATTGACTTTGTATCCTGCACGTTACTGAATTGCTGTATGAGTTCTAATAGTTTGGGAGTAGAGTCTTTTGGTTTTTGCATATAAAGAATCATGTCATCTGTGAAGAGAGAGAGTTTGACTTCTTCTTTGCCAATTTGGATACCTTTTATTTCTCCTTGTTTTCTGATTGCTGTTGCTAGGACTTCTAATACTATGTTGAACAAGAGTGGTGAGAGTGGGCATCCTTGTTGTGCTCTGGATCTCAACGGGAAGGTTGTGAGCTTTTTCCCATTGAGGATGATATTTGTTGTGGGTCTTTCATAGATAGTTTTGATGAAGTTCAGGAATGTTCCCTCTATCCCTATACTTTGAAGCATTTTCATCAGGAATGGATGTTGGATTTTGTCAAATGTTTTTTCTGCATCAATTGAGAGGACCATGTGCTTTTTCTCTCTTCACTTACTGATGTGTTCTATCACATTGATTGATTTGTGAATGTTGAACCATCCTTTGTAACCCAGGGATGAATCCCACCTGGTCATGGTGGAAAATCTTATTAGTGTGCTGTTGGATCCTGTTTGATAGGATCTTGTTGAGAATATTTGCGTCCATATTCATCAATGATATTGGTCTGAAATTCTCCTTTTTGTTAGGGTCTCTGCCTGGTTTGGGGATCAGGGTAATGCTGGCTTCATAAAAAGAGTCTGGAAGTTTTCCTTCTGCTTCAATTTTTTGGAACAGCTTCAGGAGAATAGGTGTTATTTCTTCTTTGAAAGTCTAGTAGAATTCCCAGGAAATCCATCAGGTCCTCGGCTCTTGTTTTTTGGGAGGTTTTTGATCACTGCTTCAATCTCGTTACTAGATATCAGTCTACTCAGGTTGTCGATTTATTCCTGGTTCAGTTTTGGGAGTTTATAATTTTCCAGGAATGCATCCATTTCATCTAGGTTGCTTAGCTTATTGGCATATAACTGTTGATAATAACTTCTGATGATTGTTTCTACTTCCATGGTGTTAGTTGTGACCTCTCCGTTTTCATTCATAACTTTATTAATTTGGGCTTTCTCTCTTTTCTTTTGGATAAGTGTGGCCAATGGTTTATCGATCTTATTGATTCTTTCAAAAAACCAGCTTCTAGTTTCATTGATACATTCTAATGTATCTCTCATTTCTACCTCTTAGATATCTGCTCTAATCTTGATTATTTCCCTTCTTCTGTGTGGTGTTGGTTTGATTTGTTCTTGGTTCTCCAGCTCTTTATGGTGTAGATAAAGCTGTTGTATTCTGGATTTTTCAATTATTTTGAGGGAGGCTTGGATGGCTCTATATTTTCCCCTTATTACCACCTTTGCTGTATCCCATAGGTTTTGGACTGAAGTGTCTTCATTCTCATTGGTTTCCATGAATTCTTTAAGTTCTTCTTTGATCTCCTGGTTGATCCAAGCATTCTTAAGCATGGTGGTCTTTAGCCCCCAGGTGTTTGAGTTCCTTCTGATCTTTTCCTTGTGATTGAGTTCCAGTTTCAAAGCATTGTGATCTGAGAATATGCAGGGAATAATGTCAGTCTTTTGGTATCGGTTGAGTCCTGCTTTGTGACCCAGTATGTGGTCTATTCTGGAGAAGGTTCCATGTGCACTTGAGAAGAATGAGTATTCTGTTGTTTTAGGGTGGAATGTTCTGTATATATCTATGAGGTCCATCTGGTCCAATGTGTCATTCAATGCTCTTGTTTCTTTATTGATTTTCTGCTTGGATGATCTGTCTTTTACTGAGAAAGGAGTGTTAAGATCTCCTACTATTAATGTATTCATATCAATATGACTCTTTATCTTGATTAATAGTTTTCTTATGTAATTGGCTGCTCCCATATTGGGGGCATAGATATTTACAATTGTTAGATCATCTTGGTGGATAGTCGCTTTAAGAATGATGTAGTGTCCTTCTGTGTCTCTGACTACAGTCTTTAGTTTAAAATCTAATTTATCTGATATGAGAATCATTACCCCGGCCCTCTTTTGAGGCCCATTGGCATGAAAGATGCTTCTCCATCCCTGCACTTTCTGTCTGGGTGTATCTTTAGGTTCAAAATGGGTCTCTTGTAGACAACGTATGGATCGATCCTATCATTTTATCCAATATGCAACCCAGTGTTGTTTTATGGGCGCATTTAGGCCATTCACATTGAGAGTGATTATTGATAGATATGTTTTTATTGACATCGTGTTACCTTTGTAGTCTTTCTTTCTGTAGATTGTCTCTATATTTCTGTTCAATGATATTTTTAGGATTTTTTTTCTCTTTTATAGAAACCCGCATAAATTTCTTGCAGTGTTGGCTTGGTGGTGGCATAGTCTTTTAAGCCTTGCTGGTCTTGCAAACTCTATCTCTCCATCCATTTTGAATGTCAGTCTTGCTGGATAAAGTATGCTTGGCAGCATGTTCTTCTCATTTAGTACCCTGAATATGTCTTGCCAGCCCTTTCTGGCTTGCCACGTCTCTGTGGACAGGCCTCACGTTATTCTGATGGGCTTTTCTCTGTACATTATAAGCCTCTTTTTCCTAGCGGCTTTCAAGAGATTGTATCTTCAATTATGATTTTTCAATTTTACTATCAGGTGCCTAGATGTATTTTTAGAATCTATAATCTTGGGGGGAGACCTTTCTGCCTCTAGTACATGAATGCTGGTTGCATTCATGAGATTGGGAAAATTTTCATGTAGAACTTGTTCCACTATATCTTCTAGATTTCTTTCTTTCTCCTCCCCTTCATGCATTCCAATAATTCTGAGGTTCGAACGTTTCATGGCATCATTTATTTCCCTGATTCTGTTTTTGTGGCTTCTAAGCTATTTGTTCCAGGCTTCCTCCTGATCCTTTCTCTCTATCTGTTTGTCCTCCAGATCACTAATTCTATCTTCTGTCTCAGTTACCCTAGCTTTTAGAGAATTTAGATTAGATTGGAACTCATTGAGATCATTTTAAATATCATCCCTGGTGGCTTTCAGTTCTTCCCTAACATTGTGAACATCATCCCTGGTGGCTTTCAGTTCTGCCCTAATCAATTCCATTTGGTCATCCTTGGCTTTCTCCAACCTAGCTATTGCCTGGATAATTGTTAGCCTGAATTACTTTTCCAACATATTGTCTGTGTCGATAGCCATTAGCTCTGTTGCAGAAGGCTCATCCTCTGTATTTTTCTTCTGCTGGGCATTCCTCCTCCTAGTCATTTTGGTGAGAGATGACTGAATGGTTGTAGCTTGATGTATCCACTGTGGTGCAGTCAATGTGAACCCTGGAACGCTTCTGAGAAATCAGGAATCCCCACCCAAATGAGAGAAAAAAGAAAAAAAAAGAAAAGAAAAAGAAAAGAAAAGAGAGAGAGACAGGAAAGAAAGGGAAGATAAAAGAGAAGGCTCATCCCAAATGGGCCCCAAGGTAAGATTTTTGAGATTTATGAAGTATACAAACAAAAACAGACAAACAAAAAGACTGATAAATGTATATGACAAGAGAAATATATATATATATGCAAAAAAGAGGGAGAACCTCGTCAAAAAGAACCCCAAGTATAAGATTTATATACTATCAGGACAAACACAAATGCACAGAAACAGTGGTGGAAGAAAAAGATGGGAGAGTGGTTATAAATTCACAGTGTGGGCAGTGAAGGTTAATTTGATTCTTCCTGGATGTATCTTGATATCTTTGTTAAAGGACTCAACTTTTCTAAGATAAAGAGGGATTAAAAATTGGTTTACTTATAGGGGTAGCATTCATTGGGGAAAGGGGTTTACCTTGAAGTTTAACTCTATATGAATATTAGAAAATAATAATATAAAAAAGAATAAACTAAACTAAACTAAAATTTAAAAAAAAATTTAAATAAGAAAAGTAAAAGAAAAACAGGGGTGTATGTATCAAAAAGTTCCGGTAGAAGGTTTTTATGGAATTTGATGTACTGGACATCTCACTGTGATGGTAAATAGGTTTAAAAAATTTATCTATATTAAAAAATGAAGCAGAATAGTGTAACGAGTTAAAAATGAAAGTTGTATCTATGAAGTAGTGGTGGTTGTTCTCTTGTCATCTTTTTTTTTTTTTTCTTCCTTCCTGGTTGGTTTTCTTGGGGAGGGGTCTTCCACGTGGGATTTCAATGATGTTCCCTGAGTTAAGTCCTCCTGCCCCCCTCAAGGGGGTGGGCTCTGAGGAAACTGTTTTTTTAGACTTTTGTTCTCTGGATGTTTTTATGTTTGTTTGTTCAGTTTTTTTTTTTTCTCTTGCCTTGACAGTTTTTGATGGTTTGGGGAGGTTTAGAAGAAAGCAAACTGCACCCTGACCTCCCTCTCAGAGTGAAGCCTCAGATTGCTCCCCATGGGTGTTGCAGAGCTGCTGGCAGTGCAGGTTCTGAGTCGCCGTCCCTGGGGAAGCAGGATCTCCTCCTTGTACCTAAAACCATGGCGGCGGCAGCTGTCTGGGCAGCTCTAGACTGCCAGAGAGGTTCCAAGCAGTGATCACACACTGAGATTTTCCCGCTTGCCTGACTGGGAGTGCCTGGTCTTTTCAGTCCGAGAGCACTGGGGTGTGCCTGGTCCTTCAGGGTCTGAGACCGCCGGGCTGGCGCGCACCTCTCCCGGGGGAAGGTGTGGAGCGTGCGTGTCTCAGGTTCTGCAGTCTGGCGAGGCTTCCAACCCCTCACAAGAGCCGGATCCCACGCGTTCTCAGGCACGCTGGCAGCTCAGGGATCAAGACCTGGTTTCTCCGCCACACTCTCTCTGGCTCAGTGCCATGGGAGGCAGTCCTGGGTCTGGGGACTTAAGCCCCTTTCCCTAACCACCCCAATTCCCACAATTTTCCCCCACGATCTTTTGCTCTTTTTGAGTGTTTTCAACCAGACTCTAAGTTAATGCTGGTCCCCAGTCACAGGGCACTCTCATATTGGGGTATTACTTTCCAATTGGTCACCTCTGGTGGCTCCCTCCCCCTGTTGTTTATCTTCCAATATCAGTCCGACGTTCCCAGTCCACTTTACCTGCCCACTGGCATCTTCTGCTCCTGTAGAGATCCAGACGTGTATAATTCTGATCTCAGGCTGATTTCATGGGTGTTCTTTGGTAGGTTATCAGCTCACTTTGGGGTACAGGTTGAAATGGCGCCTCCTCCTACTTCCCCGTCATCTTGTCCCCCCCCACTATTAATTGTTTTATATATTTGTGTCCTTCCATAATAAATATTTACGACATAAATATTTACGATTATTATATAATCTTGTTGGATTGTCCCCTTTATGACGATATAGTGTCCTTATTTGTCTCTTGTTGTAGTCTCTCCTTTAAAGTCTAGTTTGTCTTATAGAAGATATGCTACTCTGGCTTCATTTTGACATCTGTTTGTGTGATCAATGTTTCTCCATCCCCTCACTGTCAATCTGTATGTGTCTTAAGTCTAAAATGAGTCTCTTGTAGGCTGTATATAGGTAGATTTTGTTGTTATTTTTCCCAATCCGCCACCCTATGTCTTTTTAATGTAAGATTTGTTTCATTTATATTCAGAGTAATTATTGATAGATATGCATTTAGTACCATTTTATTACTTGTATTGTCATAGTTTCTGGGTATTTTCTTTGATCTTTTCTTATCTTTTCACTTTTGGTCTCTCCTTTCCACTCAAAGGATCCCCGTTGATATCTCTTGCAGGGCTGGTTTAGTGGTCATATACTCCTTTAGTTTTTATTTGTCTGGGAAACTCTAATTCTCCTTCTATTCTGAATGAAAGAGTTTTTGGCTGTAGATTTTTTCACATCTAGTACTGTGAAAATATGCTGCTCTTTTCTGCTTGCCGTGTTTCTGTTGAGAAAGTTGCAGCTCTTCATATGGGTCTTCCCTTTTAAGTTAAGTACTTCTTTTCGGAGCTGCTTTTAAGATTTTTTTTTCTTTATCAGTAGATTTTACAAATTTAATTATAATGTCTTAGTGTTGGTCTGTTTTTGTCGGTTTGTATTTTGTTTATTTTGGTGGGAGTTATCTCTGCCTCCTGGATCTGAATGTCCCTGAAAGTTTAGGGAAATTTTCAGCTGTTATTTCCTCAAATAAAATTTTTAACCCATTTATCCCTCTCTTCTTCTTCTTCTGGAGTCCTATATTATGAGTGTTATTATGGTTGATATAGTCACTGAGTTCCCTTAATCCATTCTTATATTCCATAAATATTCTTTTTACACTACTTTAGCTTCATTATTTTCCATTATTTTGTCTTCTATGTCACTTAGTCATTCCTCTGTTTTTTCCAGTCTTGTCTTTATTGTATCAAGCCTGTTTCCAATCTTATTTGTTGCATTCTACATCTCTGATTATTTTTAACTCTTTTATTTCTGTTGTAATGGCCTCATGTATGTCTTCTGTTCTTTTCTCAAGCTCAGTGAGTATTTTTATGATCATTTTTTTAATTATTCATCAGACATGTAATTTATATATGTTTCACTTAGATATTGGCTGTGGACTTATTCTTTGTGGACTTATTCTGTGGACTTGCTCTTTCATATGGGATGAATTCCTCTGTCTTGGCACTTTGTCTATGTTTCTGTTTTCTTCTCTGATTTAGAATAGCCAGCTATGTTTCCTCCTCTTGAAAGTAATGTCTTTGTAAATAAGTCATGTATTGTCCAGGGCCTAGCACTTCAGTGAATGTCTTTGGTGTGTGTTATGTGTGTTCTGCTGTTCTGTTTTGGTTTCTCTATGCTTCTGGACAGACATTTACAGAAACACATTTGCCTTCTAGTTCTTGTCTCAAATGTACTGAGTTTTAACTAGGTGTGTTCTGGACTGCCTGTTAAATGAGACCTGTTTCTAGTTCCAAGAGAACTGCAGCTCTGAAGAACTCTCTGGCCAGGAGATGTAGTGAGGGCAGGGGTTTGTTATGTTTTCTGAGAGAAGGGCCCCTTGTGCAAGGACTAAGGCAAACTTGAGAGAGAAGGGCAGTCCCACCAGAGTGCAGGCATGTAGGGCTTGGTTTATGCAACAATGGCAATCAGTGTTGGTGCTGCTCTGATTCCTGCAGATGGCTCTGTGTTTGTGCTGAGGGCTGAGGAAGGAAATGGAGCTATACAGCTACTTTCTTTCTGGATAGGTATCTCTGGGAATACTTATTCTCAGGGAAGAATTCCTAGAAGACCAAATATTCTCACTTCTGTGTGCCTCAGGCATTTTCCAGATCTTTTTCCACACTGCTTTCTCCCAGGTTGTTTACCTATCTTCTTTCCAGGACGAAGGTAGTACCCTCAGGGCTCTAACTTAGCCAAGTCTGATAACCTTTAAGACTCCAGGTTTTCATGTCCCTCTGGTTGCAAGAACTCAGGAAATTCAGCTCCTCTGGTATTCCACGTCAGTTTCTCTGGGGAAGTTCTCCTTGTTTGTTACCCTCTGTGCTGTATTTTATCTTGCCCTTCTCCAAGACCACAGTTTCCTCTCTTTCATAACATCTGAGATCATTCTGTCTTCTAAACCATCTACCCACTCTTTCTACCTTCTTTGATATGACCTCTTCTTTTTCTTTCATTGTGGAGTTTATACTGTCAATCTTCTGGTCCTTTTTTGGGATATTAAGATGATTTGATCATTATCTATTTTGTGTTCAAGGGATTAGATGAGTCTATGGTCATTTTAACCTGTGGCCATATTCCTGCTCTTTTCTGTAGCAACTTTTTTCTAGATATATCTCCTGAGGCAAAGGACACAAAAACAAAAATCAACAAATGGGACTTCACCAAAATACAAATTTCTGCACATCAAAGGAAACAGTCATCCAAACAGAAAAGCAACATACAGAATGGGATATGATATTTGTAAATGTTATATCTGCTAAAGGGTTAGTATCCAAAATATATAAAGAACTTATCAAACTCAACACTCTAAAATCAAATAATCTTATTAAAAGGGGGCAGGAGACATAGACATTTCTCCAAAGGAGACACAGATGGCCAAAAGACTCATAAAAGATATTCAACATCACTTAGCTTTAAGGAAATGAAAATCAAAACTACAAAGATATATCACCTCACACATGTCAGAATGGCTAAACTTAACCACACAAGAAAAAGAAGGTCTTGCTGAGGATGTGGAGAAAGAGAAACACTCCTGCACTGTTGGTGAGAATGCAAACTGACACAACCACTATTGAAAACATTATGGAGATTTATCAAAAAGATAAAAATAGAACTACCCTGGCTTCTCTGGTAGGCTTATTCAGTTAATTTGCTGCAATCAGCTATGCTCATGATCCCAGGGATCTGAGATGGAATCCTGCATTGGGATCCTTGATGAGTAGGGAATCTGTTTCTTTCTCTGCCTGCTGCTTTCTCAGCTTGTGTTATCTATCTGACAAATAAGTAAATAAATTTATATTATTTATTTATTTATTTATTTATTTTCAGCATAACAATATTCATTGTTTTGCAACACACCCAGTTCTATATTCAGTAGGTGCCCTCCCTATTACCCACCACCTGACTCCTCAACCTCCCACCCCCAGCCACTTCAAAATAATCTGGTTGATTTTCCGAGTCCATAGTCTCTCATAGTTCATCTCCCCTTCCAGTTTCCCTCATCTCCCTTCTCCTCTCCATCTCCCCATGTCCTCCATGTTATTTGTTATGCTCCACAAATAAGTGAGACAATATGATATTTGACTCTCTCTGCTTGACTTATTTCGCTCAGCATAATCTCTTCTAGTCCCGACCATGTTTCTACAAAAGTTCGGTATTCATCTTTTCTGATGGAGTCATAATACTCCATCATGTATATGGACCACATCTTATTTATCCATTCATCTGCTGAAGGGCATCTTGGTTCTTTCCAGAGTTTGGTGACCGTGGCCATTGCTGCAATGAACATTGGGGTACAAATGGCTCTTCTGTTCACTACATCTGTATGTTTGGGTAAATACCCAGCAGTGCAACTGCAGGGTCATAGGGAAGCTCTATTTTTCATTTCTTGAGGAATCTCCACACTGTTCTCCAAAGTGGCTTCACCAACTTGCATTCCCACCAACAGTGTAAGAGGGTTCCCCTTTCTCCACATCCTCTCCAACACATGTTGTTTCCTGTCTTGCTAATTTTGGCAATTCTAACTGGTGTCAGGTGGTATCTCAATGTGGTTTTAATTTGAATCTCCCTGATGGCTAATGATGATGAGCATTTTTTCACGTGTCTGATAGCCATTTGTATGTCTTCTTTGGAGAAATTTCTGCTCATATCTTCTGCCCATTTTTTGACATGATTATCTGTTTTGTGTGTGTTGAGTTTGAGGAGTTCTTTGTAGATCCTGGATATCAACCTTTTGTCTGTACTGTCATTTGCAAATATCTTCTCCCATTCCGTGGGTTGCCTCTTTGTTTTGTTGACTGTTTGCTTTGCTGTGCAGAAGATTTTGATCTTGATGAAGTCCCAAAAGTTCATTTTCGATTTTGTTTCCTTTGCATTTGGAGATATATCCTGAAAGAAGTTGCTGTGGCTGATATTGAAAGGTTACTGCCTATGTTCTCCTCTAGGATTCTGATGGATTCCTGTCTCACATTGAGGTCTTTTATCCATTTTGAGTTTATCTTTGTGTATGGTGTAAGAGAATGGTCGAGTGTCATTCTTCTACATATATCTGTCCAGTTTTCCCAGCACCATTTATGGAAGAGACTGTATTTTATGCATTGTATATTTTTTCCTGTTTTGTCGAAGATTATTTGACCATAGAGTTGAGGGTCCATATCTGGGCTCTCCACTCTGTTCCACTGGTCTATGTGTCTGTTTCTATGCCAATACCACGCTGTCTTGATGATCACAGCTTTGTAGTAAAGCTTGAAATTAGGTAACGTGATGCCGCCAGTTTTGTTTTTGTTTTTCAACATTTCTTTAGCAATTCGGGGTCTCTTCTGATTCCATGCAAATTTGAGCATTATTTGCTCCAGCACTTTGAAAAATACCGGTGGAATTTTGATCAGAATGGCATTAAAAGTATAGATTGCTCTAGGCAGTATAGACATTTTAACAATGTTTATTCATCCCATCCAAGAGCATGGAATGGTCTTCCATCTTTTTGTGTCTTCTTCAATTTCTTTCATGAGTGTTCTGTAGTTCCTCGCATACAGGTCCTTTACCAATTTTGTTAGGTTTATTCCAAGGTATCTTCTGGTTCTTGGTGCTATGGTAAATGGAATCGATTCTCTAATTTCCCTTTCTGTATTTTCATTGTTAGTGTATAAGAAAGCCATTGATTTCTGTACATTGACTTTGTATCCTGGCAAGTTACTGAATTGCTGTATGAGTTCTAGTAGTTTGGGGGTGGAGTCTTCTGGGTTTTCCATGTAAAGAATCATGTCATCTGTGAAGAGAGAGAGTTTGACTTCTTCATTGCCAATTTGGATACCTTTTATTTCTCTTTGTTGTCTGATTGCCATTGCTAGGACTTCTAATACTATGTTGAACAAGAGTGGTGAGAGTGGGCTTCCTTGTCGTGTTCCTGATCTCAACGGGAAGGCTGCAAGCTTTTTCCCATTGAGGATGATATTTGCTGTGTGTCTTTCATAGATAGATTTTATGAAGTTCAGGAATGTTCCCTCTATCCCTATACTTTGAAGCGTTTTAATCAGGAACGGATGCTGGATCTTGTCAAATGCTTTTTCTGCATCAATTGAGAGGACCATGTGGTTCTTCTCTCTTCTCTTATTGATTTGTTCTATCACATTGATTGATTTGCGAATGTTGAACCATCTTTGTTACACAAGGATGAATCCCATCTGGTCATGGTGGATAATCTTTTTAATGTGCAGCTGGATCCTATTTGCTAGGATCTTGTTGAGAATCTTAGCATCCATATTCTTCAGTGATATTGGTCTGGAATTCTCCTTTTTGCTAGGGTCTTTGCCTGGTTTGGGGATCATGGTAATGCTGGCTTCATAAAATGAATCTGGAAGTTTTCCTTCTGCTTCAGTTTTTTGGAACAGCTTCAGGAGAATTTGTGTTATTTCTTCTTTGAAAGTTTGGTAGAATTCCCCAGGGAATCCGTCAGGTCCTGGGCTCTTGTTTTTTGGGAGGTTTTTGATCACTGCTTCAATCTCGTTACTAGATATCGGTCTATTCAGGTTGTCAATTTCTTCCTGGTTCAATTTTGGGAGTTTGTAGTTTTCCAGGAATGCATCCATTTCATCTAGGTTGCTGAGCTTATTGGCCTATAACTGTTGATAATAACTTCTGATGATTGTTTCTATTTCCTTAGTGTTGGTTGTGATCTCTCCCTTTTCATTCATAATTTTATTAATTTGAGCCTTCTCTCTTTTCTTTTGGATTAGTGTCACCAACGGTTGATCAATCTTGTTGATTCTTTCCAAACACCAGCTTCTAGCTTCATTGATACCTTCTACTGTATCTCTTTTTTCTACCTCATTGATCTATGCTCTAATCTTGATTATTTCCGTACTTGTGCGTGGAGTTCGTTTGATTTGTTGTTGATTCTCCAGTTCTTTAAGGTGTAGAGACAGCTGATGTTTTCTGGATTTTTCAATTTTTTTGAGGGAGGCTTGGATGGCTATGTGTTTCCCCCTTAGAACCGCCTTTGCTGTATCCCATAGGTTTTGGACCGAAGTGTCTTCATTCTCATTGGTTTCCATGAATTGTTTAAGTTCATCTTTGATCTCCTGTTTGGTCCAAGCATTCTTAAGCAAGGTGGTCTTTAGCTTCCAGGTGTTTGAGTTCCTTCTGAACTTTTCCTTGTGATTGAGTTCCAGTTTCAAAGCATTGTGAACTGAGAATATACAGGGAATAATGTCAGTCTTTTGGTGTTGGTTGAGTCCTGCATTGTGACCCAGTATGTGGTCTATTCTGGAGAAGGTTCCATGTGCACTTGAGAAGAATGAGTATTCTGTTGTTTTAGGGTGGAATGTTCTTTATATATCTATGAGGTCCATCTCGTCCAATGTTTCATTCAATGCTCTTATTTCTTTATTAAGTTTCTGCTTCAGTGATCTCTGTATTACTGAGATAGGCGTATTAAGATCTCCTACTATTATTATATTCATATCAATATAACTCTTTATCTTGATTTGTAGATTTCTTGTGTAATTGCCTGCTCCCATATTGGGGGCATAGATATTTACAATTGTTAGATCACCTTGGTGGATAGTCCCTTTAAGAATTATGTAGTGTCCTTCTGTATCTCTGACTGCAGTCTTTAGTTTAAAATCTAATTTATCTGATATGAGAATCGCTACCCTGGCCTTCTTTTGAGGCCCATTGGAATTAAATATGCTTCCCCATCCCTTCACTTTCAGTCTGGGTGTATCCTTAGGTTCAAAATGGGTCTCTTGTAGACAACATATGGATGGGTCCTGTCGTTTTATCCAATCTTCAACCCTGTTTCATTTTATGGTTGCATTTAGGCCATGCTCATTGAGTGTGATTATTGATAGATACGTTTTGATTGACATTGTGTTACCTTTGAAGTCTTTCTTTCTGTAGATTGTCTCTATGTTTCTGTTCAATGATATTCTTTGGATTTTTTCTCTTTCATAGGACCCCCCCCCCCCTTAATATTTCCTGCAGTGTCGGCTTGGTGGTTGCATAGTCTTTTAAGCATTGCTGTTCTTGGAAACTCTTTATCTCTCCATCCATTTTGAATGTCACTCTTGCTTGATAGAGTATTCTTGGCTGCATGTTCTTCTCATTTAGTACTCTGAATATATTTTGCCAGCCCTTCCTGGCTTGCCAGGTCTCTGTGGACAGGTCTGACATTATTCTAATGGGCTTTCCTCTGTATGTAAGGAGGCTCTTTGTCATAGCTGCTTTCAAGGGGGTCTGCCTACAGTTATAATTCTTCACTCTTACTATCAGGTGTCTCGAGGACTTTCAAGAATAATACCTTGGGGGAGAACGGTTCTACCTCTAGTACATGAACGCTGGTTCCATTCATGAGATTGGGAAAATTTTCATAGACAACTTGTTCCACCATATCTTCTAGACTTCTTTCTTTCTCCTCCCCTTTAGGGATTCCAATAATTCTGATGTTGGAATGTTTCCTGGCATCATTTATTTCCCTGATTCTGTGTTCGTGGCTTCTGATCTGTTTGTTCCAGGCTTCTTCCTCATCCTTTCTATCTATCTGTTTGTCCTCCAGATCACTAATTCTATCTTCTGTCTCAGTTATCCTAGCCTTTAGAGAACTTAGATTAGATTGGAACTCATTGAGAACATTTTGAACATCATCCCTGGTGGCTTTCAGTTCTTCACTAACATTGTGAACATCATCCCTGGTGGCTTTCAGTTCTGCGCTAATCAGTTCTGTTTGGTCTTCCATGGCTTTCTCCAACCTAGCTATTGCCTGGATAATTGTTAGTCTGAATTCCTTTTCTGACATATTGTCTATGTTGATAGCCATTAGCTCTGTTGCAGAAGGTCCATACTCTGTATTTTTATTCTGTTGGGTATTCCTCCTCCTAGTCATTTTCGTAAGAGATGACTGAACAGATGCAGCTCGATGTATCGATTGTGGTGCAGTCAAGGTGCACCCTGGAACGCTTCTGTGCAATCAGGTTTCCCCACCCAAATGAGAGAAAAAAGAAAAGAAAAAGAAATAGAGAAGAAGAAAAGAAAAAAGGAAAAAAAGAGAAAGAGTGAGAGACAGGAAAAAAGGGAAGATAAAAGAGAAGGCTCATCCCATGGGCCCCAAGGTAAGATTTATGAAGTATACAAACAAAAACAGACAAACAAAAAGACTAACAAAAATATATAACAAGAGAAAATATATATATATATATATATATATATATATATATATAGCAAAAGAAGGAAGAACCTCATCAGAAAGAACCCCAGGTATAAGATTTATATACTATTAGGACAAACACAAATACACAGAAACACTGGCAGAAGGAAAGTTTGGGAGAGTGGTTATAAATTCTCAGTGTGGGCGAGGAAGGTTATTTTGATTCTTCCTGGATGTATCTTGATGTTTTTGTAAAGGGACTCAACTTTCCTAAGATACAGGGGGATTAAAAATTGGTTTGCCTATAGGGGTAACATTTATTGGGGAAAGGAGATTATCTTGCAGTTTAACTCTGTATGTATATTAGAAAATAAAAATTAAAAAAGAATAAACTAGACTAAACTAAGTTAAAATTTAAAAAAAATTTAAAAAATAGAAAAGCAAAAGGAAAACATGGGTGTATGTATCAAAAAGTTCAGGTTAGAAGGTTATTAAGGAATTTGATGTACTGGACATCTCAGTGTGATGGTAGATAGGTTAAAAAATTATCTGTATGTATAACAAAAAAAAAAGAACCAGAATATTGGTAAAGAGTTAAAAATAAAAGTTGTATTTATGAAGTATTGGTGGTTGTTCTCCTGTAGTCTTCTTGATTTTTTTTTCTTCCTTCCTGGTTGGTTTTCTGGGGGAGGGGCCTGCCACATGGGTTTTAAACAATGACGTTCCCTGAGTTAGGACCTCAAGGGGGTGGGCTCTGAGGAAACCGTTTTGTTTAGGCTTTTGTTCTCTGGAGGTTTTTATGTTCTTTCATCTGTTTTCTCTTGCCTTGAAAGCTTTGATGGTTTTTGGAGGTTTAGAGGAGAGCAAACTGCACCCCGACCTCCCTCTCAGAGAGAAGCCTCAGAATGCTCTGCAGAGCTGCTGGCAGAGTCAGTTCTGAGTCAAGGTCCCTGGGGATGCAGGATCTCCTCATTGTACCCAATACCAGGGCAGCGGCGGCTGTCTGGGCAGCTCCAGATCGCCAGAGAGGTTCCAAGCAGCGATCGCACACTGAGATTTTCCTGCTGTCCCTGGCTGGGAATGTCTGGTTTTTCCTGATACGAGAGCTCCAGGCTAGCACCTATGAGCACCTCTCCCAGGGGAGGGTGTGGGATGCGTGCGTTTCAGGACTGCCATCTAGCCAGGTTCCCAGCCCCTCACAGGAGCCGGACCCCACTCATTCTCGGCGCGCTGGCAGGTCAGGTGCACTGGCGGCTCAGGGAACAAGACCTGATTTCCCCGCCGCACTCTCACCCACTCAGCACCAGGGCAGGCTGTTCTGGGTCTGGGGACTTAGGCCCCTGTACGTAACCTCTCCGATTCCCACTATTTCCCCCCGCAAACCTTTGCTCTTTTTTTTTTTTTTTGAGTACTTTCAACCAGACTCTAAGTTAATGTTGGTCCCCAGTTGCAGGGCACACTTGTATTGGGGTATTACTTTCCAATCGGTCACCTCTTGTGACTCCCTCTCCCTTTTGTTTATCTTCCAATATCAGTCCGACGTTCCCACTCTGCTTTACCTGTCACTGGCGTCTTCTGCTCCTGTAGAGATCCAGATGTGTATAATTCTGATCTCAGGCTGATTTCATGGGTGATCGAAGTTCTTTGGTAGGTAATCAGCTCACTTTAGGGTACAGGTTGAAACGGTGCCTCCTCCTACTTCCCTGCCATCTTGACTCCCCTGGTAAATAAAATCTTTAAAAAAATAGAACTGCCCTACAATCCAGCAATCACACTACTCGATGTTAAGAATACAAAAGCATTAATTCAATGGGATATGTGCACTCCTGTGTTTATAGGATCATTATTTACAATAGCCAAGATATGGAAGCAGCCCAAGTGTTCATTGATTGGTGACTGGGTGAATGAATAAAGATTTGGTGTACCTATATACAATTCATTCAGTCTTTAAAAACAGATGAAACTTTGCCATTAGCAGGACATAGATGGAGCTAGAGAGTATAATTCTAAGTAAAATAGGTCATGGAAACACAAATACTATATGATTTCACGCATATGTTGAATTTAAGAAACAAAACAAACAACCAAACAAGAAAAAAAAGGAGAAGGAGAGAAAGAAATCTAGGAACAGACCCTTAATTATAAAGAACAAGTTGAAGATTATCAGAAGGGAGTGTGTGTGGGGGTGTTGTATAGGTTGGAATTTGAGAGGGCACTTATCAGGATAAGCATTTGGTGATGTATATAATTATTGAATCACTATATTGTATACCTGAAACTTATATAACTGTGTATGTTTTATAAGTAGAATTTAAATAAAAACTTTTAAAAAAGATAATCACAAATGACAGCACAGTCAAAGGGCTGATATACAAGATCTATAAAGAACTCCTCAAACTCAACACACACAAAACAGATAATCATGTCAAAAACTGGGCAGAAGACATGAACAGACACTTCTCTAATGAAGACATACAAATGGCTATCAGACACATGAAAAAATGTTCATCATCACTAGCCATCAGGGAGATTCAAATCAAAATCACATTGAGATACCACCTTACAGCAGTTAGAATGGACAAAATTAACAAGACAGTAAAGAAAATGTGTGGGAGAGCATGTGAAGAAAGGGGAACCTTCTTACACTTTTGGTGGGAATGCAAGTTGGTGCAGCCATTTTGGAAAACAGTGCAGAGATTCCTTAAGAAATTAAAAATAGAAATAAATGATGCCATGAATGTTTCAACGTCAGAATTATTGGAAAACCTGAAGGGGAGGAGAAAGAAAGAAGTATAGAAGATATAGTGGAACAAGTTGTCCATGAAAATTTTCCCAATCTCACAAATGGAACCAGCAATCATGTTCTAGAGCCAGAACGGTTTCTCCCCAAGATTATAGATTCTCGAAAGTCCTCAAGACACCTAATAGTAAGAATGAAGAATTATAATTGTAGGCAGACCCTCTTGAAAGTAGCCAGGACAATGAAGCTCCTTACATACAGAGGAAAGCCCATCAGAATAATGTTGGACCTGTCCACAGAAAGATGGCAGGCCAGAAAGGGCTGGCAAGATATATTCAGGGCACTAAATGAGAAGAAAATGAAGCCAAGAATACTTTATCCAGTAAGAGTGACATTCAAAATGGATGGAGAGATAAAGAGTTTCCAAGACTGGCGAGGCTTAAAAGAGTGCAACCACCAAGCCAACACTGCAAAAAATTTTACTGGGGTTTCTATAAAAGAGAAAAAAATCCTAAAAACATCATTGTACAGAAATATAGAGACAATCTACAGAAAGAAAGACTACAAAGGTAACACGATGTCAATAAAAATGTATCTATCAATAATCACTCTCAATGTGAATGGCATAAATACGCCCATAAAAAAAACACAGGGTTGCAGATTGGATAAAACGATAGGACCCATCCATATGTTGTCTACAAGAGACCCATTTTGAAACTAAAGATACAACCAGACTGAAAGTGAAGGAATGGGGAAGCATCTTTCATGCCAATGGGCCTCAAAAGAAGGCCAGGGTAAGGATTCTCATCTCAGATAAATTAGATTTTAAACTAAAGACTGTAGTCAGAGATTCAGAAGGACACTACATCATTCTTAAAGCGACTATCCACCAAGATGATCTAACAATTGTGAATATCTATGCCCCCAATATGAGAGCAGCCAATTACATAAGAAAACTATTAATCAAGATAGTCATATTAATATGAATACATTAATAGTAGTAGATCTTAATACGCCTCTCTCAGTAAAAGACAGATCATCCAAGCAGAAAATCAATAAAGAAACAAGAGCATTGAATGACACATTGGACGAGATGGACCTCATAGATATATACGGAACATTCCACCCTAAAACAACAGAATACTCATTCTTCTCAAGTGCACATGGAACCTTCTCCAGAATAGACCACATACTGGGTCACAAAGCAGGACTCAACAGATACCAAAAGACTGACATTATTCCCTGCATATTCTCAGATCACAATGCTTTGAAACTGGAGCTCAATCAGAAGGAAAAGATCGGAAGGAACTCAACACCTGGAAGATAAAGACTACCTTGCTTAAGAATGCTTGGATCAACCAGGTGATCAAAGATGAACTTAAACAATCCATGGAAACCAATGAGAATGGAGACACTTCAGTCCAAAAACCTATGCGATATAGCAAAGGTGGTTCTAAGGGGGAAATACATAGCCATCGAATCCTCCCTCAAAATAATTGAAAAATCCAGAATACACAAGCTCTCTCTGCACCTAAAAGAACTGAAGAATCAATAACAAATCAAAAAAACTTCACACACAAGAAGGGAAATAATGAAGATTAGAGCAGAGATCAATGAGGTAGAAACTAGAGATACAGTAGAACGTATCAGTGAAACTAGAAGCTGGTTTTTTGAAAGAATCGATAAGATTGATACATCATTGACCATACTCATCCAAAAGAAAAGAGAGAAAGCCCAAATTAATAAAATTATGAATGAAAAGGGAGAGATCACAACTAACACTAAGGAAATAGAAACAATCATCAGAAATTTTTACCAACAGTTATATGTCAATAAGCTAAGCAACCTAGATGAAATGGATGCATTCCTGGAAAACTACAAACTCCCAAAATTGAACCAGGAAGAAATTGACAACCTGAATAGACCGATATCTAGTAACGAGATTGAAGCAGTGATCAAAAACCTCCCAAAAAACAAGAGCCCAGGACCTGACGGATTCCCTGGGGAATTCTACCAAACTTTCAAAGAAGAAATAACACCAATTCTCCTGAAGCTGTTCCAAAAAATTGAAGCAGAAGGAAAACTTCCAGACTCTTTTTATGAAGCCAGCATTACCCTGATCCCCAAACCAGGCAAGGACCCTACCAAAAAGGAGAATTTCAGACCAGTATCACTGATGAATATGGATGCGAAGATTCTCATCAATATCCTAGCAAACAGGATCCAACAGCACACTAAAAAGATTATCCACCATGACCAGGTAGGATTCATCCCTGGGTTACAAAGATGGTTCACCATTCACAAATCAATCAATGGGATAAAACAAATCAATAAGAGAAGATAGAAGAACCACATGGTCCTCTCACTTGATGCAGAAAAATCATTTGACGAGATCCAGCATCCGTTCCTGAATAAAATGCTTCAAAGTATAGGGATAGAGGGAACATTCCTGAACTTCATAAAATTTAACTATGAATGACCCACAGCAAATATCATCCTCAATGGGAAAAAGCTCACAGCCTTCCCGTTGAGATCAGGAAAAAGACAAGGATGCCCACTCCCACCATTCTTCTTCAATATAATATTAGAAGTCCTAAAAAAGACAATCAGACAACAAAGAGAAATAAAAGGTATCCAAATTGGCAATGAAGAAGTCAAACTCTCTCTCTTCACAGATGACATGATTTTTTATATGGAAAACCCCAAAGACTCCACCCCCATAGTACTAGATCTCATACAGCAATTCAGTAACGTGGCAGGATACAAGGTCAATGTACAGAAATCAGTGACTTTCTTATACACTGAAAATGAAAATACAGAAAGGGAAATTAGAGAATCAATTCAATTTACTATAGCACCAAGAACCATAAGATACCTTGGAATAAATCTAACCAAAGAGGTAAAGGACCTGTACTCAAGGAACTACAGAACACTCATGAAAGAAATTGAAGAAGACACAAAAAGATGGAAAACCATACCATGCTCTTGGATCAGGAGAATAAACATTGTTAAAATGTCTATACTGCCTAGAGCAATCTATACTTTTAATGCCATTCCGATCAAAATTCCACTGGTATTTTTCAAAGAGCTGGAGCAAATAATCCTAAAATTTGTATGGAATCAGAAGAGACCCCAAATTGCTAAGGAAATGTTGAAAAAAAAAAAAAACACAAAACTGGCGCCATCACGTTACCTAATTTCAAGCTTTACTACAAAGCTGTGATCACCAAGACAGCATGGTACTGGCATCGAAACAGACACATAGACCAGTGGAATAGAGTAGAGAGCCCAGATATGGACTTTCAATTCTATTGTCAAATAATCTTTGACAAAACAGGAAAAAATATACAATGGAAAAAAGACAGTCTCTTCAATAAATGGTGCTGGGAAAACTGGACAGCTATATGTAGAAAAATGAAACTCGACCATTCTCTTACACCGTATGAAAGGATAAACTCAAAATGGATGAAAGACCTCAATGTGAGACAGGAATCCATCAGAATCCTAGAGGAGAACATAGGCGGTAACCTCTTCGATATCAGCAACAGCAACTTTTTTCAAGATATCTCTCCAAAGGCAAAGGAAACAAAAACGAAAATGAACTTTTGGGACTTCATCAAGATAAAAAGCTTCTGCACAGCAAAGCAAACAGTCAACAAAACAAAGAGGCAACCCACGGAATGGGAGAAGATATTTGCAAATGACTGTACAAACAAAAGGTTGATAAAGGTTGATATCCAGGATCTATAAAGAATTCCTCAAACTCAACACATACAAATCAGATAATCATGTCAAAACATGGGTAGAAGATATGAACAGACACTTCTCCAATGAAGACATACAAATGGCTATCAGACACATGAAATAACGCTCATCATCATTAGCGATCAGGGAGATTCAAATTAAAACCACATTGAGATACCACCTGACACCAGTTAGAATGGCCAAAATTAGCAAGGCAGGAAACAACGTTTGTTGGAGGGGATGTCGAGAAAGGGGAACCCTCTTACACTGTTGGTGGGAATGAAAGTTGGTGCAGCCACTTTGGAGAACAGTGTGGAGATTCCTCAAGAAATTAAAAATAGAGCTTCCCTAGGACCCTGCAATTGCACTACTGGGTATTTACTCCAAAGATACAGATGTAGTGAAAAGAAGGGCCATCTGTGCCCCAATGTTTATAGCAGCAATGGCCAGTCGCCAAACTATGGAAAAAACCAAGAGCCCTTCAATGGACAAATGGATAAGGAAGATGTGGTCCACATACATGATGTAGTATTATGCCTCCATCAGAAAGGATGAATACCCAACTTTTGTAGCAACATGGATGGGACTGGAAGAGGTTATGTTGAGTGAAATCAGTCAAGCAGAGAGAATCAATTATCATATGCTTTCACTTATTTGTGGAGCATAACAAATAACATGGAGGACATGGGGAGATGGAGAGGAGAAGGGAGTTGAGGGAAATTGGAAGGGGAGATGAACCATGAGAGACTATGGACTCTGAAAAACAACCTGAGGGTTTTGAAGGGGCAGGGGTTGGGAGTTTGGAGGAACCAGGTGGTGGGTATTAGGGAGGGCACGTATTGCATGGAGCAGTGGGTGTGGTGCAAAACAATGAATACTGTTACACTGAAAAGAAATTTAGAAAATAACATAAAATAAAATAAAATAAAAAAGAAATTAAAAATAGAGTTTCCCTATGACCCTCCAATTGCACTGCTGGGTATTTACCCCAAAGATACAGATGTAGTGAAAAGAAGTGCCATCTGTACCCCAATGTTCATAGCAGCATTTCCCACAGTCACCAAACTGTGGAAAGAACCAAGATGCCCTTCGAGGGACGAATGGATAAGGAAGATATGGTCCATATATACTATGGGGTATTATGCCTCCATCAGAAAGGATGAATACACAACTTTTGTATCAACATGGGTGGGACTAGAAGAGATTATGCTGAGTGAAATGAGTCAAGAAGAGCGAGTCAATTATCATATGGTTTTACTTATTTGTCGAGCATAAGCAATAACACGGAGGACTTGGGGAGAAGAAAAGGATAAGGGAGGTGGGGGAAATTGTAGGGGGAGATTAACCATGAGAGACTGCAGACTCTGAGAAACAAACTGTAGGTTTTGGAGTGGATAGGGATGGGTGGTTGGGTGAGCCTGGTGGTGGGTATTATGGAGGGCATGTATTGCATGGAGCACTGGGTGTGGCATATAAACAATGATTTCTGGAACACTAAAAAATTTTAAAAAATATATAAAAAGTAAAATAAATAAAATAAAATAACAGAAAATAAAATTAAAATAAAAATGTAAAAATTGTAAAAAAGAAAGGAAAAACAGATATCTTCCTCCTGAAATGAACTTTTTTTGTCATTATAAAATGTCCTTTACTCCCTGTGGAACAACAATTATGTATTGGTAAACTTCATGTTGTTCCAGATGTACCCGAGCCTTTGTTGAGTTATTTTATTGAAATATAATTGACATGTAATTCTGTATAAGTTCAAGTTATATGATGCTTTGATTTAATACATTTACATATAGTAAGATATTTATTACCATAGTGTTAGCTAACACTTCTATCACATCACAAATTTATCAATACTTTCTTGTGATAAAAATTAAGATCTAGTCTTTCAACAACGTGGGGCATTATCATACAGTATTGTTGACTGTAACCTCTGTGTTGTCCGTTTGATCTCTGGGACTTGTACACTATTTGGAATTTTGTACCCTTAAATCACTTAGACTTATAACTCCTACACCTCTGCCTCTCATAACCACCATTCAACTTTCTGTTTTTGAGTTTGGCTTTTTCAGATTCCACATATAAATGATTGCATACAGTCTTTGTCTTTCTCTATCTGATTTATTTCACTTAGGGTGATGCCCTCAAGGTCCATCCATGTTGTTGCAAATGGTAGGATTTAATTTTTTCTCATGGCTGAATAATATCCCATTGTGTATATGTATATGTTTGTGTATAGAGATACATAGATATAGATGTAGATATATAAATATATAGATAGACATCACATCTTTTTTATTCATTCATCTACTGATGGAAACAAATTATTTTTATATCTTGTCTATTGTTAAAAATGTTGCACTAAACAGGGGCACCTAGGTGGGTCAGTGGTTAAGCATCTGCCTTCCACTCAGGTCATAATCCCAGCATCCCATATTCAGCTATCTGCTCAGTCGGAAGCCTGTTTTCCCTCTCCCACTCCACTGCTTGTGTTCCTGCAGCTGTCACTGTCTCTCTCTCTCTGTCAAAGAAATAAATCAAATCTTAAAAATAAAAATTGTACTAAATATGGTAGTGCAGATATCCTGTTTCCATTTCCTTTGACGAATACCCAGAAGTGGGATTGCTGAATCATATGACAATGACATTTTCATCTTTCTAGGAACTTTCATGTTCTATTCCAAAACACTTGAACCAATTTACAATCCCACTACAATTTATGTGTTGGATTTTCCCCCCTCACATCCTCATCTTCTTTTTTTTAATTATTTTTATTAACATATAATGTATTATTTGTCCCAGCAGTACAGATCTTTGAATCATCAGGCTTACACATTTCACAGCACTCACCATAGCACATACCCTCTCTAATGTCCATAATCCAACCACCCTACTACTACCCCCTATACAACCCTCAATTTGTTTTGTAAGATTAAGAGTTTCTTACGGTTTGTCTCCCTCCCAATCCCATCTTGTTTCATTTTTTTCCTTCGCTACCATCTTTAACCTTCCACCCTGACTTTCAAATTTCTCATATCAGAGAGAGATAAGATCAGAGAGAGAGACAATTGTCTTTCTCTGATTGACTTATTTCACTCAACATAATACCCTCTAGTTCCATCCACGTTGTTGCAAATGACAATATTTCATTTCTTTTGATGGTTGCATAGTAATCCATTGTGTGTGTGTGTGTGTGTGTGTGTGTGTATAGACACATATATACCACATATTCTTTAATCATTCTTCTGTTGATAGACATCTAGGTTCTTTAAATAGTTTGGCTGTTGTGGACATTGCTGCTATAAACATTTGTGTGCAAGTGCCCCTTTGGATCACTACATTTGTATCTTTAGGGTAAATACCCAATAGTGCGATTGCTGGGTTGTAGAGTAGCTCTACTTTTTCAACTTGTTGGGGGATCCTACATGCTGTTTTCCAGAGTGGCTGCACCAGCTTGCATTCCCACCAACAGTGTAAAAGGGTTACCCTTTCTCCACATTCTCACAAACATGTCATTTCCTGACTTATTAATTTTAGCTATTCTGACTGGTGTGAGGTGGTATTTCATTGTGATTTTGATTTATATTTCCCTGATGCTGATTGATGTTAAGCACTTTTTCATGTGTCTGTTGATCATTTGGATTTCTTCTTTGAAGAAATGTCTGTTCATGTCTTCTGCCCATTTCTTGATTGGATCATTTGTTCTTTGGGTGTTGGGTGTGATTAGTTCTTTATAGATTTTTGAATACTAGCCCTTTATCTGATATGTCATTTGCAAATATCTTCTTCCATTCTGTCAGTTGTCTTTTGGTTTTGCTGACTGTTTCCTTTGCTGTGCAAAAGATTTTGATCTTGATGATGTCCAATAGTACATTTTTGCCCTTGCTTTCCTTGCCTGTGGCAATGTTTCTAGGAAGAAGTTGCTGTAGCTGAGGTCAAGGAGGTTGCTCCCTGTGTTCTTCTCAAGGACTTGATGGATTCTTGTCTCACATGGAGGTCTTTCTTCCATTTTGGGTCTATTTTTGTCCATGGTGTAAGGAATTGGTCCAGTTTCATTCTTCTACATTTGTCCAAGTTTCCCAACACCATTTGTCAAAAAGACTGTTCCCACCACCCATTGGAAATTTTTTCCTGCTTTATTGAAGATTAGTTGACTATAGAGTTGAGGGTCTATTTCTGGACTCCCTATTCTGTTCCATTGATCTGTGTGTCTGTTTTTGTGCCAGTAGCATACTGTCTTGATCATTACAGCTTTGTAATAGAGCTTGAAGTCTGGAATTGTGATGCCACCAAATTTGCCTTTCTTGGTCAACATTCTCTGGCTTTTCAGGGTCTTTTCTGGTCCCATATAAATTTTAGGATCATTTTTTCCATTTCTTTGAAAACATTGATGGTATTTTGATAGGGATTGCATTAAATGTGTAGATGGCTTTAGGTAGCATAGCTATTTTCACAATATTTGTTCTTCCAATCCATGAGGATGGAATGTTTTTCCATTTCTTTGTGTCTTCCTCAATTTCATTCATGAGTACTTTATAGTTTTCTGAGTACAGGTTCTTTGTCTCTTTGGTTAGGTTTATTCCTAGGTATCTAATGGTGTTAGGTGCAGTTGTAAATGGGATTGATTCCTTAATTTCTCTTTCTTCTGTCTTGCTATTGTTGTATAGAAATGCACCTGATTTCTGAACATTTATTTTTTATCCTGACAATTTACTAAATTCCTGTATAAGTTCTAACAGTTTTGGAGTGGAATCTTTTGGGTTTTCCACATAAAATATCAAAATATCATCTGTAAAGAGTGAGAGTTTGATTTCTTCTTTGCTGATTCGAATGCCTTTTATTTCTTTTTCTTGTTTGATTGTCAAGGCTAGGACTTCTAGTACTATGTTGAATAGCAGTGATGATAGTGAACATCCCTGCCGTTTTCCTGACCTTAGGGGAAAAGTTGTCCATTTTTCCCCTTTGAGAATGATATTCACTGAGGGTTTTTCATAGATGGCTTTATGGTTTGAGGTATGTACCTTCTATCCCTACACTTTGAAGAGTTTTGATCAAGAAAGGATGCCGTACTTTGTCAAATACTTCTTCAGCATCTATTGAGAGTAACATATGGTTCTTGTTCTTTCTTTTATTAGTGTATTGAATCACATTGATGGATTTGTGGATGTTGAACCATCCTTGCAGCTCAGGAATAAATCCCACATGGTCGTGGTTGAATAATCCTTTTAATACACTGTTGGATCCTATTGACTAGTATTTGGTGAGAACTTTTTCATCCATGTTCATCAAGGATATTGGTCTGTAATTCTCCTTTTTGATGGGGTCTTTGTCTGATTTTGGGATTAAGATGATGCTGGTCTCATAAAGTGAGTTTATAAGTTTTCCTTCTATTTCTATTTTTTGGAACAGTTTCAGGAGAATATGTATTAATTCTTCTTTAACTATTTGGTAGGATTCCCCTGGGAAGCCCTTTGGCCCTGGACCCTTGTTTCTTGGGAGATTTTTGATGACTGCTTCGATCTCCTTACTGGCTATGGGTCTGTGCAGGTTTTCTATTTCTTCCTGGTTCTGTTGTGGTACTTCATATGGCTCTAAGAATGTATCCATTTCTTCCAGATTGTCAAATTTGTTGGTGTAGAGTTGCTCATAATATGTTCTTATAATTGTTTTTATTTCCTTGGTGTTGGTTGTGATCTCTCCTCTTTCATTCATGATTTTATTAATTTGAGTCCTTTCTCTTTCTTTTTGATAAGTCTGGCCAGGGGTTTTTCAAACATTAATTCTTTCAAAGAATCAGCTCCTAGTTTCATTGATATCTTCTACTGCTCTTTTGGTTTCTATTTCATTGATTTCTGCTCTGATCTTTATTGTTTCTCTTCTCCTGCTGGTTTTAGGTTTCCTTTGCTGTTCTTTCTCCAGCTCCTTTAGGTGTAGGGTTAGGTTGTGTACTTGAGAACTTTTTTGTTTCTTGATAAAGGCATTCATTGCTATCTACTTTCCTCTCAGAACTGCCTTTGCTGTGTCCCAAAGATTTTGAACAGTGTGTTTTCATTTTAATTTATTTCCATGAATTTTTTCAATTCTTCTTTAATTTTCTGGTTGACCCATTCATTCTTTAGGAGGATACTCTTTAGCCTCCATGTATTTGAGATCTTTCCAACTTTCCTCTTGTGATTGATTCTAGCCTCAGAGCCTTGTGGTCTGAAAATACTCAGGGAATGATCCCAATCTTTTGGTACTGTTTGAGACCTGATTTGTGACCCAGGATGTGATCTATTCTGGAGAATGTTCCATGTGCACTAGAGAAGAATGCATATTCTGCTGCTTTGGAATGGAATGTTCTTAATATATCTGTGATGTCCATCTGGTCCAGTGTGTAATTTCAAGCCTTTACACATCTTCTTTTCTTGATTATAGTCATTTTAATAGGTGTGAAGTTATATTTCATTGTGGTTTTGATTTCCATTTTTTTGGATAATTTATGGTATTGAGCACATTTTCGTGTACCTGTTGGTCATTTGAATGTATTGTTTGGAAAAATGTATATTTTTGTTTCTCTTCCCATTTTTCTAGTAGATTGTTTCATGTTATTGAGTTGTGTGAGTTCCTTATATATTGTGAATATCAACCCCTTATCCAAAACATGGTTTGCAAATATTTTCCATGTTTTTCCATAACCAATTCCATAGATTATGAAGTTTTATCAACTTTTATTCACTTTTTTTTCTTTTTGTTCCAAAAACTGTATATTCTCAGTTGATCTGTATTCAAGTTTGGTGATTTTTTTCTATACTCATTCACAACTGCTGTTGAAGCTATACAGGGGGTTTTTCATTTCAGTTATTATACTTTTACTTATGGGCTGCATAATTTTGTTTTCATTCTTTATTTAAAAAATTTACCTCTTCTTAATCTTTTCTAGTTGGTGTGATTTCATAACTATGCTTTCTTTTACTTTAGTAAGCATGGAGTTTTAGTTATTTGATCATATTATAATAGCAGATTTAAATTCTCTGCCTGGTTAGATATTTCCAAAATTTAGGTTTCCTGAGGAACAATTTGTATCGATTTTTTTTCTCTGCATTTGGACCATAATCTCCTATAGATTTGACTATGTCCTATCTTTTTTTTAAAGTGGATATTTTTAATATTACATGGTGATATAATGTGGTAACTATGGAAATCCTAAATCCCCCAAGATTTCTCCTCAGTGCTATTTCTTGTTGTTACATTTGTTGTTTGTTTGTTTAGTGACTTCTTGGAAATTTTCTGTAGTCTGTATACACCTTTTTGTGTGTCCACTGAAGTTTCAGTTTAATTTGCTTAGTAGTCAGATAATAATTAGACAAATACTTCCTTAAATTCATTGAACCAAGAACCCTTCCACATTTTTCCAAGTGGTTCTGTGTGCCTGAGAGCATGACTTCATCAGTCCTATAGTATAAAATTCTGTCATAGTTGTCACTTCCTTCTTGTACATTTTCTTAATGTCAGCAAGAAGTGAAATATTGGTTGTCTGGATTCACATAGCCCTGCACATATGTTTGGCCTTCTATTTCTCAGGAACATGTCAGATTTTGTCAAATCTCTCTATGGACATCATGTTTCCTAGACTTCCATTCTAAATTTTTTGGTCAGGCACTTGTCAACAACTAGTTATCATAGCTTCACACAGCTGCAATATTAAACACTTGCTACTGACTGCTTTTGACAAATACTTTAGGAATACAATTTTATTTTTTCTGCAGAATTAGCTGAATTAGATGAAAACAAAAACACCCTGAGAATGGGGGCTTTTGCAAGGATCTAGGAGACAATTCAAATAGTGATAAGACTTTGGAGATGGAGATTTTTTAGGAACTCCAAACCTGGTCTGCTTTACACAGTGACTGTAAGACTGATGTTTTCACAACTACCCTAATTGTGAACTTGCTGGATTTTAGTGCTACAGTGAAACTGAGAAGAAAGTGATAAGAGTATGCCAAATTTAACCATCACAAACTCTACTGGTCTTACCAAGGTTAAACAGTTTTTTTGAACAAATACTACCTCGATTTTTGCAAACTTTTGCTTATTTTCAAGAGTTTTATAAAAGTTTATTTTGACAAATTTTGTCAAGGTTTTGGTTAATTTTATGAAGGATTATATTCTAAAGGCCTTCACATCACCATTCAAGAAGTTCTACTACCTATGTGATTAAAAACAAAAAAAGATGAAAGATCTCAATATGGCACAGGAATCCATCAAAATTCTAAAGAAGAACACAGACAGCAACCTCTTTGACCTTGGCCACAGCACCATCTTGTTAGACACATCTCCAAAAACAAGGAAACAAAAGCAAAAATGTACTTTTGGGACTTCATCAAGATCAAAAGCTTTTGCACAGCAAAGGGAACAGTCAACAAAACCAAAAGACAACTGACAGAATGGGAGAAGGTATTCACAAATGACATATCAGATAAAAGGCTAGTATCCAAAATCTATAAAGAACTGATCAAACTCAACACCCCAAAAAACAAATAATCCAATCAAGAAAAGGACAGAAGACATGAATAAACATTTCTGCAAAGAAGACATCCAGATGGCCAACAGATACATGAAAAAGTGCTCTACATCACTCAGCATCAGGGAAATACAAATAAAAACCACAATGAGATGCCACCTCACAACAGTCAGAATGGCTAAAATTAACAAGTCATGAAATGACAGGTGTTGGCAAGGATGTGGAGAAAGGGGAACCCTCCTACACTGTTGGTGAGAATGTAAGCTGGGGCAGTCACTCTGGAAAACAGCATAGAGGTTCCTCAAAAATTTGAAAATAGAGCTGCCTTATGACCCAGCAATTGCACTATTAGATATTTACCCCAAAGATACAAACTTAGTGGTCAGAAGGGTCACCTTTACCCCAATGTTTATAGTAATAATGTCCACAATAGCCAACCTATGGAAAAAGCCAGATCATCATGGAAATTAAATGGATAAAGAAGTAGTGGTATTTATATACAATGGAACATTACTGAGCCATCAAAATAGAATGTAATCTTCCCATTTGCAATGATTTGGATGGAAATAGAGTATACAGTAAGTGAAAGTAATCAATCAGTGAAAGACAAATGTCATATGATTTTACTCATGTGGAATTTAAGAAACAAAAGAGATGAACATAGGAGAAAGGGAGGAAAAATAAAATAAAGTGAAAATGCAGAGGGAAGAAATTCATAAAAGACTCAAATATAAGGAACAAACTGAGGGTTCCTGGAAGGGAGGTATATTGGGGAATGGGATATTTAGGTGATGGACATTAAGGAAGGCACTTGAAGTAATGAGCACTGGGTGTTATATACAACTGATGACTCACTAATTTTCTACTTCTGAAACTTATAATACAATATATATTAATAAATAGAATTTAAATAAAATAATTTTAAAAAAGAGCAATTCCAGAAAGGAACACAAAATGAAGTGGTCACTTTTCCCACTAAATAAGAAATAAATTTCTAATTTATTTTTCTTTTCTTTTTACTGTGCATCATATCATCAAATGTGCATAGAATATTTTTTCTGAAGGTAAGTAAATTGAAGCTGAAATTACTTCTTTAAACTTTTCTTCACTTCCACTTTTTTTTTTTCTTTTCAGCATAATAGTATTCATTGTTTTTTGCACTACACCCAGTGCGCCATGCTTTTTCCAGGAACTGTTTTATTTCTGGTTTTGTTAGCATTTTGAGTTGCTTCAAATTTCACACCTTTCTATAAAGTTAGCCTCAAATGTTTTATCCTAGAAGATATTTTAGCAATATTAATCTCTGTCCTTTTACAGAAAATCCATTGTGTGGAAATCTTCAAAAATAAGTTTTTAATCTCCCATTTAAGCATGAAGAGCTGGCCCTTTCAGAAGATCCTGTGAAAAGGGAGTTCCATTAATACATACCTTCCTCAGAGCTTACTGTGGATTTCTCTATTACTGCTATTGTTAAAAAATAATCTTAATTAATGCAATAACTTTTACTAGCTCAATAAAATAATAACAAAAGAAGAGTTAAAAAAAGTAAGAGCGTAGGCTGTCTTGCCTTTAATAAGGCTTATACATAAAAATAAATGCATTTATCAATTGGTAAAAAGGAATTCTAAATTTAAAAGAAAAGCTCTATCTTTTTTTAAAGTAATGAAATGGAGAGTGTTCTGAGTCCAATTAATGAATCTGAAAATAAATGAGCTGATTTTAAAACACTGGTTTATTGAACTAATTAAAATGAAATTAATTAGAATAAGATAACTTCTTCTAAATTGTGGTTTTTATGTAGCTAAAATGTATTATGGTTATCATTATCATTATTAGTTATTTTTTTCTTTGTAACCATGAAACAAGCTTTCTCTGCATTAACCAGTCTCTGTCTGACAGTTTACAAATGGATACCTTAAGGCTTCTGGGTCCTGATACACAGTTCATATCTATGCTATATATAATTTTTACTATTAACTGGCTATGAAGACACTCTCTATCTACATATCACTTTACAAGTGGAAAATAAACAAATTGACATCCAAAACTAACCATCTCAGCCAATACTATGCTGTAGTCCTAAGGCTTGAGGAGAATAAATCATAAAAGAAATATCAATAACAAGATAACAAATGTCAATTACCCCTCAGAGATAATTGTTTTTCTTAAAATCATGTTTAGTTAGCCAGCATATGTACATCATAAGTTAAGAGATAATTTTCATGAGTTGTGTTGAATGAATTTTCAAATTTTAAAATAGAGTAAAAGAGCTAGGTTATGTGTGGATGAGCATATATCAAAAATAGAAGACACATCTAAAATATTCTTATGTTTCCAAAATACCTCAAAAAGTTTTTGATGCCAAATGACTGGTTTCCAGTTATCAACATGTTCATAGGAGAATTCGAGTTCTCAGTATGAATTTTTTGCTTTTTCTCTATCAATCACACATGCAAATAATACAGATGTTGGTAATATTTAGGTTAAGTTAGAAATTATTGATGTTCCAGTTTAATTACAATGTAATAGCTTTCAAAATATGTTTGGCTCTAGTTCAAACTAAGTTCTGTTTGTCTGTGTAAATATTTTTATTCTGTCATATCTTATTAAAAGTTATGCCAATCAGCACAATTTATTTTGGCTACAAGATCTTGGTCTAGTTTAGTTCTAGTTCACTTTTCACAAAAGAGATCAGCAGCTAAAGGTTCTCCAAGTAAAGGCTTTCAATCAATTCTTAACCCAACCACTTCTCTTCCCCCTAGTAACAAAGATAGGCCAGGCCCTAAATACATATTCACTCTTGCACCCTTTGACCCCAAAACACTGCACAACTGGAGGCACCTGGGAGGCTCAAAAGCCTCTGCCTTTGGCTGAGGTCATGATCTCAGTGTCCTGGGATTGAGCTCCACATGGGGCTCTCTGCTCAGTGGGGAGCCTTCTTCTCTGTCTCTCTCTGCCTGACTCTCTACCTACTTTCGATTTCTGTCTGTCAAATAAATAAACAAAATCTAAAAAAAAAAAAAACACTGCACAGCTGGAGAAGCAAACCAGAATGTTGTTCTTGTGAGACAACCAATGTTCTTCAGAAATAGCAAGGCTTTATATGATCTGTTTATGAGTCAGAGGACAAGACTTGTGCTAAGAAATTGCAAATACCAGAGGCACAAATTGGCAAGTAGTTGATCAATAATATTGCTGCATAAAAGTTTTGTTACTGACCAAAGCATACTTGTGACACGGTTGAAGAAAAGGAAGAAGAATTTGGAAAACAATATGGAGGTTCCTCAAAAAGTTAAAAAATAGAAATACCGTATGACCCAGCAACTGTACTACTCGGTATTTACCTAAAAGATACAAAAATAATGCTTCAAAGGGACACATACACCCCGATGTTTTAACACCATTATCAACAAGAGCCAAATCATGGAAACAGTGCATGTGTTCGTTAACTGATGAATGGATAAAGAAGAAATGGTATATGTATGTATATATAATGATAGAGAAGAAACTGAGTGTTGCTGGAGGGGATGTGGGTGGGGAATGGGCTAAATGGATGATGGGTATTAAGGGTAAGGTGGGCACTTTTGGTGAGCACTTGGTATTATATGTAAGTGATGAATCAGTAAATTCTACTCCTGAAACCAATATGACACTGTATGTTAAATAACTGAAAATTAAACAAAAACTTGAAACAAAAAAAAGAAAGAAAATTCTATGCCAAATATTTTGCTATGTGCTGTTATATATACAATCTCCTTTTTACTAAGAACAATGAAAGGCATAAATGTTATCACTCCTCCCAATTTTGGATATGAACAAACTACTGGACCATTTAGGTTAAATAACTTTTCCAAGGCCACACAGCTAATATACGGTAAAGCCTAGATTTTAACCCTCCAAGGTCCATACTCATTTTTGCTTCTATAAGGGCTGAAGGCAGGAGTATATGGGAGTAGTCTAGACTTCATTCTGGGAAGGTAACATGCAGATCAAATATCCCTGCACCCATTTAGAAAGCGAAATCTTTTTTTTTTAATTTACTGTTTATTGAGTATCATTACTGTTACATGATTTGTAATTTCAAAGCAGGTTGGAAAGTCACACCTTTTTGCAACCAACTTTCTTATCCCCCATTTTAGCATCAAAAATTTCAAACATACAGAAAACATACAGCTATTTCAAATATACATAAATGATGAAAGAATTTTACAGTGAAACTATATATGCATCACCTAAATTATACAATTAAAATCATACTATACTTACTTTATTATATATCTGCCCATGAACCCATCCATTAAAGAATTTTTTTCTTATGCATTTTAGAGTAAATTTCAGAGATTCGTGCATATATCCTATGTCCAGTTGGTGGCAGGAATTTTGCTCCATCCTTCAAATTTCTTCTGCCTGTATCAGAACTAAACTGACATGAGACAGATTAACAGGAGAAAGACAAACAAAAGTTTGATAACATGATAACACATGGCAGACCCAAGAAAATGGAGTAACTCCCCAAAATGTCAGCAGCCTTCACCTTGAATACAATCTTTAGCTAAAGACAAAAAGATTTTGGAGCTTGGGAGTCAGTTATGCAAAGTTACCAAGAAAAGCACAGTAAAAAAAGTAAGTAAGGATTATGCAGATTTAAGTCCATGTCTTTTTCACTGATAATAGTTTCTAGAGATTTAGTCATCCCTCTCTTCTGGTACAGCAAGAGAGACACCATGACAAATGGAGATTTCCCTTATAAATGTAATTATCTCTTACAAAAATGGTATTTCTACTTATTTTTGTATTTTTTTAATTTTTAAGTTTTTAATTAAATTCCAGTTAGTTAACATATAGTGTAATATTAGTTTCAGGTATAGTATTTAGTGATTCATCACTTATATACAACACCCAATGTTCCTCACAGCCAGTGCTCTCCTGAATAGCCATCACCTATTTAACCCAGCCCTCCAATCACCTTGCCTCCAGCAACTCTCAGTTTGTGTTCTATAGTGAAGAGTCTGTTTTGTGGTTCATCTCTGTCTTTTTCTTCCCCATGTTCATTTTGTTTCTTAAATTCCACATCATTGAAATCATATGGTTTTTGCCTTTCTCTATTTTACTTAGTGTAATACTCTCTAGCTCCATACAGTGTTGCCAATGACAAGATTTCACTCTTTTGGTGACTGAGTAATATTCCATTATATATATCTATACCACATGGTTATCCATTCATCAGTCAATGCATATTGGGGCTTTTTTATATAATTTGGCTTTTGTTTATAATACTGCTATAAACATTGGGGTGCATGTGTGTTTTCAAATCAGCATTTTTGTGTCCTATGGGTAAATACCTAGTAGTGCACTTGCTGGATCATAGACTAGTTCTATGTTTAACTTTTTGAGGAACTCCCATACTGTTGTCCAGAGAGGCTGCACCACTTTGCATTCCCATCAACTGCATAAGAAGGTTCCCCTACCTCCACATCCTTGCCAAAACTTGTTGTTTCCTGTGTTATTAATTTTAGCAATTCTTACATGTGTGATGTGACATCTCATTGCAGTTTTGATTTGTATTTCCCTGATAATAAGTGATGTTTTGCATATTTTCATGTGTCTGTTAGCCAATAGAATGATTCTTTAAAAGTGTAAATTACATTATTACTTTGCCTTAAACTCCCTAGTCCAAGGTTTTTTAACTTATTTTGTATCAGGAACCCCTTTGGTAGTTTGGCGAAACCTCAATCCCCTATGAAAATTTTTTAAGAATGCAAAATTTTTTAAAGGAATACAAAGTAAACCAATTATTCTGGAGTACAGAACCAAAATATTTTAAAAACCAAATTTATGATATAGTAATATATGTGTTTCTTAATAAGAGCATTTAATAAGAAATCTAGGATCAGGTCTAAAACTACCACAACCTCCAAGTAGTAATAAGTGTGAATGGTACTTTGAGTATAGTTGCAGAATAGACAGGGACTGGGGAAAAAGTGTGCATACTTCAGCCCTAAATGTATTTTATATTAACTACTACAGCATACTAAATATGTAACATATTTAAGTGTTGACTGAGTTCAAATTTAATTTGAAAGAAATAAAATCATCCAGACATTCCTATAAAATGACAGTGAGACAAATGTCCTTATAAGAAGAGAATTCTGACCTTGAGGAATCATAAGACTAACCCATGTGGCGATTTCTCTATTTAATATGTCTATCATTAACAAGATACTCAGAAAAGTTGTTTATTGTTGTGGTATTTTTTAATGAGGTGGGGGTAACAAAGAGTTGTCAGAATTCTATTTATATCAAAAACACTTTAAGTCTAATGAAATTGAAAAAAGTTTAAATTGTAAATTGTTTTTTTAACCAACTATTTTTAAAAAATTTTTATTTAAATTCCAGTTGGCTAACATTCAGCATAACATTAGTTTCAGGTGTATAATTTAATGATTTAACACTTACATGCACTTATTTTTAAGAATATTATCTCAATGAAGTATACAATAATCAATACAACCTTCTAGTTTCTAAACCATTTTTTAATATAGAATATTTGGATTTTGGAAGAAGCTTTAGAAAGATCCAGAATATATAATCAAATAACTATTTCCTTCCAAGGAATAATAAGACAAACAATGGTTCTTCTTATTCTTACTTATATCTCTTTCTAGGCTCATTTTCATCAATGATATTATGTTTTCTGAAACATAATCCCAGAATGGGAGAAACTGAGATAGAACTGCCTGGGTAGGGATGCCTGGGGGGATTCAGTTGGTTAAGCATCTGCCTCTTGCTCAGGTTGCAATCCCAGGGTCCTGGAATTGAGTCCCGCATCAGGTAAGAACTTGCTTCTCCTTCTGCTAGCCACTCCCCCTGCTTGTGTGCACTCTCTCTCTCTCTCTCTCTCTCTCTCTCTCTCACACACACACACACACACACACAAATAAATAAATATTAAAAAGGAGAACTGCCTTGGAATATTTACTGTTAGATTTGATATGCTTTCATGGGACCATGGTCCCCAGAGAAGATAATCAAAATTACATGTGGGTGAGTGTTTGCTGAGACCTTGATATGTTGGGTATTATGTACTTTTTAGCGAATTCTGACTAATGCCTCCAGTCCTCTTGCAACTTGTTAGTAGGCAATAAATGCAAATTTTAAGATGAGTGATCAGTGTCAAGGGTTCAGTTAATGTAACCAGGCTTAAACCATACAAATTTACCATTCTCACTTTTTCATTCACTATTATATACATCAACAGACAGCATGAAGAAAGTTAATGTTAAGAATGGATGAACTATTACCTCTTTAGGGATTACCTCTGTAGGTGTTAGCAAGTTCTAAAATAGATTTGTTCTTCCATCACCACTATGAAACCCAAATCCATGTACTCATGGAAGGGGTTATAGAATACACCACTTCTCTATAAAAACTCGTATGTCACTTAAAGCCTGAACTACCTACTAGAATGTCACTATCGTATATTATTTTGGTTTTCACTTTAATGATTTACTGCATGTATCACCTTTCCCAAAGGTCCTATAAATAACTCAAAGGCAAATATGTCTGAAATCCAACGTATTCATTATCTACCCCACCTCACAAAAGAAAGTTTCCATCTCTTCCAGTATCTCTATTTCAGAAACTACCTTTCTACTTTCAAAACTTGAAATCACTTTCTCAATATCTCTCAAATGTGTGAGTTTCTTTTGACCACTGCTGGAACCATTCTTAAAATTGCTGTCAACTTTCACATGGGCTACCACAGTAGTATCCTAATTTGTCTTTTTCTTCCATTATGTCATCCTCTTGATTTTCTACACATCAGCCGAAGTAATAATTTCAAAATATAAATCTATTATGTCATTTTGCCAATTCCTGATTAAAACCCCTCAAAACTTCCCTTTGTACCTGTGTGCACTAATTCATATCTCTTTCTTACCTCATCACCCACAACTTACTCAATGTCTGTACTCCTTCCACACTAGATATTTACTTTCTCAAAGGGTCATGTTTCCTTCTACTATAGACCTTTCATCTACTTACATTATTAAAGTTTCTTATTCAAATTTTTAGCACCTACTCACCCCCCTCAGATCTCATCTCAAAAAAGATCTTTCTACTCCCCAAGCCAGGTAAAATCCTCCTGCTATATGTTTTCATAATATTATAGATCTCTCTGTCACTGGAATTTTACAGTTATTTGTGTGGTTCTTTGAGCAATGCATGCTTTTTAGCCAAGACAATTACAGTTAAGCTCTATGAAGGAAATACAGTAACTGGTTTTGTTAGCAAAATGGTTTGCATAAAGTATGTGCTCAGTGTTTGTTAAATGAATGGGTGAATCAGTGTTCAGTCTTTACATTCATAGTCTTTGGTATAACCTAGCAGAATGCTGAAATCATAGTAAAGACATAATTATCTTGGGACCATGGCTTGATATTGTTCTTTAGATTGAACAACAACAAATGGTCAGAATTTCCACACTAGCTTTATAACCAGGAACCTAAATTTAGACTTTTGAATTTTAAAAAACACAGGAAAATCAAGAGAATATAGTGCCTAGTTTCTTAAAAATGCATGTGATGAAAATGCAGATAAATAAAAATATCAAATCAACTACAGTAGATATCCTTTTACTCAAAAAAAAAAGTGGACAGGGAGTCAAGATGGCGGGGAAGTAGGAGGAGGCACCATTTCAACCTGTACCCTAAAGTGAGCTGATTACCTACCAAAGAACTCCGACCACCCATGAAATCAGCCTGAGATCAGAATTATACACGTCTGGATCTCTACAGGAGCAGAAGACGCCAGTGGCAGGTAAAGCAGACTGGGAACATCCGACTGATATCAGAAGATAAACAAAAGGGGGAGGGAGCCACCAGAGGTGACTGATCGGAAAGTAACACCCCAACACGAGAGTGCTCTGCGTCTGGGGACCAGCATTAACTTGGAGTCTGGTTGAAAGCACTCAAAAAACAAACAGCAAAGGATCGCGGGGGGTAATAGTGGGAACCTGGGCAGTTAGGGTCAGGGACCTAAGTCCCCGGACCCAGGACAGCCTCCCCTGGCGTGGAGCCAGAGAGAGTGCGGTAGAGAAATCAGGTCTCCGTCCCTGAGCCGCCAGTGCACCTGACCCACCAGCGCACCGGAGAACGAGTGGGGTCTGGCTCCCGTGAGGGGCTGGGAGCCTGGCCAGACAGCAATCCTGAAACGTGCGCGTCCCACACCCTCCCTTGGGATAGGTGCTCATAGGCGCTAGCCTGGAGCTCTGGCAGCCGGAAAAACCAGACATTCCCAGCCCGGGACAGCGGGAAAATCTCAGTGTGCGACCTCTGCTCCGAACCTCTCTGGCGGTCTGGAGCTGCCTAGACAGCCACCGCTGCCCTGGTTTTGGGTACAAAGAGGAGCTCCTGCATCCCCAGGGACAGTGACTCAGAACCGACTCTGCCAGCAGCTTTTGCAAAACAGTCTGAGGCTTCTCTCTGAGAGGGAGGTTGGGGTGCTGTTTGCTCTCCTCTAAACCTCCAAAAACCATCAAAAGCTGTCAAGGCGAGAGAAAGCAGATGAAAGAACATAAAAACCCCCAGAGAACAAAAGGCTGAAAAAAACAGTTTCCTGAAAAAAAAAAAAAAAAAAAAGAGCTCACCCCCTTGAGGGGAGCCAGAGGACCTAACTCAGGGAACATCATTGTCTGAAAACCCACGTGGCAGGCCCCTCCCCCAGAAAACCAACCAGGAAGGAAGGAAAAAAAAAAAAAAGACTACAAGAGAACAATCACCACTACTTCATAAATACAACTTTTATTTTTAACTCTTTACCAATATTCTGGCTCTTTTTTTTTACACATACAGATAATTTTTTAACCTATTTATCATCACACTGAGATGTCCAGTACATCAAATTCTTTAATAACCTTCGAACCTGAACTTTTTGATACATACACCCGTGTTTTTCTTTTGTTTTTCTATTTTTTAAATTCTTTTTTAATTTTAACTTAGTTTAGTCTAGTTTATTCTTTTTTAATTTTTATTTTCTACTATACATATAGAGTTAAACTTCAAGGTAATCCCCTTTCCCCAATCAATGCTACCCCTATAGGCAAACCAGTTTCTAATCCCCCTGTAACTTAGGAAAGTTGAGTCCCTTAACAAAAACATCAAGATACCTTCAGGAAGAATCAAAATAACCTTCCTCACCCACACTGAGAATGTATAACCATTCTCCCAATTTTTCCTTCTGTCAGCGTTTCTGTGAATTTGTGTTTGTCCTGATAATATATAAACCTTATACTTGGGGTTCTTTCTGATGAGGTTCTTCCCTTTTTTTTTTTTTTTTGCTTATATATACATATTTTTTTCTCTTGTCATATACTTTTATCACTCTTTTTGTCTGTCTGTTTTTGTTTGTATACTCCACAAATCTTCCCTTGTGGCCCATTTGGGCTGAGCCTTCTCTTTTATCTTCCCTTTTTTTCCTATCTCTCTCTCTCTTTTTTTTTTCCTTTTTTCTTTCCCCCTTTTTTTTTCTTTCTTCTTCTCTATTTCTTTTTCTTTTCTTTTTTCTCTCATTTGGGTGGGGAATCCTGATTGCACAGAAGCGTTCCAGGGTGCACATTGACTGCACCACAATCGATAAGTCCAGCTGTATCTGTTTAGTCATCTCTTACCAAAATGACTAGGAGGAGGAATACCCAACAGAAGAAAAATACAGAGGATGGGCCTTCTGCAACAGAGCTAATGGCTATCGACATAGACAATATGTCAGCAAAGGAATTCAGACTAACAATTACCCAGGCAATAGCTAGGTTGGAGAAAGCCATGGATGACCAAACAGAATTGATTAGGGCAGAACTGAAAGCCACCAGGGATGATGTTCACAATGTTAGGGCAGAACTGAAAGCCACCAGGGATGATGTTCAAAATGCTCTCAATGAGTTCCAATCCAATCTAAATTCTCTAAAAGCTAGGGTAACTGAGACAGAAGATAGAATTAGTGATCTGGAGGACAAACAGATAGAGAGAAAGGATCAGGAGGAAGCCTGGAACAAACAGCTCAGAAGCCACGAAAACACAATCAGGGAAATAAACGATGCCATGAAACGTTCCAATGTCAGAATTATTGGAATCCCTGAAGGGGAGGAAAAAGAAAGAAGTCTAGAAGATATAGTGGAAGAAGTTGTCTATGAAAATTTTCCCAATCTCACGAATGGAAACAACGTTCATGTACTAGAGGCAGAAAGATTTCCTCCCAAGATTTTAGATTCTCGAAAGTCCTCACGGCACCTTATCGTTAGAATGGGGAATTTTGTTTCAAGAGAGACCCTCTTAAAAGCAGCTAGGACAAAGAAGCTTCTTACATACAGAGGAAAGCCCATTAGAATAACGTCAGACCTTTCCACAGAGACCTGGCAAGCCAGGAAGGGCTGGCAAAATATATTCAGAGTACTAAATGAGAAGAACATGCAACCAAGAATACTCTATCCAGCAAGACTGACATTTAAAATGGATGGAGAGATAAAGAGTTTCCAAGACCGGCAAGGCTTAAAAGACTATGCAACCACCAAGCCGATACTGCAGGAAATATTAAGGGGGGTCCTATAAGAGAGAAAAAATCCTAAGAATATCATTGAACAGAAATATAGAAACAATCTATAGACAGAAAGACTTCAAAGGCAACATGATGTCAATAAAAACCGATCTCTCAATAATCACTCTCAATGTGAATGGCCTAAATGCGCCCATAAAACGACACAGGGTTGCAGATTGGATAAAACGACAGGACCCATCCATATGTTGTCTACAAGAGACCCATTTTGAACCTAAGGATACACCCAGACTGAAAGTAAAGGGATGGAGAAGCATCTTTCATGCCAATGGGCCTCAAAAGAAGGCCGGAGTAGCGATTCTCATATCAGATAAATTAGATTTTAAACTAAAGACTGTAGTCAGAGATACAGAAGGACACTACATAATTCTTACAGGGACTATCTGACAAGACGATCTAACAATTGTGAATATCTATGCCTCAATATGGGAGCACCCAATTACATAAGAAAACTATTAATCAAGATAAAGAGTCATATTGATACAAATACAATAATAGTAGGAGATCTTAATATGCCTCTCTCAGAAATAGACAGATCATCGAAGCAGAAAATTAATAAAGAAATAAGAGCATTGAATCAAACATTGGACCAGATGGACCTCATCGACGTATACAGAACATTCCACCCTAAAACAACAGAATATTCATTCTTCTCATGTGCACATGGAACCTTCTCCAGAATAGACCACATACTGGGTCACAAAGCAGGACTCAACCGATACCAAAAGACTGACATTATTCCCTGCATATTCTCCGATCACAATGCTTTGAAACTGGAGCTCAATCACAAGGAAAAGTTCAGAAGGAACTCAAACACCTGGAAGCTAAAGACCACCTTGCTTAAGAATGCTTGGATCAACCAGGAGATCAAAGACGAACTTAAACAATTTATGGAAACCAATGAGAATGAAGACACCTCGGTCCAAAACCTATGGGATACAGCAAAGGCGGTTCTAAGGGGGAAATACATAGCCATCCAAGCCTCCCTCAAAAACATTGAAAAATCCAGAATACACCAGCTCTCTCTACCCCTTAAAGAACTGGAGAATCAACAACAAATCAAACCAACTCCACATGCAAGAAGGGAAATAATCAAGATTAGAGCAGAGATCAATGAGGTAGAAACCAGAGATACAGTAGAACGTATCAATGAAACTAGAAGCTGGTTTTTTGAAAGAATCAATAAGATTGATCAACCACTGGCCACACTAATCCAAAAGAAAAGAGAGAAAGCCCAAATTAATAAAATTATGAATGAAAAGGGAGAGATCACAACTAACACCAAGGAAATAGAAACAATCATCAGAAATTATTACCAACAGTTATATGCCAATAAGCTAAGCAACCTAGATGAAATGGATGCATTCCTGGAAAGCTACAAACTCCCAAAATTGAACCAGGAAGAAATTGACAACCTGAATAGACCGATATCTAGTAATGAGATTGAAGCAGTGATCAAAAACCTCCCAAAAAACAAGAGCCCAGGACCTGACGGATTCCCTGGGGAATTCTACCAAACTTTCAAAGAAGAAATAACACCAATTCTCCTGAAGCTGTTTCAAAAAATTGAAGCAGAAGGAAAACTTCCAGACTCTTTTTATGGAGCCAGCATTACCCTGATCCCCAAACCAGGCAAAGACCCTACCAAAAAGGAGAATTTCAGACCAATATCACTGATGAATATGGATGCAAAGATTCTCAACAAAATCCTAGCAAACAGGATCCAGCAGCACATTAAAAAGATTATCCACTATGACCAGGTGGGATTCATCCCTGGGTTGCAAGGTTGGTTCAACATTCGCAAATCAATCAGTGTGATAGAACACATCAATAAGAGAAGAGAGAAGAACCACATGGTCCTCTCAATTCATGCAGAAAAAGCATTTGCCAAAATCCAGCATCCGTTCCTGATGAAAACGCTTCAAAGTATAGGGATAGAGGGAACATTCCTGAAATTCATAAAATCTATCTATGAAAGACCCACAGCAAATATCATCTTCAATGGGAAAAAGCTTGCAGCCTTCCCGTTGAGATCAGGAACACGACAAGGATGCCCACTCTCACCACTCTTCTTCAACATAGTATTAGAAGTTCTAGCAACGGCAATCAGACAACAAAGAGAAATAAAAGGTATGCAAATTGGCAAGGAAGTAGTCAAACTCTCTCTCTTCGCAGATGACATGATTCTTTATATGGAAAACCCCAATGACTCCACCCCCAAACTACTAGAACTCATACAGCAATTCAGTAACGTGGCAGGATACAAAGTCAATGTACAGAAATCAGTGGCTTTCTTATACACCAACAATGAAAATACAGAAAGGGAAATTAGAGAATCGATTCCATTTACTATAGCACCAAGAACCATAAGATACCTGGGCATAAACCTAACCAAAGAAGTAAAGGACCTGTACTCGAGGAACTACAGAACACTCATGAAAGAAATTGAAGAAGACACAAAAAGATGGAAGACTGTTCCATGCTCTTGGATTGGAAGAATAAATATTGTTAAAATGTCTATACTGCCTAGAGCAATCTATACTTTTAATGCCATTCCGATCAAAATTCCACCAATATTTTTCAAAGAGCTGGAGCAAATAATCCTAAAATTTGTATGGAGCCAGAAGAGACCCCGAATTGCTAAGGAAATGTTGAAAAACAAAAACAAAACTGGCGGCATCACGTTACCCGATTTCAAGCTTTACTACAAAGCTGTGATCACCAAGACAGCGTGGTACTGGCAGAAAAACAGACACATAGACCAGTGGAACAGAGTGGAGAGCCCAGATATGGACCCTCAACTCTATGGTGAAATAATCTTCGACAAAACAGGAAAAAATATTCAATGGAAAAAAGACAGTCTCTTCAATAAATGGTGCTGGGAAAACTGGACAGCGATATGTAGAAGAATGAAACTCGACCATTCTCTTACACCATACACAAAGATAAACTCGAAATGGATAAAAGACCTCAACGTGAGACAGGAATCTATCAGAATCCTAGAGGAGAACATAGGCAGTAACCTCTTCGATATCAGCCACAGCAACTTCTTTCAAGATATGTCTCCAAAGGCCAAGGAAACAAAAGCAAAAATGAACTTTTGGGACTTCATCAAGATCAAAAGCTTCTGCACAGCAAAGGAAACAGTCAACAAAACAAAGAGGCAACCCACGGAATGGGAGAAGATATTTGCAAATGACAGTACAGACAAAAGGTTGATATCCAGGATCTATAAAGAACTTCTCAAACTCAACACACACAAAACAGATAATCATATCAAAAAATGGGCAGAAGATATGAACAGACACTTCTCCAATGAAGACATACAAATGGCTATCAGACACATGAAAAAATGTTCATCATCACTAGCCATCAGGGAGATTCAAATTAAAACAACATTGAGATACCACCGAACACCAGTTAGAATGGCCAAAATTAGCAGGACAGGAAACAACGTGTGCTGGAGAGGATGTGGAGAAAGGGGAACCCTCTTACACTGTTGGTGGGAATGCAAGTTAGTGCAGCCACTTTGGAGAACAGTGTGGAGATTCCTGAAGAAATTAAAAATAGAGCTTCCCTATGACCCTGCAATTGCACTGCTGGGTATTTACCCCAAAGATACAGATGTAGTGAAAAGAAGGGCCATTTGTACCCCAATGTTTATTGCAGCAATGGCTACGGTCGCCAAACTGTGGAAAGAACCAAGATGCCCTTCAACGGATGAATGGATAAGGAAGATGTGGTCCATATACACAATGGAGTATTATGCCTCCATCAGAAAGGACGAATACCCAACTTTTGTAGCAACATGGACGGGACTGGAAGAGATTATGCTGAGCGAAATAAGTCAAGGAGAGAGAGTCAAGTATCATATGGTCTCATTTATTTGTGGAGCATAACAAATAACATGGAGGACATGGGGAGATGGAGAGGAGAAGGAGTTGAGAGAAACTGGAAGGGGAGATGAACCATGAGAGACTATGGACTCTGAAAAACAACCAGAGGGTTATGAAGGGGCGGCAGGGGGGTGGGGGGGTGGGAGGTTGAGGAACCAGGTGGTGGGTAATAGGGAGGGCACGTACTGCATGGAGCACTGGATGTGATGCCAAAACAATGAACACTGTTATGCTGTAAATAAACAAATAAAAAAAAGTGAAACATTCTTTTTCACTATATTGTTGGTTAACCATCAGATTACACATTTATCATACAATAATTCCTAAATTTTGAAGACCTATATTAAAATAAATAAAAGAAAAGCATGCAGTGCTAAAACTATACTGAGCCGACCTACATTTTATTTTGAGTATTTAGAATGTAGTTTAATATCTTCCAGTGCCCTGAATGATCACCATAAACACAAGTTGCCACTGTCTTTCAAACTGTCTGGAAACAGTTGTTTAATGGAATATTTCAATTAAGGGAACATATCTCAATGTTTTTTCCATAACAATAAGTCTAGTATGGCTGAAAGGACTGATCTGAGGGTAATATTTATTAACATAAATGCATGTTCCTTCATTAGCAGGTTTTAAAACAGAATACAACTGGATATGAATTTGTACAAATTCATATTTGCATTTGTCAGAAAGATGGGCATACTCCAAAAGGTCTGGTCTGCAGATGGGTATTACATTTTAAGCTGCCAAACTCTAATGGCCAGGCATTGTAGGAAACCTTTTTAATACCTATCTTAGTTTTTGTACAATGCCAATGAATCTCCTTCCTCTACTTACTACTCTAAATTAGATCAAATTTAATATGGTTACATTCAGTTATTATTCTCAAAGCTAATAATAAAGAATTTGAAATGTATCTGAGCCACAGATATGAGAAAAATATAAAAACGAAAAACAATGTTTAATTAAGACCAATTAAAATGAAAGAAGAAAACTAGCACAGTATCTTTCATTTGATGTTCACTTAACACATAACATTGTCTAGAAGCATTGGAAAAAGACATTTTGGGGTAAAATATGTATTTCAGCAGGCATGTATAAAACCCTGTTATACAGTTTTCAGTAAATGAGGACAGTGTTTTAGCAACTGAACTGTGACTGATAAAATATTCAAATTTGAATAAGTTGTAGGAAGAAAAAAAACCAAAAAAGTGTAGAATTCATTTTATTCCCTTCCACAATGGGACTTTGAAGAGTTAATTACTTTATCAAAAAGTCACAGTGGTCTATCTACCTGAAATTTTTTTACCCCATCATTCCAAGTGGCTCAAAGTATTGGGTAGTCCACATTTTGTACTGAACCCATATCATGTGTTCTAGTACCTCCCAAATTTTGCCCCATTCACCCAATATCCCCAAATTCACTCTCATCAGAGCAACTGGAGACCCTAAAAAGAAAAGAAAATAAAGTAGTGATATTGGGCCATTAATTCGAGGGCGGAATAAAAGAGTCAGAGACATAGTAGGAGTAGTGTTCAGAGTGAATAGCAACAAACCTAGAGATCCTTACTCCTAGGGAAAGAACAAATACACGACCCACATATAGTTTAACTGAATCATTTCTGTCATTAATTTCCCCAGACTCCCACACAGATGCATAAGCCATGCTATAGTTTAAACACTTGTGTTTCCCCACCCCCTCAAATTCATATGTTGAAATCTTTGAATTGAATTAGTATTCTTATAAAAGACACTCTACAAAAATTCTTCACTCTTTCCACCAGGTGAGGACACACAAAGAAGGCACCATTTACAAACCTGGAAGAAAGCCTCACCAGAATACAACCATTCTGGCACCATGATCTTGAACTTCCAGCCTCCAGAGCTATTAGAAATAAATTTATGCTTTTGTTTTTTAAAGATTAGTTATTTATTTATTTGAGATAAAGAGAGGGAGAGAGTGTGTGCCCAGGCAGGAAGAGGCGCAGAGGGAGAGGGAGAAGCAGACTCCCCACTCAGGATCCCCAGTGCGGGGCTCAATCCCAGCACCCTGGGATCATGACCTGAGGCTAAGGCAGATGCTCAAACAACTGAACCACCTAGTTGTCTTTAAATTTATGTTGTTTACAAGGCACTCAGACTGTGGTGATTGTTATAGCACCCAAATGGACTAATACAGGCAACAAAGTAAACTATTAGCTTTCTGGGACCTTTCAGATTTATGAAAACCTGCATTCATTTTAATGTAGTACTTATTTATATATATGTTGAGCTTGATAATATCAGAACTGAGTTCCTTGAATTCCCAAATAGAGATTCATTTCATTCTTTAGAGAAGGCTTAAGGCCCTGTTAAAGACTCTGAGCACTATTCATTATGCCACAGATTTTCAGTGTGGTAAAGAGAGCTCATGCATTAGAGAAAACTGAAGGCTTGTTAAAATTTATATAAGTGAGATATACCCCCATGTTAATTAATCAAATCAGTGGGATGGGGCCAAGGCACCTACATTTTAGAAAGCTATCTTGGTGGTGCTGACACAGTAAAATGTGACTATATCTTCTTGGCAATTGGAGGAGAGTAAGTAGAATGCTCCTATCCAGGTTCTGGGTTTGATACGAAATAAAAATTGGAATGGGGAGAAATGAGAATCATTGAGATCAGTTAAGGGCCAATTTCAATTTTCCAGTTGAGAGATGAGGGTTTGAACATTCAGAGGTAGAAACAACAACGTTTTGTAAAGTGATTTGACCATGGTTCAAATTTACATAGAAAGAAAACTGGATTAAAGTATCTGATTACATGTAGTAGTGTCTCTATACAGCAGAATAAGGAAGAATTCTTCAACTAAATACCTCTCTGAGGCATACATCACTTTAAATACAATAACAATTGCATTTTAACTTTTTCTTTCTTTTTTTCTTCCTTTTCTTTTAAGAAAGAGAAGCATCAAGTGGTGGAAGAGGAGCAGAGGGAAAGGGAGAGAAAGAATCATAAGCAGGCTCCATGCCTATCACAGAGCAGAAGCAGGGCTCAATTTCAAGACCCTGAGATCATGACGTGAGATGAAATCAAGAGCTCACCACTTAACCATCTGAACCACCCAGGCATCCCACAATGACAATTGCATTTAAAGTACAATATCAGGTCCAAATCAAAGTATTTGAGGCAAGAGATATTAAATTCCACCTTTCCATAATGTATATTGATGACAGGATTATGTATACACATAACAAGTAAAAGTAAACAGGACACAAGTAAAATGTCCATTTTCTCTACTATTACTACCAATTTTGATTTTAAGAAATTACTAAAGACATGTTGAGTAGTCTAAGGTTCATATATACCCTTAAAATCCTTTTCAGGTGGGGCACCTGAATGGCTCAGTGGGTTAAAGCCTCTGCCTTCGGCTCGGGTCATGATCCCAGGGTCCTGGGATTGAGCCCCACATCGGGCTCTCTGCTCGGCAGGGAGCCTGCTTCCTCCTCTCTCTCTCTCTCTCTCTGTCTGCCTCTCTGCCTACTTGTGATCTCTGTCTGTCAAATAAATAAATAAAATCTTTAAAAAAAAATCCTTTTCAGGTGACAGCATACTCACATTAAAGACAAAAATTTATTTATTTTTTAAAAGGATTTTATTTATTATTTTTTTCCATTTTATTTATTTTTTCAGCGTAACAGTATTCATTGTTTTTGCACAACACCCAGTGCTTCATGCAAAACGTGCCCTCCCCATTACCCACCACCAGTTCCCCCAACTTTTATTTTTATTTATTTTTTAAGATTTTTAATTTAATTTATTTATTTTATTTGAGGTGGGGAAGGGCAGAGGGAAGAGAGAGAATCTTCAGCAGACTCCATGCTGTGCATGGAGCGCTACTTGGGGCTTGATCTCATGCCCCCGAGTTTATGATGGGAGCTAGGACCAAGAGCTGGATGCTCAAGCTACTGAGCCACCCAGGCAGAGCTGAAGACAAAAAAATTTTTTTAAAGATTTTATTTACTTATTTGACAGACAGAGATCACAAGCAGGCAGAGAGAGAAGAGAAATCAGGCTCCCCGTGGAGCAGAGAGCCCGATGTGGGGCTCAATCCCAGGACCCTGGGATCATGACCTGAGCTGAAGGCAGAGGCTTTAACCCACTGAGCCACCCAGGTGCTCTAAAGACAAAAATTTTAAACTAAAGTACTACGATAATGGACTAGCTAAAACTTTCTTAGAATTAAGATCATTGGACTTCTTTAGAGGAAAACATATATTATTACAGCTGTGTAAATTTCTACTTTTAATCCTAATCTCTTATATTTTACATACATTATAGAAAGAGAGGTAGGAGAGAAGGGCTGTTGCTGACAACAAAACCACTGCCAGTACTAGACCTCAAGTGGTACTACCTAAAATCTATTAAAGAATGCCCTTTATTTGCGTCCAGTCCCATTTGTCTGAAATAATCATTTTCCTAAAATCTAATTGTGGCAGTGATGAATTTTGCCATTTCTCCTTCAAGACATGGAATCACTCCCCTGAACACTCATTCTTGGCCAAGGCCCTAATACCTACAGATTGTCTTCCCTCATGCCAGATTTTCCCTGCTTATTTGGTTCTCCAAATGTCACCATTCCCTGACTCCCCTAATGCTATGGTCAGATGACCTGTCAAGGTAAATTGTTATTACATGTTGGATCTCCCTGTTGCCAACTGCCATATTAGACTCTCCCCCTTCTTTAAACAAGGTTTGCTGAGGGACTGGGTGTTCTTTGGAGAATTTTTCCTGCTAAATGAGAATTTCAGGTTTCAAAGCTAATAATAATAAGTTGATTTATTTATTTTCCTTTTATGGACATATATACATTAGCTTATTTAAATCATAAACAACCAGATATTGTAGGTACTTTTATTCTGAAATTATAGATGAGAATACTAATACAGAATTTTAAAAGTTGGTATAGCAGAACTAAGAAATGGTCTAATTTCAGCTTCCTCTACTCAGTTTAATTCCATTATGGCAATTGAGGCATCCTCATCTTGTCACAAGATGTGATGGACAGTTGTTAAACCTAAAGTTTAATATCAACAGTCATTCCTAACATGAAACACACACACACACACACACACACACACACACACACACACACACAGAGGCTTTCCTGAGTTCTTCATTGGGGAGGGGAGGTGAACCATAAGAGACTATGGACTCTGAAAAACAACCTGAGGGTTTTGAAGGGTCAGGGGTGGGAGGTTGGGGGAACAGGTGGTGGGTAATGGGGAGGGCACGTTTTGCATGGAGCACTGGGTGTTGTGCAAAAAGAATGAATACTGTTACACTGAAAAAATAAATAAAATGGAAAAAAAATACCAATCAGAACAGTGATCGCAGCACATATACTAAAACTGGAATGATACAGAACACACAAACAGCCTTTATTACAGTATGAAAATCGGGGCCTCATTGCTTTTTTATCTTGACATTTTATTGAATGAGTTCAGTTTAAGACTTAGTCAATTCCTGGGTGCCTGGGTGGCTCAGTTGGTTAGGTGTCTGACTTCAGCTCAAGCCATTATCTCAGGGTCCTGGAATGGAGCCCATCTATCAGCAGAGAGTCTGCTTGTCTCTCTCCTTCTCTTTCTGCCCTTTACCACCATGGTCTCCCTATTTCTCTCTCTCCCTCTCTCTCTCGCTCTCAAAAAAATAAAAAAGAGAAAGAGAGAGAGAGAGACTTAATTCCTGGGGAAACAACACAAGACCTGGTTAAATAACAGAACTCTCAAGAATGATCCTATTGTATAACTGCCATGAATTACAAAGATACCTAAAAAGATCTTACCCATATGCAGATAGGAATACAGGTCTCCAATTAAAAGTGAATGCATATGTTAACAATACATAATAAATTTGGATGGGCTCAAAGAAAAAATTGACATTGGTATGCATGTGTATGTGGAGAAAAAGGGTTTTTATCTTCTTCTAAAACCAAACTAAACTAAACTCAGAGGCCTCACTTAATTTGAATCCCACTTCAGAGAATGACCTTTCTAGTTTTGCATTCTTTTACACTTCCCCTGCTGTGTCACAGCTATATCTTACCACTCCACATCCTATCATTGCTATTTGTTTGACCCAGTTATTTTGCATGGCTTTTCTTTGTGAAGTAAACAATACCCATTATTGTCATTTTTCAGCAATATCTACAAAGATGCTTTGTAGCTGATAGGTTATAGTACTTCTAGATAAAGTTTTCTCAAGAGTGTCACTGTTGACATTTGTGGCCAGATAATTCTTTATTGTGAAGTGTCATCCTATATGTTGTAAATATTTATTTAGCATCATTGGTGGCTTCTCCCCACTACGTGACAAATAATACCTCACCCTCCCATTTGTGATAACCAAAAATGTGTCCAGATATTGCCAAGTGTTCCCTAAAGGAAAATATCACTCTCAGTTGAGTAATACTGCTCTTAGTAGAAAATTAATTAGTTATCCACATTTCTTAAATTACTCCCTCAACAAATTCACCCTCCCTTCTAATGGAATAATTTATTATCTATGGTCTAATACTGGGTTGCTGCTTGGAAATTTCAAGTAGAGTTAAAGCATGGAAACTTTGCTATTCTGTGGAGTGAATCTTAGCAATTAATTTAACTTGGGTTTTAAATGAAGTCATGAATATTAATTTGAGTGTTTATTCTATGTTCCCAGACATAGAAATACACATACACACAAACACATACACAATTAATAAATATATGGTTTATGTCTTCTGTCTGCCTGACCACATCTCCATTCATGAATCATACATATGATTCAAAAACAATTATTTAATATATTAAAATATATAGAATAAGATATTTTTCTCTGATTCATTTATTTCTCTCCTTATCCTTTTCTCTGACAAATACTTTCTTAAGGTTCAACTGTAGCAGGGGTGGAAAAGGGAGTTCTTTATGGAGAACTCATTCATCTGCTAAACCCAGCAGCATAAATTTGATCTCATAATTAGTATTCAACTCGGCATCTTGGAAAGAAACCAGTGTTACAGCCAAGAGGTGGTTTAAATCACATAAATCATAGATCAATGGCAAAATTCAAAGCACTGGATAGATTATAAAAGTAAAGCTTTAGTTAAAAATAGATTAACTGTTTGCCTGCAGGAATTCTCAAATCCTCTGAAATACATAAAACAAATAAAATTAGATCTAATCATTTTTGGTAACATATGCATATAAGTCAAAATGTACTTTCCTTTCACAGCCACATTGATGTTTTGGAAATGCAGAAATGTAAATGTATTCTTGTACCATGAAAATATTTCACATTTCTAAGACTTTAATTGTGCATGATATTTTAAGAACCAAAAAAACACATGTGTTATAGTAGTAACTACAATAATGATGTGAAACCTGTTTTACATTACTTTATGAGCATCAGAAATTTAGCTTAAAACTCAAACTAAAAAAATATGTTTCTATTTTCAAGGAAAAAATGGATACTTCCAGTCTAAATCTTGTAACTACTAGAGTTAGGTTTTGATGTTACAGTGAATAGAACTACTAAAAATGATAGGTTGTATGAGTTTGTTTTTTTTTTTTTTCCCTTTTTATTTATTTATTTATTTATTTTCAGCGTAACAGTATTCATTCTATTTGCACAACACCCAGTGCTCCATGCAAAACGTGCCCTCCCCATCACCCACCACCTGTTCCCCCAACCTCCCACCCCTGACCCTTCAAAACCCTCAGGTTGTTTTTCAGAGTCCATAGTCTCTTATGGTTCGCCTCCCCTCCCCAATGTCCATAGCCCGCTCCCCCTCTCCCAATCCCACCTCCCCCCAGCAACCCCCAGTTTGTTTTGTGAGATTAAGAGTCATTTATGGTTTGTCTCCCTCCCAATCCCATCTTGTTTCATGTATGAGTTTTATAATACAACATCATACCATTACCAAATAATCTTCCGAGTAACTCTTTCCCTTTATTCTTCTTTTAAAATTCATAATCTTTCAAAAGTATGCAAAAGTGACTTATAATCATTTAAACATATGCATCTTTTATTCCTGACACTGAGAAACACAACCACAGTAAAAACGGAAAGTTTTTCACATACAATTTCAGACCACCATCAACACCAAAAATCAAATAGGTAAAATGAAGACAGTTTAGACACATAACCTTGTTACTTTAAATACTTCTTCTTGGAGTAAGTAAATTAACTTGAAGATTATATTTGCTGGAAAAATGATCAGATATAATGAAAGAAACCAACATTATGAAATTGAATTTTACAAATGTCATTTCAAAGGAAAATATTTCTGGTATGTACCAATTGCAGAAGTAATATCAGCATATTAAAAACATCTTTGTGTTAAAATGAAGACAGCATATAAGTTATTTCACTGTGTTTCCTCTCAAGTTTTTTTAAAGATTTTATTTATTTATTTACTTATCAGAAAGAGAGAGAAAGCAAGAAAGAACACAAGCAGGGAGAGTTGCAGGCAGAAGGAGAAGTAGGCTCCCCATTGGGCAGAACTCAATCCCAGGGCCCTGGGATCAAGACCTGAGCCTAAGGCAGATGCTTTACTGACTGAGCTACTCAGGTATCCTATCTCCTCTCAAGTTTTATACATGTGAAACATTCTCTTGGTTCTACTTTATGAGTAAAATGCAAATATCTTCAGGTCATAATCATATTACTAAACAAGGTAAATAAAGGTCTTTGGCAGTAGGGTTTTTTGTGTGCATTTTAAAAATACAAACTCAAAACAAATTTTTTTTATTTTAAAGTGTTGCTATTAATGGCTATGTGAAAATGTCTACCGGTTAAAATTGGTTAAGAAAACATGTTAACAACTATCTACTGCTTACTATATATTATTCGCTACTTATTCAATTTAGATTAAGTTCTACATTCATAAATTTCTGAAAGAATCATGTGAAATTCAGAGTATATCCCTGATGTTTGGGTTGGTTAATGTAAATTTATAATTAATAAATAAAAATAGGATAAATAATTAAATATGATACTGTATTGGGTTTTGGAGGGGGATTCAAAATCTCTGAGCCTGCCTATGGTTAACTTATTCTAAATTATATCAGTTTCCACTCGGTATATAGTAATCAAAACCTTGAAATTGTCTAAAAGTAAAATTTTTATAAATAAAGTCATTATATTAAAAAACCTTCATTGCATCACTACAGATCCACTTAAAACATATTAAATATCCATAGGGTGCTTAACTGTGTTCCATCAATGGGTTACAAATCACAAAATCTTCTTTCAATAGTTTTAGATGGTAATTTTTCAAAATCTTCATTGTATGTATTTAATGGACAATGAAAACAACAGACACACTCAAGTTCAAAAAACAAGAAATAATTTTCCAAAAATACAAGTAAGATCCAAAGGGGGAAAAGTCCACAATAGAAACTACTATATCAGGATGTAAACAGACATTCAAAATTGGCATTTGAAATATTTTTCAACCATTAGAAATGAATATTCTGACATACGTTTACAGCCCTTGAGTCTTCCTTCTGCACAATTTATAAAAAGCAAAAGGATGCCACATTACCTTCAGTATACACTTGATGAAACATGGGAGACATTAAATGAATGAAGCAAGAAATGTAAGCATGAAAATTTATCATTTTATCCAGTGATACCATTACATAAATTTCTAAGTCACATTTTTCATTCAAAATGGAAATAACTAAAAAAATAATGGAAATATATAATTGAGAAGTTTTTTCAAAGAGATTCAGACTCACAAATATGTATGCATTTTAATGAGTCAAGAAAACAAATGTTTTATAAGAAAAAATAAGAGAAAAGAGTTTGGGAAACTATCAGATCTGTTGCAAACTAATGGAATTTTTAAATACCACCTAATGCAAATCACACTCTATAGCTAGTCATAAGATTAAAAGCTTTTCAAATTGCTATCTTGGGAAATTTCTTTCAAGCAAATTACTACAAAGCCTTGTTTTAGTATGTTCCCCTACTGTGCTTCCCAGTGTTTTTTTAATAAGGAAAGTTATCCATCCATAGAGGTCTATTCTGTTCTCCACGCTTCAGTGTCTAGTGGCAGGCAGATACAGTAGATGCTCGGATGTTTGACTCCTTAATTTTCACTCCATAATGTTGGTTCCTGTTTTTGCTGACTGACACATGTGTCTTCATGGTTGTTTAATTATGAGGGGAGACAGATTTTCTCCACACCATAAACTACCCCCTTTCTAGTCACCCTCAACCAAAACAATACATAATCTGAGGTGTCTCTATGTAAATAAGGTAATAGATGGTGGGTGTAATCATAACAAAAAATCTGAACTCTACAATTCAAATTATTTAAAAACAAAAGACAAACTTAATTACATAGGATCAAATTACTTTATTATTAATATATGAAAAGTAAACATCAGAAGTTAGTTAAAAAGTCTAATTACAATTTTCATTTTACATTTTCAAATTTGCAAGACAGACATCGAAAAAAGATAATTGAAAAAATTTTATGAAGGACTCGGTGTCTTATCAAAATTTGTTTTCATACCATAGAAAGATAAATTGCAAGGATGAAACAGAGAAAGAAAAATATTATTTTTAGCACATAAAGATCTCTTTGTTATTTTTTTTCCATTTTATTTATTTTTTCAGCGTAACAGTATTCCTTGTTTTTGCACAACACCCAGTGCTCCATGCAATACGTGCCCTCCCTATTACCCACCACCTGTTCCCCCAACCTCCCACCCCTGACCCTTCAAAACCCTCAGGTTGTTTTTCAGAGTCCATAGTCTCTTATGGTTCGCCTCCCCTTCCAAATTTTTTTTTAAATAAACATATAATGTATTTTTATCCCCAGGGGTACAGGTCTGTGAATCGCCAGGTTTACACACTTCACAGCACTCACGATAGCACATACCCTCCCCAATGTCCATAGCCCCCTCCCCCTCTCCCAATCCCACCTCCCCCTGGCAACCCCCAGTTTGTTTTGTGAGATTAAGAGTCTCTTTGTTATTTTGAAGTTAAAATATCAATTATCTCTTTTTGGGGAAAAAAAGACATAGACCTCTTTGATTAAACAAAATCATAAAATGATTTTTTTTCCAAATTTTGTTTGAAAAACAAGCAAATATATACTCACAAATAAGGAGATAACCTAGTGGGCATTACACTTTCTAGGCAACCAGTTATGGATTTGGCTATTCTCAGATTAGTTTATTCTGTCCTTAGAGATACTTTGTATTATTGTATAACAAAAACTAATTTCTTGAAAATCCTAAATTCTTTCATTTTATTGACTTGTGTGTGGTTTTTAAAAACCCAGGTATGGTCATCAGGTCTGGGGCAAGTATTCTTCTGACCAATTTTTTCTCACTACCAAGATTAGTTACATCAAGAAAATGTGTACTTTTTCTCACTTAAAAAGTTCTTTAGAATTGATGGCATAGATTTTGTTTTTTGTTTTTTTTTTAAAGACTCCTTTCATTCATTTGACAGACAGAGATCACAAGTAGTCAGAGAAGCAGGAAGAGAGAAGAGGAAGCAGGCTCCCTGCCAAGTAGAAAGCCCAATGTGGGGCTTGATCCCAGGACCCTGGGATCATGACCCGAGCCGGAGGCAGTGGCTTTAACCCACTGAGCCACCCAGGTGCCCCGATGGCATAGATTTTGCAAAAAGATGCCTGAAAACTGTAAAGTTCTATACAAATTCAGAAAATTTACATGCTGTTTTATCAATTGTTTGTAAAATACTTCTGCGTCTCCCCACATAGCATAACCACAAAAGAGTATACACTGACTCAAAAAAAGATTTCTTCATAATAAAAAGCAATAAAGTGCATAAATTTCTGTAACTGATTTTTATAATGAATAGTGACAGAAACACTTGCTTAATAAGAATGTTTTTTAAAAAGATGCTTACATTGAAAAATCATCAATAGATTCTATATTTTATTTTTTAAATTTAATTTTTGCAGTGTTCCAAAATTCATTGTTTATTCTATATTTTAATGTTTCAAATATCAAGTAAATTACAAGGATTTTTAATTATAGTGATAGAATTTCACATGCAATGAACTTAAAATTGGTAGATAAAAATGAGATTATACAAAGACTAGTGATACAGTGTCACCAGTATTGGGGTGTGCTGCATCCTTGACAACAGAACGGAGGTTGTTTTTAACACTACTATTTTAGGGGCACCTGGGTGGCTCAGTGGGTTAAGCCTTCTGCCTTCAGCTCAGGTCATGGTCTCAGGGTCCTGGGATTGATCCCCACATTGGGCTCTCTGCTCAGCAGGGAGCCCATTTCCCCTCTTTCTCTGCCTGCCTCTCTGCCTACTTTTGATCTCTGTCTGTCAAATAAATAAATAAAATCTTTAAAAGAATACTATTATTTTATATACTCACAGCTGAATACTAAACTAATGTAGCAATACTGAGAAAAATCAAGTTTCAGATTTGAAGCCACTGAACTTACATGCACTATGAATAGAGCTGCAAATATAAAAAGGAATAGAAAAACTAACATTGTAGCTTGAAAATCTTTCAGATCATTATTTCAAAATTTATATAGTTGAGTTGTCAAATACTCAAGGAATAATTATTGATGCAAAAACAAAGTCAGAAAAAGGAACATTTTCCTGCTAGTTTGTTTTTGAGAACCTAATCAGCAAACTAAGAGCTTATTTAATTTTCCTCTGTAGTGAAACTGATGATGATTTCTTTCAAATAACTATTGACTCAATAGATTATCATCTGATCTAGCCTTTCAAAAAAGGTAGAGAATGAGGGAAGCAAAATGAAACTATATATCTCTTTTATTGATTTTATTAAGTAAAGTGTAGCTGCCTTGAAAAGCAAACAAAAACAGAAATACAGTATTCAAGTTTCAGATTCCTCATTTCCCTTGTTTTAAAGGTGATACTCTATTACTATATATAAATAGATGATAATAATAGATGAGAGATAGGTGATACAGAGATAGATGATAGATAATAGAAATAGAGGGAATGGGAGAGAGAGAAGATGCCTATGAATGCCTTGGCTGAAGCAATCCAATTTGGACCCAAAGTACCCAGGTGGCAGTAACTTAGTAGAATCCGTGACTAAACTTGGTTGCCTTATGATGGAGGCTCTAATTGCATTCCTGTTAATCTTGCCATTTTCTCAGAAACCAAGAGAAATTTCTATATATGTCTTTCCTATGTAGTATCTCCCTTTTCTTCTCTAATGGAATGATTTCCCTATCTATACACAGGAGTGTGAAATATAAATTAGGGCTAATTCCATCCATTATAAGGTTTAAAAAAAGGGACTTAGAAATTGGTCAACTAAATGAAAAAAAAATCTACTATCAAACTATAAAACCCAATACAAATAGAAATACACATACATAGTATGAAGTAAGGCTTGAATTATGCAGTATAGAGAAGTGCTTCCAAATAAAAATATCACAAATTAGTCCAAAAACTTAAATGTTTAGATCTAAGATTTCTTTCAACCCCGTCTACCTTAATAACCATTATACTGCTATATTTAGTAATAAATTTAGATTGCACTGGTATATGAAATAATTTGAAATGTGGAATGTTTGTCTCAAGTCAAGTATCGACTGAATCTGAAGTTATCCCTTTTTTCTTTCACTTTGTTTTAGTAAATCCTCAGTGTCTGGTTTTGCCAATTACGAGAACTCAGGCAAAGAAAGTTATTGCTGAGTTAAAAGTGAGCTGTCTTGCCTGGTAATTTACATTGATTAACTATTATTGATAATTGCCCAACTTTCTTCTTTATTACTATACTAGCATGGTTAAATTGTCCTACAGATTTGGCTATCTGCATTAAGTTATTCATATTCTCTCCTTCAAATAATAAATGTTTACCAAGTATTTATTTGTGTGTCAGGTAAGTTATCAGCTGCTGAACTTTCTAATAGGAAGCAGTGCAGTATAGTGTCATGGATTCTAGTGTAAAACTGCCTGAGTTCAAAATCCAGTTCACTTAATAGAGTAATGTGGCCTTAGGTGAGTTGTTTGTCCTCTGTGTCTGTTTTCTCATCTGTAAAATGGGAATGATACTACTTATACATAGGACGTGTAAAGATTAACTTAGGTAATTGAAGTAAAGCACTGAGCCTAAGAACTGTCATATAAAAGATGCTAAATAGTGTTTTTTAGCATAAATTTTCTTCATCCAGATGAATCACCAATGAACCATGTAAAGATTAGAACTATAGTCCAAAGATGAAAAAGACTGCAACCTTAATTAAAACTCTAATTCAGGACAGAAAGTGATAACCAAATACAAATGGAATATGGGGCACCTGGGTGGCTCAGTGAGTTAAGCCTCTGCCTTCAGCTCAGGTCATGGTATCAGGGTCCTGGGATCTAGCCCCACATCATGCTCTGTGCTCAGCAGGGAGCCTGCTTCCCCCTGTCTCTGCCTGCTGCTCTGCCTACTTGTGATCTCTCTCTTTCTCTGTTGAATAAATAAATAAAATCTTCTTTTAAAAAGGAGGAATATGGGGGCGCCTGGGTGGCTCAGTGGATTAAGCTGCTGCCTTCAGCTCAGGTCATGATCTCAGGGTCCTGGGATCGAGCCCCGCATCGGGCTCTCTGCTCCGCAGGGAGCCTGCTTCCTCCTCTCTCTCTGCCTGCCTCTCTGCCTACTTGTGATCTCTGTCTGTCAAATAAATAAATAAACTCTAAAAAGGAGGAATATGAAGCTCCCAAATATGAGTTGCCCTAGCAATAGTAGATTCAGGTGGCTTATGATTTCAACTTCTGAATCCAACTACTATTTATGACTGAAGAACACTACCTTGAAAACCAAGAAGAAGCCTAAATTATAACATTTGATTGTCAATATGTTAAATTACTACATGGCTATTTTATTATAACCAACTATACTCCTGTTTTCACTTAAAAGTTAATTTTGTCTGTTTGTATGTGTTTTATACTATTTCTTACCCACCCACCTAATTTATATTTTCCTTTCTTTAATTTACTTTTCAAGACATATCTCCTATAGGGTCTTTTCTTCTCACTAGATTTTCCTATTCTTTATCAGATAAAGTCTTACCACTTTATTCTACCTCAATGTATCATTGGATTGAATTATGCAAAAATAGTTTTTCCAGTTATAATGATATTAGTAGCTAATATTCATGGAGTACTTACTGTGTGCCAGTGCCATTGTTAAATAATTTACAATTATCTTACTTAATATTTATAATACCGCTATGCAATATGTGCTATTATTCTCATACTCATTTTTTGGAAGAGGAAATTGAGGGTCAGAAATGACTAGTGACTATACCTTTAGTGTAGAAAACATTTTTAGCAATTAATAATTTTTACGTGTCCCAATATGATGAACTTCCCTTGTGAAGTCTTAACAAATGCTTAAAGAGTGGCAATACCTTTGCTATTATCTTTTTTCTTTTTTTAATTTTCTTCCCCAAGTTCTATTTAAATTACACCTAGTTAACATATAGTGGAATATTAGTTTCAAGTATCTTTTTTTAGTTTTTTTTTAATATCCTTGTCTATATCCTGTTGCTTATACTAGACCAAATAATTTTTCATATTGCCAAGATTAATAATTTTTTAAACTTCTGGTTTGTTTATGAGTTCTCAAACCATGTATTAGGCTAAGGAGAAGATCATGAATAGGAAGACCAATATATCAGATTCTGAAGACATCCAAGTTTATCTTACAGGACACCAAACATCTGTGTCATTTAAGTAATTCAATCAATCCTCAAAATATTTTATAACGGCAGCCAGTATAATGTCTCACCATGAACAAGACACATGGTTTACAGATATTAGTGTGATTATGAAGATAGTGGGGCAAAATAACTGAAATTAGAACTGTTTTTGGAAACCCAGAGCATATGGTCACTATATCTATATAAAAGAGCAGGGAGCCTGACTAGATGCAGGACTCAATCCCAGGACCCTGGGATCATGACCCGAGTGGAAGGGAGACACTTAACCAACTGAGCCACCCAGGCATCCATGGTCTCAGTTTTCTATCCAGAAAATAGTCAGGTTGGCACACATGGTCTTTAAGGGTCTTTTCCTCTATTATAGCACCCTATTATTTACTTCTCGGAACATCATATATCTATGCATCATTGACAGCTAATCAAAGCCACAAAAAATGTTCAAAATTGACCACCTTCTTCCACACCATTATACTGACATAAAATCTCTGTTGAGCAAGCATTTTGACCAGGCTGTATCATTCACTAGTGCTGAAACCATTTGTTTCAACAGGCATTTATAGGAAGAGTTTCTAACACTGAATGGTACTACCTAAACCTTCCAGTCACATGTATTTTCAAAGTTTTGGTTTGAATTAATATAATATTATGTACTATTAGTGCCTGGGGTGTAACTTCTTTCCAGTCACAACATATCTCTGTCAGAGTTCAGAAAGTGGAAATGAAAAATGTAAATATTTTAATGTGTGTAGTATTAGCCAAAGAGCAATATGATTATAAACATAAGAAATTATATTATTTTATGCTAGAAAAATAAATTGAAAGCCTAAAGACATACCCCATTGCATACTCTGCACATATTTGTTTTGACTCTCTCAAGTTTCTTAAAATATGTATTAATTGCAATTAGTTCTGCACCCTAGGTTCCCCACTGTTCCTTTCTTCTTTAGGAAAAAAAAATAGCAGCTTCTCTTGCTCTCCACCTACCTCTAGTAACAAATTAATCAGTCACTGGGAGTCAAGAAGGATTTTAATTTTCCATTTTGAAGGGCTTCAACCCATGGAAATAGCACTTTAGACTGTTGCCAGGGGGAAACCAAAACCCAAGAAAATAAAAGAAGACATAGAGGCTGGATAAAAGGCTTTAGTTTTTGCTAAATGGCCCAAGGTGGCACAACATTTGACCTTCTGATGACCCCACTGAGGACAGATGGTTGTGAGTAAAGGCATCTTCTATCTATATACTCTTTCCACATTCATATTTCTAAATGAGCACCATGAAGAAATTCCATTATTGTTAATGTTATTTTTCGAGATCTAAATTTCAGATAATACCCATCCTTCCACTTGATCAGTTCTACAAAAAAGAAATTTGAAGCAGGAAGCTGGTGAGCTCATTTTCCAGTTCAGAAATTCATAAAAGAAATTAGCCCTTAGTTAGGTAGAGTATTTTACTGTAAATTAATTTTAGATACTGTAAGAAATGACCTCAGATATTGCCCCATCTATTTCTTTTGATGACAGTCTTGATATTTGAAGTTGCTCTTCCAATTTTGCCAGCTGAAGGAGAAGAGTTTCTTCTTGGAGAGTTCAAAAAAGAATCTAAACCCCCAAAAATATTGTCATTAGCTTTCCAAAAGGCATGAAAATTCATTAGGGCTTCCTCCTTCCATCTGGGTAAAACTTGGGATGTGCATATAATTAAAACACTGCCAAGAATCTAAAACTATATATTTTTGTTAAGTTTCAAACATATTTGTAAAACACTTTTTGTACTGACTATCCAGTCAGTCTTTTTAGAACATGAAAAAATCTTTAAGGATGCAAATGTATTCCTTTTTGTTAATACAGTAAAAATGTAAATGTGAAAAAAGCAAAATAGAAAAAGAATGTATGGCAAAACCTTGGAATGGGAAGTTAATTGTTCTGTTATTTCATCTGTGGCTAGTTTTGTTGGCTAAATCATGACATTAAGGAGACTATGGGAGTAAGTCTTATCTCCATGAGGGTCAATTAACATCACTTCTTTTCAATAACACAAATTGCAACCATTGCCTTAGTGAAACAAAAGTGAACACCTAATTTTATCACAAAGGAAACCAGATGAGTGTGACGATCTCAGTGCAAACTTGGGCCCATGACTGAAAACTGTTTTTAAAGGGCAAGCTCTCCCAATACCTCTCCATGTACAAAAGCCAGCATAAATAAGAAGAGACAAACAATTAACATATGTGCAACATATTTTTGTTTATAAAGCATATTCATATATTTTGGTATTTGATCCTCACAACTATTCTATAAGGGAAGTTATTACCTTCATTCTACAGAGAAGGAAACATTTGCTATACATTTTTGGACTATGATGAGCCTTACTAAGTCTGAGAAGTAAAAAGAATTTCAAAGCTTTAGGTACTAAAAGGAATAAAAATACCTTTGCAGCTTTGAAGCAGTTTACACAGTAGTAACATTTTATTTTTTTAAAGATTTTATTTATTTATTTGACAGACAGAGATCACAAGTAGGCAGAGAGGCAGGCAGAGAGAGAGAGAGAGGAGGAAGCAGGCTCCCCGCTGAGCAGAGAGCCCCATGCAGGGCTCGATCCCAGGACCCCGAGATCATGACCGGAGCTGAAGGCAGAAGCTTTTACCCACTGAGCCACCCAGGCACCCCGCAACATTTTATTTTTTATAGGATTTATATAAAAAGGTAAAAGTAAAGTTAGCTTAAATTACAAGCATTTCCTTTAAAATCATCAATAAAACTAAGACTAGAGTGAGGTTTCCACTCTGATTTTGTGGAGAGCTGCTACAATTTACCACTATATATAGCTACTTCAATTTACCACTGTGTGTGTACACACACACACACAGACACACACACATATATATATCCAAAATATATATATTCAAAATGCAATATTGAAACCTCTCAGTCAGATAAGGCTTAAAAATTATTTATTCCCATTCTAACACTCACAATAACTATGAAGTAAATATTATTTGCTGTATTTTTATAGATAAGGAAAAAAAAAACTCAGGGATTTTGTGACTTGCCCATTTAGGTACAAAATGCATCTGCATTTAGAATTACACAAAATATCTATAAATAATGAAACCACTTCTCAGACAACACTAAATTATCCATCAAGGAAGAACTACTCTGGTTCTTAGTTCCACTTTGACTCACCCATAATTCCATAGAGCCAGCCTAAATTATAATAGTTACCATAAGTAGGCAGAAGGAACTCTTAGATTCTTTTCTTACCCCAATTTTTGACCAGTCTTCCCTTCTGTATATGCTGTAGTTCTCACAATACATATATACCAAGTAATGCCTTTTCTGTTTGTCTAAGATTAATAGAGTATTTACTTTCTCACCCCAAAGTTAAAAAATGAGTTACAAAACCATGTTGGGAGCAGAACAAACAACTGGGCAGTTTTTCCTAGGCCATTTTTTTGGTTACTAAATTAATAGACTGTTTAAATTAACAAATGCCCAGATTTTTTGTTTTGTTTTTCTTTTTGTGTGTGTGTGTCACAATTTTTTAAAATTCCATTCTGTCATGACACTTCACTTTTACTGCCATCTTCTAGGTGACATAACAAAGGATTTTGTGTATGGAAAATAAATATTTTAGAAGTGTTAAAACAGTAGTCATCTCTATCTGTACAGCTCTTTACCTTCACTTTCTGCTACAAGGGGAAATATTAAAGAGAAAAACTAACAGATTTTTGTAGCAGAAGAAACTTGTCAACATTATAAAGGCAATGCCACTTTTTTCATTTACATAATTTTGTAGATCCAACAAAGTTTAAAATTCATCAGTTTTGCCTTACATGAAAGGCTTTCTGTTCAATAAAACTCTCTTATAATTCATTCTGATTAAATTTGCAAGGATCCACCAATATCTTCAGATATATTGCATTGCAGTTATCCATGTTAATATAGGAAATCTTCAGAAGACCTCATTAGACAATTAATACAATAACTGCTTATAACCTAACACTTTTAGAGAGTGGGAAAAAATTTGTTTTCAGATCTCCATGTTGATAATTATCAAAAAAAAAAAACTTTAGTCTTCTTCCTCTTCTTTTGGAGCAATATATTTGGTCAAAATCTTTAAAATTAATTTTATATAATCAATTGAAAAATGAAAAATGCTTTCCTACTTTAAGGAGGCTGTGTTAGGCATTAACAAAGTCAGGCAATTGATTCCATCTTATTAAGTCAAAGTAATATCAAAGTGATTGTTTAAAAAATTACATAAAGTTTTTTTTAAAGGTTTCATTTATTTATTTGACAGATAAAGATCACAAGTAGGCAGAGAGGCAGGCAGAGAGAGAGGAGGAAGCAGGCTCCCTGCTGAGCAGAGAGCCCAATGCAGGGCTCCATCCCAGGACCCTGAGATCATGACCCGAGCCAACAGCACAGGTTTTAACCCACTGAGCCACCCAGGTGCCCCTAAAAAAATTACATAGATTTAACAGAATTGCTTTTTAAAGAAGGAAACTCATCAACCTTAAAACATTTTTTGGCTTGCTTATTTATTTAGTTTTTATTTTTAACTGGAAAAAGTAGAATAACAGCAAAAAAGAGGGGTGAAATAATATTTAATCAGACATTTTTAACCACTGCAATAATATTTGAGGGTGTACATAGCTATCTACCTGAAAACTTTCTTAATAAGAGACTGTCCTTTTGGGGGGGAAGAAAATATTCTTAATATATGATATCCTGCCGCATAATAAAGTGCATTTTTGCTCACATCCTTAATTTCCAGTTATGTGTATGTAGAAAACAGTTACTGTCTATTTTCAGAAGTATATTCTGGGCCAATATATTTGACTTTAAAAAATCCATTACTTCCCCTTTAAAATTCCCTACAGATTTAAATAATTAAAATCATCTGTTTCTTGGAACACTGGAAAAAAATTTTTTAAAAAAATCATGTGTTTCAATTTTTTCCTAAAATTGATCTCCATTCCAACCCCAGAAAAGTAATTTAAATATTTCTACATCATATAACTAGTTTAATCCTCCTTATTTTTCAAAATTCTAGTTTGAGGCAGAACTAAAGGCAGAAAGCCAAATCATAATGATACAATGAAACAGTCATCAAATTTTATAAAAATTTATCTATGGATCCTAAATTTCAACACTGTGTGTGTGAGTATGCATGTCTACACACACTCTCAAGTGTGTGTTTGTTTGTAATAACTAAAAATTTACCAATGCCATTTATGCCATTTCACTCTCTCTTCCTTTGATTAACCTTCTGACCTCACTCCCTAAAACAATTTCAGATTATTTTATTTTCACTCAAATTCTTCAGTTAAGCAATTGAGTGCATTAAAAGTTGGTCATTAAAAAGGATTCTTCTGAAATATTTTTAATAATTTTCACAGACATTTGTTGTAAAAATAAAATTATTTCCCATAAATATAACAACTAGCTATGATTACTCAATTGGTAGGGCAACTTGGTTCACTGAGGATAGACATAAATTAAAGCAGTTCTGCAGTTTTAGTAATTTTTCCTGGGTCAGTGAAGTCAACATAAATGATACATAAGTATAAGGAGAGAAAGTTCATTATTATAATCATACAATATGGTTTGCTGCAACTGGGTTGGAGATAGAGATAGATATAGATATAGATAGATAAATAGTCATAATTAAAAGCAAATATTTGATATCCTCTAGGATTTTGATAGATTCCTGCCTCACACTGAGGTCTTTTTTTCCATTTTGAGTTTAATTTTGTGTATGGCATAAAAGAATGGCCGAGTTTCATTCTTCTAAACAAATTCTAGAGGAGAACATAGGAAGTAAGTCTTCAACATCAACCACATCAACTTCTTTTGAGACATATCTCCAATGGCAAAGGAAACAAAAGTGAAAATGAACTTTTGGGACTTCATCAAGATAAAAACCTTCACAGCAAAGGAAATAGTCAACAAAACAAAGAGGCAACCCATAGAATGGGAGAAGATAATCGCAAATGACACTACAGACAAAGGGCAGATATCCAAGATCTATAAAGAACTCCTCAAACTCAATACCCAAAAAGCAAATAATCAAGTCAAATGGGAAGAAGACATGAACATACACTTCTCAAAAGAAGACATACAAATGGATAGCAGACGTATGAAAAAATGTTCATCAATAGTAATCAGGGAAATAATCAAAGCCACATTGAGATACCACCTTACACCAGTTAGAATGGCCCAAATTAACAAGACAGTAAGCAATAAGTGTTGGAGAGGATGTGGAGAAAGGGGAACCTGCTTATACTGTCGGTGGAAATGCAAGTTGGTGCAGCCACTTTGGAGAACAGTGTGGAGATTCCTCAAAAATTTAAAAATAGAGCTTCCCTATGACCCTGCAATTGCACTACTTGGCATTTATTCCAAAGATACAGATGTAGTGAAAAAAAAAGGGGTCATATGTATCCCAGTGTTCATAGCAACAATGGCCATAGTCGCCAATCTGTGGAAAGAGGCAAGATGCCCTTTAACAGACAAATGGATTAAAAAACATGTGGTCCATCTATATAATGGAATATTATGAGCCATCAGAAAGGATGAATGCCCAACTTTTTTATCAACATGGATGGAACTGGAAGAGAGTATGCTGAGTGAAAACAGTCAAGCAGAAAAAGTCAATTATCATATGGTTTCACTTACTTGTGGAGAATAAGGAATAACATGGAGAATATTAGGAGAAGGAAAGGAAAAGTGAATTGGGGGAAACTGGAGGGGCAGATGAAGCATGAGACTGTAGCCTCTGAGAAATATACTGAGGGTTTTGGAAAGTTAGGGCATGGGGGACAAGTGAACCTGGTGATGAGTATTAAGGAGGGCATGTATTGCATAGAGCACTGGGTGTGGTGCATAATCAATGAATCATGGAACACTGAAAAATAAAATTAAATTTAAAAAATAAAAATAAATAAAAACAAATATTTTAATTTTCTTTATAAGTTTATTTACAAAATAAAATATCCCCAGCAACTTGCCAATATCCATAGAGAAAGAAAAAGGATATAGGAAAGGAGAAAGGATAGTCTTACACACCAAAAATAAAAATAAAAAGATCCTTTGAAAATAATTAAGAAGGTAAATCATCACATTCTATGATTTTCTAATATCCCTCTTATCCTTAACCCTCCTTTCATCTTTAAAAAATCACTTGGCCAAAGATATCATTCTACTTGTTAGTTGCAAGAGACAAAATAAAACTTTATACTGGAGAGACCAAGTTGTTACCACATTAACCAAAAATCATTCACCATCACTAATAGATAAACAACCACACAATATATGTCTTTTGATAAAATGTGCTAAGAATTATGCAGCAGCACGTATGCAATATTCTTTTCCAAAGTCTTATCCAGTATTTTGACCTAATTTTCAGTTTCAGGAAACAGTGTATAAATTAAATGCCACAAAAAAGTATCTAAATCCAGAAGATTGAACATTCTGTATAACTACAGTTCCCATCTCTTTAATAGCTCATTTGTAAAGAAAAAAAGGGAGGAGAGAGGGAGAGAGAGACGGAGAGATGTTAGTTTACTTATTTTATTTTTTTTAAGATTTTTTTTATTTGACAGAGAGAGATCACAAGTAGATAGAGAGGCAGGCAGAGAGAGAGAGAGAGAGGGATGCAGGTTCCCTGCTGAGCAGAGAGCCCGATGTGGGACTCGATCCCAGGACCCTGAGACCATGACCTGAGCCAAAGGCAGCAGCTTAACCTACTGAGCCACCCAGGCGCCCCGATGTTAGTTTATTTAAAAAAAAAATGCATGTTGTTTGATTGCATCCTGATCTGTCTAAGCTATAAAAACATTTTGTGGACAACAGCAGGATTTGAATATAGACTAAAAATTAAGTTATATTAAGGAATTTATTGTTAATTAAGTGTGATAATGACAGTTTTCTGATATAGAAAGATGTGCTTATTTTTCAGGGTAAAATATGATGTTTAAAATTATCTTTAAAATAGTTAAGAAAAGGGGTGCCTGGGTGGCTCAGTCAGTTAAGTGTCCAACCCTTGATTTCAACTTAGGTCATGATCTCACTGTCATGAGATCCAGCCCTGCATCAGGCTCTGTGCTCATTGGGGAGTCTGCTTGAGAGTCTCTCTACTCCCTCTCCCTCTGCTTCCCATGACTCACTGACTCACTGTCTTTCTCTAAAATAAATAATCTTTAAAAATATTAAGAAGGGGCACCTGGGTGGCTCAGTTGGTTAAGCGACTGCCTTCAGCTCAGGTCATGAGCCCAGAGTCCTGAGATTGAGTCCCACATCGGGCTCCCTGCTCCTTGAAGAGTCTGCTTCTCACTCTGACTTTCTCCCCTCTCATGCTCTCTCTCTCAAATAAATAAATAAAAAATCTTTAAAAAAATATTAAGAAAAAAGTCCATGAAACAAATATGGCAAAATATTAAGGGTCATTAAATCTTGGTAGTGGGTACATAGAGTTCATTTTATGATTCTTTTAGCTTTTCTATATGTTTAAAAGATTTTATAATAGAGTTTTTTAAAAAAGCACACCCCCAAAGACCTTAAATATACTAGAAATTACTTCAGCCAACATTGAAATTCTAAGACAGCACTAGCTTCTTGTTTTCTCTCCTCTCTACTTGCACCTCAGGTAGCATTCAACATTGCACTGCCCCACACAAAATTCAGGATCCAGAACCTAATATTAACTGTTTCCCTGTTCCTGCCACTGCTTTATACTCCCTTATAAAAATAGGAGTTCTAAGTTTAGAGTATTGGCATATATGACTCTTAGGGTTCTGACACATACAAAAACTTATTCCAAGAAAACTAGAGGGTAGGTCTTGGACCAGAACCTTGTTGTGACCATTTTAGGCCTTAGATACTCTCAGATTTAAAAGTCTTATCTTTCATCATATCAAAAATATTAAAATATGTATCATTGTATATTAAGTGTATTTTTTGGTGAGACATACAAAAGAATCTAATTAATATTACAGTTTTGAGTTTTGTTAAGAAAATAAATTATTATTAAACTTCATATTTATATACAATTATTTAATCATTGAGTGACACAACCAGTTGACATGTTATTTATCAGTATTGCCATTTTCTTTTCATATTTTAAGCTGACAAATTTTTTCAGCTTCTGAGCATGTTTATAGGTTCTTAAAAAGCTTAAAGCCCCTGGCCTGGACATAAAAATATGAGCCCATCAAACAGAACAACTAATCTTGGGGAATAGCCTTGCCTGTCCCAAGCTTTACATGTTTTGACTGGCAAGTTATCTTTATTAGTATGCACAATGCATAAATAAACTATATTTAATAGAATTTGAAAAAAGTCAAATTTTGTTACAATTCAAAGAGTTCTTAAGCTGGAGTCTGTGCATACTCTTAAGTGGTGGCAAAAATCACTTCAAATGTTGGTAAAATTATTTGTGAATATGTGTGGGGATGAGGGTGGCCCTTTGTCTATTTGCCATTTTCTGCTGAGGGTTCCTGAGTTTTAACCAGTTTCAAAATTTTGTGATCACTAATACCCCATCTTGAGAAGAAGTATTATTAAATATAGTCTAATTTTTCCCTATTAAAGATAGGAAAATTAAGACCAGCAAAAGGAAGGGAATTGCTTTAAAGTTTATACTGTTTAGGGTCTGAAGTTTAAGCACCCTACTTAAAGTTCCCTAACCTCTTCCTGAATGTGTTGTTTTTAAAAGTTCATTTTGACTATTGTACTGTCATTGCATTATCTTAAGCCTAAGAATTTTAAGGAAGCACTCTGATTTTCAGCTGGTGTAAGATACTATTGATGTATTAAGGTCAAGCTGCTGTGAATTTGAAGAGTTTGAAAGGAAAAACCTCATTTTTTAAAGATTTTACTTATTTATTGGAGAAAGAGAGACCTAGCACAGTGGAGGGGAAGGAGAAGGAGACTCCTCACTGAGCAAGGCACTAGACATGGGGCTTGATCCCAGGACCCTGAGATGACATGAGCCGAAGGCAGCTGCTTAACTGACTGAGCCACCTGGGGGCCCTGAGGAAGAGCCTTCTTGCTTTTGCTATGTTGTATCATAATCTTGTGGTCTCTGGCATCAAAAGAATTCTCTCTCTTTTTTTGGTGCAAAAATTGTATGGAACACTGACATGAAACTTATTTTAGAATTCTTCTGAAAGGACCATAATCACCAAGAGGAAGGAAGCTAAGTATGGTGGTTTGGCACAGGAGTCTGAAGGTTTAGGTTACTGTTCTATTCAGCTAATAAAGTATAGAACTGAATCACAGAACTGGGTAATTATCTTGCTGTGGTCACTGAACCACTTTGTGACTTAGTGTCTTTTTCTGGAAAATAACAATCCTGATTCTGGTATCATCACCTACTTATGGCCATGTGGTCCATGAACATTAAAACATTTGTGAGAATTTTCAAGATTTTCATTCAAAAGTCACTCCATCATTGATAAACCAACAAAAAGACAATGTAACCTGGTATGTTGCTTCCTGAAAAGCAAGATCTCTGCTACTTACTGAATTTTGACTTCATAATCAGAAATTATTCTTGAAGTTTTCTTCTCTGGGCCTCCTCTCACTATCATCTGCCAATCATGTCTAGGAAAAATGGATAACTTAACTTCTATTAAAATAAATTTCATAAACATATCTATACACTAAGCAGTTGTGAGAGGTTTGTGGTTACCTTTTATCTGTAATAGAAAGGATCTACTATTAAGAATTATAATAATGAAATATGGCTATAAATCTTAAAGTGTGCCCTTCTTCAGGCTGCAGTTATATAAATGGTTATATAACAAAAGTTATTAATCCTTTTCATTTTGACAATTGATTTGAATACAATATCTGTTGTAGACTCATTATAACACAAGATCACAAAAGTTCAAAACTAATTTATTGCTCTTTGTTCCACCCAGCAAAAAGTGTACCTTATCAAAACAATTCCTGTCAGATTGATATTATGCTGAAACAAAAATGTAGATTAACTATTAAAGGCTTCTCTTTTTAACTGTATTCATGAATAACTTGGTAAAATCCAAGAACTGCGGTGGAGGGAAAAAAAAAAAAACTTTGGAAGAGAATTTTTAAATGGGGTACAGAGGTAAGTAGAAGAGGTCCCATAAAGGTTCTATTCAAGAATTCACCAGTGTAAATTTAAGAAATTTACTTACTTAAATAGAACACTGATTTCAGTTAGTATGCCCAGATACTGAACTTGAAACTGGAAACTACTAGTGGAGAAGACATTCATTCCTATTTGGATTGGTTTCCACTTTGCAGTTCAATAATATCTGCACATATGGAACATACATCTCAACAAAGTTCTGCTTAGATACCAAAATTAAAAGTATCTGAACAGACTGGAATGGTTTAGTTCACGTTAGTGATTCAAATTTACTGAATTTAGAAGCTAATAGATCTTAGTTCAAGTACAAAGTGCTCATTGATTTTATTTTATTTTTTTCTTTCAAGTTTGTCTTTAAATTTAAATTCTAATTAGTTAACATATAGTGTAATATTGGTTTAAGGAGTAGAATTTAGTGATTTTTCACTTACATATAATGCCTAGTGCTCATCACAGGGAGTGTCATCCTTAACAGTCATCAACTACAACCATCAAAGAAAGTGAATCAGTAATCAAAAATATCCCAACAAGGGGGACCTGCGTAGCTCAGTGGGTTAAAGCCTCTGCCTTCGACTCAGGTCATGATCTCAGGGTCTTGGGACTGAGCCTGGCATCTGGCTCTCTGCTCAGCAGGGAGCCTGTTTCCTCCCCTCTCCCTCTCTCTCTCTGCCTGCCTCTCTGCCTACTTGTGATCTGTCTGTCAAATAAATAAATAAAATATTTTTAAAAATCCCAACAAACAAAAGTCCCAGGCCAGATGGCTTCCCAGGGGAATTATACAAAATATTTAAGAAAGAGTTAATACCTATTCTTCTCATACTGTTCCAAAAAAATAGAAATGGAAGGAAAATGTCCAAACTCATTCTACAAGGCCAGCATTACCTTGATTCCAAAACCAGACAAAGACCCCACTAAAATGTAGAATTACAGGTTAATATCCCTGATGAACATGGATACAAACATTCTCAACAAGAGGAGAAGAATAAATGAAACAAGATGGGATTGGGAGGGAGACAAACCATAAATGACTCTTAATCTCACAAAACAAACTGGGGGTTGCTGGGGGGAGGTGGGATTGGGAGAGGGGGAGCGGGCTATGGACATTGGGGAGGGGAGGCGAACCATAAGAGACTATGGACTCTGAAAAACAACCTGAGGGTTTTGAAGGGTCAGGGGTGGGAGGTTGGGGGAACAGGTGGTGGGTGATGGGGAGGGCACGTTTTGCATGGAGCACTGGGTGTTGTGCAAAAAGAATGAATACTGTTACGCTGAAAAAAAAAATAAATAAAAAGGGAAAAAAAATATTTCATCACAAGAAAAAAATAAATGTAACTATATGAGGTGATATATAACTAAACTGACTGTGGTAATCCTCTCACAGAAAATACATGTATCGAATTATTATGTTGCATACCTTAAACTTAAACAGTGTTATATATTAATTATATCTCAATAATACTGAAAAGAATGTGAATGAAAAATGTTTTTTTTTTAAAGTCACTTAACAAATATTATAAATATTTGAAATATTAGCTGGGAAAAAAAAAAAAAAAGAATGAATCCAACAGGACATTCAAAGAATTATTCACCAAGATCAAGTGGGATTTATTACTGGGTTACAAGGGCAGTTCAATATTCACAAATCAATGTGATACACCATATTAATAAAATAAAGGTTGAGAACCACATGATCATTTCAATAGAAGTAGAAAAAAGTATTTCATGAAGTACACATCCATTCTTGATATAAACTTTCAACAAAGTAAGGATAGAAGGGACATACCTTATAAAAGCCATATAGGAAAAATGCACAGTTAATATCATCCTCAATGGGAAAAAACTCATAGCTCTTCCTCTACAGTCAGGAACAAGATCGGGATATCTACTCTCAACATTGCTATTTAACAAAGTACTGGAAGTCCTAGTCTTAGCAATTGACAACAAAAAGAAATAAAAGCATCTAAATGAGCAGGGAAGAAGTCAAATTTTCACTATTTCCAGAAGACATGATACTCTATGTAGAAAATCTGAAAGATTCCACCAAAAAATTGCTAGAGCTGATACACAAATTCAGCAAAGTCAGAGGATCCAAATCAATGTACAGAAATCTGTTTCATTTCTAAACAAAGAAAGAGAAATAAAGAAATTGATCCCATTTCTAATTGTATCAAAAAGCACAAGATACCTAAGAATAAACCTAACCAAAGAGGTAAAATTCTGCTAATTGATTTTAAAAAGAAAAATCTCTAACTCCACCCATTCAATGAATGTTCCAAGGAATGATAAAATGTTAGCTTTATTTTGAATTAGGCCTATTCAGAAAATTTATCATTTTTTGTTATGCCTCTGCCCTTCTCCATTATCTTCTCACTGCCGGAGGTCAGAAGGATGGACAACCACACAGGAGTTTAGATGAAAGAAGAGAAGAGGGGCACCTGGGTGGCTCAGTGGGTTAAAGCCTCTGCCTTCGGCTCAGGTCATGATCCCAGGGTACTGGGATCCAGCCCCACATCAGGCTCTCTGCTCAGCAGGGAGCCTGCTTCCTCCTCTCTCGGCCTTCCTCTCTGCCTACTTGTGATCTCTGCCTGTCAAATACTCCCTGCACCTAACACCAGTTAGAATGGCCAAAATTAGCAAGACAGGAAACAACGTGTGTTGGAGAGGATGTGGAGAAAGGGGAACCCTCTTACACTGTTTGTGGGAATGCAAGTTAGTGCAGCCACTTTAGAGAACAGTGTGGAGATTCCTGAAGAAATTAAGAATAGAGCTTCCCTATGACCCTGCAATTGCACTGCTGGGTATTTACCCCAAAGATACAGATGTAGTGAAAAGAAGGGCCATTTGTACCCCAATGTTTATTGCAGCAATGGCTACGGTCGCCAAACTGTGGAAAGAACCAAGATGTCCTTCAACGGATGAATGGATAAGGAAGATGTGGTCCATATACACAATGGAGTATTATGCCTCCATCAGAAAGGACGAATACCCAACTTTTGTAGCAACATGGACGGGATTGGAAGAGATTATGCTGAGCGAAATAAGTCAAGGAGAGAGAGTCAAGTATCATATGGTCTCACTTATTTGTGGAGCATAACAAATAACATGGAGGACATGGGGAGATGGAGAGGAGAGGGAGTTGAGGGAAACCGGAAGGGGAGATGAACCATGAGAGACTATGGACTCTGAAAAACAACCAGAGGGTTATGAAGGGGCGGCGGTGGGGTGGGGGGGGGGGGTGGGAGGTTGAGGAACCAGGTGGTGGGTAATAGGGGGGGCACGTACTGCATGGAGCACTGGGTGTGATGCCAAAACAATGAACACTGTTATGCTGTAAATAAACAAATAAAAATAAATAAAAAAAAAATACTCCCTGCTCAGCGGGGAGGCTGCTTCCTCCTCTCTGACTGCTTGTGATCTCTGTCTGTCAAATAAATAAATAAATAAAATCTTTAAAAAAATAAAAAAAAGAAGAGAAGAGAGAACATATTTTATTACAAGCCTATTTGAGTAAAATTGCATAAATCCTGAAAATAAATGCCAAAATAAGGAGTGGGTTTTATGCTGAAAGTTGATAACTTTCAACTTGTAAGCATATTTGCATTTGTATATTCCACTGTTAAGTTGGAAACAGTTACCACAGGAAACCACTTGGCAATTCACCTGGCAGCTTTGCTATTTGAATAAAGCCATGAGATTCTCATAGGAAACAAATACACATGCATAGCAGGAAAAATTGTGTTTTATATAACGCCTTTACAGGGAGGCCAATTCATTATGCATCATTCTTGTTTCTATCAACCCCTGGATAATGGTAGAATTTGAGAATGCATTCCAGGTCTTTGAATCTACATCACTTTCCATTTTTCATTCAATCCCTACTGAAGCTTATAAGATTTTCAGTGAGTTAATATTGGTTAAATGTTTTTCCAATCGGCAATATTCATTTGAATAGAAGGCATATATGTATTTATATGTCATCTTCATTTGGGCTTTTTACCTTTATTATTATAAGAATCCTTACTTTAAACATTATGCAAGCGAATAATGGTGCATTCAGCATAAATGCTTACACAATAGGGAGTATGAAAAAATTAGGCTGTTAGAAGAATAATCCCACATAATTCGTTTCAGTGGAGTTTAGCTCATTTATTGCTATGTGGATTTCAAGTAACTTCAGGAACTGAAGTCTTTCAAATGTAAGATATATCAAAATATTAGCCTTCAGTTGTTCCAAGAACATAATTTCATCCCATTGGTGCAAAAATACAATTGCAATGGCAAATAAAATTGCTTCATTTCCTGAGAATTTTGTTTTCTATTTCTGTGAAACTGCTTTTAGTTTCTTGTGTTAAAGTTTGTCTCTTTCTGCCTTAATTATGTAAAACCTAATTTTATGACAGTATTTGCATTTCTAGTCTACAGCACTATAATCTGGATATCTCAATATTAATTTCCTTCAGACATTTAATTTATAGTATAGGGCATAACTCATTTTATTATGATTGACTTTATTGCATTTCACAGATATTGTACTACTTACAAATTGGAGGTATGTGGCAAAAACTTGTCAAGCAAATCTATTGCAGCCATTTTTCCAACATTGACTCACTTTGTGTCTCTGTGTCACATTTTGGTAATTCTTACAATATATTAAACTTTTAATAGTTTTCTACATTTCCTGTGGTGATCTGTGAGTAGTGATCTTTGATGTTAATATTCTAATTATTTTGGGGTGTCACAAACCATGCCACATAAAATAGCAAACTAAATTGTTGAATGAATGTTGTGTGTGTTTTGATTGCCCCACCCACCAGGAATCCCTCCATCTCTTCTCTTTTCTTGAGTTTCCCTATTTCGTGAGACACGAAATATTGAAATTTTATCAACTAATTATTCTACAATGGCTTCTGAGTGTTCAAGTGATAAAAGAAGAAGTTGCATATCTCTCAGTTTAAATCAAAAGAAAAAAAAGAAAAATGTTTAAAATGATAAAATGATTAAGCTTAGTAAGAAAGGTACAGAGAAAACCAAGATAAGTCAAAAGGTAGGTCTCTCACACCAGTTAGCTAAGGTATTGATACAATGGAATAGTTCTTGAAGGAAATTTAAAGTGCTATTCCAAAGAACACACAAATGAAAAGAACAGAATAGTCTTATGGTTGATATGGAGAAAGTTTCAGCTGTCAGGATAGAAGATTAAACTAGCCACAATATCCCCTTAAATCAAAACCTAATCCAGAGCAAGGCCCTAACTCTCTTTAAATCTGTGAAGGCTGAGAGAGGTGAAGAAACTGCAAAAGAAAAATTTGAGGCCAGCAGACTCTGGTTCATGAGGTTTAGAGAAATAAACCATCTCCATAATTTAAAAATGCAAGATGAAACAGCGAGCGCTCATGTAGAAACTAGAATAGAATGTTCTGAATATATCTGTTAAATCCATCTCTTCCAGTGTATCATTCAAAGCCAGGCTTTCCTTGTTGATTTTCTGTTTAGAAGATCTGTCCATTGATATAAATAGGGTGTTCAATGCCCTACTATTATTGCATTATTATTGTTATTTCATTTATATTTGTTTTTTTTTAATATTTTATTTATTTGACAGAGAGAAATCACAACTAGGCAGAGAGGCAGGCAGAGAGAGAGGAGGAAGCAGGCTCCCTGCGGAGCAGAGAGCCCGACGTGGGGCTCTATCCCAGGACCCTGGGATCATGACCCGAGCCGAAGGCAGAGGCTTTAACCCACTGAGCCACCCAGGTGCCCCTTCATTTATATTTGTTATTAAGTGCATTATAATATGTGCATTCCCATATGGCAATTGAATGGCAAGATGAATCTGCAAGTGTGATAAAACAACAAAGAACTACACTATGGCAAATTCATGGTTTTATATTATAATTATGTAAGATGTAACCATTAGAAGAAACTGAGGGAAGGGTATATGGAACAGTTATGCACTATTTTGCAACTTATGTTGAATTTAGAACCATTGCAAATTAAAAGTGAAGCAAAAGACTTTCATAAACAATCTGCTTCATTTTTGCCCATCTGCTAGTGTGTGAAGTCTAAAAACAATGTATTGAAAATGGCTGAGCCACAAAATCCAAAGAGTTTATGTCTTTGGATCACGTTGTTCATGGTGAATTTCAATTTTTTGTGAGGGAAAAATATATTTTTACTATGCTTTTTTTCTGAGTTTATCTTTAATGAAATATAAAAATATCTTATATAATACTCTACAACATAGTATAAATTTGAAATAATTCTAAGGCATATTTTCCAAAGTAGCATGTAATTTTGAAAATCAAAAATATAAGAATAATGTCACCAAAATGGTGACATAAGAGACCCCAGTCTTCATTCCTCTACAAACACCAACAATTAGATAACTATGCATGAAAAAAAAACAGCTCTACAAGAGTTATTCAGTCTACTTTAAAACATTAGCAACATGTTGGAAGAAAAAGCCTGAATATAATCATGCAAGAAGGGAAAGGAAACAATTTCATTTTGCTTGCATCATCACATTACGCACACCAATATTACTCGACATCAAGAGCAAATTCCCCAGCTTGGAAGAGATCTCCTCACCAGGAAAGAAAGAGTAGGATGGGGGCGCCTGGGTGGCTCAGTGGGTTAAGCCGCTGCCTTCGGCTCAGGTCATGATCTCAGGGTCCTGGGATCGAGCCCCGCATCGGGCTCTCTGCTCAGCAGCAAGCCTGCTTCCCTCTCTCTCTGCTGCCTCTCTGTCTACTTGTGATCTCTCTCTGTCAAATAAATAAATAAAATCTTTAAAAAAAAAAAGAAAAAAAAAAAAAAAAAGAAAGAGTAGGATGAGTGACCAGCTTTTCCAGCCTTTCTAGGTACCACAGGAAGCTATCACATCAGTTTTATGCCCCCCAAACATATAAAGCTGAGAAGTATACAGATGACTAGGGACAAGGAAGAAAAACAGGGGTTGCCAACCGCAGACATGCAGTGGAAGCAATCACTGTTCACAGTGACCTACTCTGCAGTCAACTTGGGTGATTTAATAACTGAAGAAACTAATGGCCACTATAGGTATCACTGAAATCCTGCAAATTTCACCAGTTTTCAGCCCAAAGGTATTTGTTTGCTTATGCTGGCTACCTGAGTGCCTCCCCAGATCCTGCCATCCCCACCTTTTCCAGAGACTGAGAAGTAAAGTAACACCCAGTCTATGACTTTGTAGCAGAGTAAAATCAGGATACTAGCCAAAACTCCAATGGCTAACATGCACATCGAGCTAGTCCCAACACCTGTGAATTTCCATACTACTTGCTTGATCCCTGGCAAAGCCCTTCACTACAGTACACAAGCCTAGTGAGAAACTGTGCAACCATAGGAGAATATGCCAACAACTAAGGCACCTATAGCTGGAAGTGTAACTGCAGTTGGGCTCAATTCTTACTGTATGCACTGGTGCTCACCACTATATATGTATCTGCAAGTGGCACCTGCCACTACACAGGCATCTGCAGCTGGTCCACACAGCAGCATGTTTTCACACCACTAGCTCCAGCCGCCACCACCAAAACTGATTCCTAGCCAGTGAAACTGGACATGAAACAAGGTTTGCAGTAAGCACAGGCTACCCACTGTACTATCCAAAAACAATGCAGTTTTTAATAAGGTGGACCCCAATGAATTGAGCTGACAATAGTAATGCCTCCCTGGACCAACTACTGCCATGTGCCCCTGCAGTTGTCAACCTGCACCACTAGAACTGGAGTAACAGCACACTCCAGTATGCCCCTTCCCCTTCCCTTAGAAAACTCATTCATAAACACTACAAGATGTGACTACTTTATCAAGTGCAAATGCCTACACAAGACCACAGACATTACAAAGAATCATAGAGACATGACTCCACCAAAGAGATAAAATAAACCTCTGTAAATGGCCCCAAACTAATAAAACCCATAAATTTCCCAGCAAAAAATCAGAATTATTATAAATTATTCTAAAGATGTTCAGAGACCTGTAAAAGAACAAAGATAAATAATTTAACAATGTCAGGAAAACAATACAAGAACAAAATGAATTAAGAGATACAAATTTTTTTTTAAAAAGAATCAAACATATATGTGGCCAATTTATTTACAAACAAGGGGCCAAAAATATACAATGGGGAAAGAACAGCCTCTTCAACAAATGCAAAAGAATGAAACTGGGCCACTATTTTACATCATAGACAAAAATTACCTCAAAGTGCTTTCAAGACATGAATGTGAGACCTGAAACCATAAAATCCTTAAAATCTACTGAATGGGAGAAAATATTTTCAAGTCATATCTGAAAAAGAGGCTAATATTCAAAATACATGAAAAAGTCATATAACCCGATAGCAAATTATTAATAATAGTAATAAATAATCAAATAAAAAAATGGATCTCAGTTGATATTTTTCTGAAGAAGATATGCAGACAGGCAGTAGGCCATCAGGAAAATGCAAATTAAAACCACAGTGAGGAATTATCTCACACATGTTAGAGTGACTATTATGAAAAAGAAAAACACAATGACAAGTTTTGGTGAAGATGGGCAAAGAAGGGACCCTTTCAACATTGTTGGTGATAATGTAAACATGTTTAGTCACCATGGAAAAAAGTATGGAAGTTCTTAAATAAAAAACCTAAAACTAAAACTATTATATAATCCAGCAATTTCAGTCCTGAGTTTTTATCCAGGGAAAATGAAAATACTAATTCAAAAAGTTATATTAATGCCCATGCTTATTGCAGCATAATTTATGATAGTGAAGACATGAAAAAAATACCCATCGATAGATGAATTAAGAATATATGATATATATATATATACATATTCAGTCAGAAAAAAAATAAAAATGAGACAACAAGAATCAATCACGAAGACGTGAGTGAAATAAATCAAAGAAAAACAAAAGTACCATATGATTTCACATGTGAAATCTGAAATCAACAACAATAACAAACAAACAAAAATAAATAAAACATGATCATAGATACAAAGAACAAATTGAGGGCTGCCCAAGCCATGGGAAGGAAATGATGAATTGGGGGAAGAGGGTCAAAAAATGCAAATTTCCATTAAAAAAATAAATAAGTCAAGGTACTGTAATGTATGGCATGATGATTATAGTTAATAATACTGCATTACATAGTTTAAATATACTTAGGAAAATAGATCACAAAAGACCTCATCATAAGAAAAAAATATATAACTATGGTAATGATAGACAGCAACTGGCCTTACTGTGGTGATCATTACAATAATACAAGCATTAAATCATTAAATTGTACATCTGAAAGTAATATAACATTATGTAAATTATACCCTAATTTTAAAAATGAATGAATCAATACACAAAACAAAAATTTTGAAGCTGAAACATAAAATGATTGAACTAGAAAATTTCAAGACCAGAATGACAAAGCAAAAGAAATAAATCAGGGTGGGCACCTGGGTGGCTCAGTGGGTTAAAGCCTCTGCCTTCGGCCCAGGTCATGATCTCAGGGTCCTGGGATTGAGTCCCGCGTTGGGCTCTCTGCTTGGCAGGGAGCCTGCTTCCTCCTCTCTCTCTGCCTGCCTCTCTGCCTACTTGTAATTTCTCTCTGTCAAATAAATAAATTAATAAATAAAGAAATAAATCAGGGTGTTGTTAAAAGAGATCAACTGAAATTAACCAATCAAATAAATAAATAAAATAGAAAAGAAAAAGAATGAAAGGAAACAAGAAAAGTTAGTGACAGTTATGTGACTCCATAAAGAAAATCAATCTACATGTACTTGGAGTCCCATTAGAAGAAGAGCTAGAGAAAGGGATAGAAGGTTTATTTAAAGAAATAATGCATAAGAAATTCCCAGCCTGAGGGAGAAATTTGGATAAGCAACTTCATCACGTTAATAGGCCAGAAAATTTTTAATGCAAATGATCTTTTCTACAACAAGTTATTCTAAAACAGTCTAAAATCAATCAGAAGAAAGGAATTTTATAAGCAGCAAGATAGAGATGTAGTGAAAAGAAGGGTCATATATACCCCAATGGTCACAGCAGCAATGTCCACAATAGCCAAACTGTGGAAAGCACCAAGAAGAATAAAGCAGATGTGGTCCATATACACAAGGAAATACTATTCAGCTATCAAAAAGGATGAATAACCAATTTTTGAATCAACATGAATGGGATTGAAGGAGATTATGCTAAGTGAAAGAAGTCAAACAGAGAAAGTCAGTTATCATGCAGTTTTACTTATTTGTGGAACATAAGGAACAGCATGGAGAACATTAGGAGAAGGAGGGGAAAGATAAAGTGGGGAAGTCAGTGTGGGAGATGAACCATGAAAGACTGGACTCTGGCAAACAAACTGAGGGTTTTAGAGGAGAGAGGGGTGGGGGGATGGGTGAGCCTTGTGATTGGTATTAAGAAGGATATGGATTGCATAGAGCACTGATTGTTACACACAAACAGTGAATCATGGAACACTACATCAAAAACTAATGTATTATATGGTGACAAATATAACACAATAAAAAAATTGTTGAAAGACTAAATACCCCTTTGGGAATAAAATACGAATCACCAGACCTTCCAATAAATAAATAAATAAATAAATAAATAAATAAATAAATAATTTTTGTGAAGCTTTTTTTTTTTTTTAAAGCAACAAGAGAAAAAAATATTCTTGTACAAAGGAAACCACATAAAGCCATCAGTGGATTCCTCAGCAGAGACTTGGCAAGCAATGAGACAATGGAATGCTATATTTAACATGCTAAAAGAAAGAAATTGTAAATGAAGAATATTTTACCCAGTGAAGGTGTACTTCATAAAGTAAGGCAAAAGGGACACCTGAGTGGCTCAGTTAGTTAAGCAACTGCCTTTGGCTCAGGCCATGATCCCAGAGTCCTGGGATCTAGCCCCACATCAGTCTCCTTGCTCAACAGGGGAGTCTGCTTCTCCTTCTCCCTCCTGCTTGTTCTCTCTCTCTCTCTCTCCCTCTCTTATAAACAAATAAAAGCCTAAAAAAAGAAATAAAGGCAAAATAAAATGTTCTTTAACAAACAAAAGCTAACAGAGATCATTACCAATAGACCTGTCTTTAAATAATGCTGAAATGTGTTCATAAGCTGAAAATGATTCTAATTAGTAACACTAAAACACATGGAATTATATAATCCATATGGAACTATTGAAATATACAATACACTGCTAAGTATATGAAATATACAGTACGCTGATAAAGGTAAACATGCAGTCAGATTCAGAATACTCTAATATTGTAATGAGGTGGTGTTTAATAACTTAGCATTAGTATAAACACTAGACAACTAAAACACTAAAAATAGTTCTGGCTATAATAATTTGTTAATATGAAAAAGTTAAAAATATGTAGCTGTATTGAGTTCTCCAATCAAAAGACAAAACTAAACTATGTACTGTCTAAAAGGGGATCACTTAAGCTTTAAGGACACATGGATTTTAATAAGGGAATCAGGAGTCGATATGGCAGAGTAGTAGCGGGACCCTATGCTTGTCTCATCCCTTGAACATACCTAGATAAATATCAAATCTTTCTGAACACCCAAGATATTGATGTGAGAACTGAGAGAACAAACTTCACAACTAGAGAGAGTAGGAGGCCACATTGTGGTAAATAGAAGGTGCAGAGATATGAATTGGGGAGAAAAGGTTCATGGGTACTGCAAAAAGAAGGAAGAACTGATCAGAGACAGGAGAAAGAGGGAGAACAAGATGCAGTTGGTTGCACAAGAAAAACATAACATTTCCCTAAATACATTTACTGGGAAAAAGAGAGGGGCTAATCATTGCAAGTTTTTACAAGCAGTGGAACTCAAAGTCTGTAGTTTCAGGTATCCACACAACACTTGGTCAAGTCTGGCAGGCATAGTGGTATTCCTGTGGAGAAGGAGGGCAGAGGCACAGGAGTGAAGAGTGTGGTTTGAGGATACTCTGGGTCACACTGGGAAAGAGAGTTCCCCTTTGGGGAGTGGTGGCACTGTCTCTCAGGTGACAAAGGTGCTGACAGCACCATTGTGCTACCCTCCTCCTTATCATGGGAGCAGAGACAACTGCTGAGGGCAGCTAACTTAGACACATATTTTTACTGAACTTCACCACAAGATCTAAGTCCCTGAAAGTTTGTGTGACTGCAATTCTGGGACAAACCAGCACCAGCCACAGCTTAGTGAGACCCTCCCACAGAGGATCAGCATGGGCCCATGTTATTCTAGGTCCCTAAAATTTGGAGTTTTGAAACCCAACCAGTGAGCCTGAGATAAAACACAGGAGCACTGCACAGCAGGGGGGTCAGAAGGCCCAGACACAGATAAGGTGAAGACAGGGATCTGAAAGTTGCCTAGTAAATAGGAGGGGATATTGTTAGCTCTTCCGTGAGGGATTCCTGAACCAGAGTGGGCGGAAATTCCCCTCTTCAGGGACAAGAGAGCAGGCTAATGCAATTTTCACCCTAACCATCGGCATAGTTGAATTTCAGAGAGTGACAAAGGAACCACACTGGAGGCATAAGTTGCTTAAACCACCCATACTCCTCTGCACTCTGCATATGCTTTTGGTATCAGGGCAAGTGTACCTGAGAACCAGAGCAGCACTGGATCCCTCTGCCAAAACCAGCATAAATCCCATGCATGCACTGAGTCTACTGACCACAGGGATATTCAAAGCCTTAGCTCTACTGGAAATACAGTCTAATCTTTATTAACAAACAGACCAAAACATAGTTAAAACTCACCACACATTGAACAAGACCCAAAAACTCCCCAAGCAGTCAAGGAGAAACTCTGCAGAGGACTGAAATGAAGGAAAAAGCAGCCAAAACATAACAGCAGAGTGTACACAGCATACACCAGAACGACTTCCTGATATGCCAGGCCCTAGACTCTATATGCCCTCTTCTTAATAAAGCCACTACTCTCAGGAGCAGCAAACATAAGACATGTTCCTAAAACACAGAAGATGGAGACAGGAAAAAAAAGTGCCAAAACTGTGCAATTCACTTCAAAAGAAAAACAACAACAACAACAAAAAAGATAATCAAAGCAGATATAAGTATCATGCCTGATCCAGAATTTAAAGCAACAATCATAATGATACTAGCTGGGCTTGAGAAAAGCAGAGAAGACACCAGGGAGTCTCTTACCACAGAGAAAAAAGACCTAAAAACTCAGTCAGCCCAAAATAAAAAGTGCTATAGCTGAGACACAAAACTGACTGCTGTAATGACCATAAGGAAAGAAGATTCACAAGAATGAATAAGTGATATAGAAGATAAAATTATGGAAAACAATGAACGCAAAAAGAAGAGTCAAGGAAAAAATAATGGATCATGAATGAAGACTTAGTGGACTCAGCAAATCCATAAAGCATAACTGCATTGGTGTCATAGGAGTCCCAGAAGAACTAAGAGAAAAGGGGACAGAAACTTAAACTGCAGAAATTATAGCTGAAAACTTCCCTAAACTGGCTAAGGAGACAGACATCCAAATCTTGGAGGCACAGAGAACTCCTCTCAAAATCAACAGAAGCAAACCAACACTAAGACATATCTTAGTAAAATTTGCAAAATATAGAGTTAAGGAAAGAATCCTAAAAGCCAAAAGGGAAAATAACTCCCTAAAATACCAGGGAAGACAAAGAAGGTTAGCATCAGATCTCTACACAGAAATATGAAAGACCAGAAGAGAACAGCATGATTTATTCAATATGCTGAATGGGAAAAATATGCAGCATAAAAAAATATGCTCCATGTTTATGGAGCAAGACTATCATTAAGAACAGAAGGAAGGGTAAGGAGTCTTGCGGACAAACAAAAACTAAAGGAGTTTGGGAACATTAACCAAGCTGTGCAAGAAATATTAAAGCGATTCTGAGTGGGGAAGCAAGACCAAAAGCACCAAAAACTAGATAGGAACAGAGAATCTTCCCCATAAGCAATGACTTCACAGGTAATACAATGGAATTAAATTCATATCTATCAATAATTACTCTGAGTATAAATCGACTAAATGCTCCAATCAAAAGATATAGGATATCAGAATGCATTAAAAATAAACAAGACCAGGAGTGCCTGGGTGGCTTACTGGGTTAAGCCTCTACCTTCAGCTCAGGTCATGATCTCAGGGTCTTGGGATCAAGCCCTGCATCGGGCTCTCTGCTCAGTGGGGAGCCTGCTTCCCCTTCTCTCTCTGCCTGCCTCTCTGCCTACTTGTGATCTCTGTCTGTCAAATAAATAAATAAAAACTTTTAAAAAAATAAAAATAAACAAGACCTATCTATATGCTGCCAACTTAATATGGACCTAAAGACAACAACAGACCGAAGTGCAGGGACAGAGAAACATTTATCATGCTAATGGATGTCAAAAGAAAACTGGAGTAGCCATACTTACATCAGACAAAATAGATTTTAAACAATGACTGTAATAGGAGATGAAGAAGGGCATTATACCATATTAAAGGGGGCTATCCAACAAGGAGACCTAACAATTTTATATATTTATGTCCTCAATTTTGGAGTAGCCAAATATATAAGTCAATCAATAACAAACATAAAGAATCTCATTGATAATGATTCAATAATAGCAGAGAACTTTAACACTTCACTTACAGCAATGGACAGATCATCTAAGCAGAAAATCAATAAGGAAGCAATGGATTTGAATGATACATTGGACTGGATGGACTTAACATATATACTGAGAACATTTCATCCTAAAGCAGCAGAATATACATTCTTTTCAAGTGCACAAGGAACATTCTCCAAGATAGATCACATATTGGGTCAAATCATGCCTCAATAAAAAAAAAATATGTAAATCATACCACTCATCCTTTTTGACCACAAAGATATGAAAGTTGAGGTCAACCAGAAGAAAAAAAAATGTGGAATGACCACACATACATGGGGGTTAATGAACATCCTACTAAAAAGTGAATGGACCAACCAAGAAATTAAGGAAGAAATTTAAAAGTACATTGAAGCCAGTAAAAATGAAAGCACAATTGTCCAAAACCTTTGGGATGCAGCAAAAATTGTCCCAAGAAGGAAATATATAGCAATACAGGCCTACATTAAAAAGCAACAAAAATCTCAAATACACAGCCAAAACTTACACCTTTAAGAGCTAGAAAAAGAAGAGCAAATAAAGGCTAATTCAGAGAAGGCAAATAATAAAGAAGAGAGCAGAAATAAATGATATAGAAACAAAGAAACAGTAGAATAAATCAATAAAACGAGGAGCCTGTTCTTTGAAAGAATTTTAAAAATTGATAAAACCCTAGCCACACTTAATCAAAAAGAAAAGATAAAGGACTCAAAGAAATATAGTCTCAAATGAAAGAGTAGACATCACAACCACACCAAAGAAATACAATTATAAGAAAATATTATGAAAAATTATATGCCAAAAAATTGGGCAATCTGGAAGATATGGATGAATTTCAACAAATATATAAACTACCAAAACTGAAACATGGAGAAATAGAAAATTTAAACAGACCCATAACCAGCAAAGAAATTAAATCAGAAATCAAAAATCTCCCAACAAACCAAAGTCCAGAGCCAGATGGCCTCATAGAATTCTCCCAAACATTTAAAAAGAATTAATACCTATTCTTCTCATATTGTTCCAAAAATGGAAATGGAAGTAAAACTTCCAAACTCATGCTAGGCCAGCATTACCTTGATTCCCAAACCAGACAAAAACCCCATTGAAAAGGAGAACTACAGGCCAATACCCTTGATGAACAAGGATGCAAAAATTCTCTCTAACGTGCTAGCAAATTGAATCCAATGGGACATTCAAAGAATTATTCACCATGATAAAGTGGGAAGTATTCCTGGGCTAAAGGGGTTGCTGAATATTTCCAAATCAATCAACATCATTCACCATATTAATAAAAGAAATGATAAGAATTTTTTGACGCTCCCAAAAGATACAGAAAAAAATTAGACTAATTACTCCATTCTTGATAAAAATCCTCAACAAAGTAGGGATAGATGGAACATACCTCAACATCATAAAGGCCATATAGGAAATACACACATCTCATATTAATCTCAATGGGGGAAAACTGAGTGCTTTTCCTCTATGGTCAAGAAGAAGACAGTTATATCCATTTTCACCATTACTGTTTAACATAGCCCTGGAAGTCCTAGCCTCAGCAATCAGACAACAACAACAATAACAAAAATAAACAAATAAGCAAATAAATAAATAGCATCCAATTTGGGAAAGAAGAAGCAAAACTTTCATTATTCATAGGTGAAATGATACTGTATGTACAAATCCCAAAATAGTCCATCAAAAATTGCTAAAACTGATACATGAATTCAGCAAGCTTGCAGGAAAAAAAATGTATATATAGAAATCTGTTGCATTTCTACACACCAATAATGAAACAGAAGAAAGAGAAATCAAGGAATTGATCCCATTTCCAAATGCACCAAAACCCATAACATACCTAGGAATAAATTTAACCAAAGAGGTAAAAGATCTGTACTCCAAAAACTTTCAAAGACTTATGAAAGAAATTAAAAATGACAAAAGGATTTAGAAAAACATTCCATTCTCATGGATTGGAAGAACAAATATTGTTAAAAATTTACAATACCCAAATCAGTCTACACATTTAAGGCAATCCCTATCAAATTCCACCAGCATTTTTCACTGAGTTAGAACAAGCAATCCTAACATTTGTATAGAACCACTAAGGACCTCAAAGGGCCAAAGTCATCTTGAAAAAGAGGAACAAAGCTGGAGGCATCATAACTCCAGGCTTCAAGTGATATTAAAAACTTCAAGAGAGTATAGTACTGACACAAAAATAGACACATAGATCAAAGGACCAGAATAGAAAACACATAAGTGGACCCATAACTAAATGATCAACTAATCTTTAATAAAGCAGGAAAGAATTTCCAGTGGAAAAAAGACAGTCTCTTCAAAAAGTAGTATTGGGAAAACTGGACAGCAACATTCAGAAGAATGAATCTGGACAAATATCTTATACCATACACAAAAATAAATTCAAAATGTTTGAAAGACCTAAATATGAGACAGGACACCATCAAAATCCTACACGATAACACAGGCAGCAAACTCCTTAACATTGGCCATAGCAACTTCTTACTAGACGAATTCCTGGAACCAAGGGAAACAAAAACACAAGTGAACTATTGGGACTTCATCAAGATAAAGAACCTTTGCACAGTGAAGGAAACAATCAACAAAACTAAAAAGCAACATTTGTAATGGGAGAAAATATTTTCAGATGACATTTCTACTAAATGGTTAGTATCCAAAATCTATAAAGAACTGAAGTTCAGGGCGCCTGGGTGGCTTAGTGGGTTGAGCCGCTGCCTTCCGCTCAGGTCATGATCTCAGGGTCCTGGGATCGAGTCCCGCATCGGGCTCTCTGCTCGGCAGAGAGCCTGCTTCCCTCTCTCTCTCTCTCTCTCTGCCTGCCTCTCTGCCAACTTGTGATCTCTCTCTGCCAAATAAATAAATAAAATCTTAAAAAAAAAAAAGAACTGAAGTTCAACACCCCCAAAAAAACCAAATAATCCAGTTAAGAAATGGGCAGAAGACATGAATAGACATTTATCCAAAGAAAACATCCAGATGGATAAAAGACAGATGAAAAGATGTTCAACATCACTCAAAAGGGAAACACAAATCAGAACCACAATGAGATACCAACTCACATATGTCAGAATGGCTGAAATTAGCAACACAGAAAACAACAGATGTTGATAAGGTGCAGAGAAAGGGGAACCCTCTTGCACTATTGGTGGGAATGTGAACTGCTACAGCCCCTCTGGAAAACAGTATGTAGGTTCCTCAAAAAGTTGAAAATAGAGCTACCCTACAACCCAGCAATTGCACTACCAGGTATTTACTCAGGGATACAAAAATACTGATTTGAAGGTCACATGCACTTTTATGATTATAGCCACATTGTCAGCAATGGCCAAATTATGGATATTCTAAATGACCATTATATGTGATACACACACACACACACACACACACACACACACACACACATATCTTCATCATATATATTCCATTATATATATATATATAAATGACTAAGTAATATCACATTATATATATATAATTTTATATATAAAATATATAAATATATATCACATTATATATATATAATTTTATATGTAAAATATATAAAATATATAAAATTTTATATATATAAAATGTGATATTACTTAGTCATTAATAATAATAAATCTTGTCATTTACAACATCCTGGATAGAGCTAGAGTGTACTATGCTAATTGAAAAAAGTCAGGGATATTGTATCATTTCAGTTTTATGTGGAATTTAAGAAACAAAAGAGGTGAATGTACATGGAGAGGGAAGCAAATCATTGAGACTCTTAACTATATAGAACAAGGTGTGATAGAAGGGAGGTGTGAGGGGATGGCTTAAATGGGTGATGGGCATTAAGGGGGGCAATTGTGATGAACACTGGGTGTTATAGGTAAGTGATGAGTTGCTAAATTCTACTCCTGGAACCAATATTACACTATATGTTAACTAAATAGAATTTAAATATAAATCAAATCATATGAAAAAGAAAATAAGGAGAGCCTGAAGGTATCTAAATATGAAGCAGTTTGGTGGAGCAATCAGAATTTTGAGTAGTGGGAGAAATATGAGTAACTAAGGCAATGATGTTTCTATATCTTATGGTTAACAAAATAAAGCTATAAGTTATCTCTGAATAATTAAACCCTGAGCTTAGTAATCTAATGTTATTGAATTCACCACACTACAATAGATTTAGTTTCTACTTGTGGATCTGATACTTTCAGGCAAGAGCTGAAATTATAATTATGTAAGAAGGACATCTCATGAGGTTTTAACTGCGTTAGTTAAAAAAATAATAATTACATGTTTAGGAAAGCAGCAATGTCACTGGGCAGATTTCACTCTGGTTCTTAATACTTGGTCAGCTTTTCCACTACTTTATGGTGATACCAGCTTCTGGAATGTAATCTGAAAAAAATAAATATAAAACCTTCAGTGTGTCATCTTTTCACAATATGATTGTTGGGATATTTTTAATAAGTGAAATAAAATTTCTACTTTACCTTTTAAATGCTTTTATTAAACATTTTGTAAAGAATATAAGGTAAATGGATAACTTCAAAAAAAAGAAGTTTGGAAAGATGCTTTTGGAAAGCATCTCAAGGTAGTAGTGAGCGAAGTTTTTATGCATCTAGGCTCTCCAGCTGGGGTCACCAATTTTCCTCTCATTTATTTATGGTAAACACAACACATAGAACTTTTAGTGAAGCTGTCACATTCCTATCTGTCTAAATAATTGCATTAAATAAAATGTATTGAATCAAACTGAATTTGTTTAATGTCTATATGTTTAATCATTGTTTAGTAAAGATAGTCTTGAAACTAGGTTTTGTTAAATGAGAGACAAGAATTTTAATATTTGAAGTACTCAATGTATCTTACATAACTTTCCTCAAGCTATCTTTACAATAATACTTTAATAGACATGAATGTTGAAATTTTCTTTCATCTTTTAAGGAAAAAAAAATCCCTGAACTTCTAAAAATGGAGTTAAATAGGTGATGTGGATTAAGAAGAGTGCATGTTGTGATGAGCACCAGATGTTGTATATAACTGTTGAATCACTAAATTGAATACCTGAAGCTAACATTACACTGCATGTTAACTAACTGGAATTTAAAAACTTTAAAAAAAAGGAAAGAAAGAAATACAGAACTTTCTATCACAAACATACCATATAATTTCAGATTCTAAATTAAATAAACTTTGGGGTGCCTGAGTGGCTCAGTCGTTCACATGTCTGCCTTTGGTCAGGTTGTGATCCCAGGGTCCTGGGATTGAGACCCATATCCTGCTCCCTGCTCAGCAGGATTCTGCTTCTCCCTCTCCCACTCCCCCTGCTTGTGCTTCCTCTCTCAATGTCCCACCCTCTGTCAAATAAATAAATAAAATTGTTTAATTAACTAATAAATTAATTAACTTTTTATTAAGAAAATAGTTTTGTTGAAATCTGAGGTAGAATTTACTCAAGACAAGTACCAAAACAATAAAAATTCCTACTTTTGTATCTTCAATCAAATCTGCACATAAACAGTGCATATATTTCAGATTTTTAAAACCTCTTATTACTGTATGTGAAAAATAACAAATTAAGAGAAGTAAAGTATCTTTGTCCAGGTATGAAATTTTCAACCATTTTTACATGCTTACATGCAGACCACAGATACAGCTCTTTTCTGGGAAATTATTATGATCTAGTCAGCATGATGATGCATTCAACACAATGCACTGCCAAACAAGAACATAAGGTTTTAAGTCAAACTGAGTGAAATAACCTTTGTAAGACTCTAATACTACAAATATAATCCCACAAATGACTCCATTTTATGCATGAAATTATTCATTCACTAGTTACTTTGACCTATTTTCTAATGACACCTTCTAAATGAATAATTATTTAAAATAGTAGAGACAATGATGCAGAAAAATTCTTGATAAAGAAGTTCAAAGAGACATAGTAAGACAGTAGAGAAGAACACAGAACACAGCTAGCAATAGCAAAACTGTGAAGCAAGGTGTGTTCAACAGATAGGACCTACATCCTTTGTGTCTCTTTGTAAGTTCTCCTTCCCTTGCTAGAGGTACAGGGCCTTTGGGCAAATCAGGCCTAGCTTGAAGTAGAAAAGAATATAATATGATAAATTTATTCATGAAAATTTCGTAATGATTATAAAGATACTTCCACTTTTTTGTCACCCTTGCAAAACAATTTAAAAAATTTTATTTATTTATTTATTTATTTATTTATTTGACAGACAAAGATCACAAGTAGGCAGAGAGGCAGACAGAGAGAGAGAGGAAGAAAGAGACTCCCTGCCAAGCAGAGAGCCCAATGTGGGACTCGATCCCAGGACCCTGAGATCATGACCTGAGCCGAAGGCAGAGGTTTTAACCCACTAAGCCAACCAGGCCCCCCGCCCTTTCAAAATTTTAATCACAGACACTCAACATAGGAAAGAATCTGAAAGGGTCATCTAGTCCAGTACTTCCAAAAATTTTAATTCCCCAAACCAGTAAATTTCCTTTTATTTTGTGAATGTTTATAAATTACCAACATTTTTTGCACCCGAATGTTCATAGCAGCAATGTCCACAATAGCCAAACTATGGAAAGAACCTAGATGTCCATCAACAGATGAATGGATAAAGAAGATGTGGTATATACATATATATAATGGAATACTATGCAGCCATCAAAAGAAATGAAATCTTGCCATTTGTGATGATGTGGATGGAACTAGAGGGTATTAAGCTTAGCGAAATAAGTCAATCAGAGAAAGACAACTATCATATGATCTCCCTGATATGAGGAAGTGGGGATGTAATGTGGGGGTTTGGGGAGTAGAAAAGAATAAATGAAAGAAGATGGGATTGGGAGGGAGACAAACCATAAGAGACTCTTTTTTTAATATTTTATTTGTTTATTTGACAGAGATCACAAGTAGGCAGAGAGGCAGGCAGAGAGAGAGAGGGGGAAACAGGCTCCCCACTGAGCAGAGAGCCCGATGCGGGGCTCGATCCCAGGACCATGAGATCATGACCTGAGCTAAAGGCAGAGGCTTTAACCCACTGAGCCACCCAGGTGCCCCCCATAAGAGACTCTTAACCTCACAAAACAAACTGAGGGTTGCTGGGGGGAGGGGGATCGGGAGAAGGTGGTGGGGTTATGGACATTGGGGAGGGTATGTGCTATGGTGAGTGCTGTGAAATGTGTAAACCTGGTGATTCACAGACCTGTACCCCTGAGGATACAAATACATTATATGTTTATTAAAAAATTAACAAATTAAAAAAAGGAATATTTTTTTCTAACATCATCATTTCAAAAAGGAAAAGACATTTTTAAAACCAAAAAAGTGAATAAATTTGATGGCATATAAATTCACATTTTGTACATCTTATTTGTTTTTCTTATGATGCCAACATTTGATTATTCTAATAACCCTATATGCAGTTTCCAGATATTTGAACATCTCACATGACAGAGAATCTGATATGTCCTGATAATCTATATCATTTTTGGTCAGTTTTTACTGTTAGAAAGTTTTGCTTTGTATTTAGATAAAGTGTGCTTCTTTTAAAATTCCATCTATTGATTTAATTTCGCTTCTTGGAGTCTTAACAATCAAGTTGAATCCTTCTTTTATAGAGTAGTTCTTTAGACACTTGAAAACCTCTACTCTCCACCTCCACCCCAAGTCTTCATTACAGAAAATAATCTTTTCACAAGCCAAATGTCTTCCATTTTCTTTAGCTGCTTTTTATGTGATGTGGCCTAGCTTCATTTTCACCACATTGGTCAGTCTTACCACTTCAAGTCTTTCCTATGACTGACATGACTGATTGAATGTATGTTTATACCTCTCTCAATAGAATTCAGCTTATCAATTACCCTCTTCACATATGGCACAAATAGCTGGATTAGATCTTTAGAAGCCCCATATAACAAGAAGATACGGTTTCAAAAAAAAAAAAAAGAAGATACGTTTTCATTTATCTGCACCTCCCAATGTCATGTAAAACAAAACAAATAATAAATAAATAAATACAGCAGAACGAAAGATCAGATAAAAATATAATTTAAAAAATAACACAAAGTTAGATGAGTGCTAAAATTTAATTACTAAGCATGTAATGATGGCTCCTGTAACTGATCCCAGTACTCAAGATGTAGTTTGATATTCATGGAACAAAAAAAGTTATTACTTCCCTTAGATCAAGGTCTTGATTACATGGAGTAACCACAAATTGTTTCATTAGCTAGCCAATCCAATCAATAAAATAGTAAACTCTATCAAATGACTTCATTGAATAATTCTTTCCTAAATTGTTTGACTGAATCCACACTTTTCCAGTTGTAACACATGTAAGTCAGAGTAATAGTCTTTTTTATGGTTTCACTCCTTGCCCACATTGGAAAACTCATCTACATCAACTTTACAAAGTTAGCTATGAAAAAGAATAGCATTTTTTTCAACTTTATCTCTTGTCAATGTATTACTCTTTTATCTTACCTCCAGGCCTGATGCTGATTTTTCCTAAAACCATGAACACTTTGGTGTGGGAGGAACTATTGTTTCATTGAGTAGGTTTCTCTTTTGACTTTTCAGCAGAGTTTGCAGTGAATGAAAAAAGAAAAAGAAAAAAAATTTCTACTTTTCCTCATTCTACCTTCTGTCTTCTACCACTCTAAACTCTGCAGAGGAAAACAAATCCTAGTTCTTTGGGTTTGTTTGTTTATATGTTTTATTTTGGTTTGTTTTTCTTTCTCTTTTAGAAAAGATAAAAAAAATACCATTTATTTGTTCTGTTTCATTTCATGTACTACTTTTAATAGAGTTTATTTAATAGACTGCATTTTAATAGGGTGTATTTAATAGAATGTATAAGAAAGGTCAAGGATAGGAAGAAAATATTTTACTCGATTTATGCAAGCATTATAATTATTTTCTGATTCTGAACTTAATTTCTCTCATAAAACCTGATACAAGAATTTAAAGTTCCAAAAATTAACTCATTCACTCAATATGATTCACTGTTAGTAATTTAAGAAAATGAAAGAAGATAGTTTACTTATGACATGAGATTTTTTTTTATTTGTTTATTTTCAGTGTAACAGTGTTCATTGTTTTTGCACCACACCCAGTGCTCCATGCAGAACGTGCCCTCCATATTACCCACCACCTGGTTCTTCAACCTCCCACGCACCCCGCACCTTCAATACCCTCTGGTTGTTTTTCAGAGTCCATAGTCTCTCATGGTTCATCTCCCCTTCCAGTTTCCCTCAACTCCCTCTCCTCTCCATCTCCCCATGTCCAACGTGTTCTTTGTTATGCTCCACAAATAAGTGAGACCATATGGTACTTGACTCTCTCAGCTTGACTTATTTCACTTAGCATAATCTCATCCAGTCCTGTCCATGTTGCTACAAAAGTTGGGTATTCATCCTTTCTGATGGAAGCATAATACTCCATTGTGTATATGTACCACATCTTCCTTATCCATTCATCCGTTGAAGGACATCTTGTTTCTTTCCACATTTAAGCGACCGTGGCCATTGCTGCAATAAACATTGGGGTACAGATGGCTCTTTTTTCACTGCATCTGTATCTTTGGGGTAAATACCCACCAGTGCAATTGCAGGGTCATAGGGAAGCTCTATTCTTAATTTCTTGAGGAATCTCCACACTGTTCTCCAAAGTGGCTGCACCAACTTGCATTCCCACCAACAGTATAAGAGGGTTCCCCTTTCTCCACATCCTCTTCAATACACATTTTTTCCTGTCTTGCTAAATTTGGCCATTCTAACTGGTGTCAATGTAGTTTTAATTTTAATCTCCTTGATGGCTAGTGATGATGAACCTTTTTTCATGTGTCTGATAGCCATTTGTATGTCTTCATTGGAGAAGTATCTGTTCATATCTTCTGCCCATTTTTTGATATGATTATCTGTTTTGTGTGTGTTGAGTTTGAGGAGTTCTTTATAGATCCTGGATATCAACCTTTTGTCTGTACTGTAATTTGCAAATATCTTCTCCCATTCCGTGGGTTGCCTCTTTGTTTTCCTGACTGTTTCCTTTGCTGTGCAGAAGCTTCTGATCTTGATAAAGTCCCACAAGTTCATTTTCGCTTTTGTTTCCTTTGCCTTTGGAGAGATATCTTGAAAGAAGTTGCTGTGGCTGATATCGAAGAGGTTACTGCCTATGTTCTCCTCTAGGATTCTGATGGATTCCTGTCTCACATTGAGGTCTTTTATCCATTTCGAGTTTATCTTTGTGTATGGTGTAAGAGAATGGTCGAGTTTCATTCTTCTACATATCGCTGTCCAGTTTTCCCAGCACCATTTATTGAAGAGACTGTCTTTTTTCCATTGTATATTTTTTACTGTTTTTCAAATATTATTTTACCATAGAGTTGAGGGTCCATATCTGGGCTCTCTACTCTGTTCCACTGGTCCATGTGTCTGTTTTTATGCCAGTACCATGCTGTCTTGGTGATCACAGCTTTGTAGTAAAGCTTGAAATCGGGTAATGTGATGCCGCCAGTTTTGTTTTTGTTTTTCAACATTTCCTTAGCAATTCGGGGTCTCTTCTGATTTCATACAAATTTTAGGATTATTTGCTCCAGCTCTTTGAAAAATACCGGTGGAATTTTGATCAGAATGGCATTAAAAGTAAAGATTGCTCTAGGCAGTATAGACGTTTTAACAATTTTATTCATCCAATCCAAGAGCATGGAATGGTCTTCCATTTTTTGTTTCTTCTTCAATTTCTTTCATGAGTGTTCTGTAGTTCCTCGAGTACAGGTCCTTTACCTCTTTGGTTAGGTTTATTCCCAGGTATCTTATGGTTTTGATGCTATAGTAAATGGAATCGATTCTCTAATTTCCCTTTCTGTATTTTAATTGTTAGTATATAAGAATGCCACTGATTTCTGTACATTGACTTTGTATCCTGCCACGTTACTGAATTACTGAATGAGTTCTAGTAGTTTGGGGGTGGAGTCTTTGGGGTTTTCCATATAAAGAATCATGTCATCTGCGAAGAGAGAGAGTTTGACTTCTTCCTTGCCAATTTGGATACCTTTTATTTCTCTTTGTTGTCTGTTTGCTGTTGCTAAGACTTCTATATTATATTGAACAAGAGTGGTGAGAGTGGGCATCCTTGTCTTGTTCTTGATCTCAACGGGAAGGCTGTGAGCTTTTTCCCATTGAGGATGATATTTCATAGATAGATTTTATGAAGTTCAGGAATGTTCCCTCTATCCCTATAGTTTGAAGCGTTTTCATCAGGAACGGATGCTGGATTTTGGCAAATGCTTTTTCTGCATCCATTGAGAGGACCATGTGGTTCTTCTCTCTTCTCTTATTGATTTGTTCTCTCACACTGATTGATTTGCGAATGTTGAACCAACCTTGCAACCCAGGGATGAATCCCACCTGGTCATGGTGGATAATCTTTTTAATGTGCTGCTGGATCCTGTTTGCTAGGATCTTGTTGAGAAACTTTGCATCCATATTCATCAGTGATATTGGTCTGAAATTCTCCTTTTTGGTAGGGTCTTTGCCTGGTTTGGGGATCAGGGTAATGCTGGCTTCATAAAAAGAGTCTGGAAGTTTTTCTTCTGCTTCAATTTTTTGAAAGAGCTTCAGAAGAATTTGTGTTATTTCTTCTTTGAAAGTTTGGTAGAATTCCCCAGGGAAACCATCAGGTCTTGGGCTCTTGTTTTTTGGGAGGTTTTTGATCACTGCTTCAATCTCATTACTAGATATCGGTCTATTCAGGTTGCCAATTTCTTCCTGGTTCAATTTTGGGAGTTTGTAGTTTTCCAGGAATGCATCCATTTCCTCTAGGTTGCTTAGCTTATTGGCATATAACTGTTGGTAAAAGTTTCTGATGATTGTTTCTATTTCCTTGGTGTTAGTTGTGATCTCTCCCTTTTCGTTCATAATTTTATTAATTTTGACTTTCTCTCTTTTCTTTTGGATTAGTGTGGCCAATGGTTGATCGATCTTATTGATTCTTTCAAAAAACCAGCTTCTAGTTTCATTGATACGTTCTACTGTATCTCTGGTTTCTACCTCATTGATCTCTACTCTAATCTTGATTATTTCCCTTCTTGCGTGTGGAGTTGGTTTGATTTGTTGTTGATTCTCCAGTTCTTTAAGGTGTAGAGACAGCTGGTGTATTCTGGATTTTTCAGTTTTTTTTGAGGGAAGCTTGGATGGCTATGTATTTCCCCCTTAGAAATGCCTTTGCTGTACACCATAGGTTTTGGACCGAAGTGTCTTCATTCTCATTGGTTTCCATGAATTGTTTAAGTTCATCTTTGATCTCCTGGTTGATCCAAGCCTTCTTAAGCAAGGTGGTTTTTAGCTTCCAGGTGTTTGAGTTCCTTCCAAACTTTTCCTTTTAATTGAGTTCCAGTTTCAAAGCATTGTGATCTGAGAATATGCAGGGAATAATGTCAGTCTTTTGGTATTGGTTGAGTCCTGCTTTGTGACCCAGTATGTGGTCTATTCTGGAGAAGGTTCCATGTGCACTTGAGAAGAATGAGTATTCTGATGTTTTAGGGTGGAATGTTCTGTATATGTCTATGAGGTCCACCTGGTCCAATGTGTCATTCAATGCTCTTATTTCTTTATTAATTTTCTGCTTCGATGATCTGTCTATTTCTGAGAGAGGCGTATTAAGATCTCCTACTATTATTGTATTCATATCAATATGACTCTTTATCTTGATTAATAGTTTTCTTATGTAATTGGGTGCTCCCATATTGGGGGCATAGATATTCACAATTGTTAGATCATCTTGGCGGATCGTCCCTTTAAGAATTATGTAGTGTCCTTCTGTATCTCTGACTACAGTCTTTAGTTTAAAATCTAATTTATTTGATATGAGAATCGCTACCCCCGGCCTTCTTTTGAGGCCCATTGGCATGAAAGATGCTTCTCTATCCCTTCACTTTCAGTCTGGGTGTATCCTTAGGTTCAAAATGGGTCTCTTATAGACAACATACGGATGGGTCCTGTCATTTTATCCAATCTGTAACCCTGTGTCGTTTTATGGGTGCATTTAGGCCATTCACATTGAGAGTGATTATTGAGAGATAGGTTTTTATTGACATCGTGTTACCTTTGAAGTCTTTCATGACATGAGATTTTTAAGGTCAAGAGAGATGATTTGGAGAAGGCAAACAAAAAACAACTTCTGGAAGTGTACAAATCTTTCAGGAGTAAATTTAGAGGAAATTTTTCATAATACTCAATTGTCAAATTATTGCTGCCAGGAAAGGAGCATGGCACAGTAAAACTCTCAAAAAATCTAGATTTTAATCTTTGTTTTTCCACTTTCTTAGACCTCAGTTAGTACATGTTCAAAATAGAGAAAATGATAATATTGTCTCTTACTACCTCACAGAGTTTGTGAATTTCAAAGGAGATACAGATTGCCTTTCCTAACCACCCTGCAAGCAGTCTTGTAAGAAGCACCCTGTATATCTTTTTTGTAGTATTTTTAAATTTAAGTTAATAATTTATGTTATTGTTTTTAACATCTATAATTCCTTTAAGACTAAATTCCTTGAGAGTTGAGAATGCCTATTGTCTTGTATACCTACTGTCTTATTTCTGACAAAAAATGGAGTACATGACACAAAGTAGTCAATTTATAAATATTTGATGAGTGAATGTAAACACTTTGTAATCTTTATAGCAGTTTACTGATTTTTCTATTGCCATGTTCTCTTAAAAGTGATGACAAAACATGATCAGACTGTGTTCTTATCACAAAAAAACCTTAAAATTTTGGAGGTGGTTAATACATTTACTACTTTGATTATGGTGATGACACCATGGGAATATGCATGTGCTAAATTATCAAAATGTGTAAATCAAAAATGTGTACTGTTTATATAATAATTATACCTTAATGTAGCTTAAAAACAAAAAAGTAATAATTAGAAACCTAAATGGAATTATAACCTTATCATTTTTAACATTAAAAATATTGAAACAACTAGCTAAATCCGTGAATTCAAATAGATTGAATTACTAACAAGCATTCTTAAAAATACCGGTGTTTTCCTTCTTCAAACATTACTTTTTTCTATCCTAAGAATATAAGCTATTCTCAAACATATATATAATATACACGCACACATACATATACATTCAAATATATATACACATTCAAATATATATATACACATTCAAGTATATATATAGATATATCTATAGATATATACACACACATCCAAGTATATATGTATGTATGTTTGTGTATATGCCTCTGTGTGTGTGTGTGTGTGTGTGTGTGTGTGTATTCAAATATACTCTGTGGTATAACTCTCTTGGATTTTAAGTGAATTTAAAGAGAGGTACCATTCCAACCATTGAAGAACTAAATTATGGTAAGAACTTTTCTTTTCCTCATCCTCACTTCCTTCTCTATTTGTGGCTTCACATACTAGAGCTTCATTAAGGCAGCAATTGAAAGGACTCAGTGACCAAACCTAAAGGATTAATTCCTCTTAGCAGTATTTTACATAAGCTATATCTATAAGGCACCATACTTGCTCTGTATTCCCTTTCTGCCTTCCCTCTACCCCCACGAACATGCACATGCAGATGTATTCCACTCTAATAAAGTTCACAAAGGGTTCAACAGACACAAAGATTTTTAAAATACTATGTCTGCTTACAATGTGTTGAGTTTCACTATAGTAGAGTACATTTTCATAATGTGCAACATTATTATTATGCAATAATGTCAAAATGTCTCTCATATTTTAGAGAAAATTATTGTCTCTGAAAGTTGTTAAAAGATAGTTATTTTACTATTTTTAAATTTTAAATAAAACTCATCTCATGAGTTCATCCTGATATTTCCAATTCAAATAAAGTTCTACATGGTTTCACTGAAAAAAGACAGTTATTTTAATTTGCACAAACCGAAAGTGTACTCCAAAGTTTAATCTGAAAGGAGAGTTATGATGACCTCTAGTAACTAGTTTAATGGCTTAAAGAAAAATGTCCACTTCTATTTTTTAGAAGGAAAAGCATATAGTCATAAACCATATTCACCTAGGGAATATATGAGGGATTCTGTATAATATAAAGAGAGGAAATGTAACTTCCTTATTTAAAATTAAATCTGATAGAATTAGTAGTCATGTTATTAGAGACAGGATAAATGTCAAGAATTCATTACTTTGTTTCAAGCTTAGTTTATCATAAATCTGTCCTATTACACATAATAACTTGTACTGTCTGCACGTTATTTGATAGCAAGTTCAGCAGTGTAGGTGAGTGACAATGTGAGCTGCATTATAATAGTTCTCCAGGGAAATTAGCTTATAGTACACAGTTAGGCATATATGAACCATTATTCAAATGGAAAAAAAATATTCAAAAGTTTATTCTTGCTCTCATAAGACCATCAGCTAATATGCAGAAAGTCAATTCAAACAAGTAGGTAGCATTGGGAAAATGGCATAAAAAAACAATATATTGACTTTTGGTCTAAACTGAAAATATTCAGCATCCTGTGTGTTGAAAGACATGAATTTATTGTATATAACAAAATTTATATTTATAATACAGAATGATGTATTAAGAGGAAGGGTAGTCAAATTTGATTTGGTATTAAAAAAACAGAAGAATTAATCAGGAAGCACATAAACTGTTTTAATTGTTCCTACTGCAATAAACATCAACGTATGAGTATGAACTGCCCTAGTTCAATTGTTTGCTGAAAGAAAATCTATTGAAATATTTTAAGCTTACTGCATAATTCAATTATAGACATTTATATATAACAGTGTTTTTCTCCAAGATGTATTGTTTGAAATTTGAAATAAAAAAAATTAAAAGGAATTTTAAATTTAGTAAGTACCCAGTTATTTTCCAGTATATGGAAAATGTATTAGAAATGTATAAATTAAATTCCAATTTAAGGATATGTATCATTTTTCTAAAGTGATAGAGATAGCCCTTTTAAGCTCTTAGCTATGGAGATGCTGGCGAGTGGCCATCCACACGTACATAGTGATATAAAAACTCCCAGAACATGACTCTTCCTTTTGAGTTGTTGCTGTGCAGTGGAAATTTGGAGAGATTAATTAAGGCTTTCTTTTTCCCTGGGATCTTTACTACTTTAATATTTCTTCTTATTACAAGACATTCAGGTTTTCCTTGAAAAGTTTATGTGAAGAATAGTGAATTTTTTGAGAGGTTTGCAATCCTTGTATTAAAGAACAGAGCCAAAATTCATTCTAAATAAAAACGTGAGATGGTAGGGATAATCATATATGACTCATGCAATTAGATACATAGCCATGTTTGTCAAATATTCTACTATGCTTCTGAAAATACATTTACATATCTCTTTGTATGCATTAAAAGTCTGACTCAGAACATATCCCTGGTCAATGAAATAAAAGTTAGGTTTTACTTTCAGATTTTCTTTTTGTGTTTTAAATATCATCTACATATCTCAATTACATTACTTATTCTATTATATATCTTCATGAAGATATATAATAGAATGAAGATGAAGAAGAAGAAAGTTTTTGGTATAAAAAAGGAAAATTCTTGTAAATTTTCTTACATGTATAAAGAAAAATAATATACATATTAGTGACTTCTAAGATCCCTTTCAGGCCCAGGTAAGTTATTCATTTTCAACATTTCCAATTACCAATTTGATTATGTTCTTTTATTTTCCTTCATATGGTGGGTTAACCACTAAAAGAACAGAAACAAAAATTAGCACAAACAGCATCTGATACCTGTAGTGTGAATAAAGTACAAACATGAACCCTAGGAAGAAACAATGTTCATTTAATAGCTTAGTATGAAAAAAGCAGTGTAAGAATAAAACACTGGTAATGCTAACATGTAGGCTATGTTTATCCTTTCTCAGTGTTCAATAAATTGGTATTTGAAAGTTATTTAAAAATATAAGTAAAGTAGTTATTTAAATAAATTTTCAAAATTTGAATGAAAAACTGTATAATGAACATATAAAATATTTTCCTTTATTACCTAATACTATACTATACTAAGTGATTTTTGAATCCTTATTTGTATATATCAACTTTTTACACTGCAGAACTAACTGAGGGTTTTGGAGGGTAGGGGGGTGGGAGGTTGGTGGATATTGTGAGGGGTACATATTGCATGGAGCACTGGGTGTGGTCCATAAACAGTGAATTTTGGAACACTGAAAAGAATTTAAAAAATAAAGAAAACATTTTTAAAAACTTCCAATAAGGATAAACTGATTTTATGAATTTTGAATCACAATAGAATATTGAAAAATTGTTCTCAAAACTTTGAATATTAAAAATAATTAATAACTGCTATCCAATAGCCATGATGAGCTCTTGTTAATGAATTAAGTAAAGTTAACATTTATTCTTAAATAATTGATTTGAAATGTAAGTTTGTAGTATTTATTGAATGATGTATTATGAAAACATTCATAAATCAACATGTATGAATTCTAACAAGCCTAAAGCTTCTGAAAGCTAGTTTAATAGAAGCATTCACAAATATATACAGCAAGTTGACTCTTAGTTCTATGCTCTGTGTCATCTTTTAGAACTGTTCTTATAAGTTATTTTTGTTTACTTATTGGGCTTGGTTGTTTTTTTTTTTTTTGGTCTTTTTTAATTTATTTTCAGCATAACAGTATTCATTGTTTTTGCATCACACCCATGGCTTGGTTTTAAGGGAATTGCCAAGTGATCTCTGGACTCCAATCTTTAGACCTGATGTCAGGACAAATTAATTTCTTTAGAAACCTGCTGTGCTTCAGATATCATCTTGCATATGCAGCATTAATGGAGACACTGCACAAATATCTCTGTCTAACTGGCTTGGGATGGAGGAACAAGAAGGGGTACCTTGAAAAAGTAAAAATTTATTGTATAATAAAGATAATATGTTTTAATTGTAATAATATTCAAAATAAAATAATAAAATATAATATATAATAATTTATTATTGATCATTAAATACTCACAATTTTATCTAACCAGTGACACCACTCTACACATGAATATGAACTTCTTGCTTCTTCACTGGTTCTATTATGTTAGTAGACTAAATAGCACATTATTTTTAAAAAAGAATCACATATTTATCCTTATGAATAATTAATTTATTTATTTTCTTAACTAAAAATAAAACATTTGTAATTACTTTGTTTATTGTTGGTAATCAAATATTTTCTACAATTAGAAATTTTAGGGATCAAAATGTCCCTGTATGAAGGCTAAATAGGTAGAGACTGGACCTATACAAAATCACACAGTTACTTCCAGCTTAAACACTTAATTTCCTATTTTTTTATGAATTTTGTGGAATGGATGTGTGTGAGTGGTTATTCAAGAGCCTGAAATACCCAGACAGATTAAACTTATCAGATAATCATCTCTCCCAATTCCTCTTGATGAGTTTGGTATGAAAATAAACATATAAAAAGCTCACCTGGGGGCACTTGAGTGACTCAGTGGGTTAAAGCCTCTACCTTCAAGGCCCACTTCAGGCTCTCTGCCTGCTTCCTCCTCTCTCTGCCTGCCTCTCTGCCTATTTGTGATCTCTGTCTGTCAAATAAATAAAAAGAATCTTTTAAAAAAGAATAAAATAAATAAATAAAAATAAAAAGGTCATCTGATGAATCTGTCACTAACATACTGTTTAAAGTTGGTTAAAACAGTAACAAATTATCTGTGTCTTTATTAACTCATTATTGGTAAAAGCATAACAATGTTCATCCTATGTCATAGAAGAAGTTTGTGAGAATAAAACCGTACAATAGCAAAAAGGAAAACAGATTGCAATGGATAAATATTTTTCTCCTACTATTTGTTGAATCCAAGAAACTGGAGTATTGTCTTAGTTCTCATATTTTGACATATGAAAGTATAGTATATTAGGTAGGCAGTATGCAAGAACACTCATCTCAGAAGTCCTTGTTCTAGCTTTATGTGCACAGGAATCAGCTAGGAATTTTGTTAACATGCCATTTCTGGAGCAGTAAATCTAGAATACACTTGATGTAATGCATTTTGCATTTATAACAAGGTCAAAAAATGATGAGATGCTGCTGCTCATCTAGAAACCATACTTTAGGTAGCAAAAGTGTTTAACATTTATGGGTCTCATGGTTCTTATTGGCTAAATATGGCTAATAATCTCAACTCTGTGTCCTTCAAATTTTGTTGGGTAATAGTTATCTATCTATCTATATTTGGGAATTAGTTTTATATGAATATAAGGAAAAGGTTTCCTTTCAGATAAGAATCATTTATAATTCACAGAAATCAGCTGAGTGGTTGCTATGTGTTCAGTACTGCCAGATGCTATATGACTAAATGATAAATAAATAACTCCCCTCAGAGTATACAACCCAGCTATATTCAAAATTGGTCCAAATAAATGTAGTATTTATGACAATTTTATTTACATTTTTCTTAATATAAGCAGTATATTCTGATTATTTTATATTGTGCCATGCTGGCAAATGTGTTTGCTGTGTGTGTGTGTGTGTGTGTATGTGTGTGTGTTACCCACAGTGTCACATCTATAGACACATTACACTTATAAATTTAATCTGCATTGTTAACATTTTCTACCACATTCTTAAATTTAGACCAAGATTTGGCAATTTTTTTATGTAGGGTGACATACCATAAATATTTTGTTTTTGCAAGCCATACAGTATCTTTTGCAACTATCCAATTCCATCACTGAAGCACTGGAACTGGCTACATTTCAGTAAAACTTTATTTACAAAATAGATAGTAAGCTATAGTTGACCCATAGATTATAGTTTGCTAATTCTTAGGTTTAAAAAATCAACAAAAAATTAATCAAATCCTTATTTGTGGCATTTGCCAATGTCCATAGTGTAAATACTCCCACTATGTCCAGTTTCAAGCTAACAATGTGATATCACTGAAGGCAGAACTGAGAAATGATGTACAGTGGCACACCATTGTATAGTATTCCCACTACGCGGGTGCAATAGATGTAAATAACCTTAAGATCATAGATAGTAGCAAAATGTAGCAAAATAATTAAGAATTGATAAATACTGTTACTTTTTATTATAACTTATTTAATTTTAAGTTCATATAATTTAATTTTTAATAATAAGTGGTTTAACACTCAGCTCACAAAATTTCTGAAAATTTAACACTTAGCTCTTATGAACCAGTAATACCACTAATTGACAGAAAGATTTAATTGTGCATTTTCACATCTCAGCCACTTATGCTGATACCACATAGATGAACGTCTGAAATGTAGAAAAGGAATTGGATGTCCCTGCTTCTACACCACTCTCAGTTCATCATTCACTTCCTGTTTCTTTGGACTACAGAGAACAGAAATATGAAAAAAAGGAAAAGTGGAAAAACAGAAAGGAAAATAGATGAGGGAAGAAAGTGAAAGTTGGCAAAGAAGCTACATTCCAAGTTTTCTATCCCACCACTATCATAAAGAAAACATAATTAATTCATCGCATGACTATTCATGCTTAAATAAATGAAGAATGGAATAATCTATCTGCCGCAAAGAAATGCCCTCCAAAATCATGGCGTTTTGCATTAAAGGAAAAAAGGCAAGAAATAAGAGATGATAACTAAATTGTGTTGGTCCAAACTCAAGTAGATTATAATGAGGTGAAGGGATGTGAGGTGGGAAGAAAAAAACACCATTAATTGTGAGGTCAGATGCTCTGTGTAAGTTTCTAACTATGTAAGTGTCTTAGAAACTACGTAAATTTCTAAGGCAAAACTTACACCACAGTGTGTAGAGACCATAATCTTAAATTGTAAAGGCCTCTTTGCTAGAAATTCCTTTTGTTTTCATATGCAGCACTGCCGTATGTTTGAGTCACATAAGATTGACTTGGACATATGAACTTATAAGGGGACTGATTTTCACTATATCAGCCTTAGTGGCAAACATTTAAATTTCTTCTGTTTTCTTCACAACTTGGTTTTGAAAATAGGGACAACACTTGTCTTTATGTCTGGTACAAATGTCTCTTTGTTGAATATTTTATTTTATTTTATTTAAAGATTTTATTTATTTATTTGACAGAGAGAGATCACAAGTAGACAGAGAGGCAGGCAGAGAGAGAGAGAGGGAAGCAGGCTCGCCGCTGAGCAGAGAGCCCGATGCGGGATTCGATTTCAGGACCCTGAGATCATGACCTGAGCTGAAGGCAGCGGCTTAACCCACTGAGCCACCCAGGCGCCCTGACTGAATATTTTAAACCACATTCATCAGAACAGCAAAAAAGCTTTCATGTTTAATGCCTTCTCTCTGCATCAAGCCTGACATGAATAAAAACTTTAAAGGCTTCAAAACAGTTATAAGCATATACATTTAGTCAAATATAAGGATCGGCCAATATAGGATGTAAAATAGCCTAAAATAACAGTAGTTAATGTGGATTTCAAAGAAAATAATATATGATTTATAAATCATGTTATTTTACTTATAAAAGTATTAAATCCTATATTCAGATGCATTTTTTCACTGATCCTCAGATGCATCCCCTATATTATAAGAAACAAGTAAGCCTAGAGAGTACTCTAGCACACAAGAAACCATCTACATTGTATCTAGTTAAGCTGTGGAACACTTTTGAGAAATATAGAAAAAGTGTGGGTCATAGAACTTCTGTATGGTTTTGCTGAATTGCTGTTTTTAAGAAACTCATTCTAAAGCAAAGGAAAAAATCACAAAGCAACTAGGAGCTTTCTAAAGTTTATGAATTATATTTCCAAAAGCAACCAGTAATGGACCACCAAATTATCAGACAAAATGTCAAATCAAGGTTTAATTTTCCTCATGAGAAACCCCTTCAGTTAATCTATTTTGCTGAGAATTTGGGTACCCAGGCCTAAATACTGAATAATCAGATAATAATAAATCACTTCCATTATCTTACCTCACTTCAGAGTGGAGAGCCATTTTACTACCAGGGTATAAATTCAGGCTCACCTCATTTCTTGCTGAAATAATAACTTCCTAAATGACCTACCTTCCCTGGCTTTTCTGATGTCCCATTCCATTCTATACACTAATGTCAGAATCATCTTTGTAAAATGCCAGTTTTCTTGTGGTATGGTCCTGCTTAAAATTTTTTAATGACACCCTATTGCTCACAGGTTAATGGCCAAGTTCCTTAGGAAAAAGTAGGTCAAAACTACTTTTCTGCAGTCATTTCCATCCCCTATCCTTTCTGCAGTCTTACTCCTCTCTTGGGTGTCTGGTAAATATCTGTTTGTCATTCAAGCCTAAGGTCTAATGTCATCTCTCTTATTAATCTTCCTATGACTTCCTCCAAATGAATTAACCAATTTCTCCTCTGAGTTCCTATAAAACTTAGTTCATGCAATGTGAAGAGTGAGAAGGGCATGAGAGGGAAAAGGAGTACTTGTAGAGCAGTGAATTTCTACCTAAGAGGCTGCCAACTGTAGCCCCTATTTCAATCAAAACACATTAAATCTTATATTTTATATACATTGTGAATTCTGCATAAGATCTTATTTCAACAAATGATATGTCTCAAAGAAAGAGGCATCATTAAACACAAGTGTAGTGGAAAAAGCATAATCTTTGGAGGCAGAGGGTACTAAGTTTTAAATAATTACTTTTCCACTTACTAGATGTATGGCTTAGGGCAAATCAATTCTTCTACCTACTTCTTTAATATCATCACCTGCCATCACCTCCTTGCAAGTTACACTTCAGTTGAGCTGAGAAACTAGAGGCTTTCTAAATATTTCACACTATTTCATACCATATTCAAACAAGCTAGTCCATGTTTCTGAAATGTTTCTATACCACTACTTTCACATCAAACTCTTTCATATTTCCACACCTAGTTGAAGTGTTACTTTCTCTCTTAAGTCTAACCCCAGGCAGCGCTTGATAGTCTCATTTCTTTGACCTCACTTTGTGATATACGAACTCTATTATATGTTGTCATTCTTTGTGTTTCCTGTATCCAGGGCTGGGTAAGTTCCAATATACCCATGTTCGTTGTCATAACATTGCAATAGTCTATAAAAGGTGATTAAGGTCCAGTGTCTCAAACAAAATCCCTTTTACCTCTTGTCATCTCAGTTCTTTCACCTAGGACACCTCCTTCAAACCTCCAATGACCAAGCAATTAAAGTATTAACACTTGAACTCTGGAACTCTACTCTAGGTAAGGCTTGTATTTATCTTGATTCATCAGTGCCAATGCTACCCTGATTGTTAATATCTAAATGTGGTTTCTGCTTATCTTCCTATTAGAAGGTGAATTACCTGAGAGCATGGATTGGGTTGTTCATCCTTGTATCCTTGATGATAGAACCTTTGTTTTTCCAAGTATTAATTATATAGCTATTCCTTCATTTTAGTATTCCCCCTCCTTCTGATATCAACTCTCTTGTACCCTTATGAAATCCCCATCTGGGCCTAACCTACTTGGACATATGACTGGGTTTTACCCTTACTTGATCCTTAAATACAAAAACTAATTCCTTTTCTCAGTTGCACATATAGAAAAGTGTAAACATAGTTTTTGAGTGAAAAGCATACATTTGTGTATGTATCGTTAACTATAAACTATAATAAAAATTAACATGGTTTACAAACGCATCTCACAAAACACAGATACTTAATGAGTACATTGTCTTCAATTATTTATCAATAAATACTGCTTTATTTTTCTGTCCTTTACTCCTACTCCTTATATATTGCCCAAAATGTTACCACTAACCATTCTATACAGCACCCACTGTATTTTCTTTTTTTTTAATATTTTTATTCATTTATTTGACAGACAAAGATCAAAAGTAGGCAAAGAGGCAGGCAAAGAGAGAGGAAGGGAAGCAGGCTCCTTGCTGAACAGAGAGCCCAACACAGGGCCTGATCCCAGGACCCCGGGATCATGACCCAAGCCGAACGCAGAGGCCTTAACTCACTGAGCCATCCAGGTGCTCCCGCACTGTACTTTCTGAAAAAATTATCCCACCTCATATATGAACCACTGCTGAATACAATTCTTATAATACTGCAACTACCAAAATCCTCCTTGGAAATATAGTTGCTGTGAATGAGAAATTAATAATCTATTAAATTTAAATTAATTTCAAAGTACACTAAGGAGTTGAATCCTATCATTGATCTTGAAACTTGAAGTAGAACTTGATTCATGTCCAAAAAATATAATTTCAGTCATGAGAAGATTCTGATGGATGCCAGTTTTCATTATGGAATCACCCTATTGTCTACCTCATTCTTTTAAGGAAAATTATCTGTACTTATACAAACACAAAATAAAATATTATTATTGCAATAGTAGTAGAATTTTTATTATTTGAAACTTGCATGCTATGTTCTTTGTATTTATTAATTGATTCATTCATTAAACAAACATACGCAGAATGTTATTTCTGTGCCAGGTGCTTAGAAAAAAAATATTGTATACTGTCTGATACTAAAGTGCCCACATTAGCAAACTAACATATTCTTTTAAAAAACAGCATTTGGGGCGCCTGGGTGGCTCAGTGGGTTAAAGCCTCTGCCTTCAGCTCAGGTCATGGTCCCAGGGTCCTGGGATCGGGCCCCGCATCGGGCTCTCTGCTTGGCAGGGAGCCTGCTTCCTCCTCTCTCTCTGCCTGCCTCTCTGCCTAGTTGTGATTTCTCTCTGTCAAAGAAATAAAAAATTAAAAAAATAATAAATAAAAAAATAAAAATAAATAAAAAAATAAAAAACAGTATTTATGTGAAAGTCAATTAACTGTTAAGACTCACCCTTCCAGAGCACAGTCAAGAAACAGAAAAAAAGGTAAAAATAAAAATATCATTCGAAGACATTCTCCTTATAATTGCAGACAAGTTGATTTAGACTAATTTCCTCCAGCTTCTCGTGATTATAATTGAAAATATTTTTCAATATTCTTAAAAGCATACAAAAGCTAAGAAGACAATGAGAAATTACTGTAATGAAATTTGGTAAAGAACAGTAAACTAAAGATACTTTAACCCCTGGGGATTTTTCAGATCTAAAAAAGGCAGCTGAGAGATAGAACTGAATATTGAGTGACTTCCTAATATTAAGCAGAAAATAGTCAAAGCTCAGAATCTGCAAAAGATGGGTATCTGATACATTTTCCCTGATTTTGAGAAAGAACACAAGAGGTTAAACCCAAGGTGTAAAGGCAAGCCTGAAAGAAACTAATACACACAAAACAGCAGTCTGAATTTGAGGTCAGAAAATAACAAGACTTTAATCTGTTGATTTGTTATTGTCCCCAGGAAACTAACAAAAGCAAGCTAAAATCATCATTGTCAAAAAACATAATAATCTGAGATTTTATAATATTTCTACAAATTGTATCGAATGTTCAAAACACACTCACAGGAAAATAGATCCATAAGGAAGCAAAACCACATAAGCTAGTGGCAGAATAAACAATAGACAAAAAAAACACATGGAGACTGTAGATATTATTAGATATTATGAAACACAAACTGTAAAACAATTATGCTTATTTTATTCAAGAAACTGTTTAGCTTAAAATTTTTAATAGGGAAATGAAACAAGAACACACATATATAAAGAAGAAATTAAAACTCCAAACTTGAAAAATACTATGACAAATTAAGAACTGATTAAATTAGTTTCACAATAAAATATGCACCACTGAATATAAGCTTAGTGAACTAGAGAACAGGTCAGAATAAAATATGCAAAACAAATTCCAAAGCAATATTGTACTGGAATGTATGAAAGATAAAATTTTTTTTTAAACATTTATTTGACAGAGACAGATCACAAGTAGATAGAGAGGCAGGCAGAGAGAGAGAGAGAGGGAAGCAGGCTCCCTTCTGAGCAGAGAGCCCTATGTGGGACTTGATCCCAGGACCCCGAGATCATGACCCGAGCCGAAGGCAGCGGCTTAACCCACTGAGCCACCCAGGCGCCCTGAAAGATAAAAATTTTTTAAAAAAGATACAATGTAATACATTAATGAAGTCCCAAAAAAAGGGGGGAAATAGGACATAGTAAATGTGAGAAAAAATTACGGCTGAGAATTTTCTGTTAAAAAATGCCAATTCATGGGGCACCTGGGGGGCTCAGTGGTTTAAGCCTCTGCCTTCAGCTCAGGTCAGGGTCTCAGGGTCCTGGGATCAAACACCACATCATGCTCTCTGCTCAGCAGGGAGCCTGCGTCCCCTTTCTCTCTGCCTGCCTCTCTGCCTACTTGTGATCTCCCTCTCTCTCTGTCAAATGAATAAATAAAATCTTTTTTTTTAATGTCAATTCACATATTCGACCAATCCAACAAATTCCAAGCAGGAAAAAAATCCACAGCTAGACACATTTCAGAGATGCTATAGAAAAGGAAAAACATATATTTTAAAATTTGTCAGAATAAAAAACAGTTTACCTTCATAGGAATAGCAGTTGTAAGGACATCTAAATTATCAGTAACTTCAGTGGAAGCCATAAGATAAAGGAATGCTATTTTTAATATATTTAAAGGAAATGACTGCCAACTCTAGAATTCTATACTCAAGATGTCTCCAAGAAAGAAGACAAAGTAGACACAAATTTGAAAAAGTTTACCACAAGAAAAACAATAAACAAAATTCTAAAGTGTTTAGATTTAGAATGAAAAAAAATCCAAAAGGATGATCATAGACCCAGGAAGAAATGAAATGAAGAGCAACAAAAGAGAACAATAGCTATATAAGACAACATTATATTGTGTGAGACATATATATATATATAAAGAAAGGAAGGAAAAAGAGAGAAGAAAGAGGGACAAGGAGGAAAATTAAAATACAGTACACAATTAGCATATAATTCAGGAATAAGGAGGAAAATAGAATTAGTGTTATAAGTCCTCTCATTGTCCTGGAGAAAGACCAAAAAAATCAAGCAATATCCTGTTTTCATAATTCAAGGATGCATATTATAATTTTTAAAGCATTCAATAAAGTGTATTTGACTTCCAAAAAAATAGAGGGGGGAATATAATAAGAAAAACAATGTGAAAATTAAAAAAAAAGCAAGGAGTGAAAGAGGAGGATATTGATGGAAAATAGAAATGGTAAGATAGTAAAAGCACAAAGTAAGATAATAGATTTAAACCTAAATATATTATTAATTACATTAAATGTAAATAGACTAAATGTTACCATCTTAAAAATATGTACTGTCAGACTGAAAAAGAAAAACTCAATCATATGCTATTTCCAAAAGACAGAACCAAAGTATAAATGCACAGAAAAGTTAAAAGATAGAAAATGACAAAGTACTAAATAAAAGAAAGCAAATGTAGCTATAGAAATATCAGACAAAAATAAACTTCAGGGTGAGGGGCCTCCATGCCTCAGTCAGTTAAGCAGTTAAGCTTTTGCCTTAGGCTCACGTCATGATCTTGGGGTTCTGGGATCAAGCCCTGCATATGGCTCTGCTCAGTGGGGAGTCTGTTTTTCCCTCTCCTTCTGTGCGCTCTCTCTCCCTCTGTGTGCTAGCTCTCTCTAAAGTAAATAATAAAATTTTTAAAAAAATTAACTTCAGGACAAAAAGATTGCTAGAAGCAAAAAGGTCAGTGTATAATGATGAATGTTTATTTCAACAAGAAAAAATGAAAGTACTAAATGAAAACATACTTAATACCTTAAAGCAAAACTGAATAAACACATAGGATAAGTAGGAAAACCCACAGTCACAGTAGAGGTTTTAATATACCTGTATGTGCAATTGATAGAACACACAGAGAGAAAAAAACAGTCATTATAAATATAAACTGGAATATTATTACTAAAAAACTTACTTCATGCAGATATGTTTACATGTATGCACCCAAAAGTGCAAAACACACATTCTTTTCAAGAACACATGGATTATATCTTTTTTTAAAAGGACATAAATGCAGCCAAAAAGAAAATATCAACATATACCAAATAACTCAAATAATGCAGAATGTATCACATGTAAATATGGTCAAAAAGATTTTTTTTAAAAAGATAACCAGAAACATCTCCATATTTTTTAAAATTAAGAATACACTTTTAAACAGTTTATTAGACAAAAAAGAAATAATGGAAAAAATATTTTAACAGAATAATAATGAGAATACTAAGTATCAGAACCTCTGAGGGTCAGTGTAAAACATAAAAGAAAATGAGTAGCCTTAAAATCTTATATTAGGAAAAATATAGAAATTAGCTAACTTACAATTCATCTTAAGAAATGAAGGAATGGTTATCAAAATAAGCCTAAATAAAGTATAAAAGACAAATAAGGTAAATGAAGAGATTAATAAACAATCCTACCATAGAGAAAATTGGAAAAGCTAAAAGTTACTTCTCATAAAGGCTTATAATACATACCCGTATTACAAATGAGCAAGAAAAAGAAAAATAAGTACAAGTAACTAGGATCAAAAATTAAAAAGTGACAAAATCAAAAATATTTCAGTAATTATAAAGATAAGAGTTTATTTTGATTAAATGCATGACACTCCAGGTAGAAAATTTAGTTGAAGTGAATACATTCCTAGAAAAACGCAGGTTATCAAAAAAGAAAAAAATATATGGACTGATTAGTTTTATAGCGAATAAAGACATTTAATCCATATGCTAACATTCTCACTAAGGAAATTCATGCCCAAGTGACTTCACCATTGAAAGAAGCAGCTTCAATCTTACACAAACTCTATCAAGGAAAAGTACATACATGCATACATACATACAATGTTTCAGGATTTATGTACGAGGCTACCATATCATTGATAACAACATGTCAAAAAGAGCATAATGACATCAGCAAGATGGTAGAACAGAAAGTCTCAGAAGTAATTCTCTCACAGATATATCAATATAACAATGAAGTATGGGCAGAAAGAAAGAAAGAAACAAACAAACAAACAAACCTACTTGAGAATTCCCAAACCCAAATAAGAAGTTGCTGTACTTCAGGAAAGTACAAATCTGAGAATAGCTATGCTGGAATAGGTAAGAAAGGCCATTTCAATATTTTTATCTTAAGCTCATTAAACCGTTGTCCTTGTCTGGATTTTTATTTTCTTCTGGAAACTTGAGTTTATTTGGCAAAGATATGACACAAAATAAATCAATTTCTTCACCATTTTCACAAAAACATTGGAGATACAAGCTGAAGGCAACAGTAACAAATACAAAGATAGAGATGAAGAAGAGAATGAGGACCCACCCAAAGTAGTAGATGTAAAAGAAGATGCTTTTTTTTTTTTTTTTTACTCCAAGAAGTGTAAACTATTTTACAAGAGATAGGTGTGGATACTTTGCATTTAAAACCTACATCAAATCAAAAGACATAACTTTTAATGTGGGCAGACACTAATTTAGGAAACATTACTGAGTGATCTCATTCCACTCCACATACTGTGTACCTGACCAGGGGGAAAAGAACTATACTTATTGTATGTGTTCCAAACCCATCTATCAATGAGATGAATGTCACCATCCCAGTTACCATGTTAATTTGGGTAATAGACAAGGATGCAGATGAGTTCCAAAAAATCTTACTGGAGGAAAAAGGTGCCTGGACATAGTTTGACTGAGAAATTGTTGCTAAATTACTGCTTTCCCACCATCCCTTAAACTTAGTCAGTTTTACTTCTCTTCTTCGACATTCTAAGAACTTATGGATAACTTAAAACTTTTGTGAGATTAATATGCCCAATAAAATCTTTAAATGTGAAATCTCAAGAAACTGTATTATCTTTTCTTAAGAACTGTCTAATGTATAAAATACATTTGAATGAAATTTTTGGAAGATTTTAAATGTTCATTTATTAAACTGACCACAAATGATTTCTTAATAGACTGAAATCAGGATATCAATTAGACTTCCAAAGATGGTTTTAATCCACAGGTTTTGGGGCCTGCTGCCACTGCTGGCAAGGCTTTCCAACAGACCCTGTGTCCAGAAGGAAACTTGCCTGTAGCATTCTCTCTGGTAGACTTGACTGATCTGGGAGAACAACACTCTTTCCAAATGAATCATCCTCCCACAATGAGAGAGAGATATTTTTCCTTTGCTTTATTTTATTATTATTTTAAAGTTGAACCCTGAGTACTAAATGTCCCCCCTCAACTTTAGACTCTTTGGCTTTTTATTTCCAATATTAACTTTTAACCTTGTTTTACTTGATTCAGGAACTGCTTTTTTTATCCAAAGATTTTATTTATTTATTTGACAAAGAGAGAGAGAGAGAGAGAGAGAGAGAGAGAATGTACAAGCAGGAGGAGTGGGAAAGGGAGAAGCCGGGCTCAATCCCAGTTCCCTGGAATCGTGACCCAAGCTGAAAACAGATATTTAAAAGACTGAGCTACCCAGGAATTGTCTTTTAATTTCAAAAGGACTATGACTCAGCCATCAAAAAGAACGAAATCTTGTCATTTGCAACCACACGGATGGAACTAAAGGGTAATATACTAAGCAAAATAAGTCAGAGAAAGAAAAAAAAACATATGATTTCACTCATGTGGAATTTAAGAAACAAAACATATGAATATAGTGGAGAGGAAGGAAAATATAATAAGATGAAAATTGAGAGGGAGGCAAACCATAAAAAATTGCTGAACTCTGGGAAACAAACTAAAGGTAGCTGAGGTGGAGTGGGGGGAAGGGATAACTGGGTGATGGGTATTAAGGAAGGCACTTGACGCAATGAGCACTGGGTATTATGCAACTGAAGAATCACTAAATTCTACCTCTGAAACTAAGAAAAGAAAAGAGAAGAAAAGAAAAAAAAAGAAAAGAAAAAGGAACAAGTGACTTGTTCGGTTTTGTAGATGGGGTTTTGTATTTTCATTCATGATGTACTGGTTACTTCTGTATTCCCCTACAGACTAACAGAATAGAGGGAGATTCCCAGGAATGAGGTTTAAAGCACGAATTTGGCAGCTTATAGTTTATGGACCATGGACAGCAAACCCTTGTAAAAAAGAAAGTTAAGTCAAAGTTAAACAATAATACAAAAGAAAAAGAATATGTCTTAGTCATTTGCACTATGATAAAGCCCATAGATCTAAGAGCTACTTATTACTTAATGTCCTAGGAGATTTAGTTACACATGAACCATGTGAATTAACCAGGAAACATGCAATAAGGTAATTGAATTAAAATTCTCTGTATAAATGTTGCCTCTAGCTTTAGACAGAAGTATATTCTATATTTTATATATAAAATTTCCATTTACTTTTTTAAGAGTAAGTTATTTAGTAAGTCTATTTGGAAGGGAGCCATGGTTATGTACAAGAATATCTGTGTCATTTCTCCACAGCTGTTATGTAACTAATCTGAGTATTCTTTGAAGACTCTGGGCCCATGAATTAGATGCAGATTTTAATGTTTAAATGTTTAATTTAATTCCTTAATAATCATTTAATTCTGGTACCAAATAATCTTGTTTAATGCTTCAGGGTCTTTCTCTGAGTGTTCACACATATACTCTGATCTTCAGTATATAATGTCTTCTCACTTAGAATACTCAAAATAATTATAAATAGTACAGTTTTAAAAATAAGTTATAATTTTTAGGGGTTCCCGGGTGGCTCAGTGGGTTAAGCCTCTGCCTTAGGCTCAGGTCGTGATCCCAGGGTCCTGGGATAGAGCCCTGCATCGGGCTCTCTGCTCAGCAGGGAGCCTGTTTACTCCTCTCTCTCTCTGCCTGCCTCTCTGCCTACTTGTGATCTCTCTCTGTCAAATAAATAAATAAAATCTTTAAAAAAATAAGTTACAATTTTTAGATATAAAGGGAACAGGGAAACAATTTTATGATTAAATACGTTAACTCAAACACTTCAGGTATGGTAGTTGACCCAACATTTATCACGAGATTCCTGCACTACTATTTTCTGATTCCAGTGAAAGAATTTGGCCCAGTGTGTGACTCTGGATAAATAACAAAGAAAGAAGTATGCTTACACTTTTATGGGATGTGGTCAAATTCACATTGGGAGAGCTAAAGAAGGAGTGGCAATTACTTTTGTTTTTTCTTTTTTCTTTCTTTCTTTTTTTTTAAATTGAGAATATTTGTGAGTTTTTGTTACAGGGGATTTATAGTAAGCTGGTGGTCAATACTGTCACAGCAATAGTGGCCCTACTTCTTTACTGTAGGTTTATCTAACTGTTAGAAGGATCAGAAAATATAGATACAGATATGATCCAGTGATGATATATCTATATATCATCTAGTTATGATATATCTATATATCATGATATCTACATCATAAATATAGATATCATCTAGTGTGTCCCACATTAGACACACATACTCCCATGGTCCCCAGGAGCTGGTAGATCTCTCAAGTACCTTCAGGAGGGCCACAGTGCCAATGAAAACATCAGGATTCAGTCACATGTAACCAATCCCCCCCAAAGGATGGCTTATATATTTTTAAATTAGTGAATATACGTGGATTTTTCCCTTAACGTTCCCAGCAAATTGCTGTTGCTAAGACTCACTGTTGAAGTAACAGTTACAGGGACAAATGTGATGCATGTGCCATAACTTACAATGTGATATTTCCTTCATGTCACTTATGCTCTACAAACTTCTTGGTCTCCACTTTAATCATGTATTAATACATAAAGAGCCTGAGGGTATGTGAATTTTATTATAAACTCTAAATACTTGTATGTTACTTGGAGGAGGGGTCCTTTTGGCCCCTGGAGAGCTCATCATTTTTTCCTCTACTGTATTAATAGCTAAATTTTGCCACATTGGTTTAGTTAGATTTATTTTTAACATAATATTAGAAATTCAGCTGTAAAATATTTAATGTAGACAAATTTTTATGTTTAGTTGGAGAAGCTATGAAGTATATCATCTACATGGCCTGAAGTGTGGTGTTTTTAATCTTTAATTCTAAATCCATTTGTGTTGCATCTTGACAAATGCTGAACATCCCAGTGAACTTTTTAAAAGCTGTTATGTGTCCATCTCATCCTTTTGAACATTCCCCAGTAAGCAGAAAATTGAGCATTGTGCTGTTTTTGTTATTAGAATTATAGGTTGAAAATGTATGTCCAGTTTTTTTTTAATTAATTAATTTATTTTTTCAGCAAAACAGTATTCATTGTTTTTGCACAACACCCAGTGCTCCATGCAATATGTGCCCTCCCTACTACCCAGTTTTTAAAGAAGTTTCAGATTGAGTTTTCCATGGAAGGACAAGAATGTCAACCATTTATGAACTGATTTTCTTTAAAAGGATTATAGTTTTGAGCGTAACAGTATTCATTCTTTTTGCACAACACCCAGTGCTCCATGCAAAACGTGCCCTCCCCATTACCCACCACCTGTTCCCCCAACCTCCCACCCCTGACCCTTCAAAACCCTCAGGTTGTTTTTCAGAAATTTCAGTTCTAAATCGTATTTTTGATATGCTGCATGCAAGAAAAAAATCTACCTGTACTGGGGTAGAGAAAAAAATTCCACCTTACTATTAGAATTCAAAACAATTACTGTAATAACTGAGAAAGCCTTTTTTGCTTTAGTTTTAAAGTTAAATGAGTTGTTTCCTTCTGAACATTTGCCAGTTATTCTTTATTTCAGAACACTCAAAATGCAAACATAGTGCATTTGAAGGTTTTGCAAACTAAATGGCTTACTCCCAACTTCCCAGGTATTCATTCTCATTCTCGAAGTGAGAATTTGTAGCAGAAATTGATGTGTCTTGTGGTACTAGTGGGTGATTGTGAGGAGTCCATCCAAACATCTTGTTGTCCATTATTCTAAGCACTTGTATATTCTTGTCCAGAGGCAAACATGTTAAGGACTGTGGATTCTGCTTGGTGCATACCCAGTTGTAACAGTGATGTAAAACTTCTTAGCAATCAAATGGATAATTTGTTTGTTTTCTATTTTGCATAGGAAATTGTTTTCTAAAACTAAAATACTTGAATTGTCAGACAATGTAATCTCAGCTTGCATTAGTTTTTGAGAATGTGTAATAATCCATGAACTGTCAATAAATAGAAAGCAAAAAAAAAAAAAAAAAAAAAAACTGAAAAGAACACACAGAGGCAGTAAGTAAAGAAATAAGAAAAGCCTGGAACCAGATCGCATCACTGGTATGTTATTAAAACATTTAAAGAAGAAGCAATGCTAATCCTTCTCAAATTCCACTAAAAAACTAGAAGGGAACAATTCACTTATTTTATGAGACTGACGTGCTGCCCACTGCGCTAAGAAGGCTATCAATTCACTTATTTTAATGTGGCCAACGTTACTCAGATATCAAAGCCAGACACAAGAAAATTAAATTACAGGCCAATATCCAGGATGAACATAGATGTAAAACTCCTTAACAAAATAATAGAAAATCAAATGCAATAGCACATTAAAACACGAGTAAGTGGAATTTATCCTTGGGAATTCAAGGATGATTTAGCAAATGAAAATCAATGTTATAAACCACATTAATAGAATGAACAATAAAATTCACATGAACATCTTACGAGATGCGGAAAAAACTTTTAGCAAAACAACACACTTTCTTTATTTTATTTTATTTGTCAGAGAGAGAGAGAAGCAGGGGGAGCAGCAGGTAGAGGGAGAAGTATGTTCCATGCTGAACAAGGAGCCCAAAGTGGGACTCGATCCCAGAACCCTGGGATCATGAACTGAGCCAAAGTCAGATGCTTAAGTGACTGAGCCACTCAGGTATCCCCAAAGAGTACACTTGCAGAATAAAATATTCGATAACAATAAATTGTAGGAAATTGTTCCAGCGCTATATATATAGTGTGTGTGTGTGTGTGTGTGTGTGTGTGTGTGTATCACAGTTAACATCACATTTAACAGTAAAAAACTGAAAACTGTTCCTTTAAAACTGAGAACAAAAGAACAGTGCCCACACTCACCACTTCTATTCAACATAATACTAGAAATCCTTCTCAGAGCAATTAAGAATGAAAAATAAATGAAATATATTCAAATAATAAAGGAGAAGTACAATTATCTCTGGTCACAGATTACATGATTTATATGTAGAAAACTTAAAGGATTATGCACACACATACATATAAGCAGTACAAAATAGCAGCAAAGTAGAAAAATACAAAATTAGTATACAAAAATCAGTTGGGTTTCTATACTCTGATACAACAAACAATCCAAAAACGAAATTCAAAAAATTATAATAACATCAAAAAGGATAAAATACTTAAAAATAAATTTAACCAAGAAGGCAAAGACTCATACATTGATAACTACAAAACATCACTTAAAAAATTAAAGACTCAAATAAATGGAAAGACATCCTTTTAATGGTTTGGAAGACTTGATATTGTTAAAATATCCATACTATACAAAATAAGATACTGATTTAATGCAATCTTAATCAAAATTACAATGGAGTTTTTATAAAAATGCAAAAAATCCTAAAATTTGTATGAAATGACAAATTACCCTGAATAGCCAAAATAATCTTAAGAAAGACAAAGTTTTAGCCTACACACTTCTATTTCAAAACATATTACAAAGCTACAGTAATCAAAATAGTATAGTATTAACACAAGGGCAGACATTTAAATCAATAGATCAGATGAGAGAGGCCAGAACTAAACACATACATACATGGTGAAATGATCTTCCACGGGAGCCAAAGCTGCATAATGGAATGGATTATCTCTTCAACAAATAGTGATGGGAAAACTGGGTATCAACACACCAAAAGATGGAATTAGAACTTATCTTACATCATACACCAAAATTAACTCAAAATGGATTAAAAACTTAATCTTAGGATATGAATTATGAAATTCCTAAGCAAAAACACAGGGGGAAATTTCATGTCATTAGATTTGGCAATAATTCCTTGGATGTGATACCAAAAGCAAAAATAGACAACGGTGCTACTTGAAACTAAAATGTTTCTGTACATTAAAAAGCAATCAACAGAATGAAAAAGTAGTCTATGAAATGGGTAAAAATATATCCAAACCATATTTCTAATAAGGGAATGATATCTAAAATATACAAAGAACATCTACAACTTAATGACAGAAACAAATGATACAATTAAAAAGTAGACAAGGGAACTGAATAATCCTTTCTCCAAAGAAGACAAATAGCAGCTGGTATATGGAAAGATGCTTAATAATTCCAATAATTAGGAAAATGCAAATCAAAGCTATAATGAAGTGGTATCTCTGATTGGTTAGAGTGGCCATTACTTAAAAAGAAAAAGGGAAAGGAATGAAAATGGAAATAGAAAGTTTTGGAAAGGATATAAAAAACCTGAACTTTTCTGCCCTCTTTTTAAGAATGTAAAATGGTGCAGTCATTATGGAAAACAGTATTTTAGATTCTCAAAAAATATAAAAATAGGATTACCATAGAACTTCTTAGGGCTCACTGAAAATATTTGAAATCAAGATCTTGAATAAATATGTGTACCCCATGTTCATTATAGCATTATTCACAATAGCCAGTAGGCAGAAACAATCCAAATATTCACACACACAAAAAAAAGTGGTATGGGGAAGACTGGGAAGATGGTAGAATAGGAGACCTCTAAACTCACCTCATCCCACATAATTAAGAAGATAACAATCACATTAGCATAAAAAGCAGAAAATGACCCAAATAATGGAAGTATGAATTCCACAGCTAAAGGTAAAGAAGAGGTCATGTCCAAGAGGATAGGCAGGGCAGAAAAACAGTGAGGAACTAAAAGGGCTCCAGCCCTCATTAGTTGGGAAGGAGCTGTGGGTAGAGAGAAGGGTGAGAAACATAGTGTCACACCAGGGAGCCGATATGAGGAAGCTGAATGCCCATAACATTTGGCTTTGAATGCAAGAGGGGCCGAATTTCATCATCTCTTATAACCAGAAGGACATAAAGCCTGGAATTGTAAAAAAAAAAAATCAGTGGGCCAGTCTTTGTGAGAGTTCAGAGGACATTAGGAAGCTGAGCCCACACCCTTAAATAAACAACACTACAAACAGATAGCAGAGATCCCGTATAGAAGCAGCAGTTTGAAAAACACCTGAGACAGGGGTGCCTGGGTGGCTCAGTGGGTTAAAGCCTCTGCCTTCCACTCAGGTCATGATCCCGGGGTCCTGGGATCGAGCTCCACATCGGGCTCTCTGCTCAGCAGGGAGCGTGCCTCCCCCTCTCTCTATGCCTGCCTCTCTGCCTACATGTGATTTCTGTCTGTCAAATAAATTAAAAAAAAAAGAAAGAAAAACACCTGAAACAAACAGATGAGACAAACTCATCTCAGAGCATGCCCAGAGAAGCAGGAATCATAGGAAGACACCTCTAGGAACAACATAGCTGTAAAGCACCATTTCCCTCTCCTACCCCTCGGCATAAACACACAACCAACTGCAGAATCCAGCACAGCACAAACAGCCCTTACCTAACTTGTTTAAACCAAGTCCTTCCCCTCTCACACATCAGAGGACCCACACTTTCCAGTGACTATTGCCTCAGTCTTAGCACTGTGGGTCCTTCCCTGGAAGACCAGTATTAGCACCACCAACACCATGTGTCCCAACCTGTCAGTTTCATGATGGCAGCATCAGGCCCTACAGAAGCCCTAGGCACATACAGAGTTAAAAGTATACATCTCGGGGCGCCTGGGTGGCTCAGTGGGTTAAGCCGCTGCCTTCGGCTCAGGTCATGGTCTCAGAGTCCTGGGATCAAGCCCCGCATCGGGCTCTCTGCTCCGCAGGGAGCCTGCTTCCCCCTCTCTCTCTGTCTGCTGCTCTACTTGTGATCTCTCTCTCTCTCTCTGTATCAAATAAATAAATAAAATATAAAAAAAAAAAGTATACATCTCACCCATGTGACCTCGGTCCCAGCAGCCTTAGAAGTTCTCATTCCCAAGCAGACCAGTACATAACTTGCTAAAACTATGCCCTGTTTCAGCAAGGGACCAAACACTGCCAAAAACTGGCAAAGAGAGCTTCTGCAGATGGCTGGACTGAAGGAAAAAGCAGCCAGGAAACAATAGCAGGGCACATGCAACATATGTAGGAGACACCCCCTGAAGCACCAGGTCTTGAAGAATAGAAAACGCTGTGTTGCAGGACATTACAGAACCTCTTCCTCATAAGAGCATTAATTTCAAGAGAAGGAGAGGTAGCTGACTTTGCTAACAGAACAGATACACAGAGATAGAATGAAAAGATGGAGGAATATGTTCCAAATAAAAGAACAAGACAAAACCTTAGAAAGAGACATAAGTGAAACAGGTATAAGTAATATGTACCTGATAGAGAATTTAAGGTAATGATTTAAAGACACTCACTGGACTTGAGAAAAGAGTGGATGGCATCAGTGAGACCCTTATTAAAGAGAAGGAGAACATAAAAAAGAACCAATCAGAGATAACTCAAAAAAATGAAATAAAAAATATACAAAATGGAGTAAACCACAGGCTAGAGGAAGCAGAGAAATTAATTAATGACCTAGAAGAAAGAGTAATAGCAAGTAATCAAGCTGAGCAGGTGAGGGGAAAAATATGGAAAATGAGAATAGACTCAGGAAAGTTAGTGACTCCATCAAACATAGCAACATTTGCATTATAGGGGTCCAAGGAGAAGAAAGAGAAAAAGAAAAAGGGGAAAGAAAATTTATTTGAAGAAATAACAGCAGAAAAGTTTCTAAATCTGGAGAAGGAATAAGATATCCAGATCCAGGAGACACAGAGTAGAAAGGAAAGGTTATAAGCAAGACTATAAAAAACAGGAAACACAAAAGCACAAAAAATTAGTATATGTGTAAAAATCAGTCAAGAGATTCACAAAATAAAAGCATGTAAAATATGACACCATATATGAAAACATGGGGTGGAGAGGAATAAAGAATGGGTTCAAACTTAAGTGAGTATCAACTTTAAATATAGACTGTTATATATTCACACATATATATACATATTTATATATGTATATATATATTTATATATGTATATATGTGAATATATAAATGTGAATGTTATATACAAACCTAAAGGTACCTACAAATCAAAAACGAGTAATAAGAGGGAGATGCAAGATGGTGATGTAGGAGGATCCTAAGCTCACCTTGTCCCAAATTTACAACTAGATATCACTCACATCTGAGTGAATAAACTGGAGAGTGATCCAAGGATTAGCAGAACAAACTCCACAACTAAAAATAGAGGAAAAAGCCACATTTGAGAGTTTAGGAAGGGCACAAATGGTGGTTAGGAGCTTCCTGCAAGAGGAAGGGAGCCATGGTCACAGAGAGGGGAAAGCTCCAGGGTACCCCCACAGGAAAAAGGAATCCTCTACTGTCTGTCCTTGAAAACCAGAGGGTCCGAATTCCATGAGTTTGTACAACCAGTGAGACTTGGAGCCTGGAGTTTTAAAAGTCAGCTGATTCAGCACAGGACAAACTGCAAGACTGAATGATAGCCAGTTCCCTGCCTTAAAGAGACAAGAACTCAAGGAGAGGCAACATAGAAGCAACAGCTTGCACAATGAGAAGATCTGTTAATACTGAATTTGGAGTCTGTGCGGAATTATTTAGGAACAAAGGGGTTGGCAGGCATGATTTTCCTCCACGGGACCCCAACATAAAAACAAAGCCAAGTGCAGGAGGCAACACTATATAGACACTTGATAACTAACCTGCTTGCAACATACCCCAATCATTAGCTCTCCTGAGGACTCGCCTACTCCAAGCTTGCTGGCCTTGGTCCTGGATTTAGAAGAAATTTTGTAAAAAAAGAAATTTTGTTAAGACTGTACATAACCCATCCAATAACTGCCTCTGTGCTCTGCACACACTTGGCCACTAACTTTCAGGAGATTTGGCCTAAGGACAAATTTTGCTAATGCTGTTTATGCCCTGCACACTCAACCATGTTCACATATGTCCCTCACCTCAACCGTCACACTCAACACCCACCCACCATGCATACAGACACAGTGTGCCTTGCCCAACCAACAGGCACACAGATACCATGTGTACCAGCTGTTGCTGCTGTTGCTTCTGCTGCTGCTGCTGCTGCTGTTGCCTGCACACCATATCCTCCAGTGCCACCATGTTTTGAGGGATTAGTTTAGGACAGGTTCAGTGTGAACTTTGCTAATGCAGGATGAACCTTTTCAGGCCACCACAGACTCCCAGTTGCTACCCTTTCCTTGCTAGCTTTTGCATACATGAACATGACACCCAAAATAAACTTACTGCTTGCCACCACCTCAGCCATTCACCTTGTCCTTGGCTGCTGCCACTAGTGTCCATTACACCCCTCAGCACACTTCAGAGCCTAGGACTAGTGACTCAGTTCAAATTTTGCTGACACTGCCACCCCACCCACAAACCCTTCTAAGGTCACAATCCCACAGAACCAGCCTGCCTGCGTCTCACTAACACCACAGAGAGTAAGCACAGCCCACTAAAGGCAGTCAGTGCAGAAGGCTGGACTGAAAGGGAAAGCTACCTAAACACAATAGCAGGATGCAAGCAACATACGAGACTTCCTTGATGTGCCAGGTACTGCTGAACAGAGAACATTACACTTCAGGTACTACCTTCAAGGCCAGAGAATGTGGCTGATTTTCATAAAACACAGAAACAGACACAGAGAGGTAGACAAAATGAGGACATTATGATTTAAATGAAACAAAAATAAGTAGAATGACTGATAGCTAATTTAATGCAATGATCATAAAGGTATTCAGTGGGCTTGAGAAAAGGGTAGAGGACATCAGTGAGAATTTTAAAATAAAGATAAAAACTAATGTATCAGAGATGAAGAATTCAATAAATGAAATAAAAAATATAAGAGAGGGAATGAATAGTAGGCTACAGAAGCAGAAGAACAGATCAGTGACCAGAAAGATAGAGTAACGGAAACCAATCAAGCTGGCAGATAAAAGACAAACAAATACTGCATAAGAATAGAAGTGGAGAACTCAGTGATTTCATTAAGTATAATAATATCTACATTATAGGGATCTCAAAAGAAGAGAGAGAAAACAGGGCAAAAATTTATTTGAAGAAATAACAGCTGAAAACTTCCCTAATCTGGGGAAGCAAATTGTATCCTGATCCAGCAGCTAGGGGAACCCACAACAAAATCAACAAAAGCAGGTCCACAAGTCATACTGTAATTAGGAAGGCAAAGTGCAGTGATAACGAAAAAAAATATGAACAGAGGAATAGGTGGTATATAGATAGATAGATGATATCTCTCTCTCTCTTTCTCTCTCTCTATATATATACATATATATAATAGAATATTATTCAGCCATCAAAAAAGAAATATTGACATTTGCAATGACATGAATGGAACTAGAGGGTATTATACTAAATAAAACAAGTCAATCAAAGGAAGACAATTATATGATCTCACTCATATGTGAAATTTAAGAAATGAAACAGAGTATCATAGGGGAAGGGAGGGAAAAATAAAACAAGATGGAATCAGAGAGGTAGATAAACCATAGGAGACTCTTTATCATAGGAATCAAACATGGTTGTTGGAGGGGGAGGGGTTGGGAGATGAGGTAACTGGGTTATGAACATTAGGGAGGGTACATGATATAATGAGCACTGGGTGTTATATAAGACAATGAATCACTGAACTCTACCTCTGAAACTAATACAATATATGTTAATTAATTGAATTTAAGTACAAAATTATTTTAAAAAAGAGAAAAATAAAATAATAACATCAGGACAAAAGAAGTCTTTAACTTACAAGGGTTACCCCATAAGTCTATCAGTGAATTTTTCAGCAGAAACTACAAGCCAGAAGAAAGTTGCATGATATATTCAAAGTGTTGAATAGAAAAAATCTGCAGCCAAGAATACTCTATCCAACATGGCTCTCATTCAGAATAAAAAGAGAGCTAAAGAGTTTCACAAACAAAAAATAAAGGGGTTCATGACCATCAAACCAGCCCAGCAGGAAATATTAAGGGGGAAACTGAGTAGAAAGGAAACACCTAAAGTGACAGTATGCAAGCAGAAAACACAAAAGAAGTAAAAATGAGTATTTCTGGAAAAAAAACTGTAAAAATTTAATCAGAGAACTCATAAGATAAAAAGGTGTAAAATATGACAACATATGCCTAAAACCTGGGGATAAGAGGAGTTAAAGAATGGATTAAAACTTAAGCAATCATCCATCTAATATAGACTGCTATATGCAGCTGTTATATACAAGCATAATGGAAACCACAAATGAAAACCCACTAATATATATGCAAGGAATAGGAAAAAAAAAGAAAAGAAAAAAGAAAAAAATATATTATTAAGGAAAACAAGCAAAACATGAAACCGTGAAAGAGAAAAAGGATATGAGAAAAATGTCAGAAACAACTATAAAACATGTAAAAAGTGGCAATACATACATATCTATCAATCATTATTTTGAATGTAAATGCTCCAATCAAAGCCATAGGATGACAGAATGGATAAAAATAAATAAAATAAAATATAAAACAAAATAAAATAAAATCCAAGACCAATTTATATGCTGCCTACAAAAGACTCATTTTAGACCTAAATACACATGCAGATTGAAAGTGAAGGGATGAAGAAACACTTGTCATTCAAATGGATGTGTGAAGAAAGCCAGGATAGCAATATTTATACAGGACAAAATAGATTTTAAAGCAAAGAAAAGCAAAGACTAACCAGAGATAAAGAGGATACTACATAATCATTAAAGGGACAATCCAACAAGAAGATATATAGTAATTGTAAATATTTATGCACCCAGCATGTGAACACCCAAATACTTAAAACAGTTAATAACAAACATACAGGAAGTGATCAATAATAATACAGTAACAGTAGGGGACTTTAATACCCTGCTTGTATCAGTGGACAGATAATCCAAACAGAGAATTAACAATGAAAGAGGGGCTTTGAATGACCCACTGAAACAGACATATTTAACAGATATATTCAGAACATTCCATCATAAAAGAGCAGAACACATTTTTTTTCCAAGGGCTTGTGTAACATGCTCCAGAATAGATCATATATCAGGCCACAAAACAAGTCTTGAAAATTCTAAAAGCTTGAAGTTGTTCCATACATCTTTTCTGACCATAATGCTATGAAACTAAAAATTAACCACAAGAAAAGTCTGGAAAGAGCACACATACATGGAAGTTAAATAACATGCGACTAAACATTAAATGGGTCAACAAAAAAAGTCAAAGAAGAAATAAAAAAAAAAAACACATAGAGACAAATGAAAATGAAAACACAATGATCCAAAACTTTTGGGATGCAGCAAAAGCTATTTTAAAAGGAAAGTTTAGAGCAATAGAGGTCTACCTCAAGAAGCAAGAAAAATCTCAATAACAACCTAAAAATTAGAGCAGAAATAAATGAAATAGGAACTAAAACCAAAACAGTAGAACAGATTAATAAAACCAGGAACTGTTTCTTTGAAAAGATCAATAAAATTGGTAAACCTTTAGTGAGACTCTAAAAAAGAAAGACAGACAGAGAGGACTCAATCAAAATCAGAAATGAAAGAGGAGAAATAACTAATATGACAGAAATTCAATTATAAGAGAATATTATGAAAAACTGAATGCCAACCAATTGGACAACTTAGAAAAAATGGAGAAATTCTTTTAAACATATAATCTCCCAAATGGCATCAGGAAGAAATTTAAAGTAGTTGAATTAATAAACAAAAAATTCCCAACAAACAAAAATTGAGGATCAGACATCCTCATACACAAATTGGAATAAATATTTAAAAAGAAATTAATGCCAATTCTTCAGAAACTATTCCAAAAAACAGAGAGAAAAGAACATTTCCAAATTCATTCTATGAGACCAGTATTATTCTGATATCACAATCAGATAAAGAAACCACAAAATAGAGAACTACAGGCTAATATCTCTGATGAATATGGACAAATGGACTGCATAATGGACAGAGATGGACAAATTCTCAACAAAATACCAGCAAACCAAATCCAACGATAAATTAGAAAATTATCCCCCCTGATCAACTGTGAGTTATTTCTGAGAATGGTTCAATATTCACAAATTAATGTGAATCAGTACATCAGTAAGAGAAAAGATAAAAACTGTATGATTATTAAAACAGATGCAGAAAAAGCATTTGACAAAATAAAACATTCATTCATGATGAAAACACTCAACAAAGTAGGTTTAGTGGAAACACACCTCAATATAATAAATACCATATTAAAAAATAAAATGTTAACATCATGCTTAATGGGGATAAAATGAGTGTTTTTCCCTTAAGGTCAGGAACAAGACAAGGATGTCCACTCCCACCACTTTTATTCAACATACTATTGCACGTCCTAGCCACAGCCATCAGGAAGAAGAAGAAAGAAGAAAGAAGAAATAGGAGGAGGAGGAGGAGGAAGAAGAAGAAGAAGAAGAAGAAGAAGAAGAAGAAGAAGAAGAAGAAGAAGAAGAAGAAGAAGGAGAGAAAAGAAAAAGAAGAAGAAGAAGAAGAAGAAGAAGAAGAAGAAGAAGAAGAAGAAGAAGAAGAAGAAGAAGAAATAATGAAAAGCATTCAAATTTGTAATGAAGAATTAAAACTTCCACTATTTGCAAATGGCTTGATACCATGCATTGAAAACCCTAAGACTCCACTAAAGAACTACTCAAACTGACAAATGAATCCAATAAAGCTAAAGGATACAAAATTAATGTACAGAAATTTCTTGCATTTTTGTACACTAAAAATAAAGCAACAAAAAGAGAAATTAATAAAGCAATCACATTCACAATTTCAACAAAAATAATAAAATACCTGGGAATAAACTTAACTAAAGAGTGAAAGTGTACTCTGAAAACTATAAAACATTGATATAAAAATTTGAAGATGACACAGAGCAATGGAAAGACATTCTATGCTCATGGATTGGTGGAAAAATATTGTTACAATGTCTATACTACCCAAGGCAATCTACATATTTAATGTAGTCCTTGTTAAAATACCAACATGATTTTTCATAGAACTAGAACAAAACATCCTAAAATTTATATGAAAGCATGCAAGATCCTGAATAGTCAGAACAAACTTGAAAAAGCAAAGCAAAGCTGGAGGTATCACAATTCCACACTTCAAGTTGTATTACAAAGCTGTAATAATTGGGGCATCCTAATGGCTCAGTCGCTACAGCATGTAACTCTTGATCTTGGAGTTGTGAGTTTGAGCCCCAGGTTGGGTGTAGAAATTACTTACAAATAAAATCTTAAGGGGCACTTGGGATACTCAGTCAATTAAGCATCTGCTTCTTGATTTCAGTTCAGATTGTGATCTCAGGGTCACGGGATTTAGACTGCTTGTGCTTGAGATTCTTACTCTCCTCCATGTGCCCCCCCCCAACAACCATACATACTCTCTCTTTCTCTCAAATAAATAGATACTTAACCAAAATAAAATCATAAAAATTGCTGTAGTAATCAAAACAGTATGGTACTGGCACAAAAATGACACGTAGATCAAGAGAACAAAATAGAAAACCCAGAAATATAGTGTTAATCTTTCACAAAAGAGATAAAAATATGCAGTTGGAAAAAGACAGTCTCTTCAATAAATGGTGTTGGAAAAACTGGACAGCTACATGCAAAATAATAAAGAAAGACCACTTTCATACAGCATACAAAAAATAAACTCAAAATTGATTAAAGGCATAAACATGAGAGCTGAAACATAAACATCCTAGAACAGAACATAGGTAGTGATTTCTCTGATGTCAGTCATGCAATATCTTTATAGATATGTCTCCTGAGGCAATGGAAACAAAAACAAAAATAAACTATTGGGACTACATAGAAATAAAAAGTTTCTGCAAAGTGAAGGAAAAAATCAACAAAATTAAAAGGTAATCTATGGAGTGAGCAACGAGGCATTGAGCATGAGCTATAATATGAGATATCACCTCACACCTTTCAGAAAGGCTAAAACCAAAACCACAAGAAACAAGTGTTGGCAAGGATGTGGAGAAAAGGAACCCCCTTGCACTGTTGGGAATGTTAACTGGTCCACCACTGTGGAGAAAGTGTGGAGGTTTCTCAAAAAATTAAATATAGAAATACCTTACAATCCAGTAACTTCCCTACTGGGTATTTACTCAAAGAATACAACAACACTAATTCAAAGGGATACATGCACCCCTATGCTTATTTCAGCATTATTTACAACATCCAAATTATGGAAGAACCCCAAGTGTCCATGGATTGATGAACGGATAAAGAAATGGTATATTTATATAAAATGGAATATTATTCAGCTTAAAAATGAATGAAATCTTGGCATTTGCAATGACATAGCTAGAACTAGAGAGTATTATGCTAAGCAAAATAATTCAGATAAACGCCATATAATTTCACTGATATGTAGAATATGAGAAACAAAACAAATTAGCAAAGGAGAAAAGAAGAGAGTGAGAGACACACTGAGAAACAGACTCTTAACTATGGAGGACAAAATGATGGTGAGCAGAGGAGAGGTAAGTGGGGGGTGGGTGAAATAGGTGATGGAGATTAAGGCATGCAGTTTTCTTGATGAGCACTGTGCGATATATGGAATTGTGGAATTATATATTATACACATAAAATTAATATAACACTGTATGTTAACTGTACTGGAATTAAAACTTTTAAAAATGTCACTTATGTTCAGTAAGTCTACTGAAATAATAAAAAAGTAATAAAAATATTTCCATCCAAAATGGAGTTTTTCTTTGTCATTTAGAGGTAAAACGGTTATCTGGCCAGTATACCTATATGGAAAATCTCATTAATAAAAATAGCTATATCTTAGTGAATACTATACAATATACCAGGCACAAACCTAGAAACTATCCAGATATTACTTTATTTAAATCTGAAGAGAATCCTGTAAGCTAGGATTATTTGCTATCTCCATTTTACAAATGAAGAAATTGAGACATAGAGATTTTTATTGGTTGTCCTGTACATCTAAGGAAGACCAGAGTTGAGATTTTCAGCCAAATATGCTTCATTCCAAATCCAGGGTTCCTACTATCATAAAAGTTCTCTTGTTTTGCTTACAAATGATAAATAAATTAGAAGTTTGGAAATGTGGAAGCATAAGCTCACTTTGCCCCATGGATACACAAAGACAGTAGCCTCATCAGTGCTACTGATCCAGAAAATGACTTGAAGAGTGACAGAACAGACTCTCACAGTTAATCCTAGAGGGTGGGTAAAGTGTTCTGAAACCAAACTCCTGGTTGAACTAACTACAAATGGGAGGGACACCACAAACATGGAAAGGGAGAGGAACAAACCCCACAACAGGCACTACAGACCTGGGGTACCAGCACTGGGAAGACAGTCCTCATAGCAATTGGCTTTGAAAAATAGTAGGGCATAACATCATGAATTTATGCAACAAACTGGCTTAACTCTGAGTACTTTCAAAATCAGAAGGTTTAGCTTTGGGACAACTGAATGATACTGAGTCCCTACCCTTAAAGAGTCAGCATAACAATAAATCCCCACCAAGATATGGCATGGAAGCAGCAGTTTGTAGAGCACCTAGAGTATATGGAAGGGAAATAGATTTATTTACTGATCTCAGAACATGCTCTGGAGGGGCAGGGATATTTAGGAGACTTTTCTTTTTTTTTTATTTCCTTTCAGCATAACAGAAATCATTGTTTTTGCACCACACCCAGTGCTCCATGCAATACGTGCCCTCCTTAATACCCACCACCTGGCTCCCCTGACCTCCCACCTCCCGCCCCTTCAAAAACCTCAGATTGGTTTTCAGAGTCCATAGTCTCTCATGGTTCATCTCCCCTTCCAATTTCCCTCAACTCCCATCTCCTCTCCATCTCCCTATATCCTCCATGTTATTTGTTATGCTCCACAAATAAGTGAAACCATATGATAATTGACTCTCTCTGCCTGACTGATTTCACTCAGCATAATCTCTTCCAGTCCCATCCATGTTGCTACAAAAGATGGGTATTCATCCTTTCTGATGGAGGCATAATACTCCATTGTGTATATGTACCACATCTTCCTTATCCATTCATCTGTTGAGGGGCATCTTGGTTCTTTCCACTGTTTGGCGACCGTGGCCATTGCTGCTATAAACATTGGGGACAGATGGCCCTTCTTTTCACTACATCTGTATCTTTGGGGTAAATACTCAGTAGTGCAATTGCAGAGTCATAGGGAAGCTCTATTTTTAATTTCTTGAGAAATCTACACACTGTTTTTCAAAGTGGCTGCACCAGCTTGCATTCCCACCAACAGTGTAAGAGGGTTCCCCTTTCTAGGATACTTTTCTAAGAATAAAAAAAGCTATTAAGCACCATTTCTATCCACCCTCCTAGCCCAGATACTCAGACATCTGTGCAAACCAGCATGAATACTCTTGACCTAGTTTGTTGACACTCTGTCCCATCCCATGATCTGCATATTTTCTCCATCCAACCTACCCTCTCATATCTCACCCTGTAAGCAGCCCCCAAAGGGACCAGTGCCACATTCACTCTCTACCTGCCTTGTTAACACTCAATACCCCTCCCTACATTCCACAGACTTTACCCTTCCTAACCCCGCCCCAACACTCTGCAGGAGTCCGTCCATGGAGCTCCTGACTAATTTCATTCTGAAAGCAGCCAAGAGAAAGACCAACACCACCCCAAATCAGTTTTGCCACAAGGAAAGGGAAGATAACCACATTCACCAGTTCCACAGCAGCCTCAACACTGGTCAGGGGCAGAAAAATGATTTGACTGCCAGCCCTACCCACCACCCAAAATGTCAAAAGAGTAGGAAAAAGCAAAAATCCCTGTAGTTTAGGACTACTACAAACACAATGTACAGACTGGAGGCAGACATCTGGTCTAACTACAGGTCTTAACCACAGATGAAAGCCTTTCAGGGGACAATGCATGGACAACACCTTGCAGTTTGCTGCTACAGACCCATGGCAAATGGACTGAGGGCCCATATTTGGTCTGACCCAACTACAAGCACAAGGTTGCTCCAGGCTTGCCCCTTGAAAACACAGGAACAAAACCCTACCCACAATATGCAAAGTGGGCCATTGCAGATAACTGAAATGAAGGCAAACTGTGGTCAACCACAACAGTAGGGTTCATACAAAACATATCAGAGACAACCTCAAAGCATGTGGCTCTGGTGAACAGGGAACTTGACACTACAGGGTACTAGGGCATTACAGAACCTATTTTTCTGAGGTAACTGCTTTGAAAATTAGGAGATATATTTGACTTTTCTAATACATAGAAACAAACACAGAGAGCCAGACAAAATGAAACAGAGAAGTATGTCCCAAATGAAAGAAGAGGACAAAGTCACAGCAAAAGAGCTAAATGAAATGGAGATAAACAATATACCTGGGAAAGAATTGAAACTATCTGGAGGAGGTTCAGGATGGCAGAGTAGAAGGACCCTAAGCTCACCCCATCTCATGTTTACAAATAGATATCACATACATCTGAGTGAATAAATGAAAGAGTGACCCAAAGATCAGCAGACAAACCCCACAACTGAAAGAAGATGCAAAGTAAAAAACATAAAAGCAGTAAAATAAGCATTTATATAAAACTCAATCAAGGAATTCATAAAATGTAAAGATGTCAAATATGATAGCAAATATCTGAAATGTGGAAGGGAGAGGAATAAAGAATTAATTCAATATTAAATGACCACCAGATTAATATATAGGCTGATATATGCAAAAGATGTTATCTATAAAGAAAACCATAATCACAAAACAAAAAAATAGTAATACATATGCAGAAAATATAGTAAGAGATTCCAGAATATAACTAAGGAAAAACAACAAACCATGAAAGAGAGAAAGACAAAAAAGATTCAGAAAAAACTATAAAACAACCACAAAACAAGTTTAAAAGGCAATTAATGCATATCTATCAACAAATACTTTGAATGTAAATGGATTAAATGCTCTAATCAAAATATAGGGTGTCAAGATGATCTAACAATTATAAATATCTATGCCTCCAATATAGGAGCACCCAATTACATAAGAAAACTATTAATCAAGATAAAGAGTCATATTGATATGAATACAATAATAGTAGGAGATCTTAATACACCTCTCTCAGAAATAGATCATCGAAGCAGAAAATTAATAAAGAAATAAGAGCATTGAATGAAACATTGGACCAGATGGACCTCATAGACATATACAGAACATTCCACCCTAAAACAACAGAATACACATTCTTCTCAAGTGCACATGGAACCTTCTCCAGAATAGACCACATACTGGGTCACAAAGCAGGACTCAACCAATACCAAAAGACTGATATTATTCCCTGCATATTCTCAGATCACAATGCTTTGAAACTGGAGCTCAATCACAAGGAAAAATTCAGAAGGAAATCAAACACCTGGAAGCTAAAGACCACCTTGTTTAAGAATGCTTGGATCAAACAGGAGATCAAAGATGAACTTAAACAATTCATAGAAACCAATGAGAATGAAGACACTTCGGTCCAAAACCTATGGGATACAGCAAACGCGGTTCTGAGGGGGAAATACATAGCCATCCAAGCCTCCCTCAAAAAAATTGAAAAATCCAGAATACATCAGCTGTCTCTACACCTCAAAGAACTGGAGAATCAACAACAAATCAAACCAACTCCACACGCAAGAAGGGAAATAATCAAGATTAGAGCAGAGATCAATGAGGTAGAAACCAGAGATACAGTAGAACGTATCAATGAAACTAGAAGCTGGTTTTTTGAAAGAATCAATAAGATCGATCAACCACTGGCCACACTAATCCAAAAGAAAAGAGAGAAAGCCCAAATTAATAAAATTATGAATGAAAAGGGAGAGATAACATCTAACACCAAGGAAAAAGAAACAATCATCAGAAATTATTACCAACAGTTATATGCCAATAAGCTAAGCAACCTAGATGAAATGGATGCATTCCTGGAAAACTATAAACTCCCAAAATTGAACCAGGAAGAAATTGACAACCTGAATAGACCGATATCTAGTAATGAGATTGAAGCAGTGATCAAAAACCTCCCAAAAAACAAGAGCCGCGGACCTGATGGATTCCCTGGGGAATTCTACCAAACTTTCAAAGAAGAAATAACACAAATTCTCCCGAAGCTGTTTCAAAAAATTTAAGTAGAAGGACAACTTCCAGACTCTTTTCATGAAGCCAGCATTACCCTGATCCCCAAACCAGGCAAAGACCCTACCAAAAGGGAGAATTACAGACCAGTATCACTGATGAATATGGATGCTAAGATTCTCAACAAGATCCCAGCAAACAGGATCCAGCAGCACATTAAAAAGATTATCCACCATGACCAGGTGGGATTCATCCCTGGGTTACAAGGTTGGTTCAACATTCACAAATCAATCAATGTGATAGATCAAATCAATAAGAGAAGAGCACAGAATCACATGGTCCTCTAAATTGATGCAGAAAAAGCATTTGACAAAATCCAGAATCCGTTCCTGATAAAAACGCTTCAAAGTATAGGGATAGAGGGAACATTCCTGCTTCATAAAATCTATCTATGAAAGACCCACAGCAAATATCATCCTCAAGGGGAAAAAGCTTGCAGCCTCCCCACTGAGATCAGGAACACGACAAGGATGCCCACTCTCACTACTCTTGTTCAACATAGTATTAGAAGTCCTAGCAACGGCAATCAGACAACAAAGAGAAATAAAAGTATCCAAATTGGCAACGAAGCAGTCAAACTCTCTCTCTTCGCAGATGACCTGATTCTTTATATGGAAAACCCCAAAGACTCCACTCCCAAACTACTAGAACTCATTCAGCAATTCAGTAACGTGGCAGGATACAAGGTCAATGTACAGAAATCAGTGGCTTTCTTATACACTAACAATGAAAATACAGAAAGAGAAATTAGAGAATCGATTCCATTTACTATAGCACCAGGAACCGTAAGATACCTGGGAATAAACCTAACCAAAGAGGTAAAGGACCTGTACTCGAGGAACTACAGAACACTCATGAATGAAATTGAAGAAGACACAAAAAGATGGAAGACCATTCCATGCTCTTGGATTGGATGAATAAACATTATTAAAATGTCTATACTGCCTAGAGCAATCTTTACTTTTAATGCCAGTCCCATCAAAATTCCACCGGTATTTTTCAAAGAGCTGGAGCAAATAATCCTAAAATTTGTATGGAGCCAGAAGAGACCCCGAATTGCTAAGGAAATGTTGAAAAACAAAAACAAAACTGGCGGCATCATGTTACCCGATTTCAAGCTTTACTACAAAGCTGTGATCACCAAGACAGCATGATACTGGCATAAAAACAGACACATGGACCAGTGGAACAGAGTGGAGAGCCCATATACGGACCCTCAATTCTATGGTCAAATAATCTTCGACAAAACAGGAAAAAATATACAATGGAAAAAAGACAGTCTCTTCAATAAATAGTGCTGGGAAAACTGGACAGCGATATGTAGAAGAATGAAACTTGACCATTCTTTTACACTATACACAATGATAAACTCGAAATGGATAAAAGACCTCAACGTGAGACAGGAATCCATCAGAATCCTAGAGGAGAACATAGGCAGTAACCTCTTCGATATCAGCCACAGCAACTTCTTTCAAGATATGTCTCCAAAGGCCAAGGAAACAAAAGCAAAAATGAACTTTTGGGACTTCATAAAGATCAAAAGCTTCTGCACAGCAAAGCAAACAGTCAGGAAAACAAAGAGGCAACCCACGGAATGGGAGAAGATATTTGCAAATGTCAGTACAGACAAAAGGTTGATATCCAGGATCTATAAAGAAGTTCTCAAACTCAACACACACAAAACAGATAATCATATCAAAAAATAGGCAGAAGATATGAACAGACACTTCTCTAATGAAGACATACAAATGGCTATCAGACACATGAAAAATGTTCATCATCACTAGCCATCAGGGAGATTCAAATTAAAACTACATTGAGATACCACCTGACACCAGTTAGAATGGCCAAAATTAGCAAGGCAGGAAAGAACGTGCAATGGAGAGGATGTGGAGAAAGGGGAACCCTCTTACACTGTTGGTGGGAATGCAAGTTAGTGCAGCCACTTTGGAGAACAGTGTGGAGATTCCTCAAGAAATTCAGAATAGAGATTCCCTATGACCCTGCAATTACACTGCTGGGTATTTACCCCAAAGATACAGATGCAGTTAAAAGAAGAGCCATCTGTACCCCAATGTTTATTGCAGCAATGGCCACGGTCGCCAAACTGTGGAAAGAACCAAGATGCCCTTCAACGGATGAATGGATAAGGAAGATGTGGTCCATATACACAATGGAGTATTATGCCTCCATTAGAAAGGATGAATACCCAACTTTTGTAGCAACATGGACGGGACTGGAAGAGATTATGCTGAGTGAAATAAGTCAAGCAGAGAGAGTCAAGTATCATATGGTCTCACCTATTTGTGGAGCATAACAAATAACATGGAGGACATGGGGAGATGGAGAGGAGAAGGAGTGAGGGAAACTGGAAGGGGAGATGAACCATGAGAGACTATGGACTCTGAAAAACAACCAGAGTGTTTTGAAGGTGCAGGGGGGTGGGAGGTTGAGGAACTAGGTGGTGTGTGATAGGGAGGGCACGTACTGCATGGACCACTGGGTGTGGTGCAAAAACAATGAACACTGTTATGCTGAAAATAAGCAAACAAACAAAAATTCTCTGTACCTCAAATTAAAAAAATGATGTTGAAATAAAAGAAAAGAAAGTTGAAAAAAAAATGTCTTTGGGGCAGCTTGGTGGCCTCAGTGAGTTAAAGCCTCTGTTTTTGGCTCAAGTCATGATCTCAGGGTCCTGGGATGGAGCCCCACATCAGGATCTCTGCTCCACAGGGAGCCTGTTTTCTCCTCTCTCTCTGCCTGCCTCTCTGCCTACTTGTGATCTCTCTCTGTCAAATAAATAAAGTATTTTTTTAAAAATGTCCTTCACCATGATCAAGTGGGATTTATTCCGTAGATGAAAGGGTGGTTCAGTATTCACAAATCAATCAATGTGTTATGTCACATCATTAAGAGAAAGTTTTAAAACCATATGATCATCACAACAGACATAGAAAAAGCATTTGACAAAGTACAACACCAATTCATAATAAAAGCCCTCAACAAGATAGGTTTAGAGAGGACCTAACTGAATATAATAAAGGCCATATATTAAAAACCCACAATGAATGTCCTACTCAATGGGGAAAAGCTGAGAGCTTTCCCCCTGTTAGGAACAACTAAAGCATTTGTACTCACCACTTGTATTCAACATACTACTGGAAGTCCTAGCCACAGCAGTCAACAACAAAAACAAAAAGCATTCAAATTGGTAAAGAAGAATGAAAACTTCCACTATTTGCAGATGTCATAAACCATATAGGAAAACCCAAAAGACTCCACCAAAGAACTACTAGAATTGATAAATGAATTCACTAATGTTGCAGGATAGAAAATCATTGTGCAAAAATCTGTTGCATTTCTTTCTATATGTTAATGATGAAGCAACAGAAAAAGAAACTTAAATAAAAATTCCATTTGCAATTACATCCAATTTAAAAAAATACCTAGTAATAAACCTGCCCAAAGAGGTGAAAGACCTGTTCTCTGAAAAGTATAAAACACGGGTGAAATTAAAGATGTCACAAAGAACTGGAAAGACATTCCATGCTCATGAGGTGGAATAGCAAATATTGTTAAGATATCTATATATTTGGAGCGCCTGGGTGGCTCAGTGGGTTAAAGACTCTGCCTTCGGCTCAGGTCATGATCCCAGGGTCCTGGGATCGAGCCCCACATCGGGCTCTCTGCTCTGCAGGGAGCCTGCTTCCTCCTCTCTCTCTGCCTGCCTCTCTGCCTACTTGTGATCTCTCTCTGATAAATACATAAAAATCTTTAAAAAAAGAGATCTATACATTTAAAGAAACAATCCTAAAATTTTATGGAACCACAGAAGACCCTGAATAGCCAAAGTAACTTTGAAAAAGAAAAGCAAAGCTAGAAGCACCAAAATTCCTGACTTTAAGCTGTATTACAAAGCTGTAGTGATCACAACAGCGTGGTACTGGCACAGAAAATAGACACATATATCAGTAAGATAGAATAGAAAACCTGGAAATTAACCCACAAGTGTATGGTCAACTAATCCGTGACACAGAAGGAAAGAATACACAATGGGAAAAAGACAGTCTCTACAACAAACGGTGTTGGGGACTGGACAGCTACATGAAAAAGAATGAACCTGGACCACTTTGTTACACCACACAGAAAAATAAATTCAAAATCTATTATAGACCTAAGTGTGAAGCCTGAAACCATAAAAAGTCTTCACACCTCTCCTATTACTGCAGCTTTCTACCAGAAGAGGCAGTGCTTCTTGGAGACATACTTTGTAATGCTAATTCTGTAATATTTTTGCCCCCAAACCTGGTGCTGATTAGTAACATAAAATTATAATTCTGTATTTTCATCACATTTTTTTATGTAAGAGCCAGTTAACTGGCAGATAACAACTGAATCTTAACTAGAGAGCAAAGATAAATACTAGAAACTATAGACCAGTAAGCTTACTATCATTGCCCAATAAATTTCTCAAATAGATTATGAAAAATTTTATGAGAACTTAAAAAAATTCAGGGGTGATCATAGGAGTCATCATAGTTTAACCAAAAACAACTCATGTTGAACAAATTTCATTTATTTTCCTGATAGGATTACTAGATAAGACTGCCACATATATGGTTGCCTTTTATTTTCTCTTTAAAGATTGTTATTTATTTATTTGGCAGAGAGAGCACAAGCAGGAGGAGCAGCGGCAGAGGAAGAGGGAGAAGCAGGCTTCCCACTGAGGAGGGAGTCAGATGACATGGTGGTCTTTTAACAAATCGTTAAAAATTTCATATTAGGGGCCTGGACTATATGATTATCTAAGGTCTCCTTTGGTTTTAAAATCCCATGTGTTTCAGCTGGTAGATAACAAATTTTTGCTAGATGAAATCCATTCATTATTTGATATACAAGTTTTCTTAAAGAGTATGATTTAAAAACCTTTGTCAACCTGAACAAAAATCACCAGCAGCAAAACTTTGGCTCTGTCTTTGGTCTTGTAATTTTCAACAGGTTTTTTTTTTCCAATGTAGACCATGATATAGAAGGGTCTTAAATTTGCACATGACACAGTCATAAGAAGAACAGCTAATATTTGTGATAAAATCATGATGTGTATGTGTGTGTGCATCCTTAGGCTAAAACTAAGAATGAAAATGCATAAAACATTTCACAAATTTAAATTTACTTAGGACTTGTTTGAAAAGTGAACAAAAGGAGAATATGTGTGTAAATTATGGTATATCCTTAAGAAGACATAGTATCTGGGGTGCCTGGATGGCTGTCTGAAGAGCATGCAACTTTTGATCTTGGGGGTTATAAGTTCAAGCCCCACGCTGGCTATAGAGCTTGCTAAAAAAATTAATAAACTTCAAAATTCCCTAAAAATAGATGAAATAGTATGGAACATCTAAAAAATATTTGGGAAGAATTTATAATAATATAGAGAATTTGTATAATGTAATGTCATGTTGAAAACAAATGCATATAAAATTTCTTTTTATAAAGATTTATTTATTTTAGAGAGTGGGAGAGAGAGAGAGAAAGAGAGCAGTGGGGAGGGGCAGAAAGAGAAGGACAGAGAGAATCTCAAGCAGAGTCCCCACTGCGTGTGAAGCCTAATATGGAGCTTGATTTCAAAACCCTGATATCATGACCTGAGCCAAAATCAAGAGTCATATGCTTAACCAGCTAAGCCACCCAGGCACCCTAAGCATATAAAATTTCTTAAAGTATTATCGCAATTATATGTATATATTTAAAAGCAGAGAAAAATGCAAAAATACCACCCAAATGTTAAATTTAACTGGTGGGATTGTTTTCTTCCTTAGTATTTATATATTATCCATAGCTACTGAAAAACTGAATGCAGACTTAGGTCATATTAACAAAATTATAGCTTATTGTTAAAAAAGAGCAATAGACCCATTGTTCCTTGTACTGTTCAAATATCATCTGAATTATTCTCATTCACTACATTAAAAGAGTAGGTTTGACCATACCAGAGTGCTAAGTGTATGGAATCTAGGACAATGAGTGCTATGGACTGAATGGTGTCCTCCTTCCAAATTCATATGCTGAAGCCCAATCCCTTAATGTGACTGTATCTTTGGAGATCGGGTCTTTAGGAAACAATTAAGGTTAAATGAGGTCATAAGGCTGGATCCTAATCTGATAAAAATTATAAGGAAGATTTATCTCTCTCTCTCCCTCTCTCTCTCTCTCTCAGGTGTGCACATGCTCTCTCACTCTCTCACTCTCTTGCTCTTCCTTGATGTCCCATGTGAGGACACAGCAAGGGGGAAGCCATCTGCAAATCAGGAAAACAGCCCTCAACAGTATCTGACCCAAACATGCATATAATCTGATCTTGGACTTCCAGCTCACAACAGTGAGAAATAAATGTTTGTTTTTTAAGCCCATGGTATTATTAGTATTATGCTATATTAGTCTATGGTATTTTTTATGGCAGCTTACATAGACTAATACAGTGAGTGACATTAAAACCAATTCAGGGATAAATGGGTAGAATAACTGAGGATTTTAAGACTGGAGATATTTAAAGATATGGCATATGGAAACAGAAATTGTCTCGTTAAACTAGAAGGTTAGAAGACTTGAGTTCAATATAAGAAAGAGCACCAAAAGGGAATAAGATGCTTTTGCCTGTGGTGAGTTGCTTACCAGTCGACATCAGCAAAGACCAGAGGACTTTGCTTAAGAATGTTGTAGAAGAGATTTCTGCATTAATTGAGATGACTTTTGAAGTCACATCTAACTTCAAGTTTCTCTGTATCAAGATTTTATCCCAACGTTCCATACTGTTGAAATCTTTCAGAATTTTAATTTTCGTATACTGTATTAACTATCTCTGAAATTATCTAAGTATGGTTTCTACGCTTTTATTTCAGCTGTTCATTAAAACATGAAGAATGGAGCAAGACCTAATATAGAGCCATATCCCATGTTCCTAGAGAACTCTGATTCATTGACCATTGACCATTTCCATAATATAGCGGTTCTTTAAGTAACTATTTTTATAGGTTCTCTATACCTGTACCTGTGCTATTTATTTAAAATCCACTTTTATAGAATCATCTTTCCTTAAAAAATTAACATTCTCCATCAAATCCCCAAAGTACAGGATTCAGAGCTTGTGGGTTGGTGAACATGTGAAGGCAGTGCACCCAGAGAGCATGGAAGCTCTACTCCCCTTCCCCAGACATCACCCTATGTACCATTTTATCTGACTGTTCATCTGTATTCTTTATCATATCCTTTGCAATAAACCTGTAAGCACATTGTTAAAAAAAATTAACATTCTTACCTCCGTTGATTCATTTATTTGACTAACCTAATTGTCCTCCGATGTGAATGGTGACATGAAAACTGTGGTAAAATAAGAACTTTGGGAGAGGGGGAGGGGTTATGGACATTGGGGATGGTATGTGCTATCGTGAGTGCTGTGAAGTGTGTAAACCTGGCGATTCACAGACCTGTACCCCTGGGGATAAAAATACATTATATGTTTATTAAAAAAAATGGAAGGGGAGGTGAACCATAAGAGACTATGGACTCTGAAAAACAACCTGAGGGTTTTGAAGGGGCGGGGGTGGGAGGTTGGGGGAACCAGGTGGTGGGTAATAGGGAGGGCACGTATTGCATGGAGCACTGGGTGTTGTGCAAAAACAATGAATACTGTTACGCTGAAAAAAATAAATAAATTTAATAAAAAAATAAAAATAAATAAATTAAAAAATAAAAAAATGTATAAATCATTAAGAAAAATATTGTTCCAAAATAAGCGAAATAATCAAAACATTGTGTGATGTTTATTGTACTCAGCATTACCTACCACTTACAGATTTATTTGCATGGGATAGTATTTCTGAATTTAAACTCAGGATACCATCTCCTTCCACTTCAGTATTAGAAGCAGACTCTCAGTCTTGACAGAGGTAGATAGACTTGTGTCTCAATTCTACTCTTGTCACATTTTACTCCGGGAGGACTTCATGGATGAATTTCAGGATAGAAATAGCTTATAGGGACTCTTTCTAGAGGATGCTCCACATGTGAATGATAAAAGCTGAAATGTTTGAGAAAGCCACACAGGAGCTCTTGTATTAAGGGGAGGATATTTTCAGTCATGATAACTAGATTCCAGAAACAATGTCAGAGTACAAAGCAAGAAAACAATATTGGGAGTGAAAAAGCAGGCAATTACCATGGCAAGTGAGTGGTAGTAGGAAAGCAAGTGATAGCAGTTGTTGAAAGCTCCCATATTGGGCAAAATATTCAGTAAGGAATTGACAACTAAATAAAATCTATAGAAACCTCACAATAAAATAATGGAACAAATAAAAAACACTTATTGAACATTATCGTATGTCAGGCACTATGGCAAGTATGACAAGCAATTTATATGCATCATGCCATTTAATTCTCCTAACAACTCCATGATGTAGGTCCCAAAGCTATCCTCGTTTTCCTAAAAGGAAGTCACAGTTCCAGAAATGATATAGATTTAAGGCCACTTTTTAAGTGGTAGGACTGAAATATAAATCCGGCTTTGTATAACTCTCAGCTCAACTCAATTAATCTTTCTTCTATTATGTAAAGGCTTCTACATTTAGGCCCATAGGTTTATCACAAATAGCTTAATAATTTGATTTACACACTAAAATATTTACTAGCAAGAAAGGAGCATGTTTAGATTTCTGTTGGAAATGAACCAAAATTAAGAGATCTACCTTTTTAAAAAAAATCATTTTTGTGTTTATAATTTTGTTGGACATTCTAGCATCTGATGCTCCTCTCACTAGTCTCACTGATCATGCACATATATTTTCCAAGGATGAAATCTATCTTACTTTACAAATTCCACACTTGCCCTCACTGAGAGCTAAGGAATATTTAACTTTGTCTCATGACTACATCTCCCAATTTGAGGAAACTACAGTCAATGTGTTGAACATTAAAAAGTACATTTCATCACTCAATACCATATAAAAATCATTCTACTCCTTCTATGCTCCTAATCATTTGACAAAGCATTTTACTGTAAACAAATTTTGGGGCCGCTGTGTGATTATTCCCACTTGGAAAATATACTGTTTCCCCTCCATGAAACTAGAACAGAAGGTCTGAGAGAAAGGAAATTATTAAGCATTCCACTGAGTTTTTTTCTCCCCAACAAAAACTAAGATAGAGGTCAATGAATAAGTATGTGCAGACTGGAACTTGAACCCTCTAGGGTGACTGTAGGCTAATTAATAATTAATGCCAGAGCCATGGTGTTTGAAATGCAGATGTGATAACTGGAGGCCTGGCAGTGCTGTTCAGAGGAAGCAGATTTAGATGCTATAGGGAATAGGTGCTCCCTTGCCGGCTGGCTCAGCGATCCAGCCTGGGTGCAAAGCAGGGCCTATGGTTTAGATTATATTCCCCTCAGCTGTTAATTACCTGAACCTACTTTGAAGTTCTTCTCTTTTTATCCTCTGCATGAAAAGAGATTGGTTCTGCCAAGGGACTTAGAGAAATGATCAAATACATAGGGTGGAGGGTAAAGGGGTGGTAATAGAACTTCAGATATAAGAAGATAATGAAGAAAAACACATAGTTGAACATACAAGAACATATATTGTTAGGAAATGTTGAATTGTGGTTCATTGTTTCAAGCACACTGTGTTTCCCTTTGTTCTAATGAAGTTGATTTTAAGTAAATGTATGTAAACTTTCTCTGAGTAGGTAGAACAAAGAATTTCCATCTGATTGATTTGAATGATTTGGCATGAGACAGGGGTTTTACAATGCCATATTTAATTTAATAAAGTCATTTAAATCTCTTCGTATTTAAAGCTACTTAATGATAAGGACACTAACAGAGTCAGCACAAACTGCTTCTATATAACCTATTTACGGTCAAATCACTCATTCCCAGAACACAAATAGAAGGCGCCTTTGCCCAATGGGGGAAGATACTGAATATTAGAACATTATGGAAATATGTTGCAGTTGAAAGTAATCTGAAAGCAATAGTAGGATTAACTGCATTACAAAGCACCCTGGTTTGTTTTCAGGATATGTTTGCATATGCACACAATTTAGAGAAGCATGGTTATTAACTATCTAGCAAGTAGGTTATAACATGTCTGGATTAGACGTAAATGTCAAGGTTTGTTTCTTTGTTTCCTTGTGGTTTTTCTTTTCTATTTTTAAATGTTATTTTGAGCCCAGCTACTCCAGACAAAGCACTTTCCTGGGATAACATACCACCCACACATGAATAAGAATCTCTCTTTTGGTGCACTAGAATGGTCATGAAATAGTTAATTTTCAACTGTGAGAAGTATCTTTGTATATTTTTCACAGAAAACTGGCCTTGAAAGCACCATCAAAGGAAAATGTGTACCTACATTAAAAATGACACCTGTGGATGCATATCATCTGACTAAGGTGGCATCAAATGCCCACAACCAGATGAGTGAGTGATGATCTTTCAGCTCAGACACGACACACAGAACTCCATGCAGAATTCTATTTTATTTACTGCCTGTTTCTATTTAAAAGAACACTTTTGTGAACAGAGTCTTTAAACTTTTAAATCAGGATGAAAAGCCAGAAATTTGCTCTTTAGAATCTATTGCTCAAAAATGCAGGGCTCGCGTCATTGTACAATTTAAATCCTCTTAAGCAGGAGAATAGTCACGTAACTAAAGATCATCTATCAAAAGCAAAACACATTGGGAATTTTTATAATTTGATTTGTGATAAAACTTTCCCAGTTGTGGTTTTCATTCTAAGAGCATATATAAACCAATACTAAGATTATGTAAAAATTACAACAAAGACCAAACTTATCTCTGTGCAATTTCAATTCTAACTTATACTAACATAGGTAGGGGGGCCAAATCACAGAAAGCAGAGTCTACTTTCATACTGATTTTATCTCCAATCAGCTATCTCGGCTGTATTATATTGCTAGAAATCCAAAGTGTTAATTAAAATGTGGCAAATTTTTCCAGGCTTTAAATACAAACTTTGTATGATGAGTTCTCCGTTACTAAGAAAAAGGAAAAAAAGTGTCCAAAAAACGCATAGCAGCAAACCAGGGGCAAAATTTAAAACAAAAGAAAGCAAAACAAATTTTTAAGAAGTCAACCACTTAGATTAGCACTTAAGATTTTCATGGCCTTAGTTCCTTTATAAGCATTCATCGTTATTCACGTGTTGTGAATTTTAAACATAAACCCAGAACAAAACCTATTTCCTAAACTAGCACTGAAGTTGTCTTCCAGAATTGAAGTCCAAACTTTTGAATTATTTTTCCTTAACACCAAATGAAACTGCATTTGAGACTCATCACATTCGTATTTCATTTATAGATGTTTTTTATTTTAATTTTTGTTTTATTAACAATATGCTAAAAGGTCATTTATTTAAATATATTTATTTATGCTTTTTAAACACTCCCATCGCTTTGCCATTCTGATTTAAGGAGAAATGTATTTTAAAAATTATCTCTTAGCTAAGTTCCAGTGCAAACAAGTTTTAGGTTAGAGATATTCACACAACGGAGATATAAACGAAAACAGCACAATAATATTACCACAAACATTAAGTTAAGCTTTCCATTTTATTTCAACCTGTGTGTTTACATCCCCACTTCACTCACCCCCACATGACTGTCTCTTCCACTAACAACTGCATATTTTGTAAAGATATATTCAATTACTTAAAGCACACTTTACAAAGTTTTAATATAATCTAGTGGCATACACTTGCACTACTTTCAAGGCCTTTATATATTTTAGAAAGTAATATAAAAAGTACTCTGCATAGCAACCAATATTTAAGTCTTAGAAATGTGAAACCATAACATGTATACTTTTTTATTAATTTGAAACAAATAAAGCATTCTTGTCTATGTCAACTACATTTTAAATGTTTTTTTTCCTCTTAACATATCCTTTATCTAGTTCATTTTCATATTGTATTTGTATTGTACCACTTCTTTTGACTAGAAGCTCTTATATAGGTGCACAATATTCTGACTCTCTCCATACAATCCAAAATGCAGTTAGATTATCTACTTTGTGTCCTTTTTACTTGCAGCTACAGGGAGATTAAAATGAAGTTCTCAGCTCTTTATTAGTAAAAAGCATTGGAAAAATAAATAGATCTTAACAGAAATGTTTTTCTGCCTTCCAGTATGAGTGATGTGTGTTGCATGCACTATGCACTGCAAAGTAGAGGAAACTTTTTTATCCCATGAAAGGAAAAATAAAACATTGAAAAAGGACTTTAATGAAATCATAACATTAAAATAGTTTTATATTAAACCCTGCTAATTTTCTAGGTGAAGGCTGTGAAGTGAATGTGAGGAAACATTAAAAGGGAATTGAATTTGCATTCCTTATGCTACAGGCACATGTTTACATGACCTTTAAAACAGAATTAAAGCTGTATCATCAGCAGCTGTAGGCAATTCACATTACTAAGGCAATCAAATCAGAATGCTAAACTAACTACAAAACATAAATTAAACTGATAGAGAATCATCTCAATTCACTAGGTTTACTTGCAATGTACTTCTACGCTACTAGTCATTTCAAAGCAGTTTGCAGAGCCACCAAATCAGAAATACTCCTGTACATCTGAAAACAGTGTCCAGCTAGAAGTATGCAAGCTAGGAACACTTTTAACCTGTCTTTGTCAATAAACCTCCTTCATTCATCCAAGCTAGCTTATTTTGTGATCATTATGTACTTTCAGCAATCACCTCCAAAAGTAAGCATCATCCCATGAAGACAAAATGATCTTCAATATGTTATACATGTCAGAGATGATGTTCATTTACAAATATGTATCAGAAGAGTTCATAAAGAATGCTTAAAGGCTAGTGAAAGTTAGCTGCACTTCTTTTTACTCTCAACTTCATTGTATTGTTCCCCAACATCCCCAAGATTTCCGATAACTATATTCCGGTTTCCTTTCATAGCAAGTATAGTTATCACAACTTTTAAAATATGGTAGAATGGATTATTAAATAGGGGTTTAAATCTAATTGTCTGGGATGAGAGTTGCTCTAAGAACATGAATACAGAAGAATAAGTGTATTTATAATGCGAGTCATTATCTCCCTAGAAGTGTTTTTAGAAAGCTTGGTTTCTTTCCATTTCTAGCAGTGAAATCTCAGGGAAAAACTCTATCTTTACTGAAATGTTTCTATTTGTGTGTTGTGACTTATTTTCTTCATCCTTACAAAATGTATACTCCTCAACAAAATTGAACACATATAGAATATATTTGAAAACAGTTATTCTACTTTGCAGGGTAAGGAAAGGGGGTAGGGCTCAAATGCTTCTCTCCATCACTTATGTGAGTATTTGTATAGGACAAATCTCAGTTCTTTACAAAGCTGCCAACTAGCTGTTAAAATAAAGCCAAAATTCCATAGCTCTAACTCTCAGGTTCTGTAGAGTTGAGATCCATACTCAGAGTTCAGATAATTTTTGAAGGCAATTTACAATCACATAGGTGTTGTCTTCAATATGAAATTCATGCATACAATCTCTCTCTCTCTCTCTCACTCTCTGTCACACACACACACACACACACACACACACACACACACACACGATTTTGTGTGATCCATTTGTTTAAGGGGGTATCTAAAGTCTACATCATGCACCTGGGGAAATGTTTATTTAAAAATAAAAATGAGTACAAGTGTGATTGAATTACAGTTTTACTGCAAACAGTAACCTAAATTTCTTTCTAAATGTTGAAGAAGTAAGTAGAGGATAGGTGGAAGAAAGGAGACAGTCTCATTCTCACTGCCATTTCAGTAAGTTAAAATGAATATTTAGGATATACAAGAGAAATTTGAGTGTTGTTATTTAGATTACCCTAAGCATGTTAACTTAGAGAACTAAGGTTTCTCTGGACCCAGTCCATTGTTAGAAACAGGGAATGTGCTATTTTGTAAAACTTGCTTTTTTTAAAAAAAATTGGCTATTTTTAAGGATTAGGCAAGTTTAAATCCTGCTGCCCTTAATGTGATCTGAGTTAACATTTTCATGCCTGAACAAAATGTTTTAGGGTGACTTTCTCTCTTCCCTCCACCCTCCCATACACACACTCAGGAAGACTCAAGGGTGTGATATTCTCCTACACACACCCCCAAGGAAGGCTATCACTGAATCAGAGCTCTGGTAACAAACAGTGTTTGTCAGTGAAAAGGCTGGGCTTTGTTTCCTGAGAAAGGATTACCTTGAGCACATTTGTTCAGGCCTACAGAGGGAGGTATTGGTCTTAAATTTTCAAGGGACTCATCTGTGAAGGGCAGAGGCTGCCCAGGGACAGATACTCAGCCAGGCTGGCCAGGTCCTGGGGAAACTAACCACTGCAAGCTATCACGCTCACACAGCTGCCTTGGTGCTGGCTCTTCTAGACCCTCCCTCCCTCCACTTCCAACCAGGGGAATTAGTCTTGCCCCAATCACAGGGATCCTGCTCCAAATGGAGGACACAAGAACCTGGGGCTGGCAGAACAGTGAGAGCCAGGAGACTGGCAAAATAGGCCCCTCTTGTGGGCTGCTTGATAGTTAGAATTGGACCCACTGGTCTTAAAGAATTGTCATCCACCAATTATCTTAAGATAGGAACTCTCCGTTTAATACCCCCACCCTCGACCTGGTTCAGCCCCTTTATTCAGATGTATCTGGGAGGCTAAAGTCAGGCCCAGCCTTTGGGCTTCATGTGTGCATTTTAGCCAGGCTATCCCAGAAGTGAGGGCTTCTGTTGTTACCCAGATTATTCCCCCTCCTGCTGAGGCCAAGTGCTGGGCTTTGGGGACAGCTTCTTGATTCTCTGTGGCCTTGACTTTCTGTAGATTTGCACAAGCGAACTTGGGTTCTTAGCAACGCCAGAATGGAGAGTAGGTTAGCCTCAGAGTCGTAGCCAGGAGAGGAGCAGACCCACCAAGGAAGAAGACTCCTTAAAGGACTGGGTTCTTTTGATGTCTGCCTGAGCGCTTCTGCATTGCAAAGAAACTCCAAAAGTTCCTGCATGTAAAATACACACATGCTATGGCGTGTGTCCACAAGCAGCTGGAAACCAAAATACAAGATCAAGTAGATCTATTTTCCAAGCAGGGGAGCCAAATTGATTTCCCCCAATTGAAAGTGAGGTAAAGGGGTGCCTGGGTGGCTCAGTGGGTTAAAGCCTCTGCCTTCAGCTCAGGTCATGATCTCAGGGTCCTGGGATCAAGTCCAGCATCTGGCTTTCTGGAGACTGCTTCCTCCTCTCTCTCTCTGCCTGCCTCTGCCTACTTGTGATCTCTATCTGTCAAATAAATAAATAAAAATCTTTAAAAAAAGAAAAAAAGAAAGTGAGGTAAAGTATAAGAAAGGGCTTTAAAAAAGTTACAAGATAAAAAAAAAACAAGATAAAAAGATTAAAAAAAACAAGTTACAAGAGATAGGGATTTACAGCACTCAGGGAACCTACACCCCTCCCCCAAGAACGAACATAACAACAATCACAACAGACAAAGCACTAATATTCTTGTAAAAATAAGTTCCCATTACGTCCTTGCAAAGTGGACTTTTCCCCAAACATGTGGTTAACATATTTTGTTTTCCTTCCATCTCTCTCTCATATATATATATATATAATTTATTATATGATTATTATATTTTATATTATATTATATCATATTATTTTTTTCTCACAATCATCAGCCTCCTTCCCTACCCAATCCCTCTTAGGAAAAAAAAAACAACTAAAGTTCTGAATAAAAAATAGCAAGTTAAATCTGGTCACTTGCTCATCTTCAAATGTGATATCCTGCTGACTTGGGGGCCTGGAAATAGTAATGTGAGCCCAGAACACTCAGCAGATTACTTACTAAATGTCTTTTCCTAGAAGAAGCACATATTTTGATCTGTAATCAAGTTTCCTCTAGTCCCTTCACTTCAGGGGGATACAGAATGCTAACCATTTCAATAAATACTATTTACTAAGGAAAGGGTTGGGGGTGGCAAGAGTGCACAGAAAACAGAATCTCGGTTAAGAATGAAATCTGAGTATTCTTATAATTTTGCATGTTAAAATCTTAATCCACCCATGAAGAAAGAAGTGTATTGCAATTTGGGGCATCTTTTTTAACTAGAAAGTGGCTTATAAAAGGTGTCTAATGTTCAACTAGATAACTCATTGATACCTTGAATACCAATCCATAGTTTAAAGTAATGGACTATCTCTACACTCCCTCTGATCCATCATGGAGTTGGAACAATTATTTTCTCTTCTTTAATACACCTACCATTTCTGACTTTAAGAAAAAATCAAAATAAAGATAAATACCACCACTGCAGTTTAAATTTGGAAATATTCTGCAACTCCATTTAAAAAAAATAATAATTCCATATGGGATCTGTATTTTGTCAAATCATCAACTGGACTTTCTGCAACTAGGCTCTGTCTGAAGTGCAAAACAGGGGACTGGAAAATGGCCACAAAGATTCATAGAAACCCCAAATCCTGGTACTGGGAATATGAAAGCCACACAGAATACTGCATAATAGCTCTGTCTCTGTAGAACTCTTTCCCTGGGAATCTGTAAGATCAGGGTTCACCCACTAACAATGGCAATAGCAAGGGGAGAATTGACCTCAGAAGAAAAACTGAGACTGAATCAAGGCGACCTTGACAACACAGCTTCGGGAGCCCACATCCTTTCCCTCAGCAGTAATGGTCTCTATTGTCCTGGTCTTTCCTCTAACCATCTTCCAGGCAGCCCCAAACACACGATTCCTCAGCACTTCCCAACTGACAATTGATTTTGCTAGTAAATGACTAATATTCTCTAAGATTGAGGTATTTGTATTAAATTTTTTTCATGATGAATATTTTATTTTTTAAATTATCCTGTGTCTGCTGCAGCATTCAGTGTATGCTATCTCTCCTCCCGCTCCATCTCCCCTTTTCTCTTAAGATCTTTTTCCTCATGTTCAAGGAAAACCAACAGAGAGCTAAAAAAATGAACTAATCGAGCCTGAATTGCTATTGGCTAATGTCTGTTAATGCTGTCTAATTTTTTAAAGATTCTCCCCCAGAAGGCGAACCATAAGAGACTATGGACTCTGAAAAACAACCAGAGGGTTTTGAAGGGGCGGGGGTGGGAGGTTGGGGGAACCAGGTGGTGGGTAATAGGAAGGGCACGTATTGCATGGAGCACTGGGTGTTGTGCAAAAACAATGAATACTGTTACGCTGAAAAAATAAATTAATTAATTAAAAAAAAAGATTCTCCCCCAGAATATGTTGAGCCCCTTTACGTTCCCCCACTCAGTTTGTCAAAAATGAGGAGGAGGAGAAGGAAGGGGAGGAGGAGGGTGGAAAGGAAGAGGAATAAAAGGAAGAAGAAGGAGAAGAAGAAGGAGGAGGAGGGGAGGAGGAGAAGGAAGAAAGAAGGGGGAGGAGGAGGGGAAGGAGGAAGAGGAAGAAGAAGAAGAAAGAGGAGGAGGAGGACTGTAAGGGGAGATACAAGCTCTGAAGGGCGGCTGTGACTGAGAACCTCTAGTAAGCTCAAAGTTCAGACACTAAGAAAAAGGTTTCTTTCCCTGTTGCTTTCAGAAGATGTCTAATTGTTTCCCTTCCCTCATGAGCTCCAGGTTATAAAAAGAAAGTGTGTACTTGTCCCTTCCAAGCCCAGTCTAAGTAATCCTATTTCCAAACTGGACTTGTGTTGAAGATGAAGTTTTCAATATTGAAATCACACCTATGTGCCACTTTCTACTGTCTGGAAATTCATGTTGTATTATACACACTCAAATCTGGCCTTCTGGACTTCCTTCCTGACCCTCACCTGAAACATCAGCCCCAGACCATCTCCCACTCCGCTAATTTGTACAGATAATGAGAATGCTTCATAATCTATGCTCATTTATGTAATCTTTAAGATACGTAATCTCCATTTCTGAATGATCCTTGGGCATAGATTGCCCAGCTGCCACCAAGCTCCCTTGTTAACACGGAGTGTGACTTAAACCACATTAATCTGCTTAATATCTTTTGTGAGTCCTTCCTTACTTCCAAAGGGGCCATGAATGTCTGTGAAGACACTCAGGAGTTGTCATGTATCCTTAAATTTTGTGAGGAAGGAGAGTCACAGTGAGCCCCAGGTTAAAAATAAATGAATTAACATACAAACAAATCAAACCAATCTGACTTGCTTTCAGGAATTAATGGAATTTCCCTCTTAGAAAACAAGTGCAGTGATGGGTAGGGTGGAATGGCATATTTTGGTGTGAAGGCAGTCCAAGGAAGAATGAAGTTTGTGCTGTGTGCTAGCATAGCAAGAGATCAAAACCCATTCTTCTTTACTGGAGATAGGTGTGTGGACTCCATAAAATCATAGTTCCTCCATTTAAAGTTAGACTCCCCTTCAAGATTTTAGCTCCCCAACCTCATAGGGTGGATCAGTTATTATTATTTTCAAACAATAATTGTAGAGGGGGTGAAGTGATTCAGATCTGAGGACCCCACAGTGGACTTCAAGATCAAGATGAAAAGAACACCAAGCTGTGTATTTGGCCCAACTACCCAAGAGAGCAGTTTATCAGTGGTAACTCTGAGTTTAAGGCAGAATCAGTCTATGAAAAATAAGCTACCAGCTCTTTGAAACAGTAGCTTCACATGTACTTATTTCTCTCCCATGTCCAGACGGGGTCGTCTATTGAATGAGGCTCTTTTATTTTGCATGGGGCAGGGGATTTGTGACCATGGTCCCCCCTTTTATTCCTCTCTCTATGGAAACCCAGATCATGGGGAGAAATATGCAAGGCTGAATAAAGAGAAGCCACAGAAAGGAGCGCGCTTAAGAACGGCATCTGTTACACTTGGGAAGTTAGAATGACAGGAGAGGGTGAAGGAAACCTCTCCAGCAGATTAGTTAGAGCAGCAAGAAGATTTTTACTATATGCAGATATTTTCTTCACAAAACAAAACATCTTACATGCAAGAGAAGATTATATAACAGCTGGTAGAGGATGGGACTGCACCTGAATTGGGCAGTATCCATATTCATGGGAACTGATTTTTAAAAAGGAAGGAAGGAAAGAAGGGAGGGAGGAAGGGAGGGAGGAAGGGAGGGAGGGGAGAGGGAGGAAAGGAAAGGAAAAAAAAAGAAAGGAAAAGAAAGAAAGATGACTACATTGTTTTGGCTCCTGTCATAGCTATTCTTAAATGAAAGGACAACAGAACAAAGGTGTGTAAAACCTGTCGCTGGATACAGATACCTCCTTGGGATAGCTACCCCTCCCCAGCCTCTGGGCACCCTCACTTTTGAAAGCCTGGCAAAAGTGGCTGCCCAGAGTAGAGGCCAAGGGCTAGAGGAAGGTTGATTATAAGACTTCAGGCTAGTCAGAATTGGAAAAGGACCCCCTTTTTTTCCATGTAAAAGCATTAAAAATTGATAATTGCCTTAACTCCCTGAATGGCCAGACTAAGATTAGTAACTCTTTCACCCAAAGGTAGCTGCAATGGTGGGGGTGGGGAACACGCCATTATAACAACATGGCAATGATCATGATCTTTTTGCCTGGTATGGTTCCTTTAATGTGTTTCCCTCTGACCTCTAAACTGACATGACAAAAAAAAAAAAAAAAAAAAAAAAAAAAAAAAGAAAATGGACCCTTGAAGAGACAGCCTAAGAGAGCACCTGAAAACTTTCATTTTTGTTTGATTTTAACAAGTACTTTTTTCTTCAGGAAGCAAAAGTTCAGGCACAAATGAGATTCTATTCTTACAAAAGAAGATACACAGTTAGTTTTCGTAAAGAAAAGACATTCTTCTACAGAAAGAGAAGAGCAGGGGAGGGGAAGGAAGGAGGGGGGCAGAGGAGAAGAGGGGAAAAAAAAAACAACTTCTAGGTTAAAAGCAGATAAACTTTTATAAAAGGACACCAGCAAAGGAAACCACAATTTCAATGAAAAGGAGGAGGAGGAGAAGACAAATTATCATCTCTGCCAATAACTACTAAGTGTTTATCCTTTTTTTTCTTTTTTAGAGAGAGAGAAAAGAAAGAAATAGATCTTAAACAGACGCCTGGTTTTCCTGCTTAATAGACACAATTTACATTTACCAATATAAACTCCTATCGCTCTCTACTCTCATGAGAAATTACTCATTTCACAGGAAATACATGCTCTTTATCTATATAAAGGAATGGTAGAATAAGCTCACCTTGTTTTTATTTTTTTCTCATTTTCTTGCACTTTTCTTCAGATCTGTCTTCTCAGAGAAACTAATGCCTTAATGACTTTCTGGTAGCTGCAAGCCTTCTTTTATTTCTGCTAAATATATGAAAATGTATGCAAATTTAAATCAAGCTAAACCTAGGAGCTCTTGCAATATATTTAATGGAATTTCAAACCAATAAGGGAACTCTGATGCTGTCTTCTGTAAGTGCAAATATAATTACGCAGCTAGGTTACCTTCAAAATTATGCAACGGAAAGTCATTTTTTTTTTTTACTTCAGAAATCCAGCTGGGTATCCTGTGCTGCTTTTTCTCAGCTAGAGCAAATCTAAAATCTTTGCATTTTCACATCACTCAACTTACAAGCAATGCCTTTGCACAGGGCCGTGAAGTACATGGACTTGCCCTTCCCTAACTTGTAAAAGCTTAGGAGTACAAGCCTTTCTTGTTTCCTCTTAACCAAAATGTGAAAACATTCCTGTCCTCCCAAGCTGAAAGCAAATTCAAGCTGATGTGTGCGTGTGGGAGGGGGGTGCTTAATGCCAAACAGCCTGCCATCTCTCATCTCTCACCACTTTCTCTCTCTCTGAATTTTCAGGGCACACTAAATGATTTCCATTTACTTAACTTGTCTGGGATGGGGAGGAGGAGGGCAGTGCATGTTAAAAACAATTTTCCTAGGGGACACCATCAGGCACCCTAATCATGAATGTTCTCCTCTGTACCTACTGAAACTGGGTTCGCTAAGTGTCTGGGGTGACTGTGAGGGAGTGCTGTCCATTTAAGCAAGGACTGCCTCTGAAAGAAGTTGTGGGACCTCTGGTGCAAGCTAACATGGAGCAGTAGTAAAAACCAAGTTGTCCAATTGACCAACTGGATTGGAAGGCAAACTTCACAATAACTGAAATTGTCAGATTTTTGTCACATTCGATTTTACCTTTATCACATTAGATTTCCCCAGAAACTTCAAGTTGTTCATGCTTTAAATAAAAATTTTCAGAAGCAGGACATCTTTTTCTTAAATGCTTTCTGACCTTGGTATTGAGTTTCTCATAAATGATAAAATGAAATAAAACAAGTCAAAATAGTTCTTATTGGAATCATGGACTTCAGTCATAGATTTAGAGTCCTATCCAAAAGGGGTTCCTTTGCTCAAACTTTGTAGCAAGATTTTGGTTTGCAGTGCCCTGCATACAACTAAGCCAGAATGCTAAACGAATTTGATAAAAATCCCAATCCACGGACATTTAGATGACATTTAAACTGGTTATATTGTTTTCCTAATATATTTTTTCTTTCTCTATTTCGGTTAATCTAAATAATACAAAAGGAATTCTAAAACCATTTTGCTACTTCACCCCTTATCCACCCCACGACCCACCAAGCACGCACACACACACACTTGCCTCTTATACTTCCCCCTCCACTACAAACATCCATGAAGTCTGGGTGAGGTGGGGAGGGGGGAGGGGGGAAGGGTTAACCAAATGAACTGCCGTCACTCAGCCCGAAGCAGCCAATGGAGCCAAAAGATTGATTTACTTCCTGCTCTGGTCTCACTGAAACTCCAGTGCTTAGCGAGCCTAATTTGGAAAGTTAGCCCGGCCTCCCGTGCCGCCATTGGCCGAGCCCGTGGCTGGCCAGGCCTAGACGTGTTGCAATTGGACACAGCGCGTGCCGGTAACTCGCTCTCGCGGCTTTGCCTCCTCCGCACCATAGATGTCAAAGGCTGAAGCGGCTCCCTTTGCCACATTATAACTAGTAGGGGATCCTCATCGACCATGGCCACAGCTGCCTCGAATCCCTACAGCATTCTCAGTTCTAGCTCCCTAGTCCATGCGGACTCTTCGGGCATGCAGCAGGGGAGTCCTTTCAGAAACCCTCAGAAACTTCTCCAAAGTGATTACTTGCAGGGAGTTCCTAGCAATGGGCATCCTCTCGGGCATCACTGGGTGACCAGTCTGGGCGATGGAAGCCCATGGTCTTCCACACTGGCCACCAACCCCCTGGACCAGCAGGACGTGAAGCCCGGGCGCGAAGACCTACAGCTGGGTGCGATCATCCATCACCGCTCACCGCATGTCGCCCACCACTCTCCGCACACTAACCATCCGAATGCCTGGGGGACTAGCCCGGCTCCGAGCCCGTCTATCACGTCCAGCGGCCAACCCCTTAACGTGTACTCGCAGCCTGGCTTCACAGTGAGCGGCATGCTGGAGCACGGAGGGCTCACCCCACCGCCAGCCTCTGCCTCTGCACAGAGCCTACACCCCGTGCTCCGGGATCCCCCAGACCACAGCGACCTAGGCTCGCAACACTGCCAGGACCACTCGGACGAGGAGACACCAACCTCGGATGAGTTGGAACAGTTCGCCAAACAGTTCAAACAAAGAAGAATCAAGTTGGGCTTCACCCAGGCCGACGTGGGGTTAGCGCTGGGCACACTGTACGGCAACGTGTTCTCACAGACCACTATCTGCAGGTTCGAGGCCTTGCAGCTGAGCTTCAAGAATATGTGCAAGCTGAAGCCGCTGCTGAACAAGTGGCTGGAGGAGGCTGATTCATCCACAGGGAGCCCGACCAGCATTGACAAAATCGCCGCTCAGGGCCGTAAGCGTAAGAAGCGAACCTCCATCGAGGTGAGTGTCAAGGGCGTCCTGGAAACGCATTTCCTCAAGTGCCCCAAGCCTGCCGCGCAGGAGATTTCCTCGCTGGCAGACAGCCTCCAGTTGGAGAAAGAAGTGGTGCGTGTCTGGTTCTGTAATCGAAGACAGAAAGAGAAAAGAATGACTCCACCAGGGGATCAGCAGCCACATGAGGTTTATTCGCACACCGTGAAAACAGACACGTCCTGCCACGATCTCTGACTGCAGGAAGCAAGAAAGCGGCCCGCCGCGCTGGGAGCAGTGCGGAATTCTCTTTCTCTCCCACTCTCTTCATTTCACTTCAGCTTTATTATTGCTATCTAGAGACATAGCAATATCTAGATATCTAGATAGGGCTCTTCTCTCGCTCTCTCCACCTCCCTACCCATATTTTTTTTCTCTCTTTCTTTCTTACTCCCCCCCCCCAAATAGGGGATTCTAACTTATATTTAAAAAGGAAACACACTCGTACGCCTTCAGGCTTCTCAAGGCTGATACACAGTTGCGTTAAGCAGTCCAGGCAGGGAACTCATTTATAGTCTGCCGCCTCCCGCCAGGGAAGTGTTTGCCCCAATCTTTTCTGCAGATCAATACATATTGTTTACTTCGAGTAAGGTCTGTTGGGTTGCTCCTCTCTTCGAAGAACAAGCAGTGGAGTAACTTGGGGGTGGGGTAAAGATGGGGGAGGGGGGAGGGAAGACAGATGTGTGCCTCTGAATAACCTTTCAGCGCCTTGGTTATAGCAGCTGTATTTCAGGTGAAATCTGTTTTACAATAGACTCGTTTTGCATTTTTTAAAACTTCTATAGCGTTTCTAAATGTCTGCGGTGTTTTACTACAAGCTGTACACAATATTTGTGAGATGATTTGTATCTAATCGGCCACTCCACGTTATTATTGCTACTATGATTATCCTTTCATTGAGCTGGCGGTTTTCAAATTGCTTAAAAAAGGGAAGGGGGTGGGAGGAGGAGGGGAAGAGATGCCTACCCACCCACCCACCCCCTACACTAAATCTGTATGGAGAAGAGAGGTACAATGGATAGAATTGTTCATGATGATAGAGGAGATATATATCTATCTATATCTATAGAAAGATAGATATAATTTTTTAAGAGGGCAGAGTGCCTAGGGTAGGCAGAATAGGCAAGCCGATTGGGTTTGCAAAGTACTGTGAAGTAGGAGAGGAGATTTTGAAGCTTTCTGCCCTCCCTCCCTCGATCTGTGGAGTCCTCGCAGACTTCTACAGAGCAGATCTGGGTGCCTGAAAAGGATTTGCGGGCGGTGCCCGACAAAAGAGGTCGGCCTGAGCAGCTAAGAGGGCTCTGCACCTACGGAGGTCCGGAATGCTTGCACTCAGAGCTCCCCACGGGTCCCGCGCCTCACCAGGACCGCCAGCGCGACCCCACCTCCTTCTTCCTAAGCGAAGGACTTTGCCTTCACACACCATTGCTTTCCCTGGAGAAGACGACCCTGAGATGCTGGCGACAGACTGAGTCAGTGCCTCCCAGTTCGGTTCAGCTCCAGTTCACCGCCCGCTCCCTGAGTGAGAAACCGTCGGGGAGGGGTGGCGAGTGGGGTGGTAAACAGGTGCTCTCTGCTCCGCGCAGAACGGCAATGAAATGGTTGGCAAAGGTCACAAGGATTCTGCTCTAGCTTCGTTACCACCTCCTCTCCCGTATATACATATCGCTGTCTCTAAATGGGCTGGCGGGAAGCCATCTCCACACCTCTGACAAGCACAGCTGTTAGAAGCCCATAGCGAAGATTAAGCTAGGTAGCGAGAGCCCGGGAGTCTGGGTTTCTCGGTGTTCTTGTTTTTTTATTTTGATTTTTAATCTCTGTTCCTGTGTGTATGCGTGTGTGCCTGAGTGCGAGTGCAAACGTGTGTGTGTAGATAGCTGTGTGTATCGTATTACTATTTAGAAAAAAAAATTACATAAAATCTCGCTAGGCTGTGTAGAGATCCAAAAAAAAAAAAAATGCAGTTGCTGTGGCTTTATTGCTCGCTCTCAAGTCTACACGCCAAGTCCACAGGAGCACCTCATTCTCAATGAGCACACATGTGCAGGGCAGGACAAGCACCCAACACCCACAGGCAGCCCGCCAGACATCGCTGGGGGCTCCGCATGCCTGGGTCGGCTGCCTGACCAGATCTTCAGGTGCAGCTTCAGTAGACAAAGCTTCAAACTACCTAAGGACCAAAATGCTTAGGGACCCTTGTGGAAGATAGCTAGTATGGGCTGCCAGGCTTCTGGTCCACCACACTGTGTCTCCCCCAGCTGCAGGTTGAAGGACATGACTTAATTCAAATCCTGGACCCTTTTTTCTTTTTTGTTAGAAGTCTGCATTCTGTTGGTAGTTGGATTTTAGTTCTGGAAATTTTTTGTTTGTTTTGTCTTTCCACACTGAGTTTGTGTTTTTTACAACACACTGAGTTTGGGTTTTTTGTTTGTTTGTTTGTTTGTTTGTCTTGATTTTTCCCCTTTTGTAGTTAAGTACTATGGTTCAAACCTGAGTTAACCCAAATATTTCTGCTGACTTTATAATTGTACAGTTTTGTATATTATACATTTTTGAAGCTATTAATTTAAAGAAAGATCATTTAGTTTATTCATTTAGTAACTGATGTATAATAAACACTATTTTCATTAAGAGTTGCTTTTTCAACTATTTTATTCAAATACCTATTGCAGTTGCCAGCAATTATTTATTTTCAATAAATTCTGCATTATGTTTTAAAGAAAACTCAAAGATGAGTTGGGTGTCAAAAAGAAAACAATTCGCTGTAATGTTTGATGTGAACAGTTTTAGTCAAGGGGTTTATATTGACACAATATTTTATTGTTGTAAAAGATTTAAAATAAAACATTTTTCCAAAAAATATTGTTTTTTTCTCTTTCCTCCTTTTATAAATTGTGTGGTGTGTGAAGTGAAGCATTTAAATAGAGGCACATTTCTGGTAAGCAGCACATCTGCTCTGCTTCAGGTTAGAAATCTTTAGTCAATGTTTTGATTCTTGATTCTGTCCCTCTGACTTTTGGCCCTTCATACACTGGCACACACAGCGGGGCCTGTCATCGTGCACTTGCCCACGCTCATGCAAAACACACCCTAAATGGTGGGAAATAGAGTGGGGAAACCTGCAGGATGGGGTATTATTTCAGGAAGTGTAATATTATTAATGTTCTCTGAAAGGAGTGTGTCTATCTCTAGTCCAGCAGACAGACCTGTCTCTAATACTGCCCCTCCTGAAACTTAGGACCCAGACCTTCGCTAAGGTTTTCCTCTTGCTTCCCTGCAACCACTCCTCTTCTGGTTAGAGACCAGTACCCTTCTGGTAGATGAGCCCTCATTCACCTGAGGAAGGATGAAAAGATGACTAAATGTAAAAAGTGCTGTCCCTCTTAAGGCTCCCGCTGGCCCCAGAAATTCTGATAAACTGTTGTCCATTTAGTGTTGCCCAGTAAAGCTGAATTCTGTTCCTTCCTATATGACTTAGGGTGGAAGAAAAAATTATTAGAGACATTTGGAGGAGAAGTTTAATGTATTATTCTTCTTTCCACTCCTATTTACTATTTTACCTCTGTTATTTTGTCACAAGACCCTCCTTTAAAAAAAAGGGACAGTTACCTTTAGTGATAGCTGAGGAGTAATTTACTGAATCAGAAGTAGTTTGTTGTAAGGCTTTGTATGTACACACAAGACTTATCCAACTTTTTGTTTTAGCAGATGCATATCAAGCAATAAACAAGACATTTAGCTATAACTTTCCTACAGTAAATCCCTTCTCAATTCATATTCTAAAATGTTTCTTGGTAAACAAAGCAAATCATTAAATCACTTTAATAGGTAAAGATTATCACATGTAATGTCCATCATCTTTTAGATTGCCTAATTATTTACAGCTGCACAGTGCACAATGCACATGTAAGTGTTGTGAATGAAATATGCTGCATGTTATTTGTATGCCCATAGGCATATCTCTCTTTATAAATAATACTGATTTTATAGAGATGTGTCTACAATCACAAAACATATAGTCTTAAATCTGTTGGCTCTCTTTCTGTTCATACCAGCCAACCTCTTTCTCTTCCAATATCCTATATGATTTTAATTGATCAAAAAGTTATAGCTTCTCATTAAAGTATACAACAACCAACTAGCAATGCATTCTAAAGTTTTTAATGAGGCCATAAGCAGATGCTCTAGGATATACTTACATAAATTTGTAGATATAGACATCTGTTACTATTCATCAATATTTTTACTATGTATTAATGATACATATATTTTACACATGTTTACAAGGCTTGTTTCTTTTATTGACTGTTTTCTCTTTCTTAAAATATAACTAAGGCCTAGTTGCCTTTTATGAGGTCCTTTTTATCAACCTTGTTATATCATTAACATAAAATTTTCATTAAAATTCAGGGGATGTTGGTGCCTTTGCCTAGGACTTTCTTTGTATTGAGGTTGCTGCCATCCCATTACCAACCAAAGTCTTTGTAGGAAAAGCAGCTTTGGCCTCTGTTTCTCTTAGACCTTCATAGCAGTGGCTTTCTCTCCCATAATAAGAATTTGTGGGTTCAATAATAATAATATTTTATGGGTGGAGGTAAAAGTTTCATCCCCATCACCAGATCAGAGCAATAGAAACTTAAGAGATTGTGAAGGGGGTGAGATTTTGGAAGCAGTCGGATGTGAAAAGAGCAAGTATGTAGATGCTACAGATATTTTAACAAAGTCAAATATAAGAATCAAGTATGTGTTTGTATGTATACATGATTGTCTACATGGTTGCGACTCTCTGTATTTATAACAAAATAAATTACTAACCTCCAGCATGTATCTTCCCAACAATAAAAGAAGAGAAATAATTATTCCTGGGAATTGGTTTCTTGTCTTTAAAAAGAAAGGGGCAGGGGAAACCATTGTCTACATTAGTACATGGGCTGTGTTTGTCTTCAATAAAATCAAACACTGTTCCCTTGGAAATATTTAGCATTCAGATATTTCCCTTGCTCCCAAGTCAGGCTGTTGTTGCTTTAATTGCCTGTAGGCTACAAGCAGAAATGTAAATTTCTGTTTTTACTTTAAAAATATCTTTTTCAGTAAGGAGGGAAGAAAAAAAGAGGGAAATGGATTAGTGGAAAATGATTAGAGGTTAAAACATAGTTTTTGCAAAACAAGAATGTATGTTTTTCTACCTGTCATATTCTTTCAAAGACACATATGAAACTTTAGGATTATGGAAATTATTTCTATGAATTGGCATTGAAAGTTCCCAAAATATGGCTCTTTCAAAAAGTTTTCAAATCAAGAGAAGTAATGATGCAAAACACTACCATGTATATTGGTATCACTTGTACAAATGCATTCTCTAAAATAAAGGATAGAATATTCTTTATACATGCCCCCAAATAATAGTTTTAAAAATATAAATCCTACTTTTTACTCATTTAGAGATGTTAATTGTTAAAGCACTAAGAAAAGTGGATATAAAATATATTTGAAATCATAAGAGACTATGGGCTCTGAAAAACAACCTGAGGGTTTTGAAGGGTCAGGGGTGGGAGGTTGGGGGAACAGGTGGTGGGTAATGGGGAGGGCACGTTTTGCATGGAGCACTGGGTGTTGTGCAAAAACAATGAATACTGTTACGCTGAAAAAATAAATAAAATGGAAAAAAATATATATATATTTGAAATCAATTAAGTTTTTTTAATAAGATGAAATAAAATACCTTTTCTTAAGAGCACTGTTGATGGAACATTTCTAAAATCCAGGTATTATTTAAAAGAACACAGTCTTGAAAACAAAAATCCAGTTAAATTAGGCTGCCTCTAAAAATGTGGGGGTAGGGAAGGTCACATGCAAGAAACTAGATTATTGTTTCTATAAAAAGAGTACACAAAATTAAACCCTTGTGTCTTCCAGTTAAAAAATACATTAGATTTTATGCTTTCTTTCACAAATGTGAGTATAGAACTTTCACTTATTCACACATTATCTGACTCACTAGCTAGAACACTGGGTTCTCTTTACAAACTTGTTTGTTATCAAGGAGGATTTAGTATAAGATGGGTTCATCTTGGATGACTTCCAAGGGGGCTTGTTTGCTCAACTATCAAAAGGCCTTATTATTAGGTGGTTTCACTCTGTAAGGAAGAGAATCATAGTACAGCTGGTTTTTGGGTGAAACTCTACAGTATTTAATATATGTATATAGACATACTTACAACTGTAACCTTGCTCCCTCCTGCATCCCCCTCCTTCTCTCCTTATACTTGCATACTGACAGGGTGATATAAGAGAAAGCAGGTTGTTCTCAAAGACAAGAAATAGATCATCTTATTGACAATTCATTAGGTATGTCTCTTCAGCTCTCCAGCCACTCAGTTTCCACACTATTCTGGTATAGCCAACTGAAAAGACCAAAAAAAATCATTCTACCAAACTCTTGTTTTATTTGTATAATGCCAAAAAATAATCTAGTTTGAGTGATCCTCCCCCAAACTCTGACCCACACACAAACTGAATTGACTGCTTGCATTGTCATCTTGTAAACAATGTCTGTTATATAGCATTGACTCTTGGGAGAAAGGGGGGTCATGTAAACATTTTTCATATTACTTGCTTCTCATCTTCCCCAATGACTTTGCACAGACCAGAGAATTTCATTATAATGTGGCTGATTATCTCCTAGATTTGACCAGACTGGAGACAAGCCTTTACTCTGCCCCCTTTCACAGATAGAGAAAAGCGTCCTATAAAAGTGTACTTGTAAAGTGTGTGTTAGTATCCCCCCAAGATCAATATTAAAGAGTAGTTTGTTCCACAGAATTTATATCTGGTAAAAGATTTTCCTTTCCTTAATACTTGCAATCTGAGCACAAAAAAACCACACACATACCCTCACCACCTGCTAAGATCACTGCTTGATGTCGTATTTTGAAAGTACAGAAGTAGAAGGCTATAGACCAGGAGCAGTGTTAATTGGGCTTCAAATGGCATATGATTCCAAAATGCAGAAAAAAAACTATGTGAATGGATTCATTGCACAGAAGAATACCATTTTTCTTAATGTTTTACTATTCACAGTGTACCTGCAGAGGTGTTGGTAGTATTCGTGTTTAATTAATATCAGTTTTTTTTCTTTATTGCCACAGGAGCACACATTTATACATATATAGAAAAGGTCAGAATCAAAGACAGAAGTCTGTTTTAAACCTGTGGAGGCCTAGAAAAATAACAGAAAAAAAACAGATTTTGAAATTTATTGGATAAGCAGAGACTGTGTCTGTCCAAAACAATGTACAATAGTCACTGTTAACAGATAGGGATTGACTTGCTCAACTGTGAACAGGGATTTTCTACAAATGAATCATTTTATCATAAGAAGAGGAGCTGAGTGTGTTTAACCTAATATTCTGAATTCTGAGCCTTGAGGGCAAGAGTAGTTGAAATTCTAGATAAACATATTTTCCTTAATCACATTCATTTTCTATGTTATACCTGGCAGAGAAAATCCAAACTTCTCCAGAATTTACATTAAAACTAAAACTAAAGTAATATTTCAAAGTACCTCTTTCATCCATCCTGAGTCTTCCCTCTACCACTGTCCATGAATGAGTAGACATTGTTGGCTCTATGGATGTTCCTCACTGGCTTCCTTAGGACAGGTCTAAGGAAGCTCATATAAAAGGAATTGTAGGACAAAAGGCTTGCTGCCCACCCTGAGAGCTTCAGTCTCTCATCTGCAGTGGAAGTTCAAGTTTTATAATTTCTTCCACGCCTTAGTGCTCTGCTTCTGCATGTGCTAGTTTGATGTCTTCTCCTGAAGACTAACTGGTTTTGTTTTCAGTGGATGACAAGTACGTCTACAAGTGGATAATTTAGAAATTGCTGATTAAAAATAATTTTATTTTCTGGAGCTTTGTGCATCAGATTTGTACTTTGTACTGCATTTATGCATGATTTAGAGAACTTGCAAATAGAAGAATCCAAATAAAGGCAATAAGATTTTCAATTTATGCACTACCTTTCCTCCTTAAGGATCCCTAGGCACTTCAGAAATGATGTATACAATATACTCTGCAACAACCAATATGCAAATCACAACAAAATCACCACTTCAGGCCACATAAAATGACCACACTCAGTCCAGGCAAAAACTCATTAATATCAATAGGAGTTCTGTGCGCAATTGAAGGGCAGTCAGTATATGCCATGGGTCTCATTCATTGCTGTGTGAGAATATAAAAGTATATGTCTCTAACTGGAAAGGAATAAAGTCTTACATTTTAAATGCTTGTCATATTTGAAGAAAAAATGCAAAAGGAAGTCACATACATTCGATAATTTTTGCTTAAATTTATCTTTGAGCCTTTTGGAGAAAAACATTATTTGGTAACTGAAAAACCAGTAATATTCAAAAGTAATTGTGCATAATATTTTAAATTAAAATTGTTATAAACATCTGTAAAAAAAAGCTTAAATGGAAAAATCTTAAACTTACAGTCTCTTGGCTGTTTCTAATTACACACACACACACACACACACACACACATGCATGCACGCACGCACAGAAAGTACACACTCTGGACTAATTGTTTTAAAAGTAACCATTGAAACTGTTCGTAAGCTAATAATCACCATGCAAGTAACTCCTCCCACCCCCCACTAACACCACCCAGTTTGTGTTTTGTGAAAATGAATAAGCTGTTCAGTTTTTTTAAAAATGAACAAGCTGTTCAGTTGAAGGGGGTGGATTCGGTATATTGTAAATATATTAAGGTAAAGGGGGCTTTCAGGACAGGGACCCTTAATACTCTAATAGAGAATAATTTATTTTCTGGCTCACTTTAACCTTTTTGACTATGGGATATGTGAAACAAATGGGAACTCCTCTTTAGTGAAAGCAGTGCAAACTATACTATCGTTACCTCTTGATAGCATGTGAGCTCTTTGAAAAAAATTCTGGAAAACACATCAAAAAATTAACCTACCTGCAATGAAGCTGGGTATTTACTGGAAAATATTTGTTGATCTAATCTCTTTGTGCCTGCCCTGACCCTGTTCCATGTCTCTGGCTGTCAGAATTGTGCAGTCCCTACTCAAAGCTCAATGTCAAATTAAAAAGTGACAAGAATGGGGCAGCATAATAATAGCTTAAAGCTGTTCTCCACCTTTCCACATACAAACATATGAATTTCAAAACCCAGTATTTTTTTTGTTAGATAAATTTATTCAGATTTTACATGGAAGTTGGTGGAATAAAAATAGCTACAATATCCAATTTAACACGTGTATTATTTAGTTGGAGAGTATTAGAGATATTGTTGTCAAATTAGGTGCCACTCTCCTGTATTTTTGTTGTTACTTTTGAAAAATACACTCTCCAATGTAAGCACAAGATTTGTTTATACTACTTTGATAATATCATGCATGTTTTTGAACCCCAGCTAAATGCAATTGTTAATTGACTATATGTCAATTAGACACTGAGAGTCATTGCATTATTTGTAAATTCCTAAAAGTGTATCTAGCTCTGATGAGATTAAATTATGTTTGTAAGGAAATTTTTTTTCTTAAATTTATTTATTTTTTTCAGCGTAACAGTATCCATTGTTTTTGCACAACACCCAGTGCTCCATGCAAAACGTGCCCTCCCTATTACCCACCACCTGTTCCCCCAACCTCCCACCCCAGACCCTTCAAAACTCTCAGGTTGTTTTTCAGAGTTGTAAGGAAATTTTTAAAAGGGATAAAGTGCAGAAAGATAAACACATTGTAAACTTCTAAAACTCCCTTCCTGTTTCTCCTCTCCACACTTTGAAAATTTGGGATAAATGTTAGGCAACATGAGCAATACAAAATGTTTCTCTCTCTCCTAATTTTCATCTCTTTACCCTTTAGATAATTAGTCTATCCAACAGTTCTGCAATTAATAACTTGTGTTTGAATTAAGGAGGAGTGTAAACTTCACCAGCAAATGCTGAGAATCATACTCCAGCAAGATTCTGTGTGATTGTTCTGCTCCAACGATGGTTTTCATTGTATGAGATTTATGACATGGTAAAAACACAAGGCTAAGAAGAGCAAGAAAAATAGATTTCCGGATCAGAAATTCTTGTTGCAAAATTTAAGGGCATTGTTATTTAAACAAGAAAGGGGGAAAAAAAAACCAAAAGCATTGCAAACCCCCCTTTTGTTTGTTTGTTTGTTTGGGGGTTTTTTTGGGTTTTTTGGGGGTTTTTTTGTTTGTTTGTTTGTTTTTCTTTATTTATTTTTTCTTTATTTTTTCTTTTTTTAATTTTATTTTTTTTATTCGTTTATTTGTTTATTTACAGCATAACAGTGTTCATTGTTTTGGCATCACACCCAGTGCTCCATGCAGTATGTGCCCTCCCTATTACCCACCACCTGGTTCCTCAACCTCCCACCCCCCACCCCCACCCCCCACCCCTTCAAAACCCTCTGGTTGTTTTTCAGAGTCGATAGTCTCTCATGGTTCATCTCCCTTTCCAGTTTCCCTCAACTCCCTCTCCTCTCCATCTCCCCATGTCCTCCATGTTATTTGTTATGCTCCACAAATAAGTGAGACCATATGATACTTGACTCTCTCTGCTTGACTTATTTCACTCAGCATAATTTCTTCCAGTCCCGTCCATGTTGCTACAAAAGTTGGGTATTCATCCTTTCTGATGGAGGCATAATACTCCATTGTGTATATGGACCACATCTTCCTTATCCATTCATCTGTTGAAGGGCATCTTGGTTCTTTCCACAGTTTGGCGACCGTGGCCATTGCTACAATAAACATTGGGGTACAGATGGCCCTTCTTTTCACTACATCTGTATCTTTGGGGTAAATACCCAGCAGTGCAATTGCAGGGTCATAGGGAAGCTCTATTCTGAATTTCTTGAGAAGTCTCCACACTGTTCTCCAAAGTGGCTGCACTAACTTGCATTCCCACCAACAGTGTAAGAGGGTTCCCCTTTCTCCACATCCTCTCCAACACACGTTGTTTCCTGTCTTGCTAATTTTGGCCATTCTAACTGGTGTCAGGTGGTATCTCAATGTGGTTTTAATTTGAATCTCCCTGATGGCTAGTGATGATGAACATTTTTTCATATGTCTGATAGCCATTTGTATGTCTTCGTTGGAGAAGTGTCTGTTCATATCTTCTGCCCATTTTTCAATATGATTATCTGTTTTGTGTGTGTTGAGTTTGAGAAGTTCTTTATAGATCCTGGATATCAACCTTTTGTCTGTCCTGTCATTTGCAAATATCTTCTCCCATTCCGTGGGTTGCCTCTTTGTTTTGTTGACTGTTTCCTTTGCTGTGCAGAAACTTTTGATCTTGATGAAGTCCCAAAAGTTCATTTTTGCTTTTGTTTCCTTGGCCTTTGGAGACATATATTGAAAGAAGTTGCTGTGGCTGATATCGAAGAGGTTACTACCTATGTTCTCCTCTAGGATTCTGATAGATTCCTGTCTCACGTTGAGGTCTTTTATCCATTTCGAGTTTCTCTTTGTGTACGGTGTAAGAGAATGGTCAAGTTTCATTCTTCTACATATTGCTGTCCAGTTTTCCCAGCACCATTTATTGAAGAGACTGTCTTTTTTCCATTGAATATTTTTTCCTGTTTTGTCGAAGATTATTTCACCATAGAGTTGAGGGTCCATATCTGGGCTCTCCACTCTATTCCACTGGTCTATGTGTCTGTTTTTATGCCAGTACCACTCTGTCTTGGTGATCACAGCTTTGTAGTAAAGCTTGAAATCGGGTAACGTGATGCCGCCAGTTTTGTTTTTGTTTTTCAACATTTCCTTAGCAATTCGGGGTCTCTTCTGATTCCATACAAATTTTAGGATTATTTGCTCCAGCTCTTTGAAAAATACTGGTGGAATTTTGATCGGAATGGCATTAAAATTATAGATTGCTCTAGGCAGTATAGACATTTCAACAACGTTTATTCTTCCAATCCAAGAGCATGGAACAGTCTTCCATCTTTTTGTGTCTTCTTCAATTTCTTTCATGAGTGTTCTGTAGTTCCTCGAGTACAGGTCCTTTACCTCTTTGGTTAGGTTTATTCCCAGGTATCTTATGGTTCTTGGTGCTATAGTAAATGGAATCGATTCTCTAATTTCCCTTTCTGTATTTTCATTGTTAGTGTCTAAGAAAGCCACTGATTTCTGTACATTGACTTTGTATCCTGCCACGTTATTGAATTGCTGTATGAGTTCTAGTAGCTTGGGGGTGGAGTCTTTGGGGTTTTCCATATAAAGAATCATGTCATCTGCGAAGAGAGAGAGTTTGACTTCTTCCTTGACAATTTGGATACCTTTTATTTCTCTTTGTTGTCTGATTGCCGTTGCTAGAACTTCTAATACTATGTTGAACAAGAGTGGTGAGAGTGGGCATCCTTGTCGTGTTCCTGATCTCAACGGGAAGGCTGCAAGTTTTTTCCCATTGAGGATGATATTTGCTGTGGGTCTTTCATAGATAGATTTTATGAAGTTCAGGAATGTTCCCTCTATCCCTATAGTTTGAAGCGTTTTCATCAGGAACGGATGCTGGATTTTGGCAAATGCTTTTTCTGCATCCATTGAGAGGACCATGTGGTTCTTCTCTCTTCTCTTATTGATTTGTTCTCTCACATTGATTGATTTGCGAATGTTGAACCAACCTTGCAACCCAGGGATGAATCCCACCTGGTCATGGTGGATAATCTTTTTAATGTGCTGCTGGATCCTGTTTGCTAGGATCTTGTTGAGAATCTTTGCATCCATATTCATCAGTGATATTGGTCCGAAATTCTCCTTTTTGGTAGGGTCTTTGCCTGGTTTGGGGATCAGGGTAATGCTGGCTTCATAAAAAAAGTCTGGAAGTTGTCATTCTGCTTCAATTTTTTGAAACAGCTTCAGGAGAATTGGTGTTATTTCTTCTTTGAAAGTTTGGTAGAATTCCCCAGGGAATCCGTCAGGTCCTGGGCTCTTGTTTTTTGGGAGGTTTTTGATCACTGCTTCAATCTCATTACTAGATATCGGTCTATTCAGGTTGTCAATTTCTTCCTGGTTCAATTTTGGGAGTTTGTAGTTTTCCAGGAATGCATCCATTTCATCTAGGTTGCTTAGTTTATTGGCATATAACTGTTGGTAATAATTTCTGATGACTGTTTCTATTTCCTTGGTGTTAGTTGTGATCTCTCCCTTTTCATTCATAATTTTATTAATTTGGGCTTTCTCTCTTTTCTTTTGGATTAGTGTGGCCAATGGTTTATCGATCTTATTGATTCTTTCAAAAAACCAGCTTCTAGTTTCATTGATACGTTCTACTGTATCTCTGGTTTCTACCTCATTGATCTCTGCTCTAATCTTGATTATTTCCCTTCTTGCGTGTGGAGTTGGTTTGATTTGTTGTTGATTCTCCAGTTCTTTGAGGTGTAGAGACAGCTGGTGCATTCTGGATTTTTCAATGGTTTTGAGGGAGGCTTGGATGGCTATGTATTTCCCCCTTAGAACGGCCTTTGCTCTATCCCTTAGGTTTTGGACTGAAGTGTCTTCATTCTCATTGGTTTCCATGAATTGTTTAAGTTCATCTTTGATCTCCTGGTTGATCCAAGCATTCTTAAGCAAAGTGGTCTTTAGCTTCCAGGTGTTTGAGTTCCTTCTGAACTTTTCCTTGTGATTGAGTTCCAGTTTCAAAGCATTGTGATCTGAGAATATGCAGGGAATAATGTCAGTCTTTTGGTATTGGTTGAGTCCTGCTTTGTGACCCAGTATGTGGTCTATTGTGGAGAAGGTTCCATGTGAACTTGAGAAGAATGAGTATTCTGTTGTTTTAGGGTGGAATGTTCTGTATACGTCGATGAGGTCCATCTGGTCCAATGTTTGATTCAATGCTCTTATTTCTTTATTAATTTTCTGCTTCGATGATCTGTCTATTTCTGAGAGAGGCATATTAAGATCTCCTACTATTATTGTATGCATATCAATATGACTCTTCATCTTGATTAATACTTTTCTTATGTAATTGGGTGCTCCCATTTTGGGGGCATAGATATTCACAATTGTTAGATCATCTTGGCGGATAGTCCCTTTAAGAATGATGTAGTTTCCTTCTGAATCTCTGACTACAGTCTTTAGTTTAAAATCTAATTTATCTGATATGAGAATCGCTACTCTGGCCTTCTTTTGAGGCCCATTGGCATGAAAGATGCTTCTCCATCCCTTCACTTTCAGTCTGGGTGTATCCTTAGGTTCAAAATGGGTCTCTTGTAGACAACATATGGATGGGTCCTGTCGTTTTATCCAATCTGCAACCCTGTGTCGTTTTATGGGCGCATTTAGGCCATTCACATTGAGAGTGATTATTGAGAGATAGGTTTTTATTGACATCGTGTTGCCTTTGAAGTCTTTCTGTCTATAGATTGTTTCTATATTTCTGTTCAATGATATTCTTAGGATTTTTTCTCTTTTATAGGACCCCCCTTAATATTTCTTGCAGTGTCGGCTTGGTGGTTGCATAGTCTTTTAAGCCTTGCCAGTCTTGGAAACTCTTTATCTCTCCATCCATTTTAAATGTCAGTCTTGCTGGATAGAGTATTCTTGGTTTCATGTTCTTCTCATTTAGTACTCTGAATATATTTTGCCAGCCCTTCCTGGCTTGCCAGGTCTCTGTGGAAAGGTCTGACGTTATTCTAATGGGCTTTCCTCTGTACGTAAGGAGCTTTTTTGTCCTAGCTGCTTTTAAGAGGGTCTCTCTTGAAACATAATTCCTCATTCTAACTATAAGGTGTCGTGAGGACTTTCGAAAATTTAAAATCTTGGGAGGAAATCTCTCTGACTCTAGTACATGAACGTTGTTTCCATTCGTGAGATTGGGAAAATTTTCATAGACAACTTCTTCCACTATATCTTCTAGACTTCTTTCTTTTTCCTCCCCTTCAGGGATTCCAATAATTCTGACATTGGAACGTTTCATGGCATCGTTTATTTCCCTGATTCTGTTTTCGTGGCTTCTGAGCTGTTTGTTCCAGGCTTCCTCCTGATCCTTTCTCTCTATCTGTTTGTCCTCCAGATCACTAATTCTATCTTCTGTCTCAGTTACCCTAGCTTTTAGAGAACTTAGATTAGATTGGAACTCATTGAGAGCATTTTGAACATCATCCCTGGTGGCTTTCAGTTCTGCCCTAACATTGTGAACATCATCCCTAGTGGCTTTCAGTTCTGCCCTAATCAATTCTGTTTGGTCATCCATGGCTTTCTCCAACCTAGCTATTGCTTGGATAATTGTTAGTCTGAATTCCTTTTCTGACATATTGTCTATGTCGATAGCCATTAGCTCTGTTGCAGAAGGCCCATCCTCTGTATTTTTCTTCTGTTGGGTATTCCTCCTCCTAGTCATTTTGGAAAGAGTTGACTGAACAGATGCAGCTGGACTTATCAATTGTGGTGCAGTCAATGTGCACCCTGGAACGCTTTTCTGCAATCAGGATTCCCCACCCAAATGAGAGAGAAAAGAAAAGAAAAAGAAATAGAGAAGAAGAAAGAAAAAAAACGGGGAAAGAAAAAAGGAAAAAAAAGAGAGAGAGAGAGAGAGAGAGAGAGATAGGAAAAAAAGGGAAGATAAAAGAGAAGGCTCAGCCCAAATGGGCCACAAGGTAAGATTTATGAAGTGTACAAACAAAAACAGACAAACAAAAAGACTGATAAAAGTATATGACAAGAGAAAAAAAAATATATATCTAAGCAAAAAAAGGGAAGAACCTCATCAGAAAGAACCCCAAGTATAAGATTTATATATTATCAGGACAAACACAAATTCACAGAAACACTGGCAGAAGGAAAAATTGGGAGAGTGGTTACAAATTCTCAGTGTGGGTGAGGAAGGTTATTTTGATTCTTCCTGAAGGTATCTTGATGTTTTTGTTAAGGGACTCAACTTTCCTAAGTTACAGGGGGATTAGAAACTGGTTTGCCTATAGGGGTAGCACTGATTGGGGAAAGGGGATTACCTTGAAGTTTAACTCTATATGTATAGTAGAAAATAAAAATTAAAAAAGAATAAACTAGACTAAACTAAGTTAAAATTAAAAAAGAATTAAAAAATAGAAAAGCAAAAGAAAAACACGGGTGTATGTATCAAAAAGTTCAGGTTAGAAGGTTATTAAAGAATTTGATGTACTGGACATCTCAGTGTGGTGGTAAATAGGTTAAAAAATTATCTGTATGTATAAAAAAAAGAACCAGAATATTGGTAAAGAGTTAAAAATAAAAGTTGTATTTATGAAGTAGTGGTGGTTGTTCTCTTATAGTCTTTTTTTTTTTTTTCTTCCTTCCTGGTTGGTTTTCTGGGGGAGGGGCCTGCCACGTGGGTTTTCAGACAATGATGTTCCCTGAGTTAGGTCCTCCTGCTCCCCTCAAGCGGGTGAGCTCTGAGGTAACTGTTTTTTTCAGGCTTTTTTCTCTGGGGGTTTTTATGTTCTTTCATCTGCTTTCTCTCGCCTTGATAGCTTTTGATTGTTTTTGGAGGTTTAGAGGGGAGCAAACTGCACCCCGACCTCCCTCTCAGAGAGAAGCCCCAGAATGTTTTGGAAAAGCTGCTGGCTGAGTCAGTTCTGAGTCACTGTCCCTGGGGATGCAGGAGCTCCTCGTTGTACCCAAAACCAGGGCAGTGGTGGCTGTCTAGGCAGCTCCAGACCGCCAGAGAGGTTCTGAGCAGAGATCGCACACTGAGATTTTCCCGCTGTCCCAGGCTGGGAATGTCTGGTTTTTCAGGATGCCAGAGCTCCAGGCTAGCGCCTATGAGCACCTATCCCAAGGGAGGGTGTGGGACGCGTGCATTTCAGGATTGCCGTCTGGCCAGGCTCCTAGCTTCTCTCGGGAGCCAGACCCCACTGGTTCTCGGCTGCGCTGGCGTTCAGGCGCACTGGCGGCTCAGGGACGGAGACCTGATTTCTCCACAGCACTCTCTCTGGCTCAGCACCAGGGGAGGCTGTCCTGGGTCCGGGGACTTAGGTCCCTGACCCTAACCGCCCAGGTTCCCACTATTACTCTCCGCGATCCTTTGCTCTTTGTTTTTTGAGTGCTTTCAACCAGACTCCAAGTTAATGCTGGTCCCCAGACGCAGAGCACTCTCGTGTTGGGGTATTACTTTCCAATCGGTCACCTCTGGTGGCTCCCTCCCCCTTTTGTTTATCTTCCTATATCAGTCCGACGCTCCCAGTCTGCTTTACCTGCCACTGGCGTCTTCTGCTCCTGTAGAGATCCAGACGTGTATAATTCTGATCTCAGGTTGATTTCATGGGTGGTCGGAGTTCTTTGGTAGGTAATCAGCTCACTTTAGGGTACAGGTTGAAATGGTGCCTCCTCCTACTTCCCCGCCATCTTGACTCCCCCCTCTTTATTTATTTTTTCAGCGTAACAGTATTCCTTGTTTTTGCACAACACCCAGTGCTCCATGCAATACGTGCCCTCCCTATTACCCACCACCTGTTCCCCCAACCTCCCACCCCGGACCCTTCAAAACCCTCAGGTTGTTTTTCAGAGTCCATAGTCTCTTATGGTTCGCCTCCCCTTCCAATTTTTTTTTATAAACATATAATGTATTTTTATCCCCAGGGGTACAGGTCTGTGAATCACCAGCAAACCCCTTTTTTAAAATCAAGTTGTTCTCAGCTAAAAGCCAGACTCATTGAAATTTTCTGTATTGAGTTTCTGTTGACTAGCAGTGGATGAAATAATTTCGAGGAATTCAGAAACTTTTGGGGGAAATGGAATTGATGTTTAAGGTGTGAATGTTTAGTTGACTTCTTAGGATAATTTACAGAGTTTGAAGAAACCTGAATCTCTAACAAAAGCTCAGTAAGTGGGGAACATATTCTGTCTAATCTTTTTTTTTCTTTATGTATTTTTTCCTCTTCCAAATACATTCAACAAAGTAAGATTTGTAGCACTATTTCAAAATTCCCAGTTAAATTGTGGGAACTATGATCAGTGTGAAATATGTTCTTTAACAAGGATAAAATAATCAGAAGAATAAGAAAATTATTCTCAATGATCCTTCATGTGCTTAAATAAGTACAGAGTAATGGGAGGCAGGAGCATGCTTATCTTAGAGGAAAGGTCTAGAAACACTGTGAACACACTTATGAATATGCCATCTTCCTATCTAAGCCTTTTAGGACAAATTGTCCCCGCTGTCAGTCATGCTTTTCAGGAAACTGAGATAAACTTTAAGCAAACTCACATAAGTACAATAATGACCAATGCTCAAATGGGACTCTTATTGCCAGTAAATGCATTTTGAGTTTGTCAAAGGCATCCCTGATGTATTTATGTCAATATCTTTCCTGTTGGCATTATAGTATAGTTTTGCAAGCTGTTACCATTGGATGAAAAAGAATGAAGTGTACACAAGTCTTTCTATATTATTTCTGTTTTATTTTTACCAAATCCTCTTTTATTTTTTCAAAATTCCTTTCTATATTATTCCTTACAACTTCATATGCATCTATAATTATTCCATAAAACTTTTAATTTCAAAAATCAAGGCACAATTTTAACAGTTAAAAAAAAGAGCTGGTACTAATTATCTTCCCGTCATTTAGTAATTTTCAGGACTCTAAATGTTGGCCTTTCATTTTTCTAAGTTTTTCTTTTTTGCAGGGAGAGGGAGGTGTTAAGGGAAGCAGTATCTGAATAAAACCAGCCTGTTCTGAATTTTGAATTTTAAATAATGTCTGGTGCTTATAGAACATCCTAAACCATACTTTGAGTCTAGAAGCCTTGGTTATCCACCTGGGATGCTGTCTGAATGGTTTAGCCCCTAGCTGAGATGACTGCTTACAAAACCAGTCCCAGCTTCAACCCAAGGAAAGGCAACACAATTAAATGGGTGCTGAAGGAATAATTTTTTTTTAAGATTTTATTTATTTATTTATTTAACAGAGAGAGAGAGCACAAGTAAACAGAGAGGTAGGCAGAGAGAGAGAGGGAAGCAGGCTTCCTTCTGAGCAGAGAGCCCGATATGGGGCTTGATCCCAGGACCCCGAGATCATGACCTGAGCCGAAGGCAGCGGCTTAACCCACAGAGCCACCCAGGTGCCCCTGAAGGAATAATTTATCAAAATTATGCATGGACTTCTTGGGAACATATAGTTTTAATTATCCAAAAACAATTAACTAATTCAGTGGATATTTATTAAGACTCTGCCATATCCCAAAATTAAAAATCAGTACAGTTTGGCGGTTTTATTTTGTGTGCTCTGAATTTTGACCTGATTTTGAATAACAGGTCTGCAATTTAACTACCTGTGGGGCATTGACCAAGTTCTTCAATTTCTTTTTTCAAAAAATTATTTATTTATTTGAGAGAAAGAGGGAAAGATAGAGCAAGTGGGGGGGGGGGAAGAGAGAGAATCCCCAAGCAGACTCCCTGCTGAGCACAAAGCCAGACAGGGAAAAATCCCAGGACCCCATGAGATCATGAGCTGAGTTGAAACCAAGAATCTGACGCTTAACCTACTGAGCTACCCAGGTGCCCTGATTTCTTTAACTTCTACATAATTTTCTCATCTGTAAAATAGGAGTAATAATAATTACAACTATCTAACAGGGTTGTGAAAATTAAAAATACAAATCATGCAAAATGAATAACTTAGTGCGAGACAAATAGTAAGTACTCATTTGATATTAGCTGTGATTGCTCTGCACATTTCTCCTCCTTTTCTATGCTCTACATTATAAGGAACAATGTGATATGGTTGAAATTTATCTAAACAAACTTAAAAAGAAATTCCCTTTCTCAGGATGCCTGGGTGGCTCAGTCAGTTAAGCGTCTGCCTTCGACTCAGGTCATGATCCTAAAGTCCTGGGATTGAGTCCTGCATCCGACTCCTTGCTTGGAAGGGAGCCTGCTTCTCCCTCTGCCTGCCACTCCCCCTGCTTGTGCTCTCTCTCTCTCTTCTCTCTCTCTCTCTCTCTGACAAATAAATTAAAAAAAAATGAAATTCCCTTTTTCGTACTGACTACTGCAATGACTCACATCCCTCCTCACACACACTGCAGTATACAAGACAGTTGACATTTACATGAACAACACACTAGATGGCTTTTCCCAGGATTTTGTGCTATTCCTTGGACATTAACTATATCACAGGAGCAGAGTTATATCATCAAGGCAATCTGTAATCTGTTTTTATTTATTTTTTAAAAAGCAGTAATATACATTTTGATATTATACTACCATTACTAACACATTGTGACACACCTCACAACATATTGAAACACAACAGTGTGTTGTCACACCAACTGAAAATTGCTAGCACACAAGGATGTCAATGGATTTCCTAACTTAAAGCATGAGCAAGTAATGCTGCTGTTCTCTTGGAGTATTTTAACCATTAATATGTCTTATTCCCATTAAGCGAAAGAATTCAAATTAACTACACTATAGCAATGTAAAAATTCCTAGAAAAGACAGTTAAACGTCTCTTTTGTGTTCATTATCACTTAAAAAAAGAAAGATTCATATTATCCTATCCCTAAGAACACTTCTAAAAATCCAAGAAGTTCTCCCTAAAATCATGAAACCGTATATATTCTAGATAAAAAAATAACTTTGACATTTTCAGAGTTTGTGAAGTTTATTTGGTTCACTGTCCATTCCTATTCCTCCTGTTTATAGTCTCAGTAACCTGTAGGGATGAAGTAGTATGGACAACCAATCAAACTGCAGAATATTGAAAAAGTTAAATCTATGTTTATGACTTTATTCAGTGTTCACAGCCTTTCACAGATTGCATTGGGCATTAAATTTATTTTATCTCATTTCAGTAATAAATATTGCAACATGAAAGAAGTGGGCAAAAACTGGGCTCCTGGGTGGCTCAGTGGGTTAAAGCCTCTGCCTTCGGCTCAGGTCAGGACCCAGGGTCCTGGGATTGAGCCCCACATCGGGCTCTCTGCTCCGTGGGGAGCCTGCTTCCTCCTCTCTCTCTGCCTGCCTCTCTGCCTAGTTGTGATTTCTCTCTGTCAAATAAATAAAATATAAAAAAGTGGGCAAAAACAAATTTATTCCCCCCCTTGGTATATTTATTTGTATTACAACCAGGCAAAATAGAACTTAAGACAACAAGGGTTAACTGGAATAAATAAGGCTACTATGCCATCATAAAAGAACATTTTTCAAACATTTAAAAAATCTGAACTTATGTTTACCTGATAACATAGCCACAAAAACATAGGAAGCAAAAGTGCACAGAACTACAAGAAGGCTATAAAAACTAATGTAACAGAGATGGAGCAGTCCAAGAAGGAACAACATCCAGGGAGTGACCATGATCATGGCAATTAAACCGGAATGGAGGTCAAGTTTAGAGGACCATCAAAATAGAAGAGAGCTGGAGAGTGTAACACTAATAGAAGTCAGTCAGTCAGAGAAAGACAAGCAGCTCATAATTTCACCCACTGGTGGCATACAAGAAAAAAAGCAAGTGAGCAAGTAATAAAAGAGAGAGGGAGAGAGGCAAATCAAGAAACAGACTCTCAACTATAGGACAAACTGATAGCCACATGAAGGGAGAGGGGCAGGGGGATGGGCAAAATAGGTGATGGGGACCAAAGAGTGCACTTGTTGAAATGAGCACTGCGTAATGCATGGTATTGTTGAGTCACTATATTGTATACCTGAAACTAATACAGCATTGTATGTTAACTATACTGGAATTTAAAATAGTGGATGAATGAATGAAATAAAGAAAAAATTAAGTTAAATTAAAAAGAGGTCTTTTTATTTCAATTTTTTAAAATTTAAATTCTAGTTAGTTAACATAGGTGGTAAAATCAGTTTGAGGTGTGGAATTTAGTGATTCAAACTTACATATTTTTTATTTTATTTTTTTCAGTCTTCCAAGTTTCATCGTTTATGCACCACACCCAGTGCTCCATGCAATATGTGCCACCAGGCTCACCCATCCCCCACTCCCCTCCCTTCCCAAACCCCGTTTGTTTCTCAGACTCCACCGTCTCTCATGCTTCCTCTCCCCCTACAATTTACCCCAATTCACTTTTCCTTTCTTTCTCCTAATGTCAACACTTACATATAACACCTAGTGCTCATTACAAGTGCCCTCCTTAATACCCATCACCCATTTAGAATTTCCCCCACGTACCCCCCTCCATCAGCCATCAGTCTCTTTTCTATACTTAAGAGTCTCTTATGGTTTGCTTTCCTCTCTTTTTTTTCTTCCCTTCCCCTATATTTATCTGCTTTGTTTCTTAAATTCCACATATGAAGGAAATTATATGGAATTTATCTTTCTCTGACTGACATTTCACTTAGCATAACACACTGTAGCTCCATCCACATCACTGCAAATGGCAAGATATCTTTCTTTTAATGGCTGAGTAATATTCCATTCTATACATATACCATATCTACTTTAGCAATTCATCATTTTATAGACATTTGGGCTCTTTGCAGAATTTGGCTGTTGTTGATAATGCTGCTATGAACATCTGGATGCATGTGACTCTTCAAGTCAGTATTTTCATGTCCTTTGGATAAATCCCTAGTAATGCAATTGCTGGGTCATAGGGTAGTTCTTTTTTTTAAGATTTTATTTATTTATTTGACAGAGAAAGAGAGATCACAAGTAGGCGGAGAAGCAGGCAGAGAGAGAGGGAGAATCAGGCTCCCCACCGAACAGAGAGCCCAAAGCGAGGCTAGATCCCAGGACCCTGAGATCATGAACTGAACCAAAGGCAGAGGCTTATCCCACTGAGCCACAGAGGCACCCCGGATCATAGGGTAGTTCTATTTTTAACTTTTGAATAATTTCCATACTGTTCTCCAGAGTAGCTACACCAGTTTGCATTCCCATCAACAGTGTAAGAGAGTTCCCCTATTTCCACATCCTCACCAACATCTGTTGTTAATTTTAGCCATCCTGACATGTGAGTGGTGGTATCTCATGGTTTTGATTTATATTTCCCTGATGACGAGTGATTTTTTTAAGGTGTGTTTTTTAATTTAATTTTATATAAATTCAACTACTTAACATATAATGTATTATTACTTGCAGAGGTAGAGTTCAGTGATTCATCAGTTGCATGAAATATCCAGTGCTCATTACATCATGTGCCCTCCTTAATGTACATCATCCAGTTACCCCATCTCCCACCCGCCACCCTCCACCAACCTCCAGTTTGTTTCCTAGTGTTAAGAGTCTCTTATGGTTTGTATCCCTCTCTGATTTCCTCTTATTTTATTTTTCTCTCCCTTCCTCTATGATCCTCTGTTTTGTTTCTTAAATTCCACATATGAGTGAAATCATATGATAATTGTCTTTCTTTGATTGACTTATTTTGGTTAACATAATACCCTCTAGTTCCACCCACGTCATTATAAATGGTTTTCATATGTCTGTTAGCCATCTGTATGTCTTCTTTGGAAAAATGTCTGTTCATTTCTTCTGACCATTTCTTAGCTGGATTATTTATTTTTAGGATTTTGAGTTTGATAAGTTCTTAATAGGTTTTATATACTAAAGAAAATTTCCTTCTTAAATACAGAGAATAAACTGGTGGTTGCCAGAAGGGAGGTCAGGGGGCATGAGCAAAATAGGTAAAGGGGATTAAGAGGTCCCAACTTCCAGTAATAAAATAAAAGTCACAGTTGTAAAAAGTACAGCATAAGAAGTATAGTCAAAAATGAAACAATTTCACTCTTAAGACAAAATTTGTAACATAACTACAAAATAGCATAATATGTATTAATTTGTTCCCATGACAATAACTGTAAGAAAAATGAAAAATAATACAAACCTAAGTAAGAATTATGGTGAAGACAGGAATTATTAAGGAATTATAAGAAACTCCAGAAGTCTAGTCCTTATAGTGAGAAATTTTGTTGCTTTTGAGAAACGTAAGGAAATTTTGAACTTCCATAAATGCATAATCATGATCCAACTGACTCCTTTCTTACCTTTCTAGCCAAAGCCTTGTAACTGCTATTTATTTCATTTGCCAGGTAACAGATGTGTATGTGCTATTATTTGCATGTTTGTTTTATATTTAAAACATATTATTATTTCCATAGATGATATCTTGAAGCATCTAGAGTTTCAAAGCATAAATATATGTTATATAAAACATGTTGTTTTGTCTGATCATTAGGTCAGATATTAGATTTTAATATAAGTAAAAAAAATCATCTCCTTCTATATATTATCCTTATCCAAGTTAACTGTGTTTAGATTTTTCTACTTCAAGAAAAGCTAAAGTATCTTACTCTAAGTGACACAGATCACTAGATGTCAGCTGCAGTCATACTGGCCTTGGCTAAAATATGTAAATCCATCTCCTTTATTTTGAAAATGAATTTAGTAAGATTTACCAATATTACTACAAATCCTGGAAACAACAGCAATAGAACAATCTTGTTACAGGTGAATTTTTTCCTGTCAGAGAGAATGAAGGGACATTTTAGGTTCTTTGGAACGGTGACTTCTATCATATAAAGCTAATAAAAAATACCTGTTAGCCCCCTCCCCCTCTCCCAACCCCACCTCCCCGGAAGGGGAGGCGAACCATAAGAGACTATGGACTCTGAAAAACAACCTGAGGTTTTTGAAGGGGTGGGGGTGGGAGGTTGGGGGAACCAGGTGGTGGGTAATAGGGAGGGCACTTATTGCATGGAGCACTGGGTGTTGTGCAAAAACAATGAATACTGTTATGCTGAAAAAATAAATTAATTAATTAAAAAAAATACCTGTTAGCAGTTCAACAATACAGAATTTAAAATTGTATCATTTTGAGAACCATCTTTGCTATCCTCTTTCAACTGTGGAAAACGTTAAGTACTGAGCATCTCATACAATTTCAGATCTAGTGGCTAATAAATATTTTCATTTGAAAGGTAACGTTGTAAGCTGATTTAGTTTATATAAGTTTTCTGTTTCCAGCAGTTTTGGAGAAAGAAACCACTCATCAGAATATAAGTTGGAAAGAAAATAAGAATGAATCAATGCTATCATATATCATATCATATTGATATCATATATCATATATAATATCTATATCATATTTATGACTACCATAATGACCTAATTTTAAAACACAATGATTTCCTAGAACACTTTGAAGTCTAGATGCTTCATTCTAATAAATGATATTTAGTATATTGAATGAATGAAGGTTTCCTTGAAAAAACTTTGAAGAGGATAAATTCATCTTAGACACTTATCTCTGGGCATGTTGCACAGCTACTCTTGGCTGTCCAAGCCCTATAGAACCCTTCTAAGTCTTACATATCACTTAAACATTTCTTCCTTTTCCCTCCCTAATCCATTGGAAGACCATCCCTTCATTGGAGCTACTTACTGTCTTTGGGTCAGATACCCTCTTAGTATTTTTCCTATTTTAAATAAGGATTGCCCATATTTTCTGCCTCTACCCCACAGGACCACCTAGTCTCCAATGAGGAATAGGCATAGCAATAAAAAACAGTCATAGAAAAGATTCCTATTTTCCACTTTTATATCAGATGTTTGTCACATCGGTGTGGCTTTAATGAAATCACAGCTTATATTTCTTGTATAACCAACAACAGGATTTAGTGCTTATATAGCATTTATAAACCATTATTCTAAGTCACATATATTAACTCATTTAATTCTCATAATAATCCTAAAATATAGGTATTATTTCTATCCTCATTTTACAGATGAGGAAAATTAGGTCAGATAGATTGTGGAAATTGCCTAAGGTTATATAACTAAAACATGCCAGAGTAAGCTTTGAACTTGGACACTTGGCTCTAGAGTCTGTGCTCTTGACTGTACTATCCTACCTCCCTATAGTGATAGTCAAAGACTGAAAACTGGGTGTTTCCCAAATCTATTTGTTATATCTTTACACTTTAAAGCTAATTTAAATATCCCATATAAATATTTAGATTTGGAAAATGTGAACATTACAACTAATAAATCATTTTTGATCCCTATAGTAATGATTAAATAAACATAATCTAATTTTATTTTGTTGCAGAATTACTTCCTCTTATCAAATCTAAAATAGTTCTTTGATTTTATCTGCCTCAAATAGTCTCTACGAGACACTGATGTCAGGGACTGTACATTACTTGCTCAGAACTTAGAGGCATGACTGAGTCAAAATAGATTCACAAAATAGATACAGATAATAAATATTCAATAATACATTGAATAAGTGACTAACAAGAGCTGCTAGTGACAATTACTTACCAAGTATTAGACTCTCTGCAACATGGTTTAGGTATATTTTATTGAATCCTTTGACAACCCAAATATAAGATAGGTATCATTACCCTCAATTTAAAATTGGAAAATTCGGGTTCAAAGAGTTTAACTTATGAATACAAATTATTGGTTGGCAGAATCATCATTCAAGCCTATGTTATATCCCAAAGTCTATGTGCTTGTCATGATGTTGTTGTGCAAGGATGGGACAATGGCTAAGATAGTCAATTCCTCCATTCTGAATGAGTGGAAATTATCACCTAGATTTTTATCTCAGTTCTGAGTTCAAAATACTTCTTAGCTACAAATAAATAAGATGGAAGGACAAAGAAAAGAAATCATTAGAGAGGAAAATAAAACAGATAAAGGGAATTGGTAGCTATATATTTTTATGGCATACTATCCATAGTTCTATTAATGTTTGTATATAATAGATTATTTGTCCATCTCTTCAACTGTACTATGAGCTCTCCCAGAATAGGTCAAATGACTTTTATTTATCATAGTATTGGCTATGAGTCTGATGTACAGTAAGTGGCAAAAAAAATGATTGTAGAATAAATGAGAGGAGGAATTTGAGGAAAAAATGAAAGGAGACAAGACAAATGAGAACAGTTCTAGAGTAAAAAGCTGAAATGAGGACAAAATATATCTGTCAGGCTCACAAGCTCAAATGTCTTTAGGCTAACACAGGTAATTTAAGGGAGTGATGTAAGCTGAGTTTTAGCAGGGAGTAACAATGACTGAGGTGAACTGGAGAGTGCATGCTCCTTCTCAAGGCTTTTATGCAAAAGACAAAATTAAAACTAGATATTGGCTAAACCACTGCGTTTATGGACTGGATTTCCCTAAGTCAGTGGGGAGGGGTGTCAGAGTCGGGTCCCCAATCACTTAAGTATGAGCAGAAATTGATAAAAAATTGGAGTTATCAATCACTTGCACAGATGTCTGCAATTTTTTCTATTCAACAAATGTTTCATAAGTGTAATCTGTCCTCATAATCTTTTGGAAGAGATACACAGATAAGACAAACATATAAGTCCTTGCACAGTTTATACTCTAGGAAACATAGAAGCTTTGCTAAAAGAGTATTCAAAAGTTTCCCTTTAACATCTTCCATTCCCTTTCTCCTATGCTCCACTCTAGACCATTATTCTTTTTATTATTTTTTTTAATTTTTCATATGCTGAGTGAAATAAGTCAAGCAGAGAGAGTCAATTATCATATGGTTTCACTTATTTGTGGAGCATAACAAATAACATGGAGGACATGGGGAGATGGAGAGGAGAAGGGAGTTGAGGGAAATTGGAAGGGGTGGTGAACCATGAGAGACTATGGACTCTGAAAAACAACCTGAGGGTTTTGAAGGGGTGGGGGTGGGAGGTTGGGGAACCAAGTGGTGGGTAATAGGGAGGGCACGTACTCATGGAGCACTGGGTGTGGTGCAAAAACAATGAATACTGTTATGCTGAAAAGAAATTTAAAAAAAAAAGGAAGAAAAAAATCATAATTTAAAGATGCTACAAAAATGCTTATTACTGTATGGTGACTAGCATAACATAATAAAAAATTATTTTAAAAAATTTTCATTATGGCCAGTTAGTTTTTGTCATAGTGTTTAACAATTCATTAGTTGTGTATAACACCCAGTGCTCATCCCAACACATATTCTTCAGTCATCTTCAAGTCTCATATACTCACTTCTAGCTGTCCCAAATTCCTTTTCAAGAATTCCTTCTTCAGCAGTGCTTCAATTTGTCCTTAATTCAAGTCCTCCTTAATCAAAATATGGGGGATATTATAACCTGATAAAGTAATATTTGGCCACATGAATATAGTATTTCAGGCTAAATATATGAATGACAGCACTGTGTCAAGTATACTAAAAGCCTGAACTTTGAATTTCATTTTTTCTTTTCCACGATGACTCGTAAGTAGTAGCAGTTCATTATATACTTGTCTAAGTATTTACTTTTAAATACTTTTACTTTTAAATACTTTTAAAGACAAGGTCTTTAAAAACAGTTCTATCAGGGCACTTGGGGACTCAGGTGTTAAGCGTCTGCCTTCAGCTCAGGTCATGATCCCAGGCCCCTGGGATCTAGTCCCACATCGGGCCCCCTGCTCAGCAGGAAGGCTGCTTCTCCTTCTCTCTGTCCCCCTGATTGTGTTCCCTCTCTCACTGTGTGTCTCTCTGTCAAATAAATAAATAAAATCTTAAAAAAAAAAAAACAGTTCTGTCCCCTGGCCTGTTTGTATTTCAAAAGAAGAACAAATCCATTAGGAAAATGGATGAAGGTATTGCATTTCCAGGAGAGTATCCTAGTACTGTTACCTTTGTAATATGGTCTTCTTGAACTCTGAGGATTAAAGATAGAATTACAAGGAAGATTTAGAATTACATGATAATCCACACTTTAATAACCCAGAAGCTTTAGAAGAACTGCTTCCAATTAAATGTTGGTTGTCAAATTGATCAAGGCTTTACACTCACTCCAAAAAAGGCTTTAGATTAAATATTTAAAAGGACAAGTAGCAATCCTCTTGCTACTTAAGAATAAACATAACCAAACAGGTAAAAGAACTGTACTCTGAGAACTATAAACCACTGATGAAAGAAAATGAAAATGACACAAGGAAATGGGAAGACATTCCATTCTCATGGATTTGAAGAACAAATATTGTTAGAATGTCTATGCTATACAAAGCAATCTACATCTTTTAAGAAATCCCTATCAAAATACCAACAACATTTTTCACAGAGTTAGAATGCACAATCCCAAAATTTGTGTGGAACCACAAAAGATGCTGAGTAGCTAAAGCAACCTTGAAAAAGAAAGACAAAGCTGGAATCATCACAATTCAGACTTCAAGTTATATTATAAAGCTGCAGAGATAAAGACAGTACAGTACTGGCATAAGAATGAACACATAGATCAATAAGACAGACTAGAAAGTCTAGAATGGAATCCACAACTACTGTATGGTCAATTAATCTTTAACAAAGTAGGAAAAAAATACCCAATGGGAAAAAGAAAATCACTTCAATAAATGATGCTGGGAAAACAGGACAGCTACATGCAAAAGAACGAAACTGGACCACTTTTTAAAAGGATTTTATTTATTTATTTGACAGAGAGAGAGATCACAAGTAGGCAGAGAGGCAGGCAGAGAGAGAGGGAAGCAGGCTCCCTCCTGAGCAGAGAACCCTATGCAGGGCTTGATCCCAGGACCCTGAGATCATGACCTGAGCCTAAGGCAGAGGCTTTAACTCACTAAGCCACCCAGGTGCCCCTGGACCACTTTTTTTTTTTTTTACACCATATACCAAAAAAAGTTCAAAATGGATTAAAGACCTAAATGTGAGACAGGAAATCAAAAAAAAAATCCTAGAAAAGATCTCAAGCTGTAGTGTTTCTGACACCACGTATAGTAAAATCTTTCTAGATATGTCTCTGAGGCAAGGGAAACAAAAGCAAAAATAAACCATTGTGACTACATCAAAATAAAAACTTCTCACACAGTGAAAAAAATAATGAGTAAAACTGATAGGCAACCTACAGAATGAGATAAGATATTTGCAAATGACATATCTGATAAAGAATTTATATCCAAAATACACAAAGAACTAATACAGCTGCACACCCTTAAAACAAATGCTGAAAATAAATAAAAGATAAATCCTTACAAAATGGGGAAAAAAAAACTTTAGTAGGCATTTTTCCAAAGAAGACATAAAGATGGCCAAGATACACGTGAAAAGATGTGCAATATTGCTCATCATCAGGGAAATGCAAATCAAAACAATGAGATATCAACTCACACCTGTCAGAATGGCTTAAAGAAATGACAGGTGTTACTGAGGATGAGGAGAAAGGGAAATTGTTGTGCACTGTTGATGGGAAAGCAAACAGGTGCTGTCACTCTGGAAAACAGTATAAAAGTTCCTCAAAAGGTAAAAATAGAGGGGCGCCTGGGTGGCTCAGTGGGTTAAGCCTCTACCTTCAGCTCAGGTCATGATCTCAGGGTCTGGGGATCGAGTCCCTCAGCGGGGAGCCTGCTTCCCCTCCTCTCTCTCTCTGCCTGCCTCTCTGTCTACTTGTGATCTCTGTTTGTCAAATAAATACACAAAAAATAAATAAATAAAAATAGAAAAGAAACTCATCTGTGTCTCTTGAGACATTTTGTAGACTTTCTAGTTCCTAATTAACCAAAAAATTACTAATTTTGGCAGGTTATTCCCGCTCATATCCTTATTTGTAGAACTGGGAGTTTGAACTATACAGTATCAAAGGAGGGGGACAAGGCTGGTAGCATTTGAGTACCTCCTATGTGTCTGACCCTGTGTTGTATGATTTTAAAGACTCTTGAAGTTCTGGGAGTCTGTATTTCTGTGGTTCGACAGTGTTACTCAGCACTTGTAGGTACTAGCACTAAATAGCAAAACAACTCTGTGAACTACTGTTGCCATCTAATGGCTTTCTCATAAAACTGTCCATAAAATTCACATCTGTGACCTTACAACATACTATTCTTCACTTTCTTCCCCAAAAGTTAATAGCCATGGATTTATTCTGTCATAAAATGCAGCATAATAATAATGGATGATCTGAAATCCTTTAAAAGAGCTTCAGTCTCAATCACACCCTAGAGATGACCCAGTGGTCAGAGAGCTGAATTACATCCTAATCTCAGAGGTTTCAATAGATTTCAATATTGATGATAATAGCCTTTATTTATTGAACATCTTTTTTATGCCATAAACTATGCTAGATGCTTTAGATAGTTTAAGTTAAGTTACTTTAGGTAGTTTAAGTTAAGCAATAATATCTTTTGTGTGCATTAACAGTCAGGGTGTTTTGGGCTGCTAGACTTAATGCGTACAAATCTAAAACACTATATGCTGAACTTGCTATAGCAGTTCAACCTTATTTAGAATATTTTATCATGAAGTCCAAATACATTTCAAAACTGAACATTTTCCACACAGTGGCCTCATTATATTTTCTTCAAGGGATGAAATTCTATTACCTTGAACTGCATTCCATGACTTAGCAAGCATTGGAAACTTTTGCTGGAAAATGAACACTGTTAGTAAGCTTGTAAATTTGAGATATTTAAGGTTCAAACTTGAACTCAATAGTGTTTTTTTTGGACACAAGCTCTGTGATAACATTAATTAATTATCCTATAGCTTTATCCTCATATGTTGGGTCTATAGCTATTTAGAAAAACATTTACTGAGAATTTATTAAGTATCAGGAAATGTTCGATATACATTTTACATACATTCCATCCATATATGTATATATATATATACATATATATATCAACTCATTATATCTTCATAATATCTTTATAGGTAGGTGTCATTATAATCACTATACTCCTCGATAAGAAGGTGAAAACACAGAGATGTTAACTAACTTATTCAAAGTTGCACATCAATGGGGCGCCTGGGTGGCTCAGTGGATTGAGCAGCTGCCTTCGGCTCAGGTCATGATCTCAGGGTCCTAGGATCGAGCCCCGCATCGAGCTCTCTGCTCCGCGGGTGAGCCTGCTTCCTCCTCTCTCTCTGTCTGTCTCTCTGCCTACTTGTGATCTCCCTCTCTGTCAAATAAATAAATAAAATCTTTAAAAAATGTTGCACATCAAGAAAGGATAAGATACGAACAGAGGCAACTGGTTCTGGTCTCAGCACTCAATGTCATTGTTCTCTGATGCTTCTAGATAGTTAGGTAATTGGGTCTAATATACCTGCTTTAATTCTATCTAATGGTATTATTATTTTTTTCTTAGATAGTGATCTGAGATGGGTAGACTACAAGTAGTCTTTTTCTCCCTTTGTTAGGAAGTTAGTTTTGGATCACAAAAACTATTTGGCCATAGACCACATTTCTAACCACTGTTCAGAAATGGTTACATACTTTTAAGTGCTCAATGCAGAATGAAAATGCAGGTCCTCCTGTTCCAAAAGTATGGGCGAAATGCTGTTAAGGATTCTAAAAAAGATAACTTCTTTCCTTCTGCAGTCTCTCCCACAACCTGTCATGGCATTTTAAATTTGCTATTGAATGTTACAATACCTCAGGCACAGGGATATTTTTAGGGAAGCAGGGAAATGGAAAGAGGCTGGGTCACATTTGAACCAAGACTCCAAGCCCCTGGCACATGTTCCATTATACATCAGTTGCAAAACAAATTCAAAGATAAATGTATTAAGAATTTCTTTTTTTTAAATTGTGTTATATTGGTCACCACGCAATACATCATTAGCTTTTGGTGTAGTGTTTCAAGATTCATTGTTTACATATAACACCAGTGCTCCATCCAATAAATGCCCTCCTTAATACCCACCACCAGGCTCACCCATCCCCCCACCTCCCTCCTCTCTAAAATCCTATGACCATGGAACATTAAATCCCAAGCACAGGGTCCTGCTGAGTGTGTGGCTTTGTGTGACTGTACTGGTCTTATGCTTAGAGTCTGGCCCTACAACTATTTCACAAAAGCATCTGTCAGTACCATCTAGTTGTGAGTCCAAGCATCTGGTTTGAATCTTGGTTCCATACCTTATCAGATATGCGTATTAGCTTGATAAGTTATTTTTACCCTTAAGTTCTAGGCTTACTCAACTGTAAGTATTGTGATAATAAAAGTACATTTTTCATGATACTGTTGAAGTTTAAGTAAGATAATTTTTGTGCATACAAATCAGGTGATATATATCATTTTATAAAGGTAAGTTATGTCATTTAATTTCAAAGAGGTTGGATGAGGCCATGAAATGGCTAGAAATAACTTGGTCTGGTAGACACTTTTTTTCAGTATACATCTCTCATATTCCTACAAATGCTTTCTTTCTAAAAATTGCCATCCCAGTCCAAGTCCATTCATAGTGACTGAGAGTGTTGACTTATGAGTACAATGTGTATTGCCACTTCTAACCATTGTTGATTAACCTAGGGTGAGCATCAAAACCAAGTAAGGCCTCAGTCAGTTTTTGAGATTCAGAGGAAATGCAGCTGGGTTTCAGGAACCACTGGAACCAGGATCTGAAACTCAATGAAAACAATCCTCTAGTCTCTGCTTTCTTCTGTGCATGTGCCTCAATTTTCTTTCTTTAATTTTTGTCCTCAGTTTCTGTAAGATACCTCTAGATCCTTAATATAAACTGCTCTGTGGCTTAAATTAGTTTGAGTTGGGCTTCTGATAATTATAATGAAAAATTTCTGTCTATACACTATATTACATATTACAGAAATCTGATTCCAGAAATGAATTACCTTCCCCTACTAGGTATTCACTATACAACAGATAATAATTACCCAAATTCTACCATGTTAATAAAATACAGATTAATAATCACCAATTGCACAAAAACTTTCTGACCAACCCAGTTAAAAACAATCTCTTCCCTGAACTCTTAAAGAACTCTCTCTCTTGTTTTACAACCTATGACACTCCATATTTTCTTTGTGCCTATCACATTATTAATTATAAATTTGTTTTAGTTATTTGTGAATGCCTCACTACAACTATTAGAATGCAAACAAAGACCTATGTAGGATTGTTATTATTATCATATTATTAATCACCATAGTTTCTGAAAGCATAGCAAATGGTAATATTTGAATAAAAGTTATTGAATAAATGAATGCATTAATTAACTAACAAATAGGTCTTAGAGTTAGCTAGTAGTATCCTGCTTGGTCTTCTTCATGTTATTACTGATAGTGGTGACTAGTTTTGTTAAATGGCTCTCTGCTTACCTCCTATGTAAAAATATGGCGACACTGAAATCATCACTTTCAGTATTCCATGAACACAATAAAGTTGGCTGGTGGAAAACTTACTCAATCATTAGTCCAGGAAAACATAGTACTTTATATGCTTCTACATATGTTATGCAAGAGAAACTTCTATAACTACACTTAATCATTCCTTTCCTATCTAACCAAACAAGTGATTATACGAGACAGATGTTCCCATTTCTAGACATCACAATTCAATAGCAACTTTAGTCAACATCTTCTGCGTTTTTCTTTTGGCCATTAAGCCTTACTTCATATTATCAGCACTTAAACCATTGTAGGAAAAAAAGAGAAATTAATATGAAACCAAAGAGATAGTGTATCTTTCATATAGACCAGAAGTTCTCAACCTTGGCATTATTGACATCTCAGGATGGAAAATTCTTTGTTGTGGGGGCTGTCTTGTGCTTTGTAGACGATTTAGCAGCATTTCTGGCTTCAATTCACTAGATTCCAATAACACTCTCCTAGTTGTGACAATCAAAAATATCTCTGGATATTGCCAAACATTCCCTAGGGGGCAAAATTTTCCCTTTTGAGAACCACTGATATAGAAAGAATGTAATTACTACACTGTCCTCTAGATTTTAAAGCACAAATTATTTCCAATAAAATGTTCACAGAAAGCACAGAATTTTAACATTGGAAGGGCCTTAAAAAAAGAAAATAACCCTCTCATTTTACTCATGAATAAATTGAAGATCAGAGAATAAAGAAAATTAAAATGTGGGGCCCCTTGGGCAAGAGTGAGACTTTTGCCCACCCACCACTCCTAATCCAGGAGTAAGTCCTAGTGTTCAGTCACTCTTGGGGGTCCTTCGTCCACTGTGGGTGGGGCTGTCAGAAAAACAAATTCTTACTTGACTTCCCACCTCCTTTTAGAGGCATGGCATATTGCACCAGGGGCTGGTGGGGGTGGGAGAACCGAGCAGCCAATGGGTATCTCCATTCCCAAAGGATTGCAGCATTAGAAATAAAAACACTATTGCAGGTAAAGAAAAAAGATCACAAAAGAAAAAAAAAAAAAAGCTTAACATCTTTCCTGCTCTTAGAACAAATGAGCAATCTACCAATACAGTTTTCAATCTGCAAGTAAAACCTAATTCAGCTGTTGAGTTAGCTTGGTTCCATAAGAATTACAGAAGCAGCTGATAGTGTTTACATGAGAGGCTAACATCAGGCTGCCGTAGAAATGTGGACTCCAAGTAATTCACATGGCAAATGAATTCAACTCATTAATAGGTCTCTGAAACCTATCCTTTTGAAAATCAACTTGACAGTTTCATTTAATAATTATTTGACACCTCCAGGCAACTCCACTAGACTCTTTCACCTTTTACTTTTCTCTTGGTGTTCCTTGCAGGCAGCTTCTGCTGCTTGTTAACTGTCACTGCTCTGGAAAGGAAATGCTTTACAAGGATAGCAGCAGTAGACATTTTAGCATATATTTGCACAAATACATGGGGATATTTTTCTCTTGAAAATGATGCTTTCCTCACCAAATTTTCCAAATAGAGCAGCAGCCAGACAAGCTCTATAGCAATGGGGAGATTTTTCCTAGGACTGCAGCTCTGGAGCTGAGGATCCAGCCACAGGCTGTCAGTGTCCAGCATCACCAGCATGGATGTTGCCTATATGGACATAAGTGGCCTTACACTAAGCTTTATTGTTTGTACAGACTTTTCTAATCCTAGATTGGTGAGACAAAAATTTTCACAGAATGTCAAAACTGGAAGAGTCCTATGAGATTATTAAATTTTCCATGGGGTACTGAGAGATGCCACTAAATTCCCAAGGTCGCATTGGGAATCAAACCTCTAAGTCAGGGTGCCTGGTTTGGTTGATGCCAGGCTCAATTGGTTGAGTGGCTACCTTCAGCTCAGGTCATTATCCTGAAGTCCCAGGATCAAGCCCCATGTCAGGGGCCCTGCTCAGCAGGGAGTCGTCTTCTCCCTTTGACCCTCTCCCCAATCCTCTCTCTCTCTCTCTCTCTCTCAAATAAATAAATAAAATCTTAAATAGAAAACACCTCTAAATCTAGAACAACTTAGAACTCCTTCTGAAGGACTTGATTTTTTAAAATGTCAGGCTTGAGCTGCCGAGGTGGCTTAGTTGGTTAAATGTCCAACTCTTGATTTTGGCTCAGGTCATGATCTCAGGGTCGTGAGATTGAGCCCCATATCAGGCTCCATGCCTGCTTAAGATTCTCTCTCTCCCCAGACCTCTACTCCTGGGGATAAAAATACATTGTATGTTTATTAAAAAAAAAAAAAGGAAAGATGAATACCCAACTTTTGTAGCAACATGGACGGGACTGGAAGTGATTATGCTGAGTGAAATAAGTCAAGCAGAGAGAGTCAAGTATCATATGGTTTCACTTATTTGTGGAGCATAACAAATGACATGGAGGACATTGGGAGATGGAGAGGAGAAGGAAGTTGAGGGAAATTGGAAGGGGAGGCGAACCATAAGAGACTACGGACTCTGAAAAACAACCTGAGGGTTTTGAAGGGGTGGGGGTGGGAGGTTAGGGGAACCAAGTGGTGGGTAATAGGGAGGGCACGTATTGCATGGAGCACTGGGTGTTGTGCAAAAACAATGAATACTGTTACGCTGAAAAAATAAATAAATTAATTTAAAAAAACCTTCAAAAAAAAAAAAGATTCTCTCCCTTTCCGTCTGTCCCCTCCCCCCACTTATATTCTATCTCTCTCTAATAAAAAATAAAAATGTCAGTCTAGTATAAAAATTGGTAAATGAAAGGGTGAAACAGTAAATTTGGAGAGGTATATTCATCAGCTTAGCACCTAGCAACTTGGGGTCATCCTGTACAAGGTGAAGTAGAAAATTGAAGCAATTAGATAGGTAATTCAGTTTGAAACACACTCATCTGAAACAACCAGATAATCAAAGCAATAATTCTTTTTTTGTTGCATTACTTTTAATAATCCTGGTAGTTGCCTCAATTATCCGCTTCACTGTTTGTATGTAGATTCAGCTAGCCAGAGAGGTCATAATTAGCACGACTTGACCTTAACTAGATTTCTTTCTTGTCAAATAGTTACCAGTAAAATTGAACCTAAAGACAACTAGGGAGAGGTGCAGTAAAGAGATTGGAGTGCCCTTTGAGTACCTCCAGAAAGAATTTTTTAAAATGGCAAAAGAGTATGTGAATTGTGTGTATGTGTGTGAAATCACTTTAAATTAATCAGTCTCACCCGTCATCAAAATCAGCCATCAGGCTTTGGGTATTATCTAAATATAAGGGAGCCAGAGGGGTTTATATGTTCTCTGAAGGGATTAACTTTGTTTTTAAAAAAAAAAAAAACAAAGCCAGGGCGCCTGGGTGGCTCAGTGGGTTAAGCTGCTGCCTTCAGCTCAGGTCATGATCTCAGGGTCCTGGGATCGAGTCCCACATCAGGCTCTCTGCTTAGTGGAGAGCCTGCTTCCCTTCCTCTCTCTCTGCCTGCCTCTCTTGTGATTTCTCTCTGTCAAATAAATAAATAAAATTAAAAAAAAAAACAAGGCCAATAGCTTTTTAAAAGAGGTTAAACTTATGTGACTTTCACACACTACACATGATACATTATAACCTATTTTCAGAGCTAAGTTGCAAATAGGCAGATCAGCCGGGTCTATAGAGTAAAACACTTCTCTATATAAGGATGTGGGTGTTTACAAATGGATAGAACTGATTTGCCCTTCACAGTTAAGTCCTGTGTGAGTTTTTTTCATTTTTATTTTTTTAATTTAAATTACACTGAGTAAACATACCGTGTAATATTAGCTTTAGGTGTACAATATAGTGATTCAGAGTGCCTGGATGGCTTGGTTAAGGGTTGGTTAAAGTGTCCAACTCCTGATTTTGGCTCAGGTCATGATTGCAGGTCCTGAAATCAAGCCCCATGTCAGACTTCATGCTCAGTGGGGAGCCTCCTTGAGATTCTCTCTCTCCCTCACCCTCTGCTCCTCACTTTACTCTCTTTTCAAGTAAATAGGTTTTTTTAAAAAAAATACAGTAACTCAACAATTCAATACAACACCCTGTGCTCATCAATATAAATGCACATCTTAATCCCCATCACATATTTAACCCATACACCTACCCACATATCCCCCCTTGAAACCATCAGTTTGTTCTCTGTAGTTAAGGGTCTATTCCTTTGTTTGCCTCTCTCTCTCTTTCACTTTGTTCATTTGTTTTGCATCTTCAATTCCAAACTTGAGAGAAATCCTATGGTTTTTGTCTTTGTCTAACTATCTTATTTTACTATTTCTCACATATAAATTTAATAATTGTTAATTATGAAATTATTGATTTAATATGTCTTATTAGAGATATTATATATTGTAATATATTATAAGTATATGTATCCATTCATCAGTGGATGGACACTTGAGCTGTTTCCATAATTTGACTACTGTAGATAATGCTGCTATAAACAATGGAGTGCATGCATCCCTTTGAATTAATATTTTTGTATTCTTTGGGTAAGTACCTAGTAGTGCAATTGCTGCATCCTAGGGTAATTCGATTTTTAACTTTTTGAGGAAACTCCTTACTGTTTTACAGAGGGGCTTCACAGTTTGCATTACTGTCCACAGTGCAAGAACGTTACCCTTTCTTCACATCCTCACCAACACTTGTTTATTCTTGTGTTGTTGATTGGGAAAATATCTATTAATATCTTGTGACCATTTTTAAATTGGATTATTTGTCTTTTGGGTGTTGAGTTTTTATATGTTCTTTATATATTTTGGATACTAACCCTTTGTAACATATGTCATTGGCAGATGTCTTCTACCATTTGGTAGGTTGCCTTTAGTTTTGTTGATAGTTCCCTTCACTATTCAGAAGCTTTTCATTTTGATAAACTCCCAATAGTTTATTTTTGTTTTTGTTTCACTTGCCTCAGGAGACATATCAGAAAGAAGTTGCTATGACACATTTCAAATACATTATTGCCTGTGTTCTTCTCTAGGATTTTTGTGGTTTCAAGTCTCACATTTAGGTCTTTTATTTTGAATTTATTCTTGTGTGTGGTGTAAGAAAGTGGTCCAGTTTCATTCTTCTAAATGTTGCTGTCCAGTCCTCCCAACACCATTTGTTGATGAGATTGACTTTTTCCCATTGGATATTCTGTCCTGTTTTGTCAAAGATTAATTGACCATATAGTTGCTGGTCCATTTCTGGGCTTTCTGTTCTGTTCTATTGATCTATGTGTCTATTTTTTGCCAGTACCAGACTGTTTTGATCACTACAGCTTTAGCAAAAAAAAAAATGTTAGAACTGATACTCAAATTCCGGAAAACTGCAGGATGGAAAATCAACCCATAGAAATCTGTTGCATTTCTATAAACCAATAAAAAAGTAGCAGAATGAGAAATCAAGGAATAAATCTCATTTACAGCTGCACAAGAAAAGCCATAAGATAGCTAGAAATAAAGCTAACCAAAGAGGTAAAAGATCTATACTCTGAAAACTATAGAACAAATGAAAGAAATTCCAGATGACACAAAGAAATAGACATTACATGCTCATGGATTGGAAGACCAAATATTGTTAAAATGTCTGTGCTACCCAAAGAAATCTATGCACTTTTTGCAATCCCTATCAAAATACCAACAGCATTCTTCACAGAGCTAGAACAAACAATTCTAAAATTTGTATGGAACCATAAAAGACTGTGAATAACTGAAGTAACTTTATAAAAGAAAGGCAAAGCTGAAAGCATCACATTTCCAGAGTTCAAGTCATATTACAAAGTTGTAGTGATCAGAACAGTATGGTACTGTCCCTTGTGAGTTTTTACTGTATTCACAATACAGTAGATTTGAATATATAAAACAAAGAAATTCAATAATATTTGTTTGTTTTTAACTTTGAGCAAGAGGAAGAAATGCAGGGGTGCCTGGATAGCTCAGTGGGTTAAAGCCTCCCCCTTTGGCTCAGGTCATGATCCTGGGATCAAGCCCCGCATCTGGGTCTCTGCTCAGCAGGGAGCCTGCTTCCTCCTCTCTCTCTGCCTGCCTCTCTGCCTACTTGTGATCTCTGTCAAATAAATAAATAAATAAATCTTTTAAAAAAAAGAGGAAGAAATGCAAAAATAGCTGGACATTTGTATATAAGCTTTGTAATCCTGTAGAGAAAGGCATTTATAAATAATTGTTATTTGCCATCTCATTTTGCATTTTTTAATGCAACATTTGTTATTTTTCTAACTACAGTCAAGAAGTATTTTCAATAGAGTATATTAGTTGAGAACATGGTCTTGAGTTCAAACTGTTACTAGTTATGTAAATTTGGCCAAGTGTTTAACCTCTCTTATGAAGAGTGTTTCCTTAGCTGTAAAATGACGGTAAAAATATTGCCCATTTCCTAGTGTTATTGTGAAGACGGATTCATGGGAATTGATTAAAATTGTGCCTGCCACATAGTGAAGACCACTCTAAGGATTATCTATTATTATAATTTTATTTTCCTTGGTAATATATGTGTATAAAGACATAAAGTGACATTAGAAGGTGGAAGTCAATACAAGTTAGAGACATTTCTTGGTCTGCAAACCAACAGACTTAAAACTTAAAAAATCAAGTTAGAGATATTAATGGATAATTCTCTGCTGGAGCTCAACTTAGCATTAAGTCACTATCACATCAATGCACTTGAGGATACCCTTGATTGGCTGCTCTAATCATCTCATTTATTGTTGAGGAAATGTGTTTAAAGATGAGAAGTGGACATGATCAAGTCTCAGTTATGAAGCAGAAGAGTTGGATTAGATAGCTGCGACTTGCAAAAACTAAGGTGACAGGCTTGAAAAAGGTATGCCTTTCATCTGCCAGCCAACATATCAAAGCATTAACTTCTATATGGTCATTTGCCCCCTTTTTTTTCTTTCTTCAAGTTTTTATTTAAATTCCAGTTAGTTAGCATACAGTGTAATATTAGTCTCAGGCATAGAATTTAGTTATTCATCACTTAAATACAAAACCTGGTGATCATCCGTACAAGTACCCTTCTCAACACATCACCCATTTAACCCATTTAACTCATACCCCTGTCCACCTCCCCTCCAATAACCCTCAGTTTGTTCTCTATAGTTAAGAGTCTGTTTCTTGGTTTACCTCCCTTTTTCCCATATGATTATCTGTTCTGCTTCTTAAATTCCACATGTGAGTGAAATAATATTATTTGGCTTTCTTTGACTGACTTATTTTACTTAGCGTAATACTCTCTATACCTCCATACACAAAAGATTCCATCTTTTTTATGGTTGAGTAATATTCCTGTGTGTGTATGTGTGTGTGTGTGCGTGTGTGTGCGTGTGTGTGTGTACACCACATCTTTATTCATTCATCAGTCAATGGACGTTTGGGCTCTTTCCATAACTTGGCTATTGTTGAGAATGCTGTTGTAAACATCCGGGTTCAGGTATGCCTTCAAATTAGTATTTGTGTATCCTTTGGGTAAATACCTAGTAATGCAATTGCTGAATCATAGCTATTTGAAATTAAACTGTTAAACTGTTTTGAACTTTTTTCCAGAGTGCCTGCATCAGTTTGTATTCCCACAAACAGTGAGTTCTAAAGCATCCCCCTTTTCCATTTTTTAAAGATTTTATTTATTTGTTTGAGAGAGCAAGAGAGAAAGCACATGTATGCACATGCATGTGCCAAGGGCATAAGAGGCCTAGAGACAAACAGACTCCTGGCTGAGCACAGAGCCCAACAATGCTGAGCTTGATCCCAGGACCCTGAAATCATGACCTGAGCTGAAGGCAGACACTTAACTGACTGAGCCACCCAGGCACTTGTTAGAGTATTACCCCCTTTCCACAACCTCTTCACTACCTGTTGTTCCTGTGTTATTAATTTTGGCCGTTCTGACTGGTGTGAGAAGATATCTCATTGTAATATCGATTTGTATGACCCTGATGATCAGTGATGTTGAGCAACTTTTCATATGTGTATTGGCCATCTGGATGTCTTCTTTGAGGGAAAAAATTCTATTCATTTATTCTTCTCCTATCCCCCAACCCCCCATGTTGCTTCTCCATGTCCTCATATCAGGGAGATCATATGATAGTTGTCTTTCTCCGATTGACTTATTTCACTAAGCATGATACGCTCTAGTTCCATCCACGTCGTCGCAAATGGCAAGATTTCATTTCTTTTGATGGCTGCATAGTATTCCATTGTGTATATATACCACATCTTCTTTATCCATTCATCTGTTGATGGACATCTAGGTTCTTTCCATAGTGTCTTCAGCCCATTTTAAATTGGATTATTTTGCATTGTGTTGATTTTTATATGTTCTTGATATATCTTGGATACTAACCCTTTATCAGATATGTCATTTGTAAATATCTTCTCCCATTCCATAGTATGCCTTTCAGTTTTGTTGACTGTTTCTTTCACTGTGCAATGAGGAGAAAAGAACATATGGTAATAAGTATCAAGAAGAGAATTAAAAAGAAAGAGAGAAGCTAAAAATTCATTTAACATGGGAAATAGCAATCACAAAATTCTTTAAATCCTTCTTGCCAAGTAAAATGGGCCATTTTCAAGATGTATTTTCCACACACTGGAAATCTGAGACTCTCCAGCATTAAATTTAATCCCCTGCCTGTCCCTAATAATATTGTAGGTGACAATGTTATATCAAGAAAAATGCAAAAATAAAGAAAAATGGAATGAGTGATTAGAAATTGCAATCTCATAGAAAAACAGGGCATAATGTATGGGAGAAGAACGATTTATATTAAGCCATTTTCTGTTTCTTACCTATTTTTCTTTGTGATTGTCATGTGATGATGGCATATAGAATCAACTTCAGTAAAACAAAAAAAAAGAAGGGAAGATGGAAAAGAAGAAAGGCAAGTGAGAAAGAAAGAAAAAAGAAATGAAAGAAGGAGGGAAGGAAGGAAGGAAGGAGGGAGGAAGGAAGAAAAGACACTAAGAAGGAAGGAGGGGACAAGTGAGAAATATATAAAAGGAAGAAAAAAATGTGTTTTCCCTGTGCAGTATACTTCATAATGAAAACAATTACTCCTGACCCAAAGAAAGTAATATAAGAGAAAAATATAACTCCCAACTTGCCACTCAAGAAATATTTTATTTTATTTTTTAATATTTTATTTATTTATTTGACATAGAGAGAGAGAGTGAGCAAGAGAGCAGGAGCACAGAGGGAGAGGGAGAAGCAGGATCCTCGCTGAGCAGGAAGCTTCATGCAGGCTTGATCCCAGGGTCCTGGGATCACGACTTGAGCCGAAGGCACACACTCAACCTACAGAGCCACCCAGACACCCCTCAAGAATTATCTTTTTCTTTTTTTTAAATTACATTTTATCTTTATTTATTGTTTTACATGTTATATTAGTCACCATACAGTACATCATTAGTTTTTGGTGTAGTGAGCTGGAGTCCCCCAAGCAAGAACGGACCGAAGAGTTAGGTATAATGCCATTTTTAATGTAAATTAAATCATATGCAAAGTCACATGCTCATACAGACATTTATATTTTGTTCTTACAGGAGCAGAAGAAATGCTATGAAACAGTAATTCAATTGTCTTGATTTTACTTCTTCTTTTTTAAAAAATGATTGTATTTATTTATTTGACAGACAGAGATCACAATTAGACAGAGAGGCAGGCAGAGAGAGAGAGAGGGAAGCAGGCTCCCTGCTGAGCGGAGAACCTGATGTAGGGCTTAATCCCAGGACCCTGGGATCATGCTTGAGCTGAAGGCAGAGGCTTTAACCCACTGAGCCACCCAGGCACCCTTGATTTTACTTCTTGATAGGCATATATTCTACCAACATTTTCTACTTTGGGTTTCCTAATGAGTAAGGAAACTGAAAGGAAATGGACCTAGAGATCATCCAAAATTCCCCTTTAATCGATGCCATCATTTTTAGTGAAGGTGGCTGGCAAAAAACAAGTAAGCAAATGAGTAAGGAAGAATATTCCGTTCCTTCATTTTTCTTACCATTGCCTTTTTTCTGTGTTTGTGGCAAGTTCTGGTGTGAAATTTAAGTGTGGCACTTACAGCCTTTCAATGGCTAGGCTTGCTCATTCACATTGATAAAACTCACTTTCCTTGTATATGTGCTTTGAATCTTATTTACCTCCCACAGAGTGTGGGTCTACTAGAATTCTATACTCATTAGCCATCACAAAGCTATATGCAAAAAGAGTGGCAAGACATATTAAAGACACAAATCATGCATATTTCTTCTGTTCACAAACATGCTCCATTGTCTCATTAGACTTCACTTAGAAAACAGAGTTCTAAGATAATGTGATTAGGAATTGTTTATTGTATATCCTTGTCATTGAAATGTCTGCTCATCTCTTTTGCCCATTTAAAAAAATCAAGTATAATTAACACACAATGTTGTACTACTTCAGGTGTATGGTATAATGATTCAACAATTCTATGTATTTTTCAGTGCTCTTGAGCTAAAAATACTATTAATCCCCTTTGTCTATTTCACACTTCCCCTCTGTCACCTCCTCTCTGGCAACCAACAGTTTCTTCTCTGTATTCAAGAGTCCTTTTCTTTTAGTTTGTCACTTTTTCTTCTTGTGTCTTCATTTGTTATGTTTCTTAAATTCCAGATATGAGAGAAATCATACAGTATTTATCATTCTCTGGCTGACTTACTTCACTTAGCATTATGCTTTTTAGATCCATACATCTGCAAATGACAAGATTTTATCATTTTTTCAATTATGTTTTATTTTACTGAAAATTATTAATTACAGTTAATTTTTCCATATTTTCAGCTTTTTATATTTGATTGTTTTTTTGTTTGTTTGCTTGTTTTTTTTAAATATTTTATTTATTTGACAGAGAGAAATCACAACTAGGCAGAGAGGCAGGCAGAGAGAGAGGAGGAAGCAGGCTCCCTGCAGAGCAGAGAGCCTGATGTGGGGCTCGATCCCAGGACCCTGGGATCATGACCTGAGCCAAAGGCAGAGGCTTTAGCCACTGAGCCACCCAGGCGCCCCTTGCTTGTTTTTTTTTTTAAGCCAGTTAGTTAACATACACTGTTATATTAGCTTCAGGTGTACAATATCCTGATTCAACAATTTTATACATTACACAGTGCTCATCATGACAAGTGAACTTATTAATCTTCATCACCTATTTAACCCATCCCCTACCCGCTCCTCTCTGGTAACCACTCTAAAATTAAGAGTCTTTTTATTGATTTCTCTCTCTCTTTAAAATTTTCCCTCTGTTCATTTGTTTTGTTTCTTAAACTCCACACATCAGTGATATCATATGGCATTTTTTTTTCTGACTGACTTACTTCACTTAGCATTATATCCTCTATCTCCATCCATGTCATTGCATGGCAAGATTCCATTTTTTTGTCTGGTGGAATGACTATATATATATATATATATATATATATATGAAAAACACTTGGGCTCCTTCCATATCTTAGCTATTGTAAGCAGTGCTTCTATGAGCTTTGGGGTGCATATATCTCTTTGAATTAATGTTCTTGCCTCTTTTGGGTGAATACCCAGTAGTACAATTGCTGGATCACAGTGTATTTCTATTTTTAACTTTTTGAGGAATATCCATTCTCTTTTCCAGAGTGGCTGCCCCAGTTTGCATTTCCACCAACATTGAAGGAGAGTTCCCCTTTCTTCACATTCTCACCAACACCAGTTATTTCTTGTGGTGTCAATTTTAGCCATTCTGACAGGTGTGAGGTGATATCTCATAGTAGTTTTGATTTGCATTTACCTGATGGTAAATGATGAGGAACATCTTTTCCTGTGTATAGCTGAGTAGTATTTCATTGCATATATGTATATACCACCTGTTTTTTTAATCCATTCATGTGTGGATGGACACTTGGGTTGCTTCCACATCTTGGCTATTGCAAATAATTGTGCAGTTAACAAAGGGGTGCATTTATCTATTTGAATTAGTTGTTTACCTTTCCTTAGGTCAATATCTGGTAGTGGAATTTCTAGATGGTATGGTAATTCTATTTTTAATATTTGAGGAGCCTCCATACTGTTACTGACAGTGGCTTTATCAATTCACATTCCCTCCAACAGTGAAAAGAGTATGTTTTTCTCCACACACTCACCAATACTTATTTGCAAATGATATATCTTATAAGGGGATAATATCCAAAACACATAAAGAAACACAAAAACACTCCAGAACATCTCAAATAATCCAATTAAAAATTGGCAAAAGACCTGAATAGATGTTTTTCCAAAGAAAATATGCAGATGACCAACAAACATATGAAAGATGCTGAACATCACTCATTACCAGGAAGTGCAAATGAAAACCACAATGAGATACCACTTTACACCTTCAAAATGACTAAAATAAAAACACAAATAAGTGTTTAATAATCTTCTCCCACTCAATAGGTAGCCTTTTAGTTTTCTTGACAGTTTCTTTTGGTGTGCAAAAGCTTTTTGTTTCAATGTAATCCCAGTAGTTTAATTTTTTTTCTTTTTATTCCCTTGCCAGAGAAATCATATCTAGAAAAATGTTTCTATGATCCATGTCAAAGAAATTATTGCTTGCATTTTCTTCTAATAATTTTATTGTTTCAGTTCTGACATTTAGGTCTTCAATCCATTTTAAGTTTCTTTCTATGGCGTTTTTTGTGTGTTTTTCTTCTTCTTCTTCTTCTTCTACTTCTTCTTCTTCTTCTTCTTCTTCTTCTTCTTCTTCTTCTTCTTCTTCTTCTTCTTCTTCTTCCTCTTCTTCTTCTTTTTTTTTTTTTTTTTGGTATGGTGTAAGAAAACTATCCAGCTTCATTCTTTTGCCTGTAGCTGTCCACTATTCCCAGAACCATTTGTTGAAGAGACTGTTTTTCCCCATTGGATAATTTTTCTTGCTTTTTTGAAGATTAAATGATCAGATAATTGTGGGTTTATTTCTTGGTTTTCTATAATATTTTATTGACTATGTGTTTATATTTGCTCCAGTACCATACTGTTTTGATTACTATAGCCTTGTAAAATATATTGAAATCTGGGATCATGATACCTCCACCGTTCTACTTCTTTCTCAAGATTGCTTTGGTTACTCAAGCTCTTTTGTGGTTCCAAACAAATGTTAGGATTATTTGTCCTAGTTCTGTAGGAAATGTTATTGCATTTTGATAAGAATTATATGAATCTGTAGATTACTTTGGATTGTATGGACATTTTAACAATATTAGTTCTTCCAATTCATGACTATGGGATGTCTGCAATTTGTTTTGTCATCTTCATTTCTTTCACCAGTGTTTTATTTTTTCAGAGTATGAGTCTTTCACCTCCTTGGTTAAGTTTATTCTTGCCTAATGTATTTTTTATGCAATTGCAAATGGAATTATTTTCTTTCTTTTTCTGCTACTTCATTTTTCATGTAAAGAAATGTAACAGTTTTCTATATAATAACATTGTATCCTGTGATTTTACTAAATTCAATTATCAGTCCTTGTAGTTTTTTGATGGAGTCTTCAGGGTTTTCTTCCTCTTTTTTTTTAAAGAGTTTATTTATTTGATAAAGAGCAAAAGCACAAGTGGGGGAGAGGCAGAGAAAAGCAGACTCCCCAGTGAGCACAGAGCCTGAGGCCAAGCTTGATCTCAGGACCCCAAGATCATGACCTGCGCTGAAATCAAGAGTCAGATGGTTAACCAACCGAACCACACAGGCACCCCTAGAGTTTCTGATATACATTACAATGTCATCTGCAAATAATGAGAATTTTACTTTTTCCTTACAAATTTGGATGTCTTTTATTTCTTTTTGTTTTCTGATTGCTGTGACTAAGACTTGCACTATTATGCTGGATAAAAGTACTGATAGTGGACATTCTTTTCTTTCCTGATGTTAGAGGAAAAGCTCAGATTTTTGCCAGCTAGTATGATTTAAGCTGTGGAGTTTTTTTGTATATGGCCTTTATTACATTTAGGTATGTTCCCTCTAAACTTACTTTAAGTCTTTTTTTTAAGGTTTTTATTTATTTATTTATTTGACAGACAGAGATCACAAGTAGGCAGAGAGGCAGGCAGAGAGAGAGGTGGAAGCAGGCTCCTTGCTGAGCAGAGAGCCCGACGTGGGACTCGATCCCAGGATCCTGGGATCATGACCCGAGCCGAAGGCAGAGGCTTTAACCCACTGAGCCACCCAGGCGCCCCAACTTTAAGTTTTTAAATCATGAATGGACGTTGTACTTTGTCAAATGTCTTTTCTGCATCTATTGAAATGGTCATTTGGTTCTTATCCTTTAATTAATTAATGTGATGTATCACATTGTTTAGTTTACAAATATTGAACCACTCTTGCAGCCTTAAAATAAATCCCACTTGATCATTGTGAATAATTTTTTAAATGTATTGTTAGAGCCAGTTTGCTGGTATTTTACTGAGAATTTTTGCATCCATATTCTTCAGGGATATTGGCCTGTAGTTCTATTTTTTAGTGGAGGCTTTACCTGGTTCTGGTGTCAGGTTAATACTGGCCTCATAGGATGAACTTGAGCCTTTTTCTTCCTTTCTCTGATTTTTTTTAAGATTTTATTTGACAGAGATCACAAGTAGGCAGAGAGGCAGGCAGAGAGAGAGGGGGAAGTAGGCTCCCCACTGAGCAGAGAGCCCGATGTGGGGCTCGATCCCAGGACCCTGAGATTATGACCTGAGCTGAAGGCAGAGGCTTTAACCCACTGAGCCACCCAGGTGCCCCTCCTTTCCCTGATTTTTTTGTAATAAGTCAAGAAGAATAGGCATTTTCTTTTATTTATTTTAATTTTATTTTTATTACATTCTGTTAGCCAAAATATAGCACATCTTTAGTTTTTGATGTAGTTTTCAAAGATTCGTTCATTGTGTAAACAAGCAGTGCCCATCACAACATGTTTCCCCCTTAATATCCATCACAACACGTGTCCCCCTTAATACCCATCACCTGACTACTGGCCTCTCTTCTGTAACCTTCAGCTTTCTTCCCTGAGTCCAGAGTCTCTCATAGTTTTCTCTCCCTCTCTGATTTCTGCACATTCAGTTTTCCCTTCCTTCACCTAATGTCCTCCATGCCATTCTGTATGTTCCACACATGAGTGAAACCATATGATAATTGACTTTCTCTGCTTGACTTATTTCAATTAGCATAATCCCCTCCAGTTCCACCCATGTTGATGCAAATTGTAGGTATTCATCCTTTCTGATGCCTGAGTAATATTACATTGTACATATGAACCACATCTTCTTTATCCATCTATATATTGAAGGACATCTCAGCTCCTTCCACAGTTTGGCTATTATGGACATTACTACTATGAACATTGGGATGTTTGTGCCCTTTGTATTCACTATATCTGTAACTTGGGGTAAATACCTTGTAGTGCAATTGTTGGGATGTAGCATAACTCTATTTTTAAGGTCTTGAGGAACTACTAAACTGTTTTCCAGGGTGACTGTACCAACTTTCATTCCCAGCAAGTGTAAGAGGGTTCCCCCTTCTCCACATCTTTGACATTTATTTCCTGCCTTGTTAATTTTTGCATTCTAATTGCTGTAGGGTGGGATCTCATTGTAGTTTTGATTTGTAGTTCCCTGATGGCTAATGATGTTGAACATTTATTCATTTGTCTGTTAGCCATTTATACGTCTTTTTGGAGAAGTGTCTGTTCATGTCTTCTGCCCATTTCTTGACTGGATTATTTGTTTTTTGGGTGTTCAGATGAGAAGTTTATAATAGATCTTGGATTCCAGCCCATTATCTGTAAAGTCATTTGCAAATATCTTCTCCTATTCAGAAAGTTTCCTCTTAGTTTTGTTGACTGATTTGTTTGATGTGCAGAAGCTTTTTATCTTGAAAGTCCCAATAGTTCATTTTTGCTTTTGTTTCTCCTTCCTTTAGAGATGTGTCTTGAAGGAAGTTGCTGTGGCCAATGTCAAAGGGGTTACTGCCTGTGTTCTCCTCTAAGATATTGATGGATTCCTGTCTCATATTTAGGTCTTTCATCCATTTTGAGTTTGTTTTTGCATATGGTGTGAGAGAATGGTCTGGATTCATTTTTCTGCATGTGGCTGTCCAATTTTCCCAGCACCATTTATTGAAGAGGCTCTCTTGTTCCATTGCATATTCTTTCCTGCTTTGTTGAAGATTACTTGACCATAGACTTGAGGGTCCATTTCTGGGTTCTCTATTCTGTTGCATTGATCTATATGTTTGTTTTTGTGCCAATACCATGCTGTCTTTTTTTTTAAAAAGATTTTATTTTTATTTATTTGACAGAGAGAGAGATCACAAGTAGGCAGAGATAGAGGCAGAGAGAGAGGAGGAAGCAGGCTCCCTGCGGAGCAGAGAGCCCAATGCGGGGCTCGATCCCAGGACCCTGAGATCATGACCTGAGCCGAAGGCAGCAGCTTAATCCACTGAGCCACCCAGGTGCCCCAATACCATGCTGTCTTGATAATCAAAGCATTGTAGTAGAGCTTGAAGTCAGGCATTTTGATGCCCCCAGCTCTGGTTTTCTTTTTCAAAATCCCCCTTGTGATTCTAGGTCTTTTTTGGTCCCATAAAAATTTTAGGATTCTTTGTTACAGCTCTGGGAAAAATGTAGATGGTATATTGATAGGAATTGCATGGAAAGTATCGATTACTCTGGACAGCATAAACATTTTGACAATGTTTATTTTTCTAATTAATGAACATGGAATGTTTTTCCATCTTTTTGTGTCCTCAATTTTTTTCATAAGTGTTCCTAGTTTCTAGAGTATAGATCCTTTACCTCTTTGGTTAGGTTTATTCCTAGGTATCTTATGGTTTTTGGAGCTAATGAAAATGGAATTGATTCCTTAATTTCTCTGTCTTCAGTTATATTGTTAGTGTATAGAAATACAACTGATTTCTCTGCATTGATTTTGTATCCTGCCATATTGGTGAATTATTGTGTCTGTTCTAGAAATTTTGGGGTGGAATCTTTGGGTTTTCCACATAAGGTATCATGTCATCTGCGAATAGAGAGAATTTGACTTCTTATTTGCCAATTTGTATGTCTAAGTTCTTTTTGTTGTCTGATTGCTCAGACTAGGACTCCCTTTACTATGTTGAATGATAATGGTGAGAGTTGGCATCTCTTTCGTGTTCCTGACCTTAAGAGAAAAGCTCTCAGTTTTTCCCCATTGAGAATGATATTCACTGTGGGTTTTTCATACATGGCTTTTATGGTGTTGATGTATGTTCCCTCTATCCCTATACTTCAAAAAGTTTTAATTAAAAAGAATGCTATATTTTGTCAAATGCTTTTTCTGAATCAATTAAGAGGATTATACAGTTCTGGCCCTTTCTTTTCTGATGTGATGTATCACGTTGATAGATTTGGGAATGTTGAACCATGCTTGCATTCCCGGAATAAATCCCACCTGGTTCTGGTGAATAATCCTTTTAATATTCTGTTGAATCCTATTTGCTAGTATTTTGGTGAGTATTTTTGCATCCATGTTCATCAGGGATATTGGTTTATAATTCTCTCTTTTGATGTGGCCTCTGTCTGGTTTTGGGATCAGGGTAATGCTGGCCTCGTAGAATGAGTTTCAAAGTTTTCCTTCCATTACTTTTTTTCAAAACCTCTTCAGTAAAATAAGTATTATTTCCTTCTTAAATGTTTGGTAGAATTCCCTGGGGAAGCAATCTGGCCATGGACTCTTGTTTTTTGGCAGGTTTTTGATTACTTCTTCAATTTCCTTGCTGCTTATTGGTCTGTTCAGATCGTCTATTTCATCTTGTTTCAATCTTTGTAGTTTATAAGTTTTCAGGAATGCACTCTTTCTTCCCTATTAAGAAATTTGTTGACATAGAGTTGCTAATAGTATGTTCTAAGGATTTTCTCGATGTCCTTGGTATTCATTGTTACTTCTCCCCTTTCTTTCATGATTTTTAAAATTTTCATCCTTTCTGTTTCTTTTTTATTTATAAGTCTGTCCAGAAGCTTATCGATCTTATTTATTCTTTCAAAGAAACAGCTTCTAGTTTCATTTATTTCATCTTACTGTTTTTCTAGTATCTATTTAATTTATTTCTGCCCTAATATTTATTATTTCTCCTCTCTGCTTGGTTTAGGCTTTGCTTCTATTTCTCCAGCTCCTTTAGGGTGTAAGGTTAGGTTGTGCATTTGGGATTTTTCTAATTTTTTGAGAGGGGCTTGAATACTTCCCTCTTAGGATTGCTTTTGCAGTGTTCCATAGGTTTTGAACCAATGTGTCTTCCTCCTCATTAGTTTCAATGAATTGTTTAAGTTCTTTAATTTCCTGGTTGACCCATTCATTCCTTAGCAGGATGCTGTTTAACTTCTAAGTGTTTGAGTTCCTTCCAAATTTCTTCTTGTGGTTGAATTCCAGTTTCAAAGCATTGTGGTCTAAAAATATGCAAGGAATAATTTCAATCTTTTGATATAGATTAAGACCTGATTTGTGACACAGTGTGTGATCTTTTCTAGAGAAAGTTCCATGTGCACTTAAGAATGAGCATTATTTTGTTTTAGGATGGAATGTTATGTCTATATCTACAAAGTCCATCTGGTCCAATGTGTCATTCAAAGAGCTTGCTTCTTTGCTGATCTAGTTAGATGTTCTGTCCTTTGCTGTGAGTGGGGTGGTGAAGTCTCCTACTATTAATGTATTATTATCAATATTTTTCTTTATTTTAGTTATTAGTTGGTTTATCTAATTGGCTGCTCTTGGGGTGCCTGTGTAGCTCAGTGGGTTAAAGCCTCTGCCTTCAGCTCGGGTCATGATCCCAGGGTCCTGGGATTGAGCCCTGCATTGGACTCTCTGCTTGGGAGGGAGCCTGCTTCCTCCTCTCTCTCTGCCTGCCTCTCTGCCTACTTGTGATCTCTGTCTGTCAAATAAATAAATAAAATCTTTTAAAAATAATTAGCTGCTCCCAATTTGGGGGCATAGATATTTACAATTTTTAGATCTTCTTTTTGTATAGTCCCTTTAGGTATGATATAATGTCCTTTTATATCTCTTACTAGTCTTTGGCTTAAAATCTAATTTGTCTGATATGAGGATTACTATCCCTGCTTTCTTTTGAAGTCCTTTAGTGTGGTAAATTATTCCCCACCCCCTCACTTTCAATCTGGAGGTGTCCTTAGGTTCAAAGTGAATTTCTTATAGACAACATATTGATGGATCCTGCTTTTTATACAATCTAAACCCCTGTGTCTTTTGATGGGAGCATTCATACCATTTACATTCAGAGTAACTATTGAAAGATATGAATTTAGTTCCATTGTATTGCTGTATAGTCCCTGTTTCTGTAGATTATCACTGTTACTTTGTGATCTATGTGACTCTTGGGGTCGCTCTTCACTTACAGAATCTCCCTTAATATTTCTTGCAGGGCTGGCTTTGTGGTCACATATTCTTTCAGTTTATGTCTATCCTGGCAACTCTTTATCTCTCCTTCGATTCTGAGTGACAGCCTTGATGGATATTCTCCCCCCCCCTTTTTTTTATTTGTTTATTTACAGCATAACAGTGTTCATTGTTTTGGCATCACACCCAGTGCTCCATGCAGTACTTGCCCTCCCTATTACCCACCACCTGGTTTCTCAACCTCCCACCCCCCCCCCGCCCCTTCAAAACCCTCTGGTTGTTTTTCAGAGTCCATAGTCTCTCATGGTTCATCTCCCCTTCCAGTTTCCCTCAACTCCCTCTCCAATGTGGTTTTAATTTGAATCTCCCTGATGGTTAGTGATGATGAACATTTTTTCATGTGTCTGATAGCCATTTGTATGTCTTCGTTGGAGAAGTGTCTGTTCATATCTTCTGCCCATTTTTTGATATTATTATCTGTTTTGTGTGTGTTGAGTTTGAGAAGTTCTTTATAGATCCTGGATATCAACCTTTTGTCTGTACTATCATTTACAAATATCTTCTCCCATTGATGGATATTCTTGGCTGCATGTTCTTCTCATTTAGTAATCTGAATGAATCTTGTCAGCCCTTTCTGGCCTGCCAGGTTTCTGTCGATAGGTCTCATATTCTTATGTCCTTTCCTCTGTACATAAGGAATCTCCTCTCCCTGGCTGCTTTCAGGATAGATTTTTTTTTGCTCTAAGATTTGCAAAAATCACTATTATATGTTGCGTTATTGATCATTTTTATTGAATTTTGGGTGGGTCCTCTAGGCCTCTTGGACATGAATGCTTATTTCCTTGCCCAGATTAGGGAAGCTCTCAGCCATGATTTGCTCAAATATACCTTCTAACCTCCTCTTTCTTTATAGTCCCTCCTGGATCCAGATGACTGACATTGGTTCTTTTCGAGGCATCAATAAATTATCTAATCCTTTCTTCATGGGCTATTAGTTATTTTCCTCTTTTCCTCAACATCCTTCCTTTCCATCAGCCTGTCCTCTAGATCACTTATTCTCTCTTCTGTCCCATTGACCCTAGTTGTTAGAGCATCCAATTTAGACTATACCTTACTCATAGCATTTCTAAATTTGGCCTGCCTGGATCTCATTTCTGCCCTTAGAGGCTCTGTATTTTCATGTGTGCTTTTTTCACCCTAGATAGTAATTATATATTTGCTATCCTGAATTCTCTCTCTGACATCTTGCTTATATCCATACTGATTAGCTCTATGGCAGAGAACATTACCTCTGGTTCTGTCTTTGCTGTGAGTTCCTCCTTCTAGTCATTCTTCCCAATGAAGAAATGGTGAGAAAATGAGCCAAGTCCAAAATATCAACCACAACCCAAGTAAAATGCACCCTAAAAAAAAAATCCAAAGTGGTCTGAAGCCACCACAGAAAAGAAAACAAAGCCAAAATGAACAAAACAAAACGTATCTATCAATAATCACTCTAAATGTGAATGGCATAAATGCTCCCATATAATGACACAGGGTTGCAGATTAGATAAAATGAAATTACCCATCCATACATTGTCTACAGTAGACCCATTTTGAACCTAAAGATACACCCAGACAGAAAGTGAAGGGATGGATAAGAATCTTTCATGCCAATGGGCCTCAAAAGAAGGCCGGGGTAGCGATTCTCATATCAGATAAATTAGATTTTAAACTAAAGACTGTAGTCAGAGACACAGAAGGACACTACATCATTCTTAAAGGGACTACCCAACAAGATGATCTAACAATTGTGAATATCTATGCCCCCAATATGGGAGCAGCCAATTCCATAAGAAAACTATTAATCAAGATAAAGAGTCATATTGATATGAATACAATAATAGTAGGAGATCTTATCATGCCTCTCTCAGCAATGGACAGATCATCAAAGCAGAAAATCAATAAAAAAACAAGAGCATTGAATGACACATTGGACCAGATGGACCTCATAGACATATACAGAACATTCCACCCTAAAACAACAGAATACTCATTCTTCTCAAGTGCACATGGAACCTTCTCCAGAATAGACCACATACTGGGTCACAAAGCAGGACACAACCGGCATTATTCCCCGAATATTCTGAGATCACAATGCTTTGAAACTGGAGCTCAATCACAAGAAAAAGATCGGAAGGAACTCAAACACCTGGAACCTAAAGACCACCTTGCTTAAGAATGCTTGGATCAAGCAGGAGATCAAAGATGAACTTAAACAATTCATGGAAACCAATGAGAATGAAGACGCTTTGGTCCAAAACCTATGAGATACAGCAAACGCGGTTCTGAGGGGGAAATACATAGGCATCCAAGACTCCCTCAAAAAAATTGAAAAATCCAGAATACACCAGCTGTCTCTACACTTCAAAGAACTGGAGAATCAACAACAAATCAAAACAACTCCACATGCAAGAAGGGAAATAATCAAGATTAGAGCAGAGATCAATGAGGTAGAAACCAGAGATACAGTAGAACGTATCAATGAAACTAGAAGCTGGTTTTTTGAAACAATCAATAAGATCGATCAACCATTGGCCACACTAATCCAAAAGAAAAGAGAGAAAGCTCAAATTAATAAAATTATGAATGAAAAGTGAGAGATCACAACTAACACCAAGGAAATAGAAACAATCATCAGAAATTATTACCAACAGTTATATACCAATAAGATAAGCAACCTAGATGAAATGGATGCATTCCTGGAAAAATATAAACTCCCAAAATTGAACCAGGAAGAAATTGACAACCTGAATAAACCAATATCTAGTAACGAGATTGAAGCAGTGATCAAAAACCTCCCTAAAAACAAGAGCCCAGGACCTGACAGATTCCCTGGGGAATTCTACCAAACTTTCAAAGAAGAAATAACATCTATTCTCCTGAAGCTGTTCCAAAAAATTGAAGCAGAAGGACAACTTCCAGACTCTTTTTATGAAGCCAGCATTACCCTGATCCCCAAACCAGGGAAAGACCCTACCAAAAAGGAGAATTTCAGACCAATATCACTGATGAATATGGATGCAAGGATTCTCAACAAGATCCTAGCAAACAGCATCCAACAGCACATTAAAAAGATTGTCCACCACGACCAGGTAGGATTCATCCCTGGGTTACAAGGATGGTTCATCATTTGCAAATCAATCAATGTGATAGAACAAATCAATAAGAGAAGAGTGCAGAATCACATGGTCCTCTCAATTGATGCAGAAAAAGCATTTGACAAAACTCAGCATCCGTTCCTGATGAAAACGCTTCAAAGTATAGGGATAGAGGGAACATTCCTGAACTTCATAAAATCTATCTATGAAAGACACACAGCAAATATCATCCTTAATGGGAAAAAGCTTGCAGCCTTTCCTCTCAGATCAGGAACACGACATGGATGCCCACTCTCACCACTCTTGTTCAACATAGTATTAGAAGTCCTAGCAACAGCAATCAGAAAACAAAGAGAAATGAAAGGTATCCAAATTGGCAATGAAGAAGTCAAACTCTCTCTCTTCGCAGATGACATGATACTTTATATGGAAAACGCAAAATACTCCACCTCCAAACTACTAGAACTCATACAGCAATTCAGTAACATGGCAGGATACAAAGTCAATGTACAGAAATCAGTGGCTTTCTTAGACACTAACAATGAAAATACAGAAAGTCAAATTAGAGAATCAATTCCATTTATTATAGCACCAAGAACCATAAGATACCTGGGAATAAACCTAACCAAAGAGATAAAGGATCTGTACTCCAGGAACTACAGAACACTCATGAAAGAAATTGAAGAAGACACAAAAAGATGGAAGACTTGTTCCATGCTCTTGGATTGGAAGAATAAACATTGTTAAATTGTCTATACTGCCTAGAGCAATCTTTACTTTTAATGCCATGCCAATCAAAATTCCACCGGTATTTTTCAAAGAGCTGGAGCAAACAGTTCTAAAATTTGTATGGAACCAGAAGAGACCCCGAATTTCTAAGGAAAATTTGAAAAACAAAAACAAAACTGGCGGCATCACGTTACCTGATTTCAAGCTTTACTACAAAGATGTGATCACCAAGACAGCATGGTATTGGCATCAAAACAGACACATAGACCAGTGGAACAGATTAGAGAGTCCAGATATGGACCCTCATCTCTATGGTCAAATAATCTTTGACAAAACGGGAAAAAATATACAATGGAAAAAAGACTGTCTCTTCAATAAATGGTGCTGGGAAAACTGGGCAGATATATGTAGAAGAATGAAACTTGACCACTCTCTTACACCATACACAAAGATAAACTCAAAATGGATAAAAGACATCAATGTGAGACAGGAATCCATCAGAATCCTAGAGGAGAACATAGGCAGTAACCTCTTCAATATCAGCCACAGCAAATGCTTTCAAGATATGTCTCCAAAGGCAAAGGAAACAAAAGTGAAAATGAACATTTGGGACTTCATCAAGATCAAAAGCTTCTGCACAGCAAAGGAAACAGTCAACAAAACAAAAAGGCAACCCACGGAATGGGAGAAGATTTGTACAGACAAAAGGTTGATATCCAGGATCTATAAAGAATTCCTCAAACTTAACACACACAAAACAGATAATCATATGAAGAAATGGGCAGAAGGGGCGCCTTGGTGGCTCAGTGGATTAAGCCACTGCCTTCGGCTCAGGTCATGATCTCAGGGTCCTGGGATTGAGCCCCGCATCAGGCTTTCTGCTCCGCGGAGAGTCTGCTTCCTCCTCTCTCTCTGCCTGCCTCTCTGCCTACTTGTGATCTCTGTCTGTCAAATAAAAAAAAAAAAAAAGAAATGGGCAGAAGATATGAACAGACACTTCTCCAATGAAGACATACAAATGGCTATCAGACACACGAAAAAATGCTCATCATCACTAGCGATCAGGGAGATTCAAATTAAAACCACATTGAGATACCACCTGACACCAGTTAGAATGGCCAAAATTAGCAAGACAGGAAACAACGTGTGTTGGAGAGGATGTGGAGAAAGGGGAACCCTCTTTCACTGTTGGTGGGAATGCAAGTTGGTGCAGCCACTTTGGAACAGTGTGGAGATTCCTCAAGAAATTATAAATAGACCTTCCCTATGACCCTGCAATTGCCCTACTGGGTATTTACCCCAAAGATACAGATGTAGTGAAAAGAAGGGCCATATCTACCCCAGTGTTTATAGCAGCAATGGCCATTGTCGCCAAATTCTGGAAAGAACCAAGATGCCCATCAATGGCTGAATGGATAAGGAAGATGTGGTCCATAAACATGATGGAGTATTATGCTTCCATCAGAAAGGATGAACACCCAACTTTTGTAGCAACATGGATGGGACTGGAAGAGATTATGCTGAGTGAAATAAGTCAAGCAGAGAGAGTCAATTATATGGTTTCACTTACTTATGAATCATAAGGAATAATACGGAGGACATGGGGAGATGGAGAGGAGAAATTAGTTGAGGGAAATCGGAAGGGAAGATGAACCATGAGAGACTATGGTCTCTGAAAAGCAACCTGAGGGTTTTCAAGGGGTTGGGGTGGGAGGTTGGGGGAACAAGGTCGTGGGTATTAGGGAGGGCACGTATTGCATAGAGCATTGGGTGTGGTGCAAAATCAATGAATACTGTTAACGCTGAAAAGAATTTAAAAAAAATTGGTGCTGGGGAAGGAGAGAATATAATCTCACAGTGTGTACAAAGCAGGGTGATCTCCTTGTTCCTGGCTGAATTTAGGTTTCTGTCAGAATACACTACAGCCCCAAAATTTAGATGTGTAAAAAATGCTAAAAAGCAACTTAAAAACATAAACCAGTAAAATCAGAGTCTAGTGGCAAAGGGGAAAATGTAAAAAAAAAAAAAAGTAAAATTTTAGACTGAAGAAAAACAAGTCGTTAGAAAATACCTGGAGCTCAATATATTATTTTCCCCTAGCACTGGAGTTTTACTGTCCAGTGGGATCTATAACCTCATCATTCACCTGTTCTTCCAGTCTGTCTTCTGGGGGGTGGTGGGTGGGGCTCCTGTTCTGCTTCTCAAGTTTCTTTGCCTGGAGGGATTTGTAACACCCCTTGTCAGGGGGTGAGCTCAAGGTGAGCTGGTCTTGTGTGTGGTTTTTGTTTCCTCATGGCTTTCCTTGCCTTTTCAGAGGGTCAGAGCAAAAATGCCTCGACTGGATCTCTGGCCCAGAGCTGCAAGATTCTGGTTCCCTTTCTTCAATAAACTCTCTGGGTCAAACGTCTTTTCTTCTGTGTGCACTGCTCTCCATAGAAACCTGCAGGTTGCACCAACAGCATTTCTCCTGGGGGGGGATTGTCAGGACCTGTGAGCATCTCTGCACTTCGTGTCTTTGGTACTGTGAGCATTTGTGGGGTCATCAGTGCACATGTGCACCCTGCCCTGGTACTCCCAGATCCGGGCTGTGTGCCACCCTGTTGTCCTTTCTGGAGTGGCTGCCACCAGAACTGTTCCTTGGTCATGGGCACAGTCATTCTCCCCCTCTCAGAGGTTGGTAACTGGCCCACATGTCCTGGTCTTTTTCTGTGTGCTTAGGTGAAGAATGGTCTCCACACCAGCCTGACTTGTGGCTTAAGGCGACCCAAACTGAGAGTCCCTCCCAGGCTCACTGACCATAACCAGTTTCTCCATTGCTTGGGCACTCTATTGGTTCCAGCAACGTGGTTCTTTCTGTGTCTCCTGAGATCCTGAGACCACAGTGACTCACCTAGAATTCTGCCTTTTTGATCCCCTGAGCCCCTTCCAGATAGGGGGCTCACTGGAGCAGATCTCATTGGAGTGGATTTCTAAGGGTTCAGATTTCATGCTTCTGGTATTATATCACTTTCCAGTAGCCAGCTTATGGAGGCTCCCTCCCCTCTCCATTTATCTTCCAATGTTTTCCCACAGATTCATGACTCCACAATTAAAACCTTGTAATAGGATGTCGTTTTTCTGCTGGTAGATTTCCAAATATCTTTTCTTACCTCTCAGGCTGAATTCATGGCTGTTCAGAATGATTTGATAGGGGCCAGATAAAACAAGGACCCCTACTCTTCTGTATCCCTCCCTTGAATACAACTTTTCTCCTTTTTTTTAATTGTACTGTACTTAACAGATTGCTATATTAGTTTCAAGTGTACACTATTATGACTCAACCAGTCTATATATTACTCAGTGCTCACCAAGGTATGTGTACTCTAAATCCACTTCATCTGTTTCACCTAACCTCCACTCACTGGCCCTCTGGAACAACCAGTTTATTTTTTGTGTTTTAGGCACTGGTTTTTGGTTTATTCTTTTGTTTGTTTTGTTTCTTAAATTCCACATATGAGTGAAAACATGTGGTATTTGTCATCCTCTGTTGATGATTTTAGCCATGCTGTCCACTATGAGGTGACAGTTCATTGTAGTTTTGAATTGCATTCACCTTATGATAAATGATAATGAACATCTTTTCATATGTCTGTTGGATAGCTATATGTCCTCTTTGAAGAAATGTCTGTTCATGTCTTCTGACCATTTTTTTCATGGGATTACTTGTTTTGGAGGTGTTGAGTTATATGATTTCATTTTTTAGGGTTTTGTTTTTTATTAAGTTCAATTAGCCAACATATAGTGCATCATTAGTTTTTGATGTAGTGTTCAATGATTCATTAGTTGCGTATAACACCCAGTGCTCATCAGATCATGTGCTCTCCTTAATGCATAATTTCTTTATATATTTTGGATACTAACCCTTTTGTTGAATATTTCATTATCACATATCTTCTCCTATTCATTAGGTTGCCTTTTACTTTTGCTGATTGTTTCTTTTGCTGTGCAGAAGCTTTTTATTTTGATGGGGTTCCAATAGTTTTTTTTGCTTTTGTTCCCCTTGTTTCTGGAGACATTTAGAAAAAGTTGCTACAGCTGATGTCGAAGAAGTTATTGCCTGTATCCTCTTATAGGATTTTTATGGTTTCAGGTCTCACATTTAGGTCTTTAATCCATTTTGAATTTAGTTTTTTTGGTATGGTATGACAAAGTGTACCACTTTCATTGTTTTGCAGTGAAACCTAGAAATGGAAACAATAGGTGTTTTTGGTAGCATTTTGAAATATATATATATTTATTTATATTTATATATGGATAAAGAAGATGTGAATATATATAAATATATATATATTTATAAAAGTATATATATATAAAGATGTGAAAAAATATATATATATATATTCACGTCTTCTTTTTTAAGATTTTATTTATTTATTTGACAGAGAGAGGTCATAAGTAGGCAGAGAGGCAGGCAGAGAGAGTGAGAGGGAAGCAGGCTCCCTTCAGAGCAGAGAGCCTGACGTGGGACTCGATCCCAGGACCCTGAGATCATGACCTGAGCCGAAGGCAGCGGCTTAAACCACTGAGCCACCCAGGCGCCCCTATTCACGTCTTCTTTATCCATTCATCAGTTGATGGACACTTGAGCTCTATCCATAACTTGGCTATTGTTGATAATGCTACTATAAACATTGGGTGTATGTATCCCTTCAAATCAGTATTTTTGTTATGTTTGGGTAAATACCTAGTAGTGCAATTGCTGGATCTTAATGTAGTTCTATTTTTAACTTTTTGAAAAGCCTCCATACTGTTTCCAGAATGGTTGCATCAGTTTCCATTCCCACCAACAACACAAGAGAGTTCCTTTTCTCCCTACCCTTGCCAACACTTGTTGTTTCCAGTGCCTTTCTGATAGGTGTGAGGTGATATCTCATTGTAGTTTTGATTTGTACTTCCCTGATGATGGGCAATATTTAATATATTGTGTGTATGTGTATGTGTGTGTGTGTGTGTGTGTGTGCGCACGCGTCTGTTGGCTTTCTGTATATCTTCTTTGAAAACTATTGATTTATGACTTCTGCCCATTTCTAACTGGATTATTTGGGTTTTATGTATTGATTTTCATATGTTTTTTATAGATCATGGATACTAGCCCTTTATCTGATATATCATCTGCAAATATTTTTTCCCATTCCTTAGGTTGTTCTTTAGTTTTGTTGATTGTTTCCTTTGCTGTTCAGAAGCTTTTAGTTTTGATGTAGTCTCAATAGTTTATTTTTGCTTTTGTTTTCCTTGCCTCAGGAGACATATCTAGAAAAATATTGTTAAGGGAAATGTGAAAGATAATACTGTCTCTGGTCTTTTCCAGACTTTTTATGGTTTCAGTTCTCACATTTAGGTCTTTAGTCTATTTTGAGTTTATTTTTGTGTGGTGTAAGAAAGTGGTACAGGTTCATTCTTTCCATATAAGTGACCAGTTCTCCCAAAAACATTGTTGAAGAGACTGTCATTTTCCCATTGGATGTTCCCTCCATTGTCAAAGTTTAATTGAACATCAAATTATGGGTTTATTTCTAGGATTTCAGTTCTATTTATCTCTATGTCTTTTTTTGTACTAGTACCAGTACTTTTCATTGCTACACATTTGTAATATAATTTGAAGTCTGGAATTTTGATACTTCCAGTTTTGTTTTGATTCTTTTTTTTTTTTTTCCAAGATGGCTTTGGCTATTCAGGGTCTTTTCTGGTTCAATGTAAATTTGAAGATTGTTTGCTTTTGTTACATAAAATATGCTCTTGGTATTTTAATAGAGATTATATTAAGTATTTAGATCACTTTGGATAATATAGACACTTAACAATATTGGTTCTTCAAAAAAAAGCACAACAAAACAATATTGGTTCTTTCAACATAAGCATGGAATATTTTTTTCTATCATTTTGGGGCATCTTCAGTTTCTTTCATCAGTGTTTTATAGTTTTCAGAGTACAGGTCTTTCACCTCTTTGGTTATGTTTATTCCTGGGTATCTTATTGCTTTTGGTACAATTGTAAATGGGATTGTTTTCTCATTTTCTCTTTCCCCTGCTTCATTATTGATGTATAGAAATGCAACATATTTTTGTACATTTATTTGTATCCTGAGACTTTACTGAATACATTTATGAGTTCTCCTGGTTTTTTTGGTTGAGTCTTTTACAGATTTTGTATATATAGTATTACATCATCTCTGCAGGTAATGATAATTTTCTTTCTTCATTTCCAACTTGAATGCCTTTTATTTTTCTTTCTTCCTTTCTGTCTTTCTGTCCTTCTTTCCTTTTTTGAGATAGCAGGAGAGATTATTTATTGTACACATGTTACTTTCAGACAGAAATTAAAATAGAATTATTCCTGGAAGTCACAAATCCAAGGCAATGGGCCAAAAGTGCCTGTTTTGGTGTGAGCAAATTGGTCTCTCAAAAGTGGTCATTGTGATTCGATGGTGATGGATGATCTAGATCCATTGAAATGAACTCTAGAAAATAGGCATGCAGTTCACCAATTTGTACCAGTGTTCCTGTCCTCTGGCTTTCCTGATTTCTGCTCCTGAATTCTATGGGTGCACAAACTTGTGTTTTACTTGAACCTCTGCCTCATCTTTCTTCTTTTACACTTCAGCCTTCACATTTTCTTCTTCCTCTACTTGGCTCTCATGGCATGGAGATTTCCAAGTAGATGGTGCTAAGACTGAAGGAAGATGCCTTTCATTTCTTTGTGTTGTCTGATTGCTATGGCTAGGACTTATAGTACTATGTTGAGTAGAAGTGTGAGAATGGACATTCTTGTCTAGTTCCTGACATTAGGAGGGATGCTCTCAGTTTTTCCCCCATTGAGTAGATGTTCACTCTGTGTGTGTGTGTGTGTGTGTGTGTGTGTGTGTGTGTGTGTTTTAATATATGGCCTTTATTATGTTGGGGTATGTTCCCTCTAAACCTACTTCGTTGATGACTTTCATCATGAATGGATGCTGTACTTTGTCAAAATCTTCTTCTGTGTCTATAAAGTGATCATATGGTTCTTATCCTTTCTCTTATTGATGTGATGTATCACACCAATTGATTTGCAAATATTCAACCACTTTGCATCCCAGGAATAAATTCCAAAATCCCAAAATTGTTTGTTTGTTTGCTTAATGTATTGTTACATTCAGTTAGCTGGTATTTGGTTGAGGATTTTTGCTACCATGTCCATCAGGGATATTGGCTTGTAGTTCTCTTTTTTGGTGGTGTCTGTATCTGGTTTTGGTGTCAGAGTGATATTGGCCTCTGCATGAATTTGGAAGTTTTCCTTTTTCTATTTTTTTAAGATTTTATTTATTTATTTATTTGACAGACAGAGATCACAAGTAGGCAGAGAGGCAGGCAGAGGGGGAGGGGGACGCAGGTTCCCTGCTGAGCAGAGAGCCCAATGTGGAGCTCAAATCCCAGGACCTGAGCCGAAGGCAGAGGCTTTAACGCACTGAGCCACCCAGGCACCCCCTTCTTCTATTTTTCAAAATAGTTTGAGAAGAATAGATATTTCCTCTTGAAGTGTTTGGTTGAATTTGTCTCTGAATTTATTTGGTTCTGGACTTTTGTTTCTTAGGGTTTTTTGATTATTGATTCAATCTCCTTGCTGGCAGTCAGACTGTTCAAATTTTCTATTTGAAAAGACTGACTACCAGTTTCAGTTTTTATAAAAGCTGTTTCAGTTTCATTAAAACTGTTTCAGTTTTTATGTTGTATTTTCTAGGAATTTATCCATTTCTTCTAGGTTGTCAAATTTTTATCATAAATTTTTGTAATATTCTCTTACAATGTTTAAATTTCTGTGGTGTTGATTGCTATGAATTAATTTCATATGAACTTTTTACCTTGGTTGTAGTTGAACTTTTTGGAGTATTTCACTTAATTGACTTCCCTCACAAGGTAGAGTGTGTAAAGTAATATTTCTCAATTTTTCTGAAAATTATTATAACAGTTATCATATATTCTCTGAGCTCATTTAAATATAATAAACAAAATTATATATATTTAAATTACACAATGTGATGACTTGATATACACATACATTATAAAATTATTATCACAATCAAGTTAATTAACACATCCATCACCTCCTGTAGTTGTTACCTAATCAGTGATTTCTTTATTGTTTCTGTTTTGTTGTTTTTGTTGTTGTTTTTGGGTGAAAATGCTTAAGATCTGTCTCTTAGTAAAATTCAAGCATGCTGTATAGTTGTTGTTGTTGTTTTTAATCTATAGCCACATGTTGTATATTAGATCCTTGGAACTTATTCCCCTTATGACAATGTTTATATCCTTTGGGAAACATCTTACCCTTTCTCCCTCCCACCCAATCCAGCTCCTGTAAACCACAATTTTTCTCTGTTTCTATGACGTCTACCTTTTTTTTTTTTAAACATTCCACATGTAAGTGATACTGTATAGTTTTTGTCTTTGTCTGGCTTATTTTACATAGCATAATGTCCTCCAAGTTTATCCATTTTGTCACAAATGGCAGAATTTTCTTCTTTTTTTATATTGATCTGGTATTTTCTTTATCCATTTATCTGTCAGTGGACACATTATTTCCATATATTAACTATTGTGAATAATGCTGTGATGAAAATGCCCTTTCAGATGTCTTTTCAAAACCTGATTTAACTTCGTTTGGTTATATGCCCAACAGGGGGATTGCTGGATCATATGACAATTCCATTTTTTTGAGAAACATCTACACTATTTTCCATAATGACTCTATGAGTTTATGTACCCACATACAGTGTATAAAATTATTTTTTTTCTTCACATCTTAACCAGTATTCATTAATTTTATCTTTTCAAAAGACCTAGATCTTAGTTTCATTGATCTTTTCACTGTTTTCTGTTCTTTATCTCAAGTATTTCTGCTCTAACCTTTATTATGGCCTTTCTTCTAATGTTAACCTGTATTTTTTTCTTTTTCTCTTTTTTTATTTCTTTGAGGTATAAAGTTAGGTTATTTATTTGATAATTTTAGAATCACTATATACTTTCCTCTTAGAAGTGCTTTCCCTGTGTCTCAAAAGTTCCAGTATATTTCCATTTTCATTTTTCTCAATATATTTTTAAATTTCCCTTTTGGTTTCTTCTTTGATCTGTTTGTTGTTCAGGAATGTATGTTTAATGTACACGTATTTGTGATTTTTCAGATTCCCCCCTGTTCTTTAATTCTAGTTTCATACCATTGTATTTGGAAAAGATACTTGATATAACTTAAATTCTTTTATATTTGTTAAGACTCCTTTTGTGAACTAACATATGATCTATCCTTGATAAATTCTTTGTGTTCAAAAAAATGCATACTATGCTACTGTTGGATAGAATGTTTTCTGTATATGTCTGTTAGATTCATTTGGTATAAATTATGATTTAAGTCCAATATTTCATTATTGATTTTATATCTACTGAACTTTCCATTTTTAAAGTGAGGTATTGCATTCCCCTACTATTATTACATTGATGGCTAATACTCGCTTTAGATGTGTTAACACTTCTTACTATATTTAGGCATTCTGATGTCAGATGTATATTATAAAATATATTTGTAGATGTAATTATATGTATAATAGTATGCATATCAATATATAAATATATATAATTCTTATATCTTATTGATAATTTTTCTTTTATTAACTTCTTTGTTTCTTATTACAATGTTTGATTTGAAGTCAATATTTTCTGAGATAAGTATAGTTGCCCATATTCACATTCATTTGGAATGTCTTTTTCCATTCCTTCACTTTAAGCCTATGTGTGTCCTTAAAGCTGAAACAAGTCTCTCACGGACAGCATATTGTTGTTGTTTTCTATTTTGTTGTTGTTATTATCGATTCATCCACTTTATGTCTTTGGGTTGTGAGTTTAATTCATCAACATTTAATGTAATTATTGATAATATGGAATTTATTATTGTCAACATTTGATTATTTTCTGGTTCTTGTGTAATTCTTTTTTCCTTTCTTCCTTTTTGCTGTATTCCTTTGTGATTTGACAATTACCCATAGTGCTATGCTTTGATTATTTCTCTTCATCTTCTGAGTATCTAAGAAGGGTGTTATATTGTGTCTGCCATAAAACTTGCATAAATCATCTCATAGTTATCACAAGTCTATTTTAAGCTGATAACAACTTAACTTTGATCATATACATAATCTATACACTTGTATACCTTCCCATAGTGTAGGTATTTAATGTCACTATTGCATTTTTTAATATTTTGTATCCATCAAAATTATTATAGCTATAGTTATTTTTTTAATTTGTTTATTTACAGCATAACAGGGTTCATTGTTTTGGCATCACACCCAGTGTTTCATGCAGTACGTGCCCTCCCTATTACCCACCACCTGGTTTCTCAACCTCCCACCCCGCCCCCCTGCCCCTTCAAAACCCTCTGGTTGTTTTCAGAGTCCATAGTCTCTCATGGTTCTTCTCCCCTTCCAGTTTCCCTCAACTCCCTCTCCTCTCCATCTCCCCATGTCCTCCATGTTATTTGTTATGCTCCACAAATAAGTGAGACCATATGATACTTGACTCTCTCTGCTTGACTTATTTCGCTCAGCATAATTTCTTCCAGTCCCGTCCATGTTGCTACAAAAGTTGGGTATTCATCCTTTCTGATGGAGGCATAATACTCCATTGTGTATATGTACCACATCTTCCTTATCCATTCATCCGTTGAAGGGCATCTTGGTTCTTTCCACAGTTTGGCGACCATAGCCATTGCTGCAATAAACATTGGGGTACAGATGGCCCTTCTTTTCACTATATCTGTATCTTTGGGGTAAATACCCAGCAGTGCAATTGCAGGGTCATAGGGAAGCTCTATTCTTAATTTCTATTCTTAATTTCTTGAGGAATCTCCACACTGTTCTCCAAAGTGGCTGCACTAACTTGCATTCCCACCAACAGTGTAAGAGGGTTCCCCTTTCTCCACATCCTCTCCAACACACGTTGTTTCCTGTCTTGCTAATTTTGGCCATTCTAACTGGTGTCAGGTGGTATCTCAATGTGGTTTTCATTTGAATCTCCCTGATGGCTAGTGATGATGAAAATTTTTTCACGTGTCTGATAGCCATTTGTATGTCTTCATTGGAGAAGTGTCTGTTCATATCTTCTGCCCATTTCCTGATATGATTATCTGTTTTGTGTCTGTTGAGTTTGAGGAATTGTTTATAGATCCTGGATATCAACTTTTGTCTGTACTGTCATTTGCAAATATCTTCTCCCATTCCGTGGGTTACCTTTTTGTTTTGTTGACTGTTTCCTTTGCTGTGAAGAAGCTTTTGATCTTGATGAAGTCCCAAAAGTTCATTTTCGCTTTTGTTTCCTTGGTCTTTGGAGACATATCTTGAAAGAAGTTGCTGTGGCTGATATCGAAGAGTTTACTGCCTATGTTCTCCTCCAGGATTCTGATGGATTCCTGTCTCACATTGAGGTCTTTTATCCATTTCGAGTTTATCTTTGTGTATGGTGTAAGAGAATGGTCGAGTTTCATTCTTCTACATATCGCTGTCCAGTTTTCCCAGCACCATTTATTGAAGAGACAGTCTTTTTTCCATTGTATATTTTTTCCTGCTTTGTCGAAGATTATTTGACCATAGAGTTGAGGGTCCATATCTGGGCTCTCCACTCTGTTCCACTGGTCTATGTGTCTGTTTTTATGCCAGTACCATGCTGTCTTGGTGATCACAGCTTTGTACTAAAGCTTGAAATCAGGTAACGTGATGCCGCCAGTTTTCTTTTTGTTTTTCAACATTTCCTTAGCAATTCGGGGTCTCTTCTGATTCCATACAAATTTTAGGATTATTTGCTCCAGCTCTTTGAAAAATATCGGTGGAATTTTGATTGGAATGGCATTAAAAGTAGAGATTGCTCTAGGCAGTATAGACATTTTAACAATGTTTATTCTTCCAATCCAAGAGCATGGAACAGTCTTCCATCTTTTTGTGTCTTCTTCAATTTTTTTCATGAGTGTTCTGTAGTTCCTCGAGTACAGGTCCTTTACCTCTTTGGTTAGGTTTATTCCCAGGTATCTTATGGTTCTTGGTGCTATAGTAAATGGAATCGATTCTTTAATTTCCCTTTCTGTATTTTCATTGTTAGTGTCTAAGAAAGCCACTGATTTCTGTACATTGACTTTGTATCCTGCCACGTTACTGAATTGCTGTATGAGTTCTAGAAGTTTGGGGGTGGAGTCTTTGGGGTTTTCCATATAAAGAATCATGTCATCTGCGAAGAGAGAGAGTTTGACTGCTTCCTTGCCAATTTGGATACCTTTTATTTCTCTTTGTTTTCTGATTGCCATTGCTAGGACTTCTAATACTATGTTGAACAAGAGTGGTGAGAGTGGGCATTCTTGTCGTGTTCCTGATCTCAATGGGAAGGCTGTGAGCTTTTTCCCATTGAGGATGATATTTGCTGTGGGTCTTTCATAGATAGATTTTATGAAGTTCAGGAATGTTCCCTCTATCCCTATACTTTGAAGCGTTTTCATCAGGAACGGATGCTGGATTTTGTCAAATGCTTTTTCTGCATCAATTGAGAGGACCATGTGGTTCTTCTCTCTTCTCTTATTGATTTGTTCTATCACATTGACTGATTTGCGAATGTTGAACCAACCTTGCAACCCGGGGATGAATCCCACCTGGTCATGGTGGATAATCTTTTTAATGTGCTGCTGGATCCTGTTTGCTAGGATCTTGTAGAAAATCTTTGCATCCATATTCATCAGTGATATTGGTCTGAAATTCTCCTTTTTGGTAGGGTCTTTCCCTGGTTTGGGGATCAGGGTAATGCTGGCTTCATAAAAAGAGTCTGGAAGTTGTCCTTCTGCTTCAATTTTTTGGAACAGCTTCAGGAGAATTTGTGTTATTTCTTCTTTGAAAGTTTGGTAGAATTCCCCAGTGAATCCATCAGGTCCTCGGCTCTTGTTTTTTGAGAGGTTTTTGATCACTGCTTCAATCTTGTTACTAGATATCTGTCTATTCAGGTTGTCAGTTTCTTCCTGGTTCAATTTTGGGAGTTTGTAGTTTTCCAGGAATGCATCCATTTCATCTAGGTTGCTTAGCTTATTGGTATATAACTGTTGGTAATAATTTCTGATGATTGTTTCTATTTCCTTGGTGTTAGTTGTGATCTCTCCCTTTTCATTCATAATTTTATTAATTTGGGCTTTCTCTCTTTTCTTTTGGATTAGTGTGGCCAATGGTTGATCGATCTTATTGATTGTTTCAAAAAACCAGCTTCTAGTTTCATTGATACGTTCTACTGTATCTCTGGTTTCTACCTCATTGATCTCTGCTCTAATCTTGATTATTTCCCTTCTTGCATGTGGAGTTGGTTTGATTTGTTGTTGATTCTCCAGTTCTTAAAGTGTAGAGACAGCTGGTGCATTCTGGATTTTTCAATTATTTTGAGGGAGGCTTGGATGGCTATATATTTCCCCCTTAGAACCGCCTTTGCTGTATCCCATAGGTTTTGGACCAAAGCGTCTTCATTCTCATTGGTTTCCATGAATTGTTTTAGTTCATCTTTGATCTCCTGTTTGATCCAAGCATTCTTAAGCAAGGTGGTCATTAGGTTCCAGGTGTTTGAGTTCCTTCTGAACTTTTCCTTGTGATTGAGTTCCAGTTTCAAAGCATTGTGATCTGAGAATATGCAGGGAATAATGTCAGTCTTTTTTTTTTCCCTTTTTATTAATTTTTTCAGCGTAACAGTATTCATTCTTTTTGCACAACACCCAGTGCTCCATGCAAAACGTGCCCTCCCCATCACCCACCACCTGTTCCCCCAACCTCCCACCCCTGTCCCTTCAAAACCCTCTGGTTGTTTTTCAGAGTCCATAGTCTCTTATGGTTCGCCTCCCCTCCCCAATGTCCATAGCCCGCTCCCCCTCTCCCAATCCCACCTCCCCCCAGCAACCCCCAGTTTGTTTTGTGAGATTAAGAGTCATTTATGGTTTGTCTCCCTCCCAATCCCATCTTGTTTCATTTATTCTTCTCCTATCCCCCTACCCCCCCCATGTTGCTTCTCCATGTCCTCATATCAGGGAGATCATATGATAGTTGTCTTTCTCCGATTGACTTATTTCACTAAGCATGATACGCTCTAGTTCCATCCACGTCGTCGCAAATGGCAAGATTTCATTTCTTTTGATGGCTGCATAGTATTCCATTGTGTATATATACCACATCTTCTTGATCCATTCATCTGTTGATGGACATCTAGGTTCTTTCCATAGTCTGGCTATTGTAGACATTGCTGCTATAAACATTCGGGTACACGTGCCCCTTCGGATCACTATGTTTGTATCTTTAGGATAAATACCCAGTAGTGCAATTGCTGGGTCATAGGGTAGTTCTATTTTCATTTTGAGGAACCTCCATGCTGTTTTCCAGAGTGGTTGCACCAGCTTGCATTCCCACCAACAGTGGAGGAGGGTTCCCCTTTCTCCACATCCTCTCCAGCATCTGTCATTTCCTGACTTGTTAATTTTAGCCATTCTGACTGGTGTGAGGTGATATCTCATTGTGGTTTTGATTTGTATTTCCCTGATGCCGAGTGACGTGGAGCACTTTTTCATGTGTCTGTTGGCCATCTGGATGTCTTCCTTGCAGAAATGTCTGTTCATGTCCTCTGCCCATTTCTTGATTGGATTGTTTGTTCTTTGGGTGTTGAGTTTGCTAAGTTCCTTATAGATTTTGGATACTAGCCCTTTATCTGATATGTCATTTGCAAATATCTTCTCCCATTCTGTCAGCTGTCTTTTGGTTTTGTTAACTGTTTCCTTTGCTGTGCAAAAGCTTTTGATCTTGATGAAATCCCAATAGTTCATTTTCGCCCTTGCTTCCCTTGCCTTTGCCGTTGTTCCTAGGAAGATGTTGCTGCGGCTGAGGTCGAAGAGGTTGCTGCCTGCGTTCTCCTCAAGGATTTTGATGGATTCCTTTCTCACATTGAGGTCCTTCATCCATTTGGAGTCTATTTTCGTGTGTGGTGTAAGGAAGTGGTCCAATTTCATTTTTCTGCATGTGGCTGTCCAATTTTCCCAGCACCATTTATTGAAGAGGCTGTCTTTTTTCCATTGGACATTCTTTCCTGCTTTGTCGAAGATTAGTTGACCATAGAGTTGAGGGTCGATTTCTGGGCTCTCTATTCTGTTCCACTGGTCTATGTGTCTGTTTTTGTGCCAGTACCATGCTGTCTTGATGATGACAGCTTTGTAATAGAGCTTGAAGTCCGGAATTGTGATGCCACCAACTTTGGCTTTGTTCTTCAATATTCCTTTGGCTATTCGAGGTCTTTTCTGGTTCCATATAAATTTTAGGATTATTTGTTCCATTTCTTTGAAAAAAATGGATGGTATTTTGATAGGGATTGCATTAAATGTGTAGATTGCTTTAGGTAGCATAGACATTTTCACAATATTTATTCAATGAAACTAGGAGCTGGTTCTTTGAAAGAATCAATAGGATTGATAAACCCCTGGCCAGACTCATCAAAAAGAAAAGAGAAAGGACCCAAATCAATAAAATCATGAATGAAAGAGGAGAGATCACAACTAACACCAAAGAAATACAGACAATTATAAGAACATACTATGAGCAACTCTACGCCAACAAATTGGACAATCTGGAAGAAATGGATGCATTCCTAGAGACATATAAACTACCACAACTGAACCAGGAAGAAATAGAAAACCTGAACAGGCCCATAACCAGTAAGGAGATTGAAACAGTCATCAAAAATCTCCAAACAAACAAAAGCCCAGGGCCAGACGGCTTCCCAGGGGAATTCTACCAAACATTTAAAGAAGAACTCATTCCTATTCTCCTGAAACTGTTCCAAAAAATAGAAATGGAAGGAAAACTTCCAAACTCATTCTATGAGGCCAGCATCACCTTGATCCCAAAACCAGACAAGGATCCCACCAAAAAAGAGAACTACAGACCAATATCCTTGATGAACACAGACGCAAAAATTCTCGCCAAAATACTAGCCAATAGGATTCAACAGTACATTAAAAGGATTATTCACCACGATCAAGTGGGATTTATTCCAGGGCTGCAGGGTTGGTTCAACATCCGCAAATCAATCAATGTGATAGAACACATTAATAAAAGAAAGAACAAGAACCATATGATACTCTCAATAGATGCTGAAAAAGCATTTGACAAAGTACAGCATCCCTTCCTGATCAAAACTCTTCAAAGTGTAGGGATAGAGGGCATTTACCTCAATATTATCAAAGCCATCTATGAAAAACCCACCGCAAATATCATTCTCAATGGAGAAAAACTGAAAGCTTTTCCATTAAGGTCAGGAACACGGCAGGGATGTCCATTATCACCACTGCTATTCAACATAGTATTAGAAGTCCTAGCCTCAGCAATCAGACAACAAAAAGAAATTAAAGGCATCCAAATTGGTAGAGAAGAAGTCAAACTATCACTCTTCGCAGATGATATGATACTATATGTGGAAAACCCAAAAGACTCCACTCCAAAACTGCTAGAACTTGTACAGGAATTCAGTAAAGTGTCAGGATATAAAATCAATGCACAGAAATCAGTTGCATTTCTGTACACCAACAACAAGACTGAAGAAAGAGAAATTAAGGAGTCAATCCCATTCACAATTGTACCCAAAACTATAAGATACCTAGGAATAAACCTAACCAAAGAGACTAAGAATCTATACACAGAAAATTATAAAGTACTCATGAAAGAAATTGAGGAAGACACAAAAAAATGGAAAAATGTTCCATGCTCCTGGATTGGAAGAATAATGTCAGTCTTTTGGTATCGGTTGAGTCCTGCTTTGTGACTCAATATGTGGTCTATTCTAGAGAAGGTTCCATGTGCACTTGAGAAGAATGAGTATTCTGTTGTTTTAGGGTGGAATGTTCTGTATATGTCTATGAGGTCCATCTGGTCCAATGTTTCATTCAATGCTCTTATTTCTTTATTAATTTTCTGCTTCAATGATCTCTCTATTTCTGAGAGAGGCGTATTAAGATCTCCTACTATTATTTTATTCATATCAATATGACTCTTTATCTTGATTAATAGTTTTCTTATGTAATTGGGTGCTCCCATATTGGGGGCATAGATATTCACAATTGTTAGATCATCTTGGTGGATAGTCCCTTTAGGAATGATGTAGTGTCCTTCTGTATCTCTGACTACAGTCTTTAGTTTAAAATCTAATTTCTCTGATACGGGAATCGCTACCCCGGCCTTATTTTGAGGCCCATTGGCATGAAAGATGCTTCTCCATCCCTTCACTTTCAGTCTGGGTGTATCCTTAGTTTCAAAATCGTTCTCTTGTAGACAACATATGGATGGGTCCTGTCGTTTTATCCAATCTGCAACCCTGTGTCGTTTTATGGGCGCATTTAGGCCATTCACATTGAGAGTGATTATTGAGAGATAGGTTTTTATTGAAATCGTGTTGCCTTTGAAGTCTTTCTGTCTGTAAATTGTTTCTATATTTCTGTTCAATGATATTCTTAGGATTTTTTTCTCTTTTATAGGACCCCCCCTTAATATTTCCTGCAGTGTCAGCTTGGTGGTTGCATAGTCTTTTAAGCCTTGCCAGTCGTTGCATGTTTTTCTCATTTAGTACTCTGAATATATTTTGCCAGCCCTTCCTGGCTTGCCAGGTCTCTGTGGAAAGGTCTGACGTTATTCTAATGGGTTTTCCTCTGTATGTAAGGAGCTTCTTTGTCCTAGCTGCTTTTAAGAGGGTCTGTCGTGAAACATAATTCCTCAGTTTAACTATAAGTTGTCGTGAGGACTTTCGAGAATCTAAAATCTTGGGAGGAAATCTCTCTGCCTCTAATACATGAACGTTGTTTCCATTCGTGAGACTGGGAAAATTTTCATAGACATCTTCTTCCACTATATCTTCTAGACTTCTTTCTTTTTCCTCCCCTTCAGGGATTCCAATAATTCTGATTTTATTTCTGTGAATTTAAATTCACAGAAACACTGGCAGAAGGAAAAATTGGGAGAGTGGTTATAAATTCTCAGTGTGGGTGAGGAAGGTTATTTTGATTCTTCCTGAAGGTATCTTGATGTTTTTGTTAAGGGACTCAACTTTCCTAAGTTACAGGGGGATTAGAAACTGGTTTGCCTATAGGGGTAGCATTGATTGGGGAAAGGGGATTACCTTGAAGTTTAACTCTATATGTATAGTAGAAAATAAAAATTAAAAAAGAATAAACTAGACTAAACTAAGTTAAAATTTAAAAAGAATTAAAATAGAAAAGCAAAAGAGAAACACGTGTGTATGTATCAAAAAGTTCAGGTTAGAAGGTTATTAAAGAATTTGATGTACTGGACATCTCAGTGTGATGGTAAATAGGTTAAAAATTATCTGTATGTATAAAAAAAAAGAACCAGAATATTGGTAAAGAGTTAAAAATAAAAGTTGTATTTGTGAAGTAGTGGTGGTTGTTCTCCTGTCGTCGTCTTTTTTTTTTTTTTTCCTTCCTTCCTGGTTGGTTTTCTGGGGGAGGGGCCTGCCACGTGGTTTTTCAGACAATTATGTTCCCTGAGTTAGGTCCTCCCGCTCCCCTCAAGGGGGTGGGCTCTGAGGAAACTGTTTTTTTTTTTTTTTTCAGGCTTTTGTTCTCTGGGTTTTTTATGTTCTTTCATCTGTTTTCTCTCACCTTTACAGCTTTTGATGGTTTTTGGAGTTTTAGAGGAGAGCAAACTGCACCCTGACCTCCCTCTCAGAGAGAAGCCTCAGAATGTTCTGCAGAGCTGCTGGCAAAGTCGATTCTGAGTCACTGTCCTTGGGGATGCAGGAGCTCCTCATTGTACCCAATACCAGGGCAGCAGTGGCTGTCTAGGCCACTCCAGACTGCCAGAGAGGTTCTGAGCAGAGATTGCACACTGAGATTTTCCCGCTGTCCCAGGCTGGGAATGTCTGGTTTTTCCAGATGCCAGAGCTCCTCTCCCAAGGGAGGGTGTGGAATGCGCGCGTTTCAGATTTGCCGTCTGGCCAGGCTCCCAGCCCCTCATGGGAGCCAGACCCCACTGGTTCTTGGGCGCGCTGGCGGGTCAGGTGCACTGGCAGCTCAGGGACGGAGACCTGATTTCTTCGCCGCACTCTCTCTTGCTCAGTGCCAGGGGAGGCTGTCCTGGGTCCAGGGACTTAGGTCCCTGACCGTAACTGCCCAGGTTCCCACTATTTCCCCCTGCGATCCTTTGCTCTTTGTTTTTTGAGTGCTTTCAACCAGACTCCAAGTTAATGCTGGTCCCCAGATGCAGGGCATTCTCGTATTGGGATATTACTTTCCAGTCGGTCACCTCTGGTGGCTCCCTCCCCCTTTTGTTTATCTTCTGATATCAGTCCGACACTCCCAGTCTGCTTTACCTGCCACTGGCGTCTTCTGCTCCTGTAGAGATCCAGATGTGTATAATTCTGATCTCAGGCTGATTTCATGAGTGGTCGGAGTTCTTTGGTAGGTAATCAGCTCACTTTAGGGTACAGGTTGAAACAGTGCCTCCTCCTACTTCCCCGCCTTCTTGACTCCCCCCATGTAGTACTTTTCATCTACATGACTTATTTATTTTATCACTGGAAGTTTGTACTTCTCAGTCCCCTTTATCTATTCTATCTTCCCATTCTCCTTCCCTCTGGCAATGATCGGTTTGTTCTTTTGAAAGACTGTGTTTTTTGGTTTTTTCATTAGTTTTCTCTTTCATATTCCACATATAAGTGAATCATATAGTATTTGTCTTTGTCTGATTATTTCACTTAGCATAATCCCTTTTAGATCCATCCATGCTGTGAAAGGCAAGATTTTATTCTTTTTTATGATTGAGTAATATTCCTTTGAATGTACATATTACAGCTTCTTTATCCATTCATCTATCAGTGGACACTTAAGTTGCTTCCATATCTTGGTTATTGTAAATAATGCTTCAATTATCATAGGAGTGAATATATTAGTGTTTTCATTTTCCCTAGGCAAATACCCAGTAGTGAAATTACTGGATCATATGGAATTCCTATTTTTAATTTTTTGACAAATCATAATGTTTTCCACAGTGGTTGCCCCAATTTTTATTCTCATTAATAGTGCATGGGGTTCCCTTTTCTTTTTTTCCCCCTTTTCTATACATCTTCCCCAACACTTGTTAATTCTTGTATTTTTGACACTAGCCATTTTGACTGGTGTGACGTAATATTACATTGTGATTTTGAATTCCATTTCCTTGATGATTAGTGATTATGAACGTCTTTTGATGTGTCTTTTGAACATCTGTATGTCTTATTTGGAAAAATATCTATTCAGATATTCTGACCACTTTTTAATTGGATTGGGTTTTTTTGGCGTTGAATTGTATGGTTTGACACATTTTGGATATTAACCTGCTATTCAGTAAATCACTTTCAAATATCTTCTCCCATTCAACTAGGTTACTTTTTAATTTTGTTGATTGTGTCCTTTGCTATGCAAAAGCTTTTCATTTTAGTATATTCCAATAGTTTATTTGTGCCTTTATTTTCCTTGCCTGAGGTGATGTATCCTTAAATACATTGCTAAGGTTGATTTCCAAGAGATTATTGCCTGTTTTTTTAGGAGTTTTATGTTTTCAAACCTCACATTTAGGTCTTTAATCCATTTTGAGTTTATTCTTATGTATGGTGTAAAAAAAAGTGGTCGAGTTGATTCTTTTGCATGTAACTGTCCAGTTTTCAAAACACCAGTTATGGAAAATATTATTTTCCCATTGTATAATTTGTCTCTTTTGTCATAATTGTCTCTTTTGTCATAAATTAATTGACCCTAGAGGCGTGGGTTTATTTCTGGGTTCTCTGTTCCATTGATCTACGTGTTGTCTATTTTTGTGCCGGTAAAATATGTTTTGATTACTACAGCTTTGTAGTATATTTTGAAATCTAGGATTGTTGTACCTCTAGCTTTGTTCTTCTTTTTTCAACATTGCTTTCACTATTTGAGGTCCTCTGTGTTTTCATGTAAAGTCTAAAATTATTTATCTTAGTTCTATAAAAATTATTGATATTTTGATAAAGATTACATTATATCTGTAGATTTCCTTATGTAATGTAGATATTTTAAAATATTAATTCTTTCAAGCTGTGTGCATGATATATCTTTTTCTTTGTTTATATCATCTTCAATTTCTTTCATCATTGTCTTATAATTTTCATAAAGGAGGTCTTTCATCTACTTGGTTAAATTTATTCTCAAGTATTATTTTTGGTGCAAGTATAAATGAAATTTTTAAAAACTCCTTTTCTGCTATTCTGTTATTAGTGTCTACAAATGCAACAGATTTCTATATATTAATTTTGTATTTTACAATTTTACTGAATTTATTTATAAGTACTTTGCTAAATTTATTTGAGATTTTTGTTGGAGACTTTAGGATTTTCTCTATATAGTAGCATATTATCTTCAAATAGTGACAGTTTTACTTCTTCCTCACCAAACTGGATACCATTTGTTTCTTTTTCTTGTCTAATTCTATGACCAGGATTTCCAGTAATATGTGGAATAAAATTGATGAGAGTGGACAACTTTGTCTTATTCTTCATTGTAGAATTGTAGAATTACATTGTAGAATTATAGAATTGTAGAAGAAAAACTTGTTTCTCATCATTCAGCCTGGCATTAGCTGTGGGTTTTTCACATATGGCCTTTATTATATTGAGGTATGTTCACTCTAAACCTATTTTATTGAAAAATTTTTCATGAACAAACACCATAGTTTTAAAAAGATTTTAGTATTTGACAGAGAGAGAGAGAGAGAAAGGGAACATATAAGCAGGAGGAGTAGGAGAGGGAGAAGCTCCCTCTCCTGCTCAGCAGGAAGCCCAATGCAGGGCTCAATCCCAGGACCCCGAGATCATGACCTGAGCCGAAGGCAGACACTTAACAACTGAGCTACTGAGGCGCCCCACAAATACTATATTTTGTCAAAGGATTTTTTTCTGCATTTATTGAGATGATAATTTTTCCTCTTTGTTAATGCAATGTATCATATTGATTGTATTGTGAATATTGAACCACTCATATTCTTGGGATAAATGTTACTTAAAAGTAGTGGATAACCATTTTTTTAGTTTTTTTTTTTTTAATTCCAGTTAGTTAACTAACATGCAGTGTTATAATAGTTACAGGTATAAAATATAGCAGTTCAACAATTCCATACATCATCCATTGCTCATCAGGACAAATGTTCTCCTTAAGCCTAATCATCTATTTCTCTTTTTTTAATATTTTATTTGTTTATTTGACAGAGATCACAATAGGCAGAGAGGCAGGCAGAGAGGGGGGGGAAACAGGCTCTCCGCCAAGCAAAGTGCCCGATGCGGGGCTCGATCCCAGGACCCTGAGACCACGACCCAAGCCTCAACCCACTGAGCCACCCAGGCACCCCCCTAATCATCTATTTCATCCATACTCCTATCTACCTCCCATCCACTAACCATCAGTTTCTTCATATTTAAGAGTCTCTTGCTTGGTTTGTCTGTCTTTTTTTTCCCTTACCATTCTTCTTTTTGTATGGTTCTTAAATTCCACATATGAGTAAAATCATATGGCATTTTCTTTCTCTGACTGAGTTATTTTAATTAACATTATACTCTATAGCTGCCCTGTGACCTTGCAAATGACATATTTCACTCTTTTTTATGACTGAAGAATATTCCATTATTCCTTTGTCTATGTCTATCTATCATCAATCTCTCAATCATCTAACATCTGTCTGTATCTATCTATTTTTCCTTCTATCTATCATCTATCTATTTAACCTATCTATAATCTATCAATCTCCCACTTCTTTATCTATTCACCAGTTGATGGACACTTGGTCTGCTTTCATATGTTGGCTATGGTAAATAATGCTGCATGAACACATGAATGTATATATCACTTTGAATTAGTGGTTTTTATATTTTGGGTATAAATACCCAGTAGTGTGATTACTGGATCATAGGGTAGTTCTTTTTTCTTTTAAGATTTATTTATGTTAGAGAGAGAGAGTGAGAGGAAGGGTTGAGGGAGAGGGAGAGAATCTCAGTTTCCCTGCTGAGCATGGAGACTGACATGGAGCTCAATCCCATGATCCTGAGATCACGACCTGAGCCAAAATCAAGATTTGGAGGCTTAACCAGCTAAGCCCCTCCCAGTCACCCTTAGGGTACTTCTACTTTTAACTCTTTGAAGAAACTCCATAATGTTTTCCACATTGGCTGCCATAGTTTGTATTCCCATCAACAGTGAAAAAGTGTTCCTTTTACTCCACATTCTTGCCAACCACTGTTGTTTCTTGTGTTCTTGATTTTAGCCACTATGACAGATGTGAAATAATATCTCATTGTAGTTTTCATTTGCATATATCTGCTGGTAAGTGATGATCTTTCTCATCTTTTTATGTGTTTGTTGGCCATCTGGATGTCCTTTGGGGAAAAATATCTCATCATATCTTCTGTCCATTTTTTAACTGGATTGTTTAGGGAATGTTGAGTTGAATAAATTCTTAATATATTTTTGATATTAACTTTATCAAATATTTCATTTGCAAATATCTTCTTCCACTATGTATGTTGCTTTTTTATGGTGAGTGTTTCCTTTGCTATGTAGAGCTTTTGAAAATTTAATTTTGATGTTTTTCCAATAGTTGGTTTTTGCTTTTGTTTCCTTTCCCTTGGAAGACATATCTAGAAAAAAGTTGGTATGGCCAATATCAGAGAAGTTACTGCCTGTGTTCTCCTCTAGAATTGTTATGTTTTCAGGTCTCACATTTAGGTCTTTAATCCATTTTGAATTAATTTTTGCATATGGTGGAAGAAAGTGGTACAGTTTAACTCTTTTGCATGTTGCTTTCCAGTTCTCTCAACAACATTTATTGAAGAGACTATCTTTTTCCCATTGGATATTCTTTTCCTACTTTATCAAAGAGTAATTGGCCATGGAACTGTGGGTTCATTTCTGGGTTTTCTATTTTATTTCATTGATATATAAGTCTATTTTTTTCTTCTAGTACCATACGGTTTTAACCACTAGAGATTTGTAATATAACTTTAAGTCAGAAATTGTGATGACTTCTGTTTTGCTTTTTCAAGATTGCCATGGTTATTTAGGATTTTTTGTGGTTACACATAAATCTTAGGATTGTTTGTTCTACCTCTGTGAAAAATTCTGTTAGTATTTTGATAGTGATTGCATTAAATGTGTAGATTGTTTTTGGTGGTATTTATATTTTAACAATATTTGTTCTTCCAATCCAGAAGCATGGAATGTGTTTCCATTGCTTTGTGTTATCTTCAAATTCTTTCAATGGTGTTTTATAGTTTTCAGAGTAAAGGTTTTTCAAATTTTTGGTTAGGTTTATTCCTGGATATTTTAATATTTTGGTTGCATTTGTAAATAAGATTGATTTCTTAATTTCTTTTTCTGCTGTTCATTACTAGTGTATAGAAATGCAATAGATTTCTTCACAGTGATTTTGTAACTGCAACTTAATTTATCAGTTCTGGCAATTTTGTGGTCAAGTCTTTCAGGTTTTCTGAATATAAAAACCATATATATATATATGTATATATACACACACACACACATATATATGTATATATATGTTTTATAATAAGGGGCGCCTGGGTGGCTCAGTGGGTTAAGCCGCTGCCTTCGGCTTAGGTCATGATCTCGGGGTCCTGGGATCGAGTCCAGCATCAGGCTCTCTGCTCAGCAGGGGCCTGCTTCCCTCTCTCTCTGCCTGCTTCTCTATCTACTTGTGATCTCTCTGTGTCAAATAAATAAATAAATAAAATCTTTAAAAACATATATATATATATATACACATATGTATATGTGTATATATTTATATATAATCTGCAAATACTGAAAGTTTTACTTCCTCCTTACCACGTTAGATGTTTTTATATCTTTTTCTTGTCTGATTGTTGAGGCTAGTACTCCTAGTACTATAGCGTAAAGAAGTGGACATCCTTATCTTTTTCCTGACCTCAGGGGGAAAAACTCTCATTTTTTCCCATTTAACGATGATGTTAGCTCTGGATTTTTCATAAATGGTCTCTATTGTGTTGAGACATATTTTCTGTAAACCTACTTGGTTAAGGGTTTTTATCATGAGTGGATGTACTTTATCAAAAGCTATTTCTGCATCTATTTAAATGTTCATATGGTTTTCATTCTTTCTCTTTTGGATATGAAGTATCATATTTATTGTTTTGAGAATATTGGACCCCCATTGCAACCCAGGAATAAAATCCACTTGATTGTGGTGAATGATTTTTTTCAATGTATTATTGGATTCAGTTGGCTAGTATTTTCTTGAAGATTTTTTCATCTATGTTCATCAGATATATAGGCCTATAATTCTTGTGTGTGTGTGTGTGTGTGTGTGTGTGTGTGTGTGTGTTGGTGTGTGGCCTTTATCTGATTTTGGTATTGTGGTAATATAGACTTCACAGAAAGAATTTGGAAGTTTTCCTTCCCTTCCTTTTTTTTTAATATTTTGAGAATAAGTATTAACTCTTCTTTAAATGAAAGGTAGAATTCACTTCATTTTGCTTCATTGTGAAGCCATCTGGTCACGGACTTTTGTTTTTTTTTTTTGGTTTTTTTTTGTTTTGTTTTGTTTTCTTTTCTTTTTTTTTTCCATTTATTTTTTCAGCGTAACAATATTCATTCTTTTTGCACAACACCCAGTGCTCCATGCAAAACGTGCCCTCCCCATTACCCACCACCTGTTCCCCCAACCTCCCACCCCTGACCCTTCAAAACCCTCAGGTTGTTTTTCAGAGTCCATAGTCTCTTATGGTTCGCCTCCCCTCCCCAATGTCCATAGCCCGCTCCCCTTCTCCCAATCCCACCTCCCCCCAGCAACCCCCAGTTTGTTTTGTGAGATTAAGAGTCATTTATGGTTTGTCTCCCTCCCAATCCCATCTTGTTTCATTTATTCTTCTCCTATCCCCCTACCCCCCCATGTTGCTTCTCCATGTCCTCATATCAGGGAGATCATATGATAGTTGTCTTTCTCCGATTGACTTATTTCACTAAGCATGATACGCTCTAGTTCCATCCAGACAGAATGGGAGAAGATATTTGCAAACGACATATCAGATAAAGGGCTAGTATCCAAAATCTATAAGGAACTTAGCAAACTCAACACCCAAAGAACAAACAATCCAATCAAGAAATGGGCAGAGGACATGAACAGACATTTCTGCAAAGAAGACATCCAGATGGCCAACAGACACATGAAAAAGTGCTCCACGTCACTCGGCATCAGGGAAATACAAATCAAAACCACAATGAGATATCACCTCACACCAGTCAGAATGGCTAAAATTAACAAGTCAGGAAATGACAGATGCTGGAGAGGATGTGGAGAAAGGGGAACCCTCCTCCACTGTTGGTGGGAATGCAAGCTGGTGCAACCACTCTGGAAAACAGCATGGAGGTTCCTCAAAATGTTGAAAATAGAACTACCCTATGACCCAGCAATTGCACTACTGGGTATTTACCCTAAAGATACAAACATAGTGATCCGAAGGGGCACGTGTACCCGAATGTTTATAGCAGCAATGTCTACAATAGCCAGACTATGGAAAGAACCTAGATGTCCATCAACAGATGAATGGATAAAGAAGAAGTGGTATATATACACAATGGAATACTATGCAGCCATCAAAAGAAATGAAATCTGGACTTTTGTTTATTGGGATTTTTTGATTACTGATTCAATTTCATTGTTGATTATTGGGCTGTTCAAATTTTCTTTCTCCCTGCTTCAGTTTTGGTCATTTATATGTTTCTGGGAATTTATCCACTTCTGTGTTGTACAATTTTTTTGATACATAGGTTTTCATGATACTCTCTTATAGTTTTTTGTATTTCTGTGGTGTTGGTTGTTATTCTCCCTTCTCATTTGTGATTTTACTTATTTGACTCCTTTCACTTTTTTTAAAAGATTTTATTTATTTATTTGACAGACAGAGATCACAGGTAGGCAGAGAGGCAGGCAGAGAGAGAAAAAGGGATGCAGGCTCCCTGCTAAGCAGAGAGCCTGATGCGGGGTTTGATCCCAGGACCCTGAGATCACAACCTTAGCCAAAGGCAGAGGCTTTAACCCACTGAGCCACTCAGGCGCCCTGAGTCCTTTCACTTTTGTTGTTGATAAGTGTTCCTAGAGGTTTATCAATTTTGTTGATTTTTTTTCAATGACCCAGCTTCTGGTTTCATTGATCTGTTTTACCTTTTCTTTCTTTCTTTTTTCCTTTTTCTCTCTTTCTTTTTTTTTAAGCTTCTATATCATTTATTTCTGCTCTAATTGTTATTATTTTCTTCCTTTTGCTTGTTTCAGGTTTTGTTTGCTGTTCTTTTCTAGCTCCTTTAGGTGTAAGGCTAGGTTATATATTTGAGATTTTCCTTCTTTTCATAGACCTCTGTTGTTATAAATGTCCCTCCTGAAACTGCATTTTTTTTTGTACCCCAAAGGTTTTGGGCCATTATGTTTCATTTTCATTTGTATCCATGTACTTTTTATTTCTTCTTGTATTTCCTGGTTGACCCATTCATTATTTGGTAGCATGCTATGTATCCTCAATGTATTTGTGGTATTTATGGTTGACTTCTAGTTTCATAATGTTGTGGTCACAAAAGATGTATTGTATGACTTCAATCTTTTTGAGTTTGTTGAGGTTTTTTTAGTTGGCTAATAGGCAAACCATTCTGGAGAATGTTCCATGTGCACTTGACAAGAATGTTTAGTCTGCTTTTTAGGACAGAATTTTCTGAATATATCTGTTAAATCCATCTTTTCCAGTGTGTCATTCAAAGTCCTTGTTTCCTTGTTGATTTTTCATTTAGATGATCTCTCTGTTTATGTAAGGGGGTAGTAAAGTCCTCTACTATTATATATCATTATCTATTAGTTCCTTTATGTTTATTATTAACTGTTTCATGTATTTGGGTGCTCCCATGTTGGGTGTATAAATATTTATAATTATTATATCTTCTTGTTGGTTTGTCCCCATTATTATTATATTGTGTTTTCCTTAGTACCTTGTTACAGTCTTTGTTTTAAACTCGATTTTGTCCAATATAAGTATTACTACTACAGGCTTCTTTTACATCCATTTGCATGATAGCTCTTTATTCACTCACTTTCAATCTGCAGATATTTTTAAGTCTACAGAGTCTATTTTAGGCAGCATATAGAAGTATCATTTTTTATTCATTCTGTCACCCTATATCTTGATTGGAGAATTTACCCCTTTTACATTCAAAGTAGTTATTGATAGATATATATTTATTGCCAATTTATTAATTGTTTTGTGATGTTTTTTAAAGATTTTCTCTGATCTTTTCTTGCTCATTTTCTTATGTGAAATATTTGGATTGTTTTTGTTTAATTTTTCTACATTAGTGGTTATTTAATTTGTTTTTACTCTTAGGTTTGTATATAAACTCTTCTGCATATAGCAGTCTGTATTAAGTTGATGGTCCTTTAACTTTGAACCCATTCTTTTCTACTTTCCTCCTTATAATATGGTGTCATATTTGATCCTTTAATTTTGTGAGTTCCGTGACTGATTTTTTTTACAGGCATACATATTTTTTATCACTTATGTGTTTCCTACCTCTATACTGTCACTTTTGGTCTCTTCTTTCCACCCAGTGTCCCCTTAAATATTTCTTACTGGTCTGATTTAGTGGTCATGAATTCCTTTAGTTTTTGTTTGCCTGGGAAACTGTTTATCTCTCCTTCTATTCTGAATGATAGCCTTGCTGGACTGAGTGTTCTTGGATGAAGATTTCTCTGTTGAGTACTTTGAATATATCATGACATTTTCTTCTGGGTGGCAAAGTCTGTGATGAAGAATCCCATGAATATCCGATGGGCTTTTTCTTTTAAGTTAATGACTTCTTTTGACTTGTTGCTTTTTTCCCCCTTTATCTCTACCTTTTGTTATTTTAATTATTTCTCTTGGTGTGTATCTTCTTTTGTTGATTTTGTTGGGGGGTCTCTATGCTTCCTGGATCTGGATATCTGTTTCCTTCCCCACCCCATTTTCTTTTTTTTTTTTTTTTTTTTCTGCAAACAGATTTTTCTGACCTCTCTTCTCTTTATTCTTCTGGGGTCCCTCTAATACAAATGTTATTACATTTGATGGAGTCACTGAGTTCCCTAAGTCTATTCTTGTTTTACATAATTATTTTTTCTCTCTTTTGTTCAGCTTGATTACTTTCCTTTACTCTGTCTTCTATCTCATTAATGTGTTTCTTTGCTACTTCCATCCTGCTGTTCTTTTTTTTTTTTAATAGTTCCCTAATTTATTTATTTTTTTTCCATTTTATTTATTTTTTCAGCGTAACAGTATTCATTCTTTTTGCACAACACCCAGTGCTCCATGCAAAACGTGCCCTCCCCATTACCCACCACCTGTTCCCCCAACCTCCCACCCCTGACCCTTCAAAACCCTCAGGTTGTTTTTCAGAGTCCATAGTCTCTTATGGTTCGCCTCCCCTCCCCAATGTCCATAGCCCGCTCCCCCTCTCCCAATCCCACCTCCCCCCAGCAACCCCCAGTTTGTTTTGTGAGATTAAGAGTCATTTATGGTTTGTCTCCCTCCCAATCCCATCTTGTTTCATTTATTCTTCTCCTATCCCCCTACCCCCCCATGTTGCTTCTCCATGTCCTCATATCAGGGAGATCATATGATAGTTGTCTTTCTCCGATTGACTTATTTCACTAAGCATGATACGCTCTAGTTCCATCCACGTCGTCGCAAATGGCAAGATTTCATTTCTTTTGATGGCTGCATAGTATTCCATTGTGTATATATACCACATCTTCTTTATCCATTCATCTGTTGATGGACATCTAGGTTCTTTCCATAGTCTGGCTATTGTAAACATTGCTGCTATAAACATTCGGGTACACGTGCCCCTTCGGATCACTATGTTTGTATCTTTGCAGCCAAGAATACTCTATCCAGCTAGGCTATCATTGAAAATAGAAGGAGAGATCAAAATCTTCCAGGACAAACAAAAACTGAAAGAATTTGCAAACACCAAACCAGGTCTCCAGGAAATATTGAAAGGGGTCCTCTAAGCAAAGAGAGAGCCTAAAAGTAGTAGATCAGAAAGGTACAGAGACAATATACAGTAACAGTCACCTTACAGGCTACTAATGGCACTAAATTCATATCTCTCAATAGTTACCCTGAATGTTAATGGGCTAAATGCCCCAATCAAAAGACACAGGGTATCAGAATGGATAAAAAAACAAAACCCATCAGTATGTTGATTACAAGAAACTCATTTTAGACGCGAAGACACCTCCAGATTGAAAGTGAGGGGGTGGAAAACAATTTACCATGCTAATGGGCATCAGAAGAAAGCTGGGGTGGCAATCCTTATATCAGATCAATTAGATTTTAAGCCAAAGACTATAATAAGAGATGAGGAAGGACACTATATCCTACTCAAAGGGTCTGTCCAACAAGAAGATCTAACAATTTTAAATATCTATGCCCCTAACGTGGGAGCAGCCAACTATATCAACCAATTAATAACAAAATCAAAGAAACACATCAATAATAATACAATAATAGTAGGGGACTTTAACACTCCCCTCACTGAAATGGACAGATCATCCAAGCAAAAGATCAACAAGGAAATAAAGGCCTTAAATGACACGCTGGACCAGATGGACATCACAGATATATTCAGAACATTTCATCCCAAAGCAACAGAATACACATTCTTCTCTAGTGCACATGGAACCTTCTCCAGAATAGATCACATCCTGGGTCACAAATCAGGTCTCAACCGGTATCAAAAGATTAGGATTATTCCCTGCATATTTTCAGACCACAATGCTCTGATGCTAGAACTCAATCACAAGACGAAAGCTGGAAAGAACCCAAATACATGGAGACTAAACAGCATCCTTCTAAAGAATGAATGGGCTAACCAGGAAATTAAAGAAGAATTGAAAAAATTCATGGAAACAAATGATAATGAAAACACAACAGTTCAAAATCTGTGGGACACAGCAAAGGCAGTCCTGAGAGGAAAATATATAGCAGTACAAGCCTTTCTCAAGAAACAAGAAAGGTCTCAAGTACACAACCTAACCCTACGCGTAAAGGAGCTGGAGAAAGAACAAGAAAGAAACCCTAAACCCAGCAGGAGAAGAGAAATCATAAAGATCAGAGCAGAAATCAATGAAATAGAAACCAAAAAAACAATAGAAAAAATCAATGAAACTAGGAGCTGGTTCTTTGAAAGAATCAATAGGATTGATAAACCCCTGGCCAGACTCATCAAAAAGAAAAGAGAAAGGACCCAAATCAATAAAATCATGAATGAAAGAGGAGAGATCACAACTAACACCAAAGAAATACAGACAATTATAAGAACATACTATGAGCAACTCTACGCCAACAAATTGGACAATCTGGAAGAAATGGATGCATTCCTAGAGACATATAAACTACCACAACTGAACCAGGAAGAAATAGAAAACCTGAACAGGCCCATAACCAGTAAGGAGATTGAAACAGTCATCAAAAATCTCCAAACAAACAAAAGCCCAGGGCCAGATGGCTTCCCAGGGGAATTCTACCAAACATTTAAAGAAGAACTCATTCCTATTCTCCTGAAACTGTTCCAAAAAATAGAAATGGAAGGAAAACTTCCAAACTCATTCTATGAGGCCAGCATCACCTTGATCCCAAAACCAGACAAGGATCCCACCAAAAAAGAGAACTACAGACCAATATCCTTGATGAACACAGACGCAAAAATTCTCGCCAAAATACTAGCCAATAGGATTCAACAGTACATTAAAAGGATTATTCACCACGATCAAGTGGGATTTATTCCAGGGCTGCAGGGTTGGTTCAACATCCTGCTGTTCTTTACACCAAGTGTGTTTCTAATCTCATTTATTGCATTCTTCTTCTCTGTTTGGCTCTTTTTTATCTCTGTGTCAAGGGTTTAACTGATGTCCTGCCTTTTTTCTCAAGTCTGGTGAGTATCATTACAATCATTGCTTTAAATACTGCATTAGGCATGTTACTTATATCTGTTTTTCTTATATCTCTGGCTGTGGCCTTGTCTTATTCTTTCATTTGGGACAAATTTCTGTATCTTATCACTTTGTCGCTGTCTCTGTGAGTGTTTCTCTATGTTAAGAAAGTCAGCTACATCTTCTGTTCTTGAGTGTAATGACCTTATGAAGAAGTTGTCCTGTAATTCCCTGCTGTATAGTGTGCCTTGTTTCCCAGGGCCTGGTGCTTCATGGAGTGTCTTCAATGTATGCTGTGTGCATTCTGCTCTTTGGTCCTGGCCACTTTTTCTTTCATGCCAGTCATCTGCAGAGGCTTTCTTTGCATGTTGTGCACAGTTTTGGTCCCTGGACTCAGTATGGTTCATTTTAAGTTATTGTGCTCTGGCCTATTTGTGAAATGAGACCTGTCTTCACCACTGCCAGAACTGAGTCTTTGCAAAATTCCCAGATCAAGAGACATGATTTTGGCAGGAATTTGATCCGGTCTCCTGTTGGAGGGGACTTGTGCCCTGGGACTGAGATTAGCAGGCCTGGGAATGGCACTTCTACGTGAGCACAGGGGACAGGGCTTGGTGTAAGCTAATTGGGTAGGGACAGTCAGCACTGTGCTGGTTTGCACAAGTTGCCCTTTGCTTAGCCTAAGTGCATCCCTGGACTTAGAGTGCTGTTGTCTCTCAGTTCCTTACTTCTTGGACAGTTCTCTCCAGAGGTATTGCTTCTCTGGGACACACTCCAAGATGAATAAATAATATTCCCACTGTGTGTTCCAGGTGTTCTTCTGATGGCTGTTTCTATTCTGTTTATCCGTAGCCTCTTTGCCCTGCTTTCTGTTCAAGAATGGCCCTATGTCCTCCAGGTTCTGTCCAAGTCAATTTCACTGACCTTTAAAACACAAAGATTTAAGTCTTACTAGCTCCAGGAGTGCAGAAAATTCTGCCCCTCTTGCTTTCCAAACCAGTTCTTATGAGTTTTGTTTTCCCCACATAATCCTCTGTGTGCTAGTCTGTCTCTTGCCCTTTTCTGTGACTTTGGCTCCCTTCCCAACACAGTGGTCAGAATCTTTCTCTTCTAAAATGAGTTTCAATGCATCTTATTGTCTTACATATGGCCTCTTCTTTATCTTTAGTTATGGAATTTGTTCTGCCAGTCTTCAGGTAGATTTCTGGGGTATTTGAGATTATTTGACAGTTATCTATTTGTATTTGTGGGAGGAGGGCAGTACAGGATCCTTCTACTCCACTGGTATTGTCACCCCTCTGGTGAATGATCTTTTGAATATGTTTCTGAATTTGGCTTACTAATATTTTGTTAAGGATTTTTTGTATTTCTGTTCTTCAGAGATATTGTCCTGCAGTTTTCTTTTTCTTTCCTTTTTTTTTTTTTTTTGTATTGTCTTTGGATTTGATGTCAAGGTAATGCTGGCCTCATAGAATGTATTTGGAAGTTTTTCTCCCTCTTCTATCTTTTGGAATCATTTGAGGACAAGAGTTATATATTTGGTAGAATTCACTTGTGAGGTCTTCTGCTCCTGACTTTTGTTTGTTGGGAATTTTTTGATTGCAAGTTCACTTTCATTATTTAAAATCTGCATGTCCAAATTTTCTAATTTTTCCTTATTTAGTTTTGAAAAAGTGTATATTTCTAGGAACATATCCATTTCTTAGATTGTGCAATTTTGCATATAATTTTTCACAGTAGTCTTTTATAATTCTTTGTATTTCTTTTATACTTCACCTGTTCATTCTCTTTTATTTTAACCTAATGTTAAATTCATTTGTTAATTTTGTCTGTATATTTTATAGATTATAATCTTCAAGATCATGTACTTTATTCACTGCTGTATTCCACAGCATTGCATAGATATCCAATAAATACTTTTTAAATTTTATTTATTTATTTAACAGACAGAGATCACAAGTAGGCAGAGAGGCAGGCAGAGATAGACGAGGAAGCCGGCTCCCTGCTGAGCAGAAAGCTCGATGCAGGGCTCGATCCCAGGATCCTGGGATCATGACCTGAGCTGAAGGCAGAGGCTTTCACCCACTGAGCCACACAGGCGCCCCTCCAATAAATACTTTTTAAGTAAATTAATTAATGAACCAAGTAGGAAGGATGGGAACATTCAACAACAAATAATTACCCAGCTCCTTTTAAAGGAATATACAAAGTTAGATTAAGTCATGCATAAATATTTATTCTCTAAGGCAAAATGTGATCAGTGCTGTGAGAGAGATACACACAAATAAAATTCCTAGTACATAATAGGTACTAATTCTTTTTTTTACAGTTTTATTGACATCTAATTGACTTACAAATCTGCGTAAGTGTAAGGTGTACAAAGTGCTAATTTGGTGTACGTACATGTTGTTAAATGAATACAGTAAGATTAGGTAACACATCCATCCCCTCACATAGTTACCTTTATGAGTGGTGAAAATATTTAAGATTTACTCTTTAAGCAATTTGAAAGTATACAATACAGTATTATCAGCTATAGTCATGCTATACATTAGATGCTCGAATTTATTCATCTTCTGACTAGAAGTTTGTATCCTTTGACCAACATCTCCTCATATCTCCTACCTCCCAGCCCTGGAAAACTACAAATCCACTCTTTCTCTATGAGTTCAGCTTTCTTAGATTTCATAGAAAGTGGATCACATAGTATGTGTTTTCTCTGTCTGTCCATTTCACTTTGGGTAATGCCCTAAATGTTCATCCATGTCACCAATGGAAGGATTACAATTCTCCCCCTCCTCCTCCTTCTTCTTGATAATATTTCACTTTGTATATGCCACATTTTCAATAATTATATTTGGAATAATAACATAAAACAAATAAATAAAACAAAAAACAAATTAAAACAAATAAATAAACACCAAGGGGTTATTATAATTGAAGCTCTCTGTTATATTCACTTTAGGATGTAGGAGTGGATAGAATATTTAGGGACCAGTAAAAGGGGAAAAATGAGCCTGGATCACTTTTGGGGTTATAACAAGAGGAACCACTATATAAAATTTGGTGCTGAAGAGAAGCTTCCATTATGTCTTCATTTGGGCCCCAGAAGGTTAATGCTATAGAGTAAAGAATATATCACATCTTTGTCCCTGATTCATGGCATAGAGCTTCAAAAACATTGCAATTTCCTAATTAATAAGAATACCTTTGTTATGCTAATGAGATGACATGTGGCAGTCCCTTGAAATCTTGAGAATGGGAACTGGTCATCAGAAAGACCAAGTGATTATTTAAAGGGTTGGAACTTTTTATTGTCCAACTACAGCATGGATGTGGGGACTGGATACTGGGTTCAGTCACATTTATTTAATCGATAATGCTTATGTAATGAAAACCCATATAAAAACTCTGGACAGTGAAACTCAAGGGAGCTTTCTAGATGTGATCACGACCTGAGCCAAAACCAAAAGTTGGCTGCTTAAGTGATTGAGCCATCCAGGCACTTTTCCAACACTATTGGATCCCACATGATTACATATGGATAATGAGATGAAGAGATACATAGGCAAGGTCTAGAAGGGTCCCAAGCACAGAAATTTCTATTCCTCTGGAGTCAAATCATGTCACCCAGTACATTGATATATTTGCTAACCATAAAGTTCAGGGTCCTGAGATCAAGCCCTGCACTGGGCTTTTTGCACAGTGCAGAGTCTGCTTGGTGTTTCTCTCTCTCTGTCCCTCTGTAACCCCCCAAAATAAATAAATAAAGCTTATAAATATATTCAATTAGTGTTTAAAAAACAACAACATTAAAAGCAAATAGTCTGTATGTCATTTGCAAAGCATGATTTATCCCCTCTTGATTTAAAGTGGCTTTTAAAATTTTTATATGATTAATGTTTTAAAGATTTTTACTACTGATTTCCATGGGTATAAGGGGAAAGATTTTAGTTAAGAGAAAAATGTTAAATTCCAAATGAGAAAGAATAATGGATATTATAAAATGCAAAGAAGGAAAATCTCAAGAGTAAGTCCATATAAAGTACTCAGTACAGAAAGAAATTTCTTCCTGTCTCTACCCATCGCTGCCATCCAGAGTTGAGGTGTTGATATTTTTTGTATGTTTCAAAAGGACCTGATTAATGGCTGCTCCAGCAGTATAGGGAAGTTTATTCATTTTCAAGGGCTGCTATAATGAAGTGCTACAAACTGAGTGGATTAACAACAGATATGGATCATGTCACACTTCTGAAGGCTAGAAATCCAAGATCAAAATACTGTGAAGGCCATTCTTTTTCTTTTTCTTTTCTTTATTTTTAAAGATTTATTCATTCATTTGAGGGGGGGCAGAGGGAGAGAGAATCTTCAAGCAGATTCCCCACTGAGCATGAGCTACACCCAGGGCTCACTCCCACAACCTGGAGATCATGATCTGAGCCAGAGCCAAGAATTGGATACTTAACCAACTGAGCACCCAGGTTCCCCATGGCCCTGCTGTTTTTAAACACATTAGGGAAGGTTCTAATCCAGACCATGCTGTTTCTAAAGGCATTAGGGAGAGTTCTAATCCAGAGCTCTCTCCTAACGTCTAGCAGTTTTTTGGCTTATGGTAACATATCTTCAATCCTCTTTTTTGTGAAGACACTAGTCATAATGAATTAGGGGCTCAACCTACCCTAGTATGAGCTCATCTTAACCAATTATATCATCAATGACCTTATTTCCAAATTCAGTCATATTCTGAAATACTGTAATATGGGGTGTTAGAGCTTCAACATACAAATTTTTTTAAAGAAGTACTGCTTTTTTTTATTTGACAGACAGCGGTCACAAGTAGGCAGAGAGGCGAGCAGAGAGAGGGGAGGAAGCAGGCTCCCCGCCGAGCAGAGAGCCCGATGTGGGGTTCGATCCCAGGACCCTAAGATCATGTCATGAGCTGAAGGCAGAGGCTTTAACCCACTGAACCACCCAGGCGCCCTCAACATATAAATTTTTAAGGGAGTTAAATTTTGGGAAGGAATTAAAAGAAACATGACCAATTCAATGCATAACAGGTAAGAAGTTATAATACTTACTACTTTGCAAATTTACTAAGTTTAAGGCCCTATGTTAAGATATATCTATGGAATATGTCATTTAATTCTTACAACCACTAAATGGTTTAGGTACTATTAATTCCCGCATTTTATGAATGAGGAATTGAGGCTCAGAGAACTAAAACCCATGTTATCAAGTGACTGAGCCAAGATGGGGTCCCTGGTAAGGTTGCCAGAACCTCCACTATTGACCATTATAAACCTTTAAAATCCTGATGTTGTATATTCTTTTGGGACTATGATGTAACACCCTGTTCATTCCTCCCTTTTGAAATCCATGCTACTCAGTGCAAAAGAGGACAATTGCTCCACCATCAAAAAATGATGTTTTTTACAATACATAATCTAAAGAGTGAAAATGTATTGCTTTGTAGCATTTTATTTTTCACCCCAATGAGAGTATATGCTCTTCTAAGTCAGGTATTGATCCTTCTACTTCTTTTCTATACCCTACAGAGAGGAGAGGTGTTGACCTTCAATAATTATAGCTGAGGGAAAAGTATGTCAGAAAACAAACTGTCATGACCATGTTCTTTTCAATGGGTAAAAGACCTCATTTAAAGTTCTCTTAAGAACTAAATCTGTTCTATAGATTTACATGAAATTACCATAAATTCAGTGCTAATACATAAGTAATTTTTTTCAACAATGGTGTGCCAATATGAGGGTTTGTAATTTATTGAGTTTTGGACCTTAAATGGTGGTTTCCTCACTTGCCTGTCAGGAAAGATTGAGTAGATGAAGATATTTATCAATAACTCTTTGATTTGGATACTTTAGCAGGTACATTTATTAAGGTAAACATTCCATCTTTTTTGAAGAATATAAGGTAAAATGCAGGTATCTATTTTTTAAGATTTTTATTTATTCATTTGAGAGAGAGAGAGCACAAGCAGAGGGGAGGGAGAGGGAGAGGGAGAAGAAGGCTTTCTGCTGAGCAGGGAGCCTGATGAAGGGCTCACTCCCAGGGCCCTGAGATCATGACCTGAGCCAAAGGCAAATGCTTAACCATATGAACTACCCAGGTGCCCCAGTATCTATTTTTAATTATAGCAATAATTAAGAATTTTATCTTCAAATTATGGTTATTTACATCACCAAATTACCACAAGTGTAAGGTTTATAAGAATCAGGCATAAGAAATAAGATATTAAAAATACATTCAAACTCATCTGGATTTTAGTGCTGGGGATTCCATTAGTTTATTTTGTCTATACAAAGGAATTTCTTACATTTTAGAGCTTCAGTTTCTCTGCCTATAAAGACAGAATGCTACCACCTTGCCTGCTTTATTCAGAGGTCTTTGTACATCATGAAGCATAGTAAACACTGAAGGCATGAACATTATTGCTTCATTAAAAACCATCTCTAATATCCCAAGTTTAATATTCCAAGTCTTCAGGGGGGAATAATCTAATTTTATTTTATTATTTTAAAGTTTTATTTATTTATTTGGCAGAGAGATAGAGAGAGCCAGAGAACACAAGCAGGGGGAATGGCAGAGGGAGAAGGACAAGCAGACTCCCATTAAGCAGGAAGCCGGATGTGGGGCCCAATCCCAGGACCCTGGGATCATGACTCGAACTGAAGGTAGATGCTTGACTGAGCCAAACAGGCAACCCAGGAATAATGTAATTTTAAAGTTAAGATTCAAAGTTGGCAAATAATAGTTACATTTGGATGTACACATGGATAACCTTGCTAAACAAAACAAGACAAAATTTGAAAAAACGCATATGCACACACTTAATGATCACTTGCAAACAGTTACTAATATTGAATTTTTAGTTACAAATACCTGGTAGAGAATAAGAAATTGTCTGTTTACTTTTTATAATCCCATGTGCACATATATTCATTTCCTTTTATAAATGATAATAGAGCAACCTTTAAAATGTGCCTTGGTCACACAGAGAAAAATGCATGCACCTTTTTTTTTTTAGTTTTAATTTTACTTAGCCAGCATACAGTGCAATACTGGTTTCTGAAGTAGAATTCAGTTATTCATTACTTAAATATAACACCCGTTATTCTTCACAAGTGATCTCTTTAATACCCATCACCCACCCAACACATCCGCCCACCTCCCTCCATAAACCCTCAGTTTGTTCATTACCACAGAATCTCTTATGCCTTGTTTCACCCTCCTTTTTCCTATTCCCCCTTCACATATACTCATCTATTTTCTTTCTTAAATTCCACATATATAGTGAGATCATATAGTATTTGTCTTACTCTGATTGACTTATTACACTTAGTATAAAATACTAGAGCTCCATCCATGTTGTTGCAAATGGCAAAATTTCATTCTTTTTTAAATTTAAATTAAATTGGCCAACATATAGAATGCCATTAGTCTCAGATGTAGTGTTAAGTAACTTATAGATTGCTTATTACAGCCAGTGCTCATCACATCACATATGCTCCTTAATGCGCATTACCCAATTATCCCCTCTCCCCAGCCACCTCCTCTCCAGCAACCCTGTTTGTTTCCCAGAATAAAGTCTCTCTCCTTATTTCATGACTTCACATTCAACTTTCCCTCCCTTCACCTATGATCCTCTGTGCTGTTTTCAATATTCTGCATATAAGTGAAGCCATATGATAATTATCTTTCTCTGATTTACTTATTTCACTGAGCATAATACCCTCCAGCTCCACCCATTTCAAAGTAAATGATAAATATTCATCCTTTCTGATGGCTGAGAAATATTTGATTGTGTATATATACCACATTATCCATTGACTGTTGATGGACATCAGGGCACTTCTCATATTTTGGGTTATTGTGGACATTGCTGCTGTAAACATTTGGGTGCATGTGCCCATTTGGATCACTGCATTTGTATCTTTGGGGTAAATATCCAGTACTATAATTGCTGGGTCATAGGGTACCTCTATTTTCAAAATTTTGAGGAATCTCCAACCTGTTTTCCAGAGTGGCTGTGCCACCTTGCATTCCCACCAACAATGCAAGAGGGTTCCCCTTTCTCTGCACCCTCACCAACATTTTTGTTTGTTTGTTTCCTGTCTTGTTAATTTTAGCCATTCTGATTGATGTAAGGTGTATCTCATTGTGGTTTTGATTTATATTTCACTGATGTCAAATGACGTGGATCATTTTTTCATACGTCTGTTGTCCATTGCTACCCGAGCTATCTTTTGAGGTCCATTAGCAAGAGAAACTGTTTTCCACCACCTCACTTTCAATCTGGAGGTGACTTTAGGTCTGAAATGAATATCCATAGACAGCATATGAATGGGTCTTCCTTTTTTATCCAGTCTGATACCCTGTGTCCTTTATTCAATTTGCATTCAGAATAGCTATTGGAAGATAAAAAATTTAGTGTCATTTTACTACTTGTAACTCCCTGTTTCTTTAGATTGTCATTTTTTTTCTGATCTATGTTACTTTTGGGCTCTCTGTTCACTTATAGGATCCTTAATATTTCTTGCACGGCTGGTTTAGTGATCACATATTCTTTCCGTTTCTGTCTGTCCTGGAGGCTTTTTTCCCCTCCAATTCTGAATGACAGCCTTGCTAGATAAAGTATTCTTGGCTGCATGTTCTTATCATTTAGTACCCTGGGTATATCTTGCTAGCCCTTTCTCTCCTGCCAGATCTCTTTGGATAGATATTTTGCCAGCCTAACTTTCTACATTTCTAAGTTAATATCCTCTTGTCTCCAGCTGCTTTCAGGGATTTTCTTTTTATTTCTGAAATTTGCAAGCTTCACTATTATATTTTGGGACATTGCTCTGTTTTTATTGATTTTGGGAGGGGTCCTCTCTACCTCTTGGACCTAAATGCCTATTTCTTTCCCCAGATTAGGGAAGGTCTCAGCTATGATTTGTTCTAGTATATCTTCTGACCCTCTCTTTCTTCTCCATCAAGGACTCCAATAATTCTAATATTGTTTTGTTTTATGGTATCCCTGATGTCTTAAAGCCTCTCCTCATGTTCTATTAGTTGTTTTTCCATCTTTTTCTCAGCCTCCTTCCTTTCCATCAATTTGTCTTCTTTGTCACTCTCTCTTCTGCCTCATTTACTCTAGCTATTAGAGCATCCAATTTAGAATGCATCTCAGAGAATTTTAAATTTTGGCCTGAGTAGATTTTATTTCAGCACTAAGAGATTCTCTAATGTCTTTATGATTTTTTCAAGTCCTGCTAATAACTTTATAATTACTATACTGAACTCCATCTCTGACATTTTACTTATAGCTTTATCAATTAGATTTGTGGCAAAAAGTATTGCCTCTTGTACATCTTTTTGTTGTGAATTCCTCCTAGTCATTTTGTCAAGAGAAGAATGGATGAACAAGTTAACAAAATCAAGAATATCAACTGTGACCCGAAGAGGTGAGAAACAAAAATCAAAATGCAAAAACAAAAATAAAAAAAGAGGAGGGGTGTAGGGGTGGAAGGAGAGAACATAATCTCCCAGGGGAACAAAACAGAGTGATTGACTTTGTCCTGGGTGTATTTGTGCTGTTTGATAGAAGATAATATATCCCAAAATTGTAAAGAAAGCCAAACTTATATACATACAAAAATAAAATTGGGGCGCCTATGTTGCTCAGTTCATTAAGTGTCTGCCTTCTGTTCATGCGTGATCCCAGGATCCTGGGATGAAACCCTGCATTGGGCGCCCTGTTTGGTGGGAAGCCTACTTCTCCCTCTTCCTCTGCTGATCCCTCTATTTGTGTTCTTTCATTCTCTGTCAAATAGATAAAATAAATATTTTTATAAATAAATTAAAATTCATTTAATTTTTATTTAATTATTAATTATTATTAATATAATTAATAATTATTTATTTTATTTAATTAAATTACATACAGTGAAAGGAAGCCAAAATGAGACATATATCTATGAAATGTAAATGTAAAAAAAGAATGTTAAAAATGACAAAAACAAAGAGTTGTTAAAATAAGAAACTAATTGAAGAGAAAAAAAGGAAAAGAAAAACTTAAACTGAAAGATAAATGAATCATGAGGAAAAAAAAGTCTCAAATTCTATATATTGTGCTCCCTTTGCTCTGGAGTTGGCAGTACTGTGAGGTCTGTAAACTTGGTGTTCCCCTGCTGTTTCAGCTGGTCTTCTGGGGGAGGGACGTGCTGTGCTGATTCTCAGGAGTCTTTGCCTGGGTGGAATTGCAATGCCCCTTTCCAGGAGGCCAGTGTCAGTGTAAACTGCTACTTGTTGGTGTAGGTGGCTTTTGTTCCCTGAAGGCCTTCTGTCCCTCTCTAGAAGATGAAAACAAAAATTTCTGTACCCTGATCTCAAGCCCCAGAGCCAAGAGACCATGGTCCCCTTTATTCAGCAATCCCTCAGGAACAAGTGGTCTTCAGTTTTGTGTGTGCCAAATTCCGGACTCCTGTGGTGCCATGTCTATGCCACTCCTCCCAGGAGAAAGCAGTGGGCTACTGCTTTTCTCTCCTTTGCAGGGCCCCTGCATGACAGCTGTTGCATATTCATGCTGCAGTTTGAGGTTTATGGTGAACTGTGGTAAGTTGAAAGCCCCTCTGGAGCACACTGACACTTACAGGGTTCCCTGCTCCAGTGCTCGGGAACTCTGCTTGCTCAGGCACCCCTGTTCTTTCTCTGACCTTAGGGATTGTGAGACCCCACTGTCCCACAAAGTGGGACACCACTGCTTCACCACCTGAGCCCTTTTCAGTCAGGAACATCTCTCACAGGAGCAGATTTCTAAAGATCCTGACATTGGGCTTCAGGGCTATATCACTCTCTGGTCGCTGGCTTATGGAGGCTCCTTCCCCACCACTGATTATCTTCCAACATACCCTGTAAGATTCATTTCTCCCCACCTTGTACCTTGCAAAAGTGGTCACTTTTCTATTTGTAGAATTCCAGCATTTCTCTTCTTACATCTCAAGTTGAATTCATAGGTGTTCAGAATATTTTGATAATTATCTATCTAAATTCAGGGGTCTAGTTGAAATGAAGTCCCCTACTCTTCCACCAACTTATCTCTTTCATTCCTTTTGGTGGCTTGGTAATATTCCACTGGTGATTTTATTTATATATATATAATTTATATATATTTTCTCCAAGGTATGGAGGGGACATTTGGACTCTTCATGCCTTGGCTGCTGTTGATAATGCTGTTATAAATGTCAGGGTGCATGTATCCCTTCATATGTGTATTTTTGTATCCTTTTGGTAAAAACCTAGTGGTGTAATTTCTGTATTATAAGGTAGTTCTTTTTGTAACTTTTTGAGGAACCTCCTACTGCTCTTCAGAGTGGTTGCACCAGTGTAAGAGGGTTACCCTTTCTTTGCACACTCAATAACATCTGTTGTTTCCTGTGTTGATAATTTTAGCCATTCTGACAGTTGTGATGTGGTATCTCATAATGGTTTTCATTTGTATTTCCCTGATGATGAGTAATGTTGAGCATCTTTTCATTTATCTGTAACTCATCTGGATGTCTTTCTGGAAAACTGTCTATTCATGCCCATTTCCCATTTCTTAACTGTTTTATTTGTCTTGGGGGTGTTGAGTTTGATATTTCTTTAAAGATTTTAGATAATAAATCTTGTATGCAAATATCTTGTCTCATTCTGTAGGCTGTCTTTTAGTTCTGTTGATTGTTTCCTTCACTGTACATAAGCTTTTTATCTTGATGAATTTCCAATAGTTCATTTTTGCTTTTGTTTCCTTTGCCTTCTGCTATCTGTCTAACAAGAAATTTCTATGGTTGAGGTCAAAGAGGTTTCTGCCTGTATTCTCATGTAGGGTTTTAATGGTGTCCTGTCTCACATTTAGGTCTTTCATCCATTATGAATTTATTTTTGTGTATGGTGTGGGAAATGGTTCAGTTTCATTCTTATGCATGTTGCTGTCCAGTTCTTCCAACACCACTTGTTGAAGAGACTGTATTTTTTCCATTGGATATTCTTTCCTGCTTTGTCAAAGATTAGTTGACCATATGGTTGTGGATCCATTTCTGGGGCTCATTGATCTATGTTTTTGTTTTTGTGCCAGTACCATACTCTCTTGATTACTACGGTTTTGTAATATATCTTAAACCTGGAATCATGATGCCTCCAGTTTAGGTTTTTCTTTCTCAGAACTGTGTTGGCTATTTGAGGTCTTTTGTAGATCAATACAAATTTTAGGTTGGTTTAAGCTCTGTGAAAAATGGTAGTGGTATTTTGATAGGGGTAACATTAAATTTGTAGACTGCTTTGGGTAGTATAGACATTATGAACTTGTTTGTTCTTCCAATACATAGGCGTGGGATGCCTTCCCATTTCTTTGTGTCTACTTCAGTTTCATTCATAAGCATTTTGTAGTTTTCAGAGTACAGATCTTTTACCTCTTTGGTTAGAGTTATCCCTAGGTATCTTACCATTTTTGGTGCAATTGCAAATAGGATTGATACCTTGATTTCTTTTCTGCTGCTTTGTTATAGGTGTATAGAAATGCAACAGATTTCTGCACATTAGTTTTATATCTTGCAACTTTGCTGAATTTATTTATTAGTTCCAGAATTTTTTTTTGGTGGAGTCTTTTGGGTTTCTATATAGTTTATTGGGTCATCTGCAAATAGTGAAAATTTGACTTCTTCCTTGCCAATGTGGATGTCATTTATTTCTTTTAGTTTTCTGATTGCTGAGGCTAAGAATTCCAATACTACATTAAATAGTAATGATGAGAGTAAACACACTTGTCTTCTCCCTAACTGTAGAGGAAAGAACCTCACTTTTACCCCCACTGAGAATGACATTAATTTTATTTCTTTTGTATATTGCCTTTATGATGTTGAGGTATATTCCCTCTATCCCTACTTTTTGAGCGTTTTTATAAATAAAGGATGCTATGTTTTGCCAAATGCTTTTTCTTCATATATTGACACGATCATGTGGTTCTTATCCTTTCTTTTATTAATGGGGTGTATTATGTTGATTGATTTGTGAATATTGAACTACTCCTGCAGCCCAGGGGGAAAAAAATTCTTACTTCATCAAGATGAATAAATTTGCTCTTTTAATGTACTGATGAATTAAATTTGCTAGTTAAAATACCATAATTTTTGTATCCATGTTCCTCAGGGATTTTAGCCTATAATTCTTATTTTTAGTGGGGTCTTTGGTTTCAGAATCAAAGTAATGCTGCCTTCATGGAATGAGCTTGGAAGTTTCCTTCCATTTCTATTCTTTGGAACATTTTGAGAATAGGCATTAATTTTTCTTTCAATGTTAGAAGGGCCATCTGTACCCCAATGTTTATTGCATCAATGGCTACGGTCGCCAAACTGTGGAAAGAACCAAGATGCCCTTCAATGGATGAATGGATAAGGAAGATGTGGTCCATATACACAATGGTGTATTATGCCTCCATCAGAAAGGATGAATACCCAACTTTTGTAGCAACATGGACGGGACTGGAAGAGATTATGCTGAGCGAAATAAGTCAAGCAGAGAGAGTCAAGTATCATATGGTCTCACTTATTTGTGGAGCATAACAAATATTATGTTTGTAATGGAGGACATGGGGAGATGGAGAGGAGAGGGAGTTGAGGGAAACTGGAAGGGGAGATGAACCATGAGAGACTATGGACTCTGAAAAACAACCAGAGGGTTTTGAAGGGGCGGGGGGGTGGGAGGTTGAGGAACCAGGTGGTGGGTAATAGGGAGGGCATGTACTGTATGGAGCACTGGGTGTGATGCCAAAACAATGAACACTGTTATGCTGTAAATAAACAAATAAAAAAAATAAAAAAAAATTCTTCTTTCAATGTTTGGTAAAATACCCCTGGGAAGACATGAGCTTTTATTTTTTGGGAGATTTTTGATTACTGAATTAATTTCTTTGCTGGTTATTGGTCTGTTGATATTTTCTATTTCTTTCTACTTCATTTTTAAAAGATTTTACTTATTTATTTAAGAGAGAGAGAGAGAGAACAAGCTGGGTGAGTGGCAGATAGAGGGAGAGGGAGAAGCAGATTCTCCACTGAAGAAGAAGCTCAATGCGGGGCTCAATCCCAGGAACCCCAGGATCATCAGCTAAGGCAAAGGCAGATGCTTAACCAACTGATCCACCCCAGTGCCCCTTCCTACTTCATTTTTTAACTCTTTTTTTTTCTTCCTACTTCATTTTTGATGGTTTGTAGGTTTCTAGGAATTTGTCCATTTCTTCCAGGCTCCCCAGTTTGTTGGCATATACTTTTTCATAGTGTTCTCTAATAATTTTTTGTATATCTGTGGTGTTGGCTGTGATCTACAGTCTTTAATTTATGATTTTATCTGTTTGGGTCCATTTTCATTTTCGATAAGTCTGGCTAAGGAATTACCAATTTTATTAATTATGCCAAAGAACCATCTATTTTCATTAAGCCAGTCTTCTGTTTTTGTTGTTGTTGTTGTTATTGTTGTTTCTATATTGTTGATTTGTTCTCTAATCTTTATTATTTCCCTTCTGCAGATGTTTTTAGGGTTTATTTGCTACTCCCTTTCTAGCTCCTTTAGGTGTAAAGTTAGCTTGTGTAATTGAGACTTTTCTTGCTTCTTGTGGTGGCCTGTACTGTGATATACTTCCCTCTTAGGATCACCTTTTCTCTGTCCCAAAGGTTTTGGACTGTTGTGTTTTCATATTCATTTGATTCCATTTTTTTTTTATTCTTTCTTTGGTTTCCTGTTTACCCCATTCATTCTCTAGTAAGATGTTCTTTAACCTCCATGTAATTGAGGTTGTTTCAATTTTTTCTTCTGGTTGATTTCAAGTTTCATAGCATTTTGTCTGAAAATATACATGGTATGATCTCAAACTTTTTGTACTAGTTGAGGACAGATTTGTTAGACAGTATGTGTTCCATTCTATATAATGATCCATGTGTACAAAACATGTGCATGCTGCTGCTTTAGGGTGAAAAGTTCTGAATATATCTGTTAAGTTCATTTGGTCCAGTTTGTCATTCAAAGTCATTGTTTCCTTGTTGATTTTGTGCTTAGATGGTGTATCCATTGTTATAAGTAGGGTGCTACTGTATTTTTATCAATTAGTTTCTTTAACACTGCTATTAATCAATTTATATGTTTGAGTGTTCCCAAGTTGAGGGTATAAATATTTATAATTTTTGGATCTTCTGGATGGATAGACCCCTAATGTATGATATAATGCCTTCTTCATCTCTTGTTACAGTCTGTTTTAAAATCTCATTTGTCTGATATAAGTATGACTGCTCTGGTTTTATTTTGATATTCATTAGCATTAGAGATGGTTCTTCATACCTTCACCTTCACTCTGAAGTGGTCCTTAGGTCTAAAATGAGTCTCCCGTAGGCAGTATATAGATGGATCTTGTTTTGTGTTTCTGTTATTGTTGTTGTTTGTTTGTTTTGCTTTGCTTTGCTTTTAATCCATTCTGATACCCTATGTATTTTTCCCTACGTATTTTGATTGGAGCATTTATCCATTTACATTCAGAGTGATTATTGAAAGGTATAAATTTATAGCCATTTTGTTACCTATAGAGGCGGTTTCTGGAGATGTTCACTTGTCCTTTCTAGTCTTTGTTGCTTTTTGTCCTTTTTTTTCCCCAGCCACTCAAAGACTCCTCCTTAAATTGTCTTACTGGACTGGTTTAGTAGTCATGAACTCCTTTAGGTTTTGTTTGTCTACGAAACTCTTTAATCCCTCCTTTTATTCTGAATGAAAGTCTTGCTGGAAAAACAATTCTCAGCTGCATATTTTTCCCCTTCAGCACATTGACTATTTGCTTCCACCGCTTTCTGGCCTGTCAAGTTTCTGTGGAGAGATCTGGTTGTTTCTTTTGGGGTAAATTTCTCTGTCTCATTATTTTGTCCAGAAAAGGAAAGAAGAGAGAAGAAAAAATAAAATAATGAACAGAAGGGAAAAAAAAACCAAACCCTAAACAGTAGAACCTGCATGTGTTTTGGTTCACTTCTTAAAATAATTTAGACCTCACTCCATAAAAAATAAAAAACAAATAAAATAAAGTGAAATAAAATAAAATAAAATGAAAGTAAACTTTATGTGTGTATGTGTGTGTGTGTGTGTGTGTGGTACGTATATAAATATAAAAACATAAAAAATTTTAAAAATACAAAAACTTTAAAAAGTAAGAAAGTTAATGAAAACATCATTTATTAATTTTTACAAAGATATTTATTTATTTGAGAGAGAGAAAAAGAGAGCATGAGCAGGGGGGAGGGACAGAGGGAGAGGGAGAAACAATCTTCCTGCTGAGCAGAGAGCCTGATGTAGGACTCAATGGGAGGACCTCCAGATCATGACCTGAGTCAAAGGCAGACAGTTAACTAACTTAGCCACCCAGGCTCCCTGAAAAAATAATATAAAAATAAAGAATATAGGTAAAAAGGAAACCAGATCCTATTTTCCCTAGAGCTGAAGGTTTGCGGCAGTTTATGATTAGTAAACTTGGTGGAAGCAAATTGTTTGTGCTGGTCTTCTGGGGGAGGGGCCTTTCGTGCTGACTCTCAGGTAGACTTATCTAAGTGGAAAAGTGCCTCCAGGGCACAGGGAGGCAGAGCTTGGTGTAAGTAGCTTTGGCCTCCACTAGGTGGTGCTGTTTTGCTCCCTGAAGGTTTTCAGGGCTAATGGTGCAAGATGAATGTGGTAGCACCTTGTGCTCTAGCCCAGGATCTTAACACTTGTGAGACTTCTTTTCAGTGAGCCCTCACAGAAGAGCAATCAATTACTTGTGTCCCCAATTTCTTTCAAAATCCTCCATTCACCCTTCCTGTATCCAGGTTTTTGGTTTTTTGTTTGTTTGTTTTTGTTTTTGTTTTTGTTTTTTTTAAATCTCAGGCACACAACTGAGTTTCAAAACCCCAAATTTTAGGGACTCCTGTGGTCTGGACACACCTTGTTCCTCCAGGGATAGGTATTGCCTCATTTTTGCTATTTCTACCCCAGTTCAACCTTCTGCCCCTCCAGCTTTCCAAAAGGTTGCCACTTTTCTAGTTGTAGACTAGGAGATTTTTTCTCTCAGACCTGCAATTGACTTCTAGGGTGTGCAGAATGATTGATATTTAGCTGTATTTGAGGAATGGGAAAAGCTTAGGGCTCCCCTAATTCTCTGCCATATTAACTCTTCCCCCAAAATATGAGCACTCTTAAATGACTTCATGAAGTTGTAGGTCAGACTATCCTACAATTTGAAATAAAAGAACCCTCAAATAGATTATACTGAGCATACTCTGTGAGAATACAGGTAAAAAGGAATAACAGCAGGTACATCAGATATGCAGTTAAAGAAATAGCTCTAAGGTTAGTCCCCCAAAACTCAGGAAAAGATGTTAAAGTAATACACGCACATACATGCCCACCCGCTTTTTGTCTGCATTACCAAAGCCACTTTGTACTTGATTTTCCAAAAATCTCCACTGGCATAACACAAATTAGCATCCCACTTAGAAAAGTGAGACAGTCCTTAAACTCAGAGAGGGGAAATGCCTTGCCAAAATCAATACAACTAACTGATAGAAGAAGATATCTAGAATATATTCATGTTGAAAGCAGATTTATCTCAACTTCTATTTAGAAAACAGATTTCTAGAGGAATTACAAAGTTGTAGTGTTGGAGCAAAGCTCCAAATAGTCTATCCCCCCACACATGCATCTAAAAGTCTTGGCAATCTTCAGTTTTTAATTAAATGGCCCTTAGAAACATCTCAAAAATGTTAAGAATTCTTTCTCCTCAACACAGAACTAGGAGATTGAAAAACCATGAATTTTGTGGTAGTATTTCTGAAGAGGGACAGTGTGTGCATGCTCCCCTTTATTCTGGCCTCAGTACTATTTTTCTGACCACAGTCACTGTTTTTCTCTTTATGGTGCTATTGCTTGCCCCCAAATTCCTCTCAACACAAGTAATTTAAGCCATCTCTTAGTTCATCACAATAACCCTTTGTCTCTCATTTCTTTAATCTGCCATTTTAAAACCAAATAGAAGAGAAAAAAATAGAAAGGTACTAGTCTTTGCAAGATTAATTACTTGAACAGTTAAACTGGAGATCTTGATTAAATTCAAAGTTTTATAAACTTCTCTGGGCCTAAGAGGGACCATATCCATATAGCATATCAATAGAGTAATAATATAGTTCTTAACCAAAGATTATAAACCTAGATTATAAACCTAGCAAGAATACATTCTGAGAGAGTCCCTAGAGCACATGTTCACTATCCTGGAGACCTGAACTCTTTTAAACTCTGAGGAAAGCTATAGAATTACTTCTCAGAAGACTCAAGACAGGCTTATATGTACAATATTTTACCTTAGGGGATAACAGATTAAGCTCGCAGACCAGTTTTTTTTTCATTTTTTAAGATTTTATTTATTAATTTATTTGAGAGAAAGAAGGAGAGAAAGACAACGAGAGAGAGAGGAGAGAGAGAGAACACAAGCAGGGTAAGGGGCAGAGGGAGAAGACTCCCTGCTGAGTGGGATCACAATGAAGCACTTGATCTCAGAACTCCAGGATCATGACCTGAGCAGAAGGCAGATGCTTAACTGAGCCACTGAGACTCCTCTCTTGATTGTTTTTGTAAATAAAAGGTTATTGGGACACAATCACACCAATTAGTTTATGAATTGCATATGGATACTTTTGCACTATGATGGAAGATTTGAATAGTTCATCACAGACATTATAGATGGGCAAAAGAAATTACTCACTGTTTGGGTCTAAAAAAGTTTATTGACTTTTTCAAGAAAGCTATTTATGACTTATAATAAATATTGGACTGACACTAAAATATGAAGTTTAATTGAATTAAATGGAAATTCATGCATTTAGTTTCAAAAATACTAATTTCACAAAAACAGAACTGGACACTTATCATAAAAGCATTAGGGAGTTCAGTTGACAAAACTCAGTATGAGTCAACAGCATATCATGGCTTCCCACAAAGCCCATGCTATGTTAGGTTAGAGGTCAGATCAAATCTAGAATGTTGTACAACATTTTTAAAACATTCATAATCTGAAGCTACCAGAGAATGGTAGCTGGAATTGGTTAATAAATCTGTACCTATATTAGATAAGGGACTGTGAAATCCCTTTTCAAATATTTGGAAGGGGTGGAGTGTACAAAAGGGACTAGGATATCAATATGAGCTAATGTAGATGACAAAAAGTATCTTCCATTAATATTTCAGCCTGTCTCCTGGCTCAAAGAGTGTATGACCCTACACATCAATGAAATAGATAATGGGACTGTTCTGACATCAAGCTTCTTAGAGTTAAGGGATCTACTAAAAAACTGTCTTTGTAAAGATCCTGAAGAAGTATGCTCTTATTTCTGTGAAATCTGAAAGTATTTTCAGTTAAAATAGTGCAAACAAGAGAAGAAGAGGATATATACTTTTATCTTGATATATTTTAGAAAGAAAGTGGTTTTAGAGAAGGTCTTTCTCACTACAGATTACTGGGAAGTGAATGAAAATTTAATGAAATATGTTTTTCATCATTAGGAGCCTATATTTCATTCAAATCAATTGGACAGGACATTGTCTACCATTTTTCTTTTTTAAAAGATTTTATTTATTTACTTATTTACTTATTTATTTATTTAGAGAGCATGAGCTGGGGAAGGGGCAGAAGGGGAAAGAGAGGAGAATCTCAAGCAGACTCCCTGCTGAGTGTGGAGACTGATGGGGGGCTTGGTCTCATGACCTTGAGATCATGACCAGAGCTGAAATCAAGAGTCAGATGCCTAAGCAACTAGGTCACCTAGGTGTCCCTTGTCTACCATTGTTCATGTGAGAACTGCCATAATGTGCTTAGATCAATTACTGTGTATATTTCAATAGAGTTACCATTAGCAGAAAGACCAAAAACAACAACAACAACAACAACAACAGAACAATGAAAAGAAAACCTGACATTGTAATTCAGGACTCCTAACCTGAAAAAGATATATTCATATTATTTTTTAAAAAATCATTAACTTGAAAGTCAAGATTAATAATACTCCTGAATTCAGAGATCTTAGCAGAACTCACAATTTCTTAAAGTCCAAAGTAGAAGGATGAGTAACAGTTCAATTCTGAGTTGTGTGTATGTGGGAGCAATGTTTAATGTATTCATATGTTGTTTATTGCTTGGAAATGATTCCATTTGGAATCAAATATTGCTTGAGATTCAGAATTTCATATTCTGTCCAACACGAAGAGAATAAGTCACCTACCACCATCTTTTCTGAGAGCTTTTCTGGCCTTCCAGAGCTGCACTTACATCAGACCTCCCAACTTCATGCCATCATTTGTTATATATTCATTATTAACAAGATAGATCACTATTCTCACTTTCTAACCAGTAGAAAAAATTAAAAGTTAGACAATTTTATATTTAAATTATAAGGAAATAAAATAGCTCTTCCTAAAAATAAAGCTATAAAATCTGCCAAATCAAACAATAAGTATTTTTATTATTGTTAGCGACCATATACAACATCATTAGTTTTTGAAGTAGTGCTCCATGATTCATCGTTATAAACAATGAATATAATACCCACTGCTCTATGCAATATGCGCCCTTCTTAATACCCACCACCAGGCTCATACATCCCCCACTCCCTATTCTTCCAAAACCCTCAGTATGTTTCTCAGAGGCTACAATCTCTCATGCTTCATCTGTCCCTCCAATTTCCCCTAATTCACTTTTCCTTCCCTTCTCCTAATGTCCTCCATGTTATTCCTTACGCTCCACAAGTAAGTGAAACCATATGATAATTGACTTTCTCTGCTTTACTTATTTCACTCCGCATAATCTCCTCCAGTCCTGTCCATGTTGATACAAAAGTTAGATATTCATCCTTTCTGATGGAGGCATAATATTCCATTATATACATGGACCACATCTTCTTTATCCATTTGTCTGTTAAAGGACATCTTGGTTCTTTCCATAGTTTGGTGATTGTGGCCATCACTGCTATGAACACTGGGGTACAGATGGCCCTTCTTTTTTTTTTTTTTCATTTTATTTACTTTTTCAGTGTAACATTATTCATTCTTTTTGCACAACACCCAGTGCTCCATGCAAAACGTGCCCTCCCCATTACCCACCACCTGTTCCCCCAACCTCCCACCCCTGACCCTTCAAAACCCTCAGGTTGCCCCAACCTCCCACCCCTGACCCTTCAAAACCCTCAGGTTGTTTTTCAGAGTCCATAGTCTCTTATGGTTCGCCTCCCCTCCCCAATGTCCATAGCCCACTCCCCCTCTCCCAATCCCACCTCCCCCCAGCAACCCCCAGTTTATTTGTGAGATTAAGAGTCATTTATGGTTTGTCTCCTTCCCTTCTTTTCACTACATCTGTACCTTTGGGGCAAATATCCAGTAGTGCAATTGCATGGTCATAGGGTAGCTCTATTTTTAATTTTTTGAGGAATCTCCACACTGTTTTCCAAAGTGGCTGTACCACCTTGAATTCCCACCAACAGTGTAAGAGGGTTCCCCTTTCTCTACATCCTCTCCAACACTTGTTGTTTCCTGTTCTGTTGATTTTAGCCATTTTAATTGGTGTAAGGTGGTATCTCAATGTGGTTTGGATTTGAATTTCTGTGATGGCTAGTGATGACGAACACTTTTTTGTATGTCTCTTAACCAATTGTATGTTTTCTTTGGAGAAGTGTCTGTTCATGTCTTCTGCCCATTTTTTAACATGATTATCTGTTTTGTGTGTGTTGAGATTAAGAAGTTCTTTATAGATCCTGGATATCAACCTTTTGTCTGTACTGTCATTTGCAAATATCTTCTCCCATTCCGTGGGTTTCCTCTTTGTTTTGTTGACTGTTTGCTTTGCTGTACAGAAGCTTTTGATCTTGATGAAGTCCCAAAAGTTCATTTTCGCTTTTGTTTCCTTTGCGTTTGGAGATATATCCTGAAAGAAGTTGCTGTGGTTGAAATCAAAGAGGATACTGCCTATGTTGCGAAGAGAGAGAGTTTGACTTCTTCATGGCCAATGTGAATACATTTTATTTCTTTTTGTTGTCTGATTGTTATTGCTAGGACTTCCAGACTATGTTGAACAATAGTGGTGAAAGTGGGCATCCTTGTCATGTTTTTGATCTTAAGGGGAAGACTCTCAGCTTTTCCCCATTGAGAATGATATTCACTGTGGGCTTTTCATATATGGTTTTTATGAAATTGAGGAATGCTCCCTCTATCCCTGTACTCTTAAGAGTTTTAATCAAAAAAGAATGCTGTATTTTGTCAAATACTTTTTCTGCATCCATTGAGAAGACTATATGGTTCTTCTCCTCTTATTAATGTGTTCTATCACATTGATTTGTGAATGTTAAATCGCCCTTGAATTCCAGAAGTAAATCCTACCTGGTCCTGATGGATAATCCTTTTAATGTACTGTTCGTTCCTATTAACTAGGATCTTGTTGAGAATTTTGGCATTCACATTCATCAGAGATATTGGTCTGAAATTCTCTTTCTGGTGAAACAGCTTCAGGATAATAAGTATAATTTCTTTTTTGAATGTTTGGTAGGATTCTCCAGGGAATCCATCAGGTCCCAGACTCTTGTTTTGGGGGAGGTTTTGATCACTGATTCAATCTTGTTACTGGTTATTGGTCTACTCAGGTTTTCAATTTCTTCTTGTTTCAGTCTCGATAGTTCATAGGTTCCCAGGAAATATCCATTTCTTCCATGTTGCTTAATTTATTGGCATATAATTTTTGATAAAAATTTCTGATAATTATTTTTATTTCCTTGGTGTTAGTCGTGATCTCTCCCCTTTCATACATAATTCTATTAACTTGGTCCTTTCTCTCTTCTTTTGGATAAGTTTGCCTAGTGGTTTATTGATCTCATTAATTCTTTCAAAGAACCAGCTTCCTGTTTAGGTGATGTGTTCTACTATATTTCTGGTTTCTAATTCATTGACCTCTGCTCTAATCATAATTATTTCCTTTCTCATGCATGGCATAGGCTTCATTTGTTGTCTTTTCTCCAATTCTTTAAGGTGTAAACTTGGTGAATTTGGAATTTTTCTATTTTTTTGAGTGAGACTTGGATGACTATAAATTTTCCCCTTAAGGCCACCTTATTAGTACTGCATAGGCTTTGGACCAGTGTGTTTTCATTCTTATTGGGTTTCCATGAATTATTTAAGTTCTTTGATTTCCTGGTTGACCCAAACATTGGATGGTCTATAGCTTCCAAGTGTTTGATTTCTTCTGAATTTTTTCTTGTGATTGAGTTCCAGTTTCAAAGCATTATGGTCTGAGAATATGCAATGAATGATCTTAATCTTTTGGTATTGATTGAGACCTGATTGTGACCCAGTATGTGGTCTATTTTGGATAAAGTTCTGTATGCATTGTTGTTTTAAGGTGGAATATTCTATACATATCTATGAGGTCCATCTTGTCCAGTGTGTCATTCAAATCTCTTATTTCTTCGTTGATTTTCTGCTTAGATGATCTCTCTTTTGCTGAGACTGGATTTTTGATATATCCTACTATTAACATATTATTATCAATATGTCTCTTTATTTTTGTTAACAGTTGGCTTAGTTGGCTGCTCCCATGTTGGGGGCATAGATATTTACAATCATTTGATCCTCTTATTGGGTAGACTTTTTAAGAATAATATAGTGTCCTTCTGTATCTCTAACTACTGTATTTAGCTTAAAACCTATTTTTTCTGATATGAGAATTGCTATCCCAGCTTCCTTTTGAGGTCTGTTGGTATGAAAGATTGTTATCCAACCTTTCACTTTCAGTGTGGATGTATCTTTAGGTTCAAAATGGGTCTCTTGTGGACAGAATATGGATGGGTTCTGTCTTTTTATCCAATCTTCAAAACTGTGCCATTTCATGGTAGCACTTAGTCCATTCACATTGACTATTGAAAGATATGATTTTATCATATCATCATGTTGCTTGTGAAGTCCTTGCTTCTATAGATTTCTTTGTAAATTTCTGTTCTATATCACTCTTGGGGACTTTCTCCTTTTATAGAACCTTCCTTAATATTTCTTGTATGGTTGGCTTAGTGTTCACCTATTCTTTCAGTTTCTGCCAGTCCCGGAAGCTCTTTGTCTCTCCATCCGTTCTGAATTATAGCCTTGCCAGATAACATATTCTTGGCTTCATGTTCTTCTCATTTAGTACCCTGAATATGTCTTGCCAGCCCTTTCTGTCTGCTAGGTCTCTGTGGACAAGTCTGATGTTATTCTGATATTCGTCCCTCTGTAGGTAAGGAATGTCTTTCCCCTAACTGGCCTTAGAATGGCATCCTTGGTTCTAAGATTTGCGAGTTTTACTCTTACATGCCAGTGTGTTGGTCTATTCTCTTTGATCTTGGGAGTGGTCCTCTCTACCTCTAGGACACGTATGCCAGTTTCATTCCCCAGAAGTTTTCACCTGCAATTTACTCAAATATATCTTCTAATCCTCTTTCTCTCTCCACACCCTCAGGGATCCCAATGATTCTGATATTGGAATGGTTCATGGCATCATTTATTTCTCTAATGGATTTTCTCTAATTTCTCTAATGGATTTTATCATTTATTTCTACATGGATTTTAAGGGGTTTGTTCCAGGCCTCCTTCTGTCCCTTCCTTTCTATCAGCTTGTCTTCTTGATCACTAATTTGTTCTTCTGTTTCATTTACCCTAGCTTTTAGAGTATCTAGTTTAGATTGGATCTCATTCATAGCATTTTTAGATTTAGCCTGATTAGTTCTCATTTCTGCCCTTAGAGAAACTATGTGGCTGTTAATGGTTTTCTCCAGCCTACCTATTGTCTTCATAACTTACCCTGAAGTCTATTTTTGATATCTTGCTTATATCCATATCCTTTGGTCTACCAGAGAGGGTACAGTCTCTTGTTATTTTCTTTTTTGGGAGTTCCTCCTCTTAGTCATTCTGTTGAGGGGTGGTTGAGGGAATGTATAGACTTGAAAATATCAACCACAATTCAGGGAAGGTGCACCCTGGGAAAGTTTGGAGTGATCAGAAGCCACCACCAAAAAAGCCTAGCCAAAATAAAACCAAAGAATAAGGTTTATAAAGTTAAAAGGGGGGAGGGGCATAGAGAAGGGGGAGCTATAATCTCTTAAAGTGTGTGAGGTAGGGTGTTTCAATTCTTCCTAGGTGTATTTTGTTATCTTTGTTAGAAAATACTACTTCCCATAGTTACAGGGAAATTTAAAATGGTGTCTATATAAAGGTAGTTTTGAATAGGAAAAAAAGGACCGCATTGAAGGTCATATGTGTGTGTGTGTGTGTGTGTGTGTGTGTGTGTGTACAAGAGAAAATAAGTATATGTGTGAAGCAGTAGTAGTTAAAAAGCGACTATGGAAAATGTTGTATTAAGCATCTAGTTGAAATGCTAAGTGGGTCAAAAGAAAAAAAACAGGAACATGAGAAGATTTAAAAAGCTGTATCTAAGAAATACACAGGCCCTGAGGCAATACCAGGTATTCACTATACTATTTTCCCCTGGTGTTGGGGTTTTACAGTTTTATGGGGACCCTCAAGTTGTCATTCTCTTGTTCTTCCAGCTTGTCTTCTGGGGGAGGGTCCTGCCATGTTGTTTTTCAGGCAATCCTGCTTGGAAAGAGTTACCTTGCCCTCATCAAAGGTTTGGGCCCTGTGGAAACCAGTTTTTTGGGCTTTTGTTCTCTTGCAGCTTTTCAAGAATTTTTGGAGGGTCAGGACAAAGGAAAATGTCCACACCCAGATCTCCACCCCAGAGGAGTCTGCTCCTCTCTGAACGCTATAGAATACACAGTGTCCCTTTCTGTAAGCCTGGCTAAAAAACACAGCCTCCCACTGGTAGTGCATGCCCCCAGTGATCCTCTCAGTGGTGGACCCAGGCCCCTGCTTGTCTCTGCCCCCTGTACCTCCAAATCCACATGTAATCCAGTCTTGGTGGCTGTGGGTGGTGGCTGCAGCAATGGCCTGGCCCGCAGGTCCACAGGCACAGGTCCACACATGTGGCCACCCCAATCCAAGCATTTTTCCGTTAAGCTCCTGGATTCTGTTCAAAGGCTATTATCTGGTGCTTCCTGTCTCACTACCACCGCTCTGCAAGCTATCACTGGTCCCCAGGTACAGGACGTTTTTCACTTGGGTATTATTTTACTTTTCAGTGGGTTGCTTCTGCTAGGTCCCTCCCCTTCTATTTATCCTCCAATGTCTTTCCACGCAATCACAACTCTTTCCTTTGTACCTCTCCACTGAGGGTCTTCTGCCCGTGTAGAGATCCAGACATACAATCTTACATCTCTGGCTGATTTCATGGGTGTTCAGTCTGGCTTGGTATATATCCAGCTAAATTCAGGGAACTGGTTGAAACGGGGTCCCCCACTCCTCTGCCATCTCATAAATATCCATCAATAAGTATTTTTATTTGTTGCAACTAATATCTAAAAAATAAATAGAAAGGGGCACCTGAGTGATGCAGTCAGTTAGACGTCTGATTCTTAGTTTTGGCTCAGGTCTTGATCTCAGGGTTGTGTAATCAAGCCCCAAGATAGGTTATACACTCAGCATGGAGTCTGCATGAGATCCTCTGTCCCCTCTGCTCATTCTCTTCCTCTTTTTCTCTTTCCCATATATATATATATATATATATATATATATATATATATATTTAAAATCAAAAAATTAAAAATTAAATATCATACCGATTTTCCCCATTTCCTTATTTCCTTAGGTTCCATCCCAGATAACAAGCATTGATGCTTTGCTCATGGTTAATGTCTCGAACCCTTTTTCTTCCTCCTTTTCTTTTTCTGTTTTGCTTTTTTTCTCAGTCAGTTTCTAAACCCAATGAGTGTTCTGTCTCTAACACTTTCTCCTTATTTCTGACCTTGACATTGCCCTTCTGAGACTGACTTTGGCTCCCTTCATTAACTTGGTCTTGACACACCTAGCCAACTATATTATTAGCTACCAGGAGTTTCAATCTATCCAACTAAGCATAGCCCCTGGTGTTGCAACCTAACAGTATTCCATGTAGCCATGATTTCCTCTAGGTTTACCTTGACACCTGAGGAAGGACACTGGATAGAGTAAAATGAATGAGAAAACATATATCACCATGAAAGAGAATGATAGAGTGAAAGAGAGAAACAAACCATAAGAGACTCTTAACTAGAGAAAACAAACAGGGTTGATGGAGGGAGGTGGGGGGAGCAAGCCAAATTGTTGATGAGTATTACGAAGGGCACTTATTATGATGAGCACTGGATGTTGTATGTAAATGACAAATCACTGAATTTTACCCCTGAAACCAATATTGCACTGTGTTTACTAACTAGAATTTAATAAAAATTTGAAGAAAAATATATATTCTTCTTCAGTTAAAGGGACATGCTGTTTTAAAATATACTTGAGATTTGTTTTAATCAAGAATGGCAAGGTATGCAGACACAGAAATGATTGTCATGAATGAAGAAGTTTTTATACTTATAAATTCCTGGAAATAGTAATGGTACATCATGAGGGGTACCTAAAGAGGCACCAGTATCTGTCAGGAGATAGAGACAGGGATGGAGACATAGGCAAGAACCTTTATTATGGTTTTTTGGGGAAGGAATGGGCAAGACAGGGTAAGCAGGTGAAGGATTAGAATAATTTAAATGGGCATATTGGCTCCCCAGTTGTCTGGTACTTACCCCTGAGGTGGTCACGGTGACTGAAGAGAGGCCCAGAGTATGAGAGCCTATAAAGGAGGTGGTTGAGGTAGGGTTCTAGATTGGTTGGTTTGCATATGAAAGGCATAGTCACAGATGAATTGTTAACTATCTCTAGGAATTGGTTAACAGTGTTAAGAGTAGTCCCTCTAGCAAGGCCCTAGATGTCAAAGAATCAGGTACATGTGATTAATATACACATCTATAATTTAAAACATTAGATCTATTTCTCACTAAACAAAGAAAAACATACACCATGTGGAAGTATGGGGTGTCTCAGTAAGATACTATTATAAAGATCAAATTCTAGGGTTTGGGTTCTGGTTGGATAATTTGGAAGAGCATATAAAGAAGTTTGTTCCAGATTAAATGCTGGCAGAAAGCAGAGTAGGAGGGACTCTATGATTGGGCATTCCAGTAAATCTTATGTGTTAAGGAAGAGAAACCAGCATGAAGAAAAAGCTGGAACTGGGAATGAAGTAGCAGTCATTCATTCTGGCAGAGAGAGAACATGCTTGATATTTTGTGTCTAGTTGGGTAAACCTACCTGTTTTTGTCTGTGCTTAGACAAAATTATGAAATTCCCTTGCTTTGTCTTATTTTATAGTGTTTGCAGAATAGTCCTGTCTGGGGTTAAGATTCCATGATTTTTTTATTTCTTTTTTTTATTTTTTTTTTGACAGAGAGAAATCACAACAAGGCAGAGAGGCAGGCAGAGAGAGAGGAGGAAGCAGGCTCCCTGCTGAGCAGAGAGCCCGATGCGGGGCTCCATCCCAGGACCCTGGAATCATGACCTGAGCTGAAGGCAGAGGCTTTAATCCACTGAGCCACCCAGGCGCCCCTGATTTTTTATTTCTTATAGACAATATCTAAAAACAAAACAAAACAAAACAAAACAAAGCAAAAAACTCAAAAAATATAGTGTGTGATTATAGATTATTTTTATTTTTTTTAATTTCTTTTCAGTGTTCCAGAATTCATTGTTTATGCACCACACCAAGTTCTCCATGCAATATGTGCCCTCCATAATACCCAACACCAGGCTCACAAAAGCCCCCAACCCCCTCCTCTCCAAAACTCTCAGTTTGTTTCCCAGAGTGTACAGATTCTCATGGTTTGTCTCCACCTCCAATTTCCCCCAACTCACTCCTCTCCATCTCCACATGTCCTCCGTGTTAATCCTTATGCTCCACAAATAAGCAAAACCATATGATAATTGACTCTTTCTGCTTGATTTATTTCACTTAGCATAATCTCTTCCAGTCCCATCCATGTGGATACAAAAGTAGGGTATTCATCCTTTCTGATGGAGGCATAATACTCCATTGTACATATGGACCACATCTTCTTTATCCATTCATCCACTGAAAGGCATCTTGGCTCCTTCCATAGTTTGGTGACTCTGGCCATTGCTGCTATAAACATTGGGGTACAGATATCCCTTCTTTTCACTACATCTGTATCTTTGGGGTAAATACCCAGTAGTGCAATTGCTGGGTCAAGGATAGCTCTATATTTAATTTCTTAAGGTATCACCAAACTCTTTTCCAAAGTGGCTGCACCAACTTGCATTCCTACCAACAGTGTAAGAGGGCTCCCCTTTCTCCACACCATCTCCAACACATGTTGTTTAATGTCTTGTTAATTTTGGCCATTCTAACTGGTGTAATGTGGTATCTCAATGTGGTTTTGATTTGAATCTCCCTGATGGCTAATGATGTTGAACATTTTTTCATGTGTCTGTTAACGATTTGTATGTTTTCTTTGGAGAAGTGTCTGTTCATGTCTTCTGCCCATTTTTTGATGTGGTTATCTGTTTTATGTGTGTGGAGTTTGAGAAGTTCTTTATAGATCTTGGATATCAGCCCTTTGTCTCTAGTGTCATTTACAAATATCTTCTCCCATTCTGTGGGTTGTCTCTTTGTTTCGTTGACTGTTTTCAATGCTGTGCAGAAGCTTTTGATCTTGATGAAGTCCCAAAAGTTCATTTTCGCTTTTGTTTCCTTTGTCTTTGGACACGTGTCTTGAAAGAAGTTGCTTTGGCCAGTGTCGAAGAGGTTACTGCCTATGTTCTCCTCTAGGATTTTGATAGATTCCTACCTTACAGTGAGGTCTTTCATCCATTCTGAGTTTATCTTTGTGTATGGTATAATAGAATGTTTGAGTTTCGTTCATCTATACATAGCTGTCCAATTTTCCCAGGACCATTTATTTAAGAGACTGTCTTTTTTCAATTGTGTATTTTTTCCTGCTTTGTCAAATATTATTTGACCATAAAATTGAGGGTCAATATCTGGGCTCTCTACTCTGTTCCACTGGTCTATGTGTCTGTTTTTGTGCCAGTACCATGCTGTCTTGGGGATCAGCTTTCAAGCTTTGTAAAGCTTGAAATCAGGCAACGTGATGCCCCCAGTTTTGTTTTTCTATTTCTGCATTTTCTTAGCATTTTGGTTCTCTTCTGGTTCCATACAAATTTTAGGATTGTTTGCTCCAGCTCTTTGAAAAATGCCGATGGAATTTTGATTGGAATGACATTGAAAGTACAGATTATTCTAAGCAGTATAGACATTTTAATAATATTTATTCTTCTGATACATGAGTATGGAATGCTCTTCTATCTTTTTGTGTCTTCTTCAGTATCTTTCATGAGTGTTCTGTAGTTCCTCAAGTACAGATCCTTTACCTCTTTGGTTAGGTTTATTCCCAGGTATCTTATGGTTTTTGGTGCTATAGAAAATGAAATATATTCTCTAATTTCCCTTTCTGTATTTTCATTGTTAGTGCAAAAGAAAGTAACTGATTTGTGTACATTAATTCTGTATCCTGCCACATTACTGAATTGCAAAATGAGTTCTACTATTTTGCGGGTGGAGTCTTTTGGGTTTTCCATAAAGTAATCGTGTCATCTGCAAAGAGAGAGAGTTTAGCTTCTTCACTGCCAATTCAAATACCTTTTATTTCTCTTTGTTGTCTGATTGCTGTTGCTATGACTTCTAGTTCTATTTTGAGCAAGAGTGGCAAGAGTGGGCATCCTTGTCATGTTCCTGATGTCAAATGGAAGGCTGTCAGCTTTCCCCATTGAGGATGATATTTGCTGTGGTTTTTTCATAGATAGATTTTATGAAGTTGAGGAATGTTCCCTCTATCCCTATACTTTGAATTGTTCCTTATGTACAGAGGAAGGCCCACCAGAATAACAGCAGACCTATCCACAGAAACCTGGCAAGCCAGAAAGGGCTAGCAAGATGTATTTGGGTACCTAAATGAGAAGAATATGCAGCCAAGAATACTTTATCCATCAAGGCTGACATTCAAAATGGATGGAGAGATAAAGAGCTTCCAAGACTGGCAAGGTTTAAAAGAGTATGTGACTACCAAACCTGCACTACAAGAAATATTAACAGGATTTCTATAAAAGAAGAAAGTACCCAAGAGTGTCATAGAACAGAAACTTAAGGACACAATCGATAGAAATAAGGACTTCACAGGCAACATGATTTCAATAAAAACATATCTCAATAATCACTCTCAATGTGAACTGCCAAAATGCTCCCATAAAATGGCACAGGGTTGTAGATTGGATAAAATGACAGGACCTGTCTATATGTTGTCTACAAGAGACCCATTTTGAACCTAAGGATACATACAGACTGAAACTGAAGGGATGGAGAAGCATCTTTCATGCCAATGGGCCTTAAAAGAAAGCTGGGGTAGAGATTCTCATATCACATAAATTAGATCTTAAACTAAAGACTGTCTTCAGAGATAAAGAAGGAAACTACAGCATTCTTAAATGGTCTATCCACCAAGAAGATCGAACAATTGTAAATATTTATGCCCCCAACATGGGAGCAGCCAACTACATAAGCCTACTGTTAATCAAGATAAAGACTCTTGATATGATAACATTAATTGTAGGGAATCTTAACACGCCACTCTCAGTAATAGACAGATCATCCAAGCAGAAAATCAATAAACAAGAGCATTGAATGACACTTTGGACCAGATGGACCTCATAGATATATAGAGAACATTCCACCCTAAAACAAGAGAATACTCGTTCTTCTCAAGAGCACGTGGAACTTTCTCCAGAATAGATGACCTACTGGGTCACAAATCAGGACTCAACTGATACCAAAAGACTGAGATTATTCTCTGTATATTCTCAGACCACAGTGGTTTGAAACTGGAACTCAACCACAAGAAAGTTTGGAAGGAATTCAAACACTTGAAAGCTAAAGGCCATCCTGATTAAGAATGTTTGGATCCACCAGGAAATCAAAGAACTTACACAATTTATGGAACCAATGAGAATGAAGACACATCAGTCCAAAACCTATGGTATACAGCAAAGGCGGTCCTAAGGGGGAAATACATAGCCATCCAATCCTCCCTCAAAATACTGAAAAATCCAAAATATATCAGCTCTCTTTACACCTTAAAGAACTGGAGAATTAACAAGAAATTAAGCCAACCCCACACACAAGAAGGGAAATAATCAAGATTAGAGCAGATATCAACGAGATAGGAACTAGAGATACAGTAGAACACATCAACGAAACTAGAAGCTGGTTCTTTGAAAGAATCAATAAGATTGATAAACCACTGGCCAAACTAATCCAAAAGAAAAGAGAGAGGACCCAAATTAATAAAATTATGAGTGAAAAGGGAGAGATCACGACTAACACTAAGGAAATAGAAACAATCACCAGAAATTATTACCTTTTTTATTTGTTATACTTTCATATCTTTCTTAATGTTGTTTTGATCTTCAGAATATGAATAAAAATTACTTTTATAGTAAAATTATTTTTAAAAATAAAACAAAGATAAAACTGAAGTAATTGTGAATGTGGGGTTGTACTATAGAGTGATATTTTTTAGATAGCTTGTCAATATACACATTATTTTGCACAATAAGTTTGGGCAAGTTAGAATGAGGTCAGATAAATGGTAGGCCATACTTCACAAAATGATTTTGTGGGGTAAATAGAAGGTAATTTCTCATAGATAGTTTTGTAATATAATTCTTTTTTTTTCTCCTAATGGAAGAAGAATCATATCAAGGAAAGAGATTATGATGGAAAATGAATATCTGTTCTACTGCTTAGTAACAACAAAGAAACTACTTCCTTTAGAAAGAGAAACAAGAAGAGTTTTGCTTATCATAAAAATTAAATTATAAAGGAATCATTTGCAATTCTCTTTTAACAAAAATATTTAGACTTTTAATATGCCATCCTTGTCTCAAAAGCTGGAAATATAAATGGAAAATATAATTTTTGATGTTATCTGTGACTTTTAGTTTTTGTGAAACAATGTGCATCAACATTGGAAATCAGGAAAAAAGAAGTGATCATTTTTATTTAAACATGAGGGTAGGTAGTTCACAAGACAAATAATTGAAGAAAAATTAGACACTAAGTAACTGTCAGGGTCTGTTGGTGTTCTCAGGAATCCATGTTTATAACCAGTGGGAAAAATAAGGCAAAGGTAGCAATAATATGCTAGAATTCCATAGCCTTACTCTGACACACATAGGCTTGCACTGTATAAAGCCTGATTCTGCTTTTACCCACTAGCATCCTCAAGACATGAGCTTCAAATAACCCAGATTACTTATATCTTCAGGATAAGGAGTACCCCAAAACATTATAAAAGCCCCTGGTAATAATGTCATTTTATATTGTGATATTTTGCAGTTTACAAAGGCACATCCACATATTTTTTTTATACTTTCTACACAACTCTACAAGTGGAGAGAGTGCCTCTTTAGGCACTGTCCTAATCTCTCAGATGACAAAAATAAGCTTGAGAAAGTCTTCATGGCATTTCCAGGGTAGCCCAATAGTTAACTGCTAAAATGAAGATTCAAATACAGGCTTTCTGATAGTATGTCCTGTGCTATGTTTACTTCAGTATGGAGGAAAGTGTGTTGAATCTAAGAAACTACAGAGAGGTGGTCATAAAATGCATCAGAAAGTGCGGTGTCTACCCTCTGGAGATTAAACACATTTTGAAACAGCTTTACTCTTAACTATTGCCAAGTCAGTTAGCTGTATTTAACCTATTTATTGGACCATTAATTAGAGTACAGGATATATTGGTTCCTTTGATTATTATACTTTCCAAAAGGGATCACTGTAAGTGGATCTGACATAAAGTTATCACGTGTAAACACAACACTTTGGTGTGCAAAGAAAAGGGGAAAAAAAAATATATATATATATATATATATACTTATGAAATGCTTATTATGTACCTGGTAATACATTGTATATACATTTGTTTAATCCTTACAAAAACTGAAAAAAATAATATATTATTACCACCTTCATGCAAACGAGGAAACTAAAACCTACAAAAATTAGGTAATTTGCAGTAGATTGTACTAGATCTAGATAATTGAGATCCGAAGCAAAATCTATGTGGTTCAGAAGGCCATACTTCCTCCGATGCAATTTGGTAGTAACATAACAATTGATTTTTGGAAATATTGTTTTATTTACCAAAACACTTTTATAAACTTTTTAAAATGAATACTTGTGTTTTTTAAATTTTTATTTATTTATTTATTTTATTTCTTTTCAGCATAACAGAATTCATTGTTTTTGCACCACACCCAGTGCTCCATGCATTACTTCCCCTCCATAATACCCACCACCTGGCACCCCCAACCTCCCACCCCCCATCCCTTCACTCAATTGTTTTTCAGAGTCCATAGTCTCTCATGGTTCACCCCTCCTCCAATTTCCCTCAACTCCCTTCTCCTCTCCATCTCCCCATGTCCTCCACGTTCTTTGTTATGCTCCACAAATAAGTGAAACCATATGATAATTGACTCTCTCTGCTTGACTTATTTCACTCAGCATAATCTCTTCCAATCCCGTCCATGGTGCTACAAAAGTTGGGTATTCATCCTTTCTGATGGAGGCATAATACTCCATTGTGTATATGGATCACATCTTCCTTATCCATTTGTCCATTGAAGGGCATCTTGGCTCTTTCCAGAGTTTGGCGACTGTGGCCATTGCTGCTATAAACATTGGGGTAGAGATGGTCCTTCTTTCCACTACATCTGTATCTTTGGAGTAAATACCCAGTAGTGCAATTGCAGGGTCATAGAAAAACTCTATTTTTAATTTCTTGAGGAATCTCCACACTGTTCTCCAAAGTGGCTGCACCAACCTGCATTCCCACCAACAGTGTAAGAGGGTTGCCCTTTCTCCACATCTTCACCATTGCGCGTTGTTTCCTGTCTTGCTCATTTTGGCCACTTCAGTTCAAAACCTTTGGAATACAGCAAAGGTGGTCCTAAGGGGGAAATACATAGCTATCCAAGGCTACCTCAAAAAAAAATTGAAAAATCCAGAATACACCAGCTGTCTCTACACCTTAAAGAACTGGAGAATCAACAACAAATTAAACCAACTCCACAAGCAAGAAGGGAAATAATCAAGATTAGAGCAGAGATCAATGAGATAGAAACGAGAGATACAGTAGAACGTATTAATGAAACAAGAAGCTGGTTTTTTTAAAGAATCAATAAGATCAATAAACCATTGGCCACACTAATCCAAAAGAAAAGAGAGAAAGTTCAAATTAATAGAATTATGAATGAAAAGGGAGAGTTCACAACTAACACCAAGGAAATAAAACAATCATCAGAAGTTATTATCAACAGTTATATCCCAGTAAGTTAAGCAACCTAGATGAAATGGATACATTCCTGTAAAGCATTAACTCCCAAAATTGAATCAGGAAGAAACTGGCAATCTGATTCGACTGATATCTAGTAACGAGATTGAAGCAGTGATCAAAAACCTCCCCAAAAACAAGAGCCCAGGACCTGATGGATTCCCTGGGGAATTCTACCTAACTTTCAAAGAAATAACAGCTATTCTCTGAAGCTGTTTCAAAAAATTGAAGCAGAAGGAAAAGTTTCAGACTCTGTTTATGAAGCCAGCCTTACCCTGATCCCCAAACCAGGCAAAGACCACACCACCAAGGAGAATTTCTGGCCAATATCACTGATGAATATGGATACTAAGATTCTCAACAAGATCCTAGCAAATAGGATCCTACAGCACATTAAAAAGATTATCCACCGGGGGAGGAGTCAAGATGGCGGAGAAGTAGCAGGCTGAGACTACATCAGGTAGCAGGAGATCAGCTCCATAGCTTATCTAAACATTGCAAACACCTACAAATCCAACGGGAGATTGAAGAGAAGAAGAACAGCAATTCTAGAAACAGAAAATCAACCACTATCTGAAAGGTGGGACTGGCGGAAAAGTGAATCTAAAACGACGGGAAGATAGACCGCGGGGGGTGGGGCCGGCTCCAGGCAAGCAGTGGAGCAACGGAGCACAAAATCAGGACTTTTAAAAGTCTGTTCCACTGAGGGACATTGCTCCAGAGGCTAACCAAGGGTGAAGCCCACGCAGGGTCAGTGTGGCCCCAGGTCCCGCAGAGTCACAGAAGGATCGGGGGTGTCAGAGTGTCCCAGAGCTCGCAGGTATTAGAACAGAGGAGCTGGCTACAGAGACAGAGCCGAGGACTGAACTCTCAGCTCAGGGTTACCTTGAACTGGTTGCGGGCTGGGTGAGCTCGGAGCATGGCTAGAGGCTGGGGATACGGGAGTGATTGGGTGCTGTCCTCTGAGGGCGCACTGAGGAGTGGGGCCCCGGCCTATCGGCTCCTCTGGGCCGGAGACTAGGAGGCCGCCATTTTCATTCCTGTCCTCCGGAACTCTACAGAAAGGGTTAAGGGAACAGAAGCTCCCAAAAACGAAACCAGTGGATTACTTAGTCCGGCCCCCGGAAATGGCGGTGCAATTCTGCCTGGGGCAAAGACACTTGACAGTCACTACAACAGGCCCCTCCCCCAGAAGATCAACAAAATATCCAGCCAGGACGAAGTTCATCTATCAAGGAAAACAGGTTCAATACCTAAGACAGCAACGGAATTCCAGAGGAGGAGAAAGCAAAGCACGGAACTCATGGCTTTCTCCCCATGATTCTTTAGTCTTGCAGTTAATTCAATTTTTTTTTCAATTTTTTTCTTTCTTTTTTCTTCTTCTGCTAAATTTTTTAAAACTTTTAACTTTTTCTTTTTTAAAGTTTTTTGACTAGTTTATCTAAAATATATATTTTCTCTTTCTTTTTTATATTTTTTCTTTATTTGTTTTATTTTTTAAATTTTTTTCTTTTTTTTTCTGAACCTCTTTTTATCCCCTCCCCCCCCCCCCCACAATTTGGAGTCTCTTCTGATTTGGTTACAGCGAATTTTTCTGGGGTCTTCGCCACCTTTTTAGTATTTTATTTGATCCTTCATATCCTCTTATCTGGACAAAATGACAAGGCAGAAAAAATAACCACAAACAAAAGAACAAGAGGCAGTAGTGAATGCTAGTTACCTAATCAACACAGACATTGGTAATATGTCAGATCAAGAGTTCAGAATGACGATTCTGAACATTCTAGCTGGGCTCAAAAAAGGCATGGAAGATATTAGAGAAACCCTCTCTGGAGGGTTTATATCTCTCTGGAGATATAAAAGACCTTTCTGGAGAAATTAAAGAACTAAAATCTAACCAAGTTGAAATAAAAAAATCTATTAACGAGGTGCAATAAAAAATGGAGGCTCTCGCTGCTAGGATAAATGAGGCAGAAGAAAGAATTAGTGATATAGAAGACCAAATGAAAGAGAATAAAGAAGCTGAGCAAAAGAGGGACAAACAGCTACTGGACCATGAATGGAGAATTCGAGAGATAACTGACACCATAAGATGAAACAACATTAGAATAATTGGGATTCCAGAAGAAGAAGAAACAGAGAGGGGAGCAGAAGGTCTATTGGAGAGAATTATTGGAGATAATTTCCCTAATATGGCAAAGGGAACAAGCATCAACATCCAGGAGGTGCAGAGAACTCCCCTCAAAGTCAACAAGAATAGGCCCACACCCCGTCACCTAATAGTAAAATTTATAAGTCTTGGTGACAAAGAGAAAATCCTGAAAGCAGCCCAGGAAAAGAAGTCTGTAACATACAATGGTAAAAATATTAGATTGGCAGCAGACTTATCCACAGAGACATGGCAGGCCAGAAAGAATTCATGATATATTCAGAGCACAAAACGAGAAAAACCTGCAGCCAAGAATACTCTATCCAGCTAGTCTATCATTGAAAATAGAAGGAGAGATAAAAAGCTTCCAGGACAAACAAAAACTGAAAGAATTTACAAACACCAAACCAGCTCTACAGGAAATATTGAAAGGGGTCCTCTAAGCAAAGAGAGAGCCTAAAAGTAGTAGATCAGAAAGGTACAGAGACAATATACAGTAACAATCACCGTACAGGCTAATAATGGCACTAAATTCATATCTCTCAATAGTTACCCTGAATGTTAATGGGCTAAATGCCCCAATTAAAAGACACAGGATATCAGAATGGATAAAAAACCAAAACCCATCAATAGGTTGCCTACAGGGAACTTATTTTAGACACAAAGACACCTCCAGATTTAAAGTGAGGGGGTGGAAAACAATGTACCATGATAATGGGCATCAGAAGAAAGCTGGGGTGGCAATCCGTATATCAGATCAATTAGATTTTAAGCCAAAGACTATAATAAGAGATGAGGAAGGACACTATATACTACTCAAAGGATCTGCCCAACAAGAAGATCTAAGAATTTTAAATATCTATGCCCCTAACGTGGGAGCAGCCAATTATATAAACCAATTAATAACAAAATCAAAGAAACACATCAATAATAATACAATAATAGTAGGGGAATTTAACACTCCCCTCACTGAAATGGACAGATCATCCAAGCAAAAGATCAACAAGGAAATAAAGGCCTTAAATGACACACTGAACCAGAAGACATCATAGATCTATTCAGAACATTTCATCCCAAAGCAACAGAATACACATTCTTCTCTGGTGCACATGGAACCTTCTCCAGAATAGATCACATCCTGGGTCACAAATCAGGTCTCAACCGGTATCAAAAGTTTAGGATCATTCCCTGCATATTTTCAGACCACAATGCTCTGAAGCTAGAACTCAATCACAAGAGGAAAGCTGGAAAGAACCCAAATACATGGAGACTAAACAGCATCCTTCTAAAGAATGAATGGGTCAACTAGGAAATTAAAGAAGAATTGAAAAAATTCATGGAAACAAATGATAATGAAAACACAACAGTTCAAAATCTGTGCGACACAGCAAAGGCAGTCCTGAGAGGAAAATATATAGCGGTACAAGCACTTCTCAAGAAACAAGAAAGGTCTCAAGTACACAACCTAACTCTACACCTAAAGGAGTTGGAGAAAGAACAAGAAAGAAACCCTAAACCCAGCAGGAGAAGAGAAATCATAAAGATCAGAGCAGAAATCAATGAAATAGAAACCAAAAAAAAAAAAAAAAAAAATAGAAAAAAACAATGAAACTAGGAGCTGGTTCTTTGAAAGAATCAATAAGATTGATAAACCCCTGGCCAGACTTATCAAAAAGAAAAGAGAAAGGACCCAAATAAATAAAATCATGAATGAAAGAGGAGAGATCACAACTAACACCAAAGAAAACAAATTTGACAATCTGGAAGAAATGGATGCATTCCTAGAGAAATATAAACCACCACAACTGAACCAGGAAGAAATAGAAAACCTGAACAGGCGCATAACAAGTAAGGAGATTGAAACAGTCATCAAAAATCTCCAGCCAAACAAAAGCCCAGGGCCTGATGGCTTCCCAGGGGAATTCTACCAAATATTTAAAGAAGAACTAATTCCTATTCTCCTGAAACTGTTCCAAAAAATAGAAATGGAAGGGAAACTTCCAAACTCATTTTATGAGGCCAGCATCACCTTGATCCCAAAACCAGACAAGGATCCCACCAAAAAAGAGAACTACAGACCAATATCCTTGATGAACACAGATGCTAAAATTCTCACCAAAATACTAGCCAATAGGATTCAACAGTACATTAAAAGGATTATTCACCACGATCAAGTGGGATTTATTCCAGTGCTGCAGGGTTGGTTCAACATCCGCAAATCAATCAATGTGATAGAACACATTAATAAAAGAAAGAACAAGAACCATATGATACTCTCCATAGATGCTGAAAAAGCATTTGACAAAGTACAGCATCCCTTCCTGCTCAAAACTCTTCAAAGTGTAGGGATAGAGGGCACATACCTCAATATCATCAAAGCCATCTATGAAAAACTCACCGCAAATATCATTCTCAATGGAGAAAAACTGAAAGCTTTTCCATTAAGGTCATTAACTCGGCAGGGATGTCCATTATCACCACTGCTATTCAACATAGTACTAGAAGTCCTAGCCTCAGCAATCAGACAACAAAAAGAAATTAAAGGCATCCAAATCGGCAAAGAAGAAGTCAAACTATCACTCTTTGCAGATGATATGATACTTTATGTGGAAAACCGAAAAGAATCCACTCCAAAACTGCTAGAACTTATACAGGAATTCAGAAAAGTGTCAGGATATAAAATCAATGCACAGAAATCAGTTGCATTTCTGTACACCAACAAGACAGAAGAAAGAGAAATTAAGGAGTCAATCCCATTTACAATTGCACCCAAAAGTATAAGATACCTAGGAATAAACCTAACCAAAGAGGCTAAGAATCTATATGCAGAAAACTATAAAGTACTCATGAGAGAAATTGAGGAAGACACAAAGAAAAGGAAAAATATTCCATGCTCCTGGATTGGAAGAATAAATATTGTGAAAATGTCTATGCTACCTAATGCAATCTACACATTTAATGCAATCCCTATCAAAATACCATCCATTTTTTTCAAAGAAATGGAACAAATAATCCTCAAATTTATATGGAACCAGAAAAGACCTCGAATAGCCAAAGGAATATTGAAAAAGAAAGCCAACGTTGGTGGCATCACAATTCCGGACTTCAAGCTCTATTACAAAGCTGTCGTCATCAAGACAGCATGGTACTGGCACAAAAACAGACACATAGATCAATGGAACAGAATCAAGAGCACAGAAATAGACCCTCAACTCTATGGTCAACTAATCTTCGACAAAGCAGGAAAGAATGTCCAATGGAAAAATGACTGCCTCTTCAATAAATGGTGCTGGGAAAATTGGACAGCCACATGCAGAAAAATGAAATTGGACCACTTCCTTACACCACACATGAAAATAGACACCAAATGGATGAAGGACCTCAATGTGAGAAAGGAATCCATCCAAATCCTTGAGGAGAATGCAGGCAGCAACCTCTTCGACCTCAGCTGCAGCAACTTCTTCCTAGGAACACCGCCAAAGGCAAGGGAAGCAAGGGCAAAAATGAACTATTGGGATTTCATCAAGATCAAAAGCTTTTGCACAGCAAAGGAAACAGTTAACAAAACCAAAAGACAACTGACAGAATGGAAGAAGATATTTGCAAACGACATATCAGATAAAGGGCTAGTATCCAGACTCTATAAGGAACTTAGCAAACTCAACACCCAAAGAACAAACAATCCAATCAAGAAATGGGCAGAGGACATGAACAGACATTTCTGCAAAGAAGACATCCAGATGGCCAACAGACACATGAAAAAGTGCTCCACGTCACTCGGCATCAGGGAAATACAAATCAAAACCACCATGAGATATCACCTCACACCAGTCAGAATGGCTAAAATTAACAAGTCAGGAAATGACAGATGCTGGCGAGGATGCGGAGAAAGGGGAACCCTCCTCCACTGTTGGTGGGAATGCAAGCTGGTGCAACCACTCTGGAAAACAGCATGGAGGTTCCTCAAAATGTTGAAAATAGAACTACCCTATGACCCAGCAATTGCACTACTGGGTATTTAACCTAAAGATACAAACATAGTGATCCAAAGGGGCACGTGTACCCGAATGTTTATAGCAGCAATGTCTACAATAGCCAAACTATGGAAAGAACCTAGATGTCCATCAACAGATGAATGGATAAAGAAGATGTGGTATATATACACAATGGAATACTATGCAGCCATCAAAAGAAATGAAATCTTGCCATTTGCGACGACGTGGATGGAACTAGAGGGTATCATGCTTAGTGAAATAAGTCAATCGCAGAAAGACAACTATCATATGATCTCCCTGATATAAGGATGTGGAGATGCAACATGGGGGGGTAGGGGGATAGGAGAAGAATAAATGAAACAAGATGGGATTGGGAGGGAGACAAACCATAAATGAATCTTAATCTCACAAAACAAACTGGGGCTTGCTGGGGGGAGGTGGGGTTGGGAGAGGGGGAGGGGGTTATAGATATTGGGGAAGGTATGTGCTATCATGAGTGCTGTGAAGTGCCTAAACCTGGCGATTCACAGACCTGTACCCCTGGGGATAAAAATACATTATATGTTTATAAAAAATAAAAAGGATGAATACCCAACTTTTGTAGCAACATGGATGGGACTGGAGGTGATTGTGCTAAGTGAAATCAGTCAAGCAGAGAGAGTCAAGTATCATATGGTTTCACTTATTTGTGGAGCATAACAAATGACATGGAGGACATTGGGTGATGGAGAGGAAAAGGAAGTTGGGGGAAATTGGAAGGGGAGGCGAACCCTGAGAGACTATGGACTCTGAGAAACAACTTGGGGTTTTGAAGGGGCGGGGGTGGGAGGTTGGTGGAACCAGGTGGTGGGTAATAGGGAGGGCACGTGTTGCATGGAGAACTGGGTGCTGTGCGAAAAACAATGAATACTGTTACGCTGAAAAAATAAATAAATAAACTATTAAAAAAAAAAAGATTATCCACCATGACCAGGTGGGATTCATCCCTGGGTTGCAAGGATGGTTCAACATTTGCAAATCAATCAATGTGATAGAACAAATCAATAAGAGAGGAGAGAAGAACCTCATGGTCCTCTCAATTGATGCATAAAAAGCATTTGACAAAATCCAGCATCTGTTCCTGATTAAAATGCTTCAATATATAGGGATAGAGGGAATATTCCTCAACTTCATAAAATCTATCTATGAAAAACCCACAGCAAATATCATCCTCAATGGGAAAAAGCTCACAGCCTTCCCTCTCAGATCAGAAACACTACAAGGATGCCCACTCTCACCACTCTTCTTCAACATAGTATTAGAAGTCCTAGAAACAGCAATCAGACAACAAACAGAAATAAAAGGTATTTCAATTGGCAATGAAGAAGTCAACTCTCTCTCTTCGCAGATGACATGATACTTTATATGAAAAACCCAAAAGACTCCACCCCCAAACTACTAGAACTCATACAGCAATTCAGTAACGTGGCAGGATACAAAGTCAATGTACAGAAATCAGTGGCTCTCTTATACACTAACAATGAAAATACAGAAAGGGAAATTAGAAAAATGGTTCCATTTACTATAGCACCAAGAACCATAAGATACCTGGGAATAAACCTAACCAAAGAGGTAAAGGACCTGTACTTGAGGAACTACAGAACACTCATGAAAGAAATTGAAGAAGACACAAAAAGTTGGGCAAGCATTCCATGCTCATGGATCAAAAGAATAAACATTGTTAAAATGTCTATACTGCCCAGAGCACTCTTTACTTTCAATGCCATCAAAATTCCACCGGCATTGTTCAAAGTGCTGGAACAAACATTCCTAAAATTAGTATGAAACAAGAGAAGACTCCACATTGCTAAGGAAATGTTGAAAAAGAAAAACAAAACTGGGGGCATCACGTTGCCTCATTTCAAGCTTTACTAAAAAGCTGTGATCACCAAAACAGCATGGTACTGGCAGAAAAACAGACACATAGACCAGTGGAACAGAGTGGAGAGCCCAGATATGGACCCTCAACTCTATGGTCAAATAATCTTTGACAAAACAGGAAAAAATATACAGTGGAAAACAGTCTCTTCAATAAATGGTGCTGGGAAAATTGGACAGCTATATGTAAAAGAATGAAACTTGACCATTCTCTTACACAGTATGCAAAGATAAACTTGAAATGGTTAAAGACCTCAACTTGAGACAGGAATCCATCGGAATTCTAGAGGAGCACACAGGCAGTGACCTCTTCGATATCAACCACAGCAACTTCTTTCAAGATATGTCTCCAAAGGCAAAGGAAACAAAAGCGAAAATGAACTTTTGGGACTTTATCAAGAAAAAAAGCTTCCGCACAGCAAAGGAAATAGTCAACAAAACAAAGAGGCAACCCACGGAATGGGAGAAGATATTTGCAAATGTCAGTACAGACAAAAGGTTGATATCCAGGATGTATAAAGAACTTCTCAAACTCAACACACACAAAACAGATAATCATGTCAAAAAATGGGAAGAAGACATGAACAGACACTTCTCCAATGACGACATACAAATGGCTATCAGACACATGAAAAAATGTTCATCATCACTAGCCATCAGGGAGATTCAAATTAAAATCACATTGAGATACCACCTTACACTTTTATATAATGTCAGCTCACCCTTTTCCACAACATTCCCAACAATTGCTTCTTAACAGCAATTAAGGCAATATCCACAAATGACAGATTAGAAAACTAAGAGATGGAGAAGTCAAGTGACCAGCCAAAGTCTTCATAGAGATATAATTACTAAGGCTGCAACTCAGTATGAATATTATATGCTTTTGGCATTTAATTTATGCTGCATAATAGAGAAAAATAATCAATAAAATAAAATAAGGCAAATTATATAAAATGGCAAAAAGGAAAAAAAAGCTTTAGAGATAGAAAAACTATGCATGACATCATCAACAGAAATCAATGGGGCAATAATTTTTGAGGTTTGGGCACTGGATGAAATTACAAGGAAAATAGAATGTCAATCACAATTCTTAAAAAGCATACAGTATTGGAAAATACCAAACTTCAGTCCATTTTCATATTGTTACAAAGACAGAGAATGAATTATATCGGATGGAAAATGGGGATAAGAGAAAAAAGTAACTGAGATATAAAGTAAGGAGAGAAAAAACAACATTGGCTCAACGAGGAAAACCTAAGATCGGTGGTTTGAAGATCCTAGGTGGAAGGTGACTTTTGTTTAAGAAAGAATATTTTATAATAAAATTATAAAACAGTATACTCCTATTGGCCTAATTCAATGGTCTTTTCTGAATCTTCATCAAGCTGAAGTTTTTTTGAATTTTTCTCAGTATCCTGGAAATTAATCCTGTCCTTACTTATCTGTGATATTGGACGTCTCTGGTTCTTCTTTTTCAGTGTATCTGGGAACCAGTGTCAGCTCTGTCAATAACTTATTATTGTTTGACCTTGGGCAACTCATTTATCTCTCAATTGAATTTATTCAAAATTAGAATGGTGGAATGCATGATCTTTAATGTCTTTTCTAGTTTCAGAGGGCCATGATTCTATAATCATCTCTAATAACAATTTTTTATCTCACACTGCAAGCTCTCATTTCGCAATGAGGGATGACTTTCAAATCTTTCTGTCACCTTTGTGCCAAATATCAGACTTCTTTATGTAAACCTTTCCACCTCATGTATCATAAACACTTCAAACAAGCTCATCCTTGCATATGTATTCTTTTTACATCTTCTTGTTTCCTTAGTAATATCACAATCTTTTCCAGGTGAAGCCTCTTAAGATCAATACCCTAGGGCGTCTGGATGGCTCAGTCATTAACTGTCTGCCTTCAGCTCAGATCATGATCCCAGCATCCTGGGATCAAGCCCCATATCAGGCTCCCTGCTGGGTGGGAAGCCTGCTTCTCCCCCTCCCACTCCCTCTGCTTGTATTCCCTCTCTTGCTATGTCTCTCTCTGTCAAATAAATAAATAAAATCTTAAAAAAAAAAGATCAATACCCTAGTGACATCTTCCATTATTTATTTACATAAATTCAATTAACAATCTATCATGTTTAAATATTGAAAGTTTGTTATATTCACCCCATTACTGTTTTCCTAGTGCCCTGGTTTAAGTACTCACATTTCTTAGTGTTCAAAAATAGTGTGACAGTTTTCTGATCTGCAGCCGCCATCCTTTCCATTGTGATCTGTAGTCCTTTCTTCAAAGCCATACCTTGCTGCAGCCAAAGCTAACTTCCTTTAATACAGGCCTAATGATATTTGAGAATTACTGCTTATATAGCATATAGAATGGTCCCTGCAGCATAGTTATGTGCTATACAAAAATTGATTATTCTTCTTATGACTCCTCTACACCAAAATCTTTGAAAGTTTCCTTTGATATATAGAGAAAAAGTCTATGTTTCTTAGATTAGAATTTAAGGATCATTACAGTTTGGTATCAACTTTAATCTCCAGTTATATTTTCTACTGTATTTCACTGAATAATAATTAAAAAAAACCTTTAATTGCCTGATTTTCACATATTTATGTTTTAAGGTGGTGTTGACCATTCCATAGCCACCACTTTATTTTATATCAATTGGTCCTATTCCCCTCCCCCCCTCACCAGAGCATAAGTGTTTGGATAATGATTAGGCATCGATTATACTATAGAACATCCAATCTGGCTACCAACTTATGTGTTATATGTCCTGTCACAGACAAAAACTGAACCCAAATCTGATTTTCTCTTTCTTAATAATTTACACTAAAAAATTTGAAAAGAATTTTAAGAGGGGGTAAAGTGATAATGGGGAAAGAAATAAACAGCAGTGGTAATGATGAGCCATATGTAAGATGAAGTTAGGTGTGGGCAGAAAATAAGCTGAAACTATATTAGTTGATTGGTATGGAAACAAAAAATACCATTTATGCTGAGAAGAGATACACCATAAGAAACTAGGACAACCTGACTCTTAGAGAATTTAAGATAGTAGCTAGACCCTAGAGCTGTTTCCATTCTGACAACTTCATTTTAGCCCACATGCAATCACCACCCCCTTATTCTTGAGTTAATTAAATGTGTCTTTGTTTCTTGTTACAAATACACCATCTCAACCCCACCTTCTTCAAAAGGCTAGCCCAAATTTCATTGAGTCTCAGTTTCATTGTGATAGAGTCTCTCCTACAACAGCTCCACAAGCACACTCTTTGTATTTGAAATACCATCAATCCTACTCACCATTGCATGAAAGTGGCATGCATGCCAGTCTGATTAGATTGGGATAAGTTTTTACTCATGTGGTGCTCTTTCAAGAGCTGATGTACAGTAAATACTTGATTGATGGAAAGACTGCAATGGAATGAGTGAACTAGTAGTCACTGAGGTGCTCAAGCACAGGCCAGAAAACTTTTTGTCATTCTGTGAGGAGTATTCTTACACTGGGAGAGATAATGGTAGCCATGGAGGCTTATGAGTTTTTTTCTACTTAAAGATGCTAATAGTATACGTCCAGTGAAAGTAGATTTTTCAGTAAAAGAACAATTGTCATGGTGCTTTATGATGGAGTAGGGACTAGATAACTCCACTAAGAAGCAGAATTATATTTATTAAATTTATGGAGATGAAATCCATTGGGCCATAGATTTCTGTCAATGTATAATGTCCAGAATCTGTAATAACAGGGAAATAGCCATGAACAATTTTCATGTAAAGAAGAAAGAATTATTGAAGAGAAAGATATTAAGATCAGAGATCTAAAAAAATTTTAAATAATATTCTGCTTTGTATAATGAATATCTTGCATGTATGGGAGAAAAGTCATTGAACATTGCATTGACTATTACCAAAGAGAAAATTTCCCTTAATAATCTTTAATTTAAAACAAATTCTAGGGGCTCCTGTGTAGCTCAATTGGTTAATAAGCACCTGACCCTTGATTTTGTGTCAGGTCATGATCTCAGGGTCTTGAGATTCTCCTTCTCGCTCTCCTTCTGCCCCTCCCCTCTGCTCTCTCTGTCTCTCTAAAAACAAACAAAACCTAATAATAATAACATAAAATCAAAATAAGAATAATTCTAAAGCCTAATACTTTCTTTTTAATTAATACTTTTAAAAAATTGAGTGTAAGGGTGCCTGGGTGCCTCAGTGGGTTAAAGCCTCTGCCTTCTGCTCAGGTCATGATTCCAGGGTCCTGGGATCCAAACCTGCATTAGGCTCTCTGCTCAGCAGGGATCCTGTTTCCTCCTCTCTCTCTCTCTCTCTCTGCCTGCTTCTCTGCCTACTTGTTTGTAATCTCTGTCTGTCAAATAAATAAATAAATAAATAAATCTTTAAAAAAATTTTGAGTGTAGTTGGCAATAATTTCTGAATACAAACAAAATCACATTTTCTACATGGTCAAGAAAATAGCTCATATTTTTCTTGTTAATTGTTTTCATTTCATTTTAAATATTTAAAAGTTGTTTTAATTTTTACTTTTTATCTCCCAAATAGAACATCAGTATTCTATTTTAAAATGCAATTTTATTCTAAAAAAAGTTTTAGATATATATGAATTAGAATAAGTTCTGCAAGCATACTAACTAGGATAAAATTAGAAGGACTGTATTAATCCTTATGTTATAGGTTATACAGTGATCACCAGTGGATACTGGGAAGACTTTTTCCTCCTTGATGTAGTATTTTACAGTTAGAGTCATTGGGGGTGGGGCAAGGTATGATTTTTAGTGAAGCATCTGATTTTTCCCTCCATGGACAGAAAGCCAGTCTTGGTGTATAATTGATTGGATCTGCTCTAGTTCCAATGCTTATCATACTTTGCGATGTGGTATTTTCAAGGATGTAGAGGTTAAAACTTACAACTGGATTACCATACTTTACTAATAAAGCCTTGTCTTTGTGACACATAAGTATAGGAAGTTTGTATAAACAGAGTCTGATTAATATTAAAATGTCTATATGACTAGTTTATGTCATTTTTTTCCACAAGTTCTTTTTTTTTTTAAGATTTTATTCATTTATTTGACAGACAGAGATCACAAGTAGGCAGAGAGGCAGACAGAGAGAGGGAGGAAGCAGGATCCCTGCTGAACAGAGAGCCCGATGCGGGGCTCGATCCCAGGACCCTGGGATCATGACCCGAGCTGAAGGCAGAGGCTTTAACCCACTGAGCCACCCAGGCGCCCCTCCACAAGTTCTTTAATGAGACTCCTATACCGAAACTGCCACAGTATAAAACCAGCAAAATAAGCTAAAAAAATTAAAGTCACTTAAACATTTATAGCTGTGAATCGCTATCATCAAACATCTTTGATTTTAAGACTTCAAGATTATTTTTATTTACATTATATCCCCTAAGCTATGCCATGATAAATCTAGAAATATCAGAGTATATGAACACATATGTAAAATGCACATTTTGAAAAAAAGAATAAAGTTGTTAAAGCTGATAATTAGCACCATTTTGTCCTTTTGCTACTATTTTGCATTATTTGAACACTTAATATTTTTAAACTTCATTCTCATTAACTTTTCATCACTGTGATGGAAATAACATTGAATTCTAAAAACAAAACTGCTGAGTTCTTGTCTCAACATATTTGTCAATAAATGTAAGCAAGTAATTAAGCTAACTATATCTTAATTTTGGTTTCTAAAATTAAGGGGCACCTGGGTGGCTCACTGGGTTAAGCCTCTGCCTTTGGCTCAGGTCATGGTCTCAGGGTCCTGGGATCGAACCCCGCATTGGGCTCTCTGCTAGGCAGGAAGCCTGCTTCTTCCTCTCTCTCTCTACCTGCCTCTCTGCCTACATGTTATCTCTCTCTGTCAAATAAATAATTCTATAAAAATAAATAAATAAAATTAAATGATTGGTCTAATATTATGATTAAGACTCGTCCTTTAGGGCACCTGGGTGGCTCAGTGGGTTAAAGCCTCTGCCTTCCGCTCAGGTCATGGTCCCAGGGTCCTGGGATCAAGCCCTACATGGGGCTCTCTGCTTGGCAGGGAGCCTGCTTTCTCTTCTCCCTCTGCCTGCCTCTCTGCCTACTTGTAATCTCTGTTTGTCAAATAAATAAATAAAATCTTAAAAAATATATTCAGTCCTTTACCTCAAGTGATATCTGTCTTTTCTTTCTCTGAGTATTTTTTTTTATTTCAGTTAGTTAACATACAGTGAAACAGTAGTTTTTGGTATAGAATTTAGTGCTCATCACAATATCCATCACCCACTTAACCCATTCCCCTGTCCACCTCCCCTACAGTAACCCTCAGTTTGATCTCTACAGTTAAGAGTCTGTTTTTTGGTTTGCCTCTGTTTTTTTATCTCCATGTTCATTTCTTTTTTTTTCTTAAATTCCATATATGAGTAGAATCATATGTTTTTTTTTCTTTCTCTGACTTGTTTCATTTAGCATATTCTCTAGTTCCATCTATGTGGTTGCAAATGACAAGATTTCATTCTTTTTTTTACCACTGAGAAATATTCCATATCATATGTACATTTATATTTAAATTCCTTATCCACTGATCAGTCAATGGGCACTTGAACTCTTTTTATAATTTGACTATTGTTGATGATGCTACTATAAACATTAGGGTGCATGTAACCCTTCAGTTCCATTTTTTTTCCCTTTGGTAAATACTTAGTAGTGCACTTTCTGGATCATAGGGTAGGTCTATTTTTAACTTTTCAGGAAATTCCATACTGTTTCCCAGACTGGCTGCACCAGTTTGCATTCCCACCAACAGTGTAAGAGGGTTCCCCTTTCTTAGCATCCTGGCCAACACCTATTGTTTCCTGTTCTGTACATCTCTTTGGAAAAATGTCTATTCCTCTCTTCTGCCCTTTTTTCAATTATATTATTTCTTTTGGGGGGGTATTGAGTTTGATAAGTTCTTTATAGATTTTAGATACTAACCCTTCATCAGAGATGTCATTTGCAAATATCTTCTCCCATTCCATAGGCGACTTTTTAGTTTTGTTGTGTCCTTCACTGTGCAGGAGATTTTTATCTTGATAACTTCTCAATAGTTCATTTTTGCTTCTGTTTCCCTAAATTCAGTATATATCTAGTAGGAAGTTTCGATAGCTGATGTCACAAATGGTACTGCCTGTGTTCTTCTCTAGCATTTTGATTTTTTTTTCTTGTTCTCACATTTAGGTCTTTAAACCATTTTTATTTTTGTGTATGGTGTAAGAAAGTGATTCATTTTCATTCTTCTGCCTGTTGCTGTCCAGTTTTCTCAACACTATTTGTTGAAGAGCTGTCTTTTCTTCATCGGATATTCTTTCCTGTTTTTTGAAGATTAATTGACCATATAATTGTAGGTTCATTTCTGGGTTTTCTATTTTGTTCTATTGATCTATGTGTCTATTTTTGTCCAAGTACCATACTGTCTTGACCAATAGAGTTTAATAACAGAACTTGAAGAATGGAATGGTGATGCTTCCAGCTTTGTCTTTTTTCAAGCTGTTTTGGATATCCAGGATCTTTTGTGGTTTCATACAAAGTTTAGGATTATTTGTTCTAGCTCTGTGAAAAATGCTGTTTGTATTTTGATGGGGAGAGCATTAAATTCATGGGTTGTTTTGGCTAGTATAGATATTTACATATTCTTTTTCTTCCAATGCATGATCATGGAATGCTTCTCTATTTCTTTGTATGCTCTTCAATTTCATTCATAAGAGTTCTATAGTTTTCAGAGTACAGATCTTCAACCTCTTTGGTTAGGTTTATTCTTAGGTATCTTATTGATTTTGGTGCAATTGGATGTAGGATTGATTCCTTGATTTCTTCTTCTGCTACTTTGTTATTGGTGTATAGAAATGAACATATTTCCACACATTGATTTTATATTCTGCAACTTTGCTGAATTCATATATTAGTTACAGCAATTTTGTGTGTGGGGGGGATCTTTTGGGTTTCCTACATAGTTTATCAGGTCATCTGCAAATAGTGAAAGTTTGACTTCTTCCTTGCCAATTTGGATATCTTTTATTTCTTTTTGTTGTCTGATTGGTGAGGTTAAGACTTCCAGCACTATGTTAAATAATAATGGTGAGAGGGAACAACATTGTCTTCTTCCTGACTGTAGGGGAAAGGACCTGTTTTTTTTCCCCCATTAAGGATAAGCTGTAGATCTTTCATATATGGCCTTTATGAAGTTGATATATGTTTCATCTATCCATATTTTGCTCAGGATTCTTCTCAAGAAATGATACTGTATTTTATCAAATGTTTTTCTTCATCTATTGACAGGATCATATGGTTCTTATCCTTTCTTTTATTAATGTGGTATATAATGTTGATTAATTGTGAACATTGAATCAGCCCTAGAGCCCAGGAAAAAGTCCTGTTTGATTGTGGTGAAAAATTTGTTTAATGTACTATTAAATTCGATTTGTTTGTATTTTATTGAGAATTTTTGCATCCATGTTCCAGAGATACTGGCCTGTAATTCTTCTTTTTAGTAGGGTCTCTGGTTTAGGAATCTATGTAAGGCTGGCTTTGTAGAATGGATTTGGAAGTTTTCCTTCCATTTCTACTTTTTTGAGAATAGTTTGAGAAGAGTACATAGTAATTCTTCTTTTAATGTCTGGCAAAATTACACTGATAAGTCATCTGGCCATAGACTTTTGTTTTTTGGGAAATTTTTGGTTACTGATTTCTTTGCTGGTTATGGGTGTTTTAAATTTTTCTATCTCTTCCTGTTTCAGCTTTGGTAGTTTGTATGTTTCTAGGATTTGATCATTTCTTTAAGACTGCCCAGTTTGTTGGCATATAATTGTTCATATTATTCTCTTATACTTGTTTGTATTTCTGTGGTGTTGGTTGTGATATCTTTCTTTCATTCATGATTTTATCTATTTGATCCATTCTCTTTTCTTTTTCATATTTCTGTCTACAGATTTATTAATTTTATCCTTTCAAAGACCCAATTCTCAGTTTTACTAATTCATTCTACTTGTTTTGTTTGTTTGTTTCTATATCATTTATTTTTACTCTGGTCTTTATCACTCCCCTTCTGCTGGTTTTAGGCTTTATTTCCTGTTACTTTCCAAATCCCCTTAGGTGTAAGATTAGGTTTTGTATTTGAGACTTTTCTTACTTCTGCAGGCAGGCCTGTATTACATTATATTTCCTTTGTAGGACTGACATTGCTGCATCACAAAAGTTTTGAACTGTCTTGTTTTCATTTTCATTTTCTTCCATGTGTATTTTTTATTTCTTCTTTAATTTTCTGGTAAACCCATTCATTTTTTAGTAGGATGCTCTTAAACCTCCATGCATTTGAGGTTACTCCAAATTTCTCTCTTGTAGTTGACTTCAAGTTTCACAGCATTGTGGCCTGAAAATATACATTGTATGTTTTGATCTTTTTGTACTTTTTGAGGGCTGATTTGTGACTCAGTATGTGATCTATTCCGGAGAACGCTTCATGTGTACTCAGAAAAAATGTGCATTCTGCTGCTTCAGGATAAATTTTTCTGACTATATCTGTTAAGTCCATGTGCTCCAGTGTTTCATTGAAAGCCACTGTTTTCTCTTTTTTTTATTGTATTGTGTTAGTCACCATGAAATACATCATTAGTTTTTGATGCAGTGTTCCAAGATTCACTGTTTATGTACAACACCCAGTGATCCATGCAATTCGTTTTCTTGTTTATTTTTGTGCTTAGATGATCTGTCCATTTCTGTGAGCAGGGTGTTAAATTCCCCCAATATTTTTGTATTTTTATCAATGTGGTTTTTTTATGTTTATTATTAATTGATTTATATATTTGGGTGCTCCCAATTTGGGGCCATAAGTATTTACAATTGTTAGATCTTCTTGATGGACAGACACCTTAATTATGCTATAATTCCCTTCTTCTCTTGTTACAGTGTTTGTTTTAAAATCTAGTTTGTCTGATATAAGTATGGCTTTTCTGGCTTTGTTTTGACATCCATTAGCATGATAGATGGATCTTCAACCCTTCACTTTCAATCTGCAGGTGTGTTTAGTCTAAAATGAGTCCTTTTAGGCAGGATACAGAAGACACAGATGGATCTTGTTTTGCTTTGTTTTGTTAACCCATTTTGATGTCCTATGTCTTTTTACTGGAGCTTTTATTCCATTTACATCAGTGTTATTACTGAAAGATATGAATTTAGTGACATGGTACCTGTAGAATTGATGTTTCTGGATATTTTCTCTGGTTCTTTCCAGTCTTTGTTGGTTTTGGTCCTTTTTTTTTTTTCCATTTTATTTATTTATTTTTTCAGCGTAACAGTATTCATTCTTTTTGCACAACACCCAGTGCTCCATGCAAAACGTACCCTCCCCATTACCCACCACCTGTTCCCCCAACCTCCCAGCCCTGACCCTTCAAAACTCTCAGGTTGTTTTGCAGAGTCCATAGTCTCTTATGGTTCGCCTCCCCTTCCAAATTTTTTTTTTAATAAACATATAATGTATTTTTATCCCCAGGGGTACAGGTCTGTGAATCGCCAGGTTTACACACTTCACAGCACTCACGATAGCACTTACCCTCCCCAATGTCCATAGCCCCCTCCCCCTCTCCCAACCCTACCTCCCCCCAGCAACCCCCAGTTTGTTTTGTGAGATTAAGAGTCATTTATGGTTTGTCTCCCTCCCAATCCCATCTTGTTTCATTTATTCTTCTCCTATCATCCTACCCCACCATGTTGCTTCTCCATGTCCTCATATCAGGGAGATCATATGATAGTTGTTTTTCTCCGATTGACTTATTTCACTAAGCATGATATGCTCTAGTTCCATCCACGTTGTCGCAAATGGCATGATTTCATTTCTTTTGATGGCTGCATAGTATTCCATTGTGTATATATACCACTTCTTCTTTATCCATTCATCTGTTGATGGACATCTAGGTTCTTTCCATAGTTTGGCTATTGTAGACATTGCTGCTATAAACATTCGGGTACACGTGCCCCTTCGGATCACTATGTTTGTATCTTTAGGGTAAATACCCAGTAGTGCAATTGCTGGGTCATAGGGTAGTTCTATTTTCAACATTTTGAGGAACCTCCATGCTGTTTTCCAGAGTGGTTGCACCAGCTTGCATTCCCACCAACAGTGGAGGAGGGTTCCCCTTTCTCTGCATCCTCGCCAGCATCTGTCATTTCCTGACTTGTTAATTTTAGCCATTCTGACTGGTGTGAGGTGATATCTCATTGTGGTTTTTGATTTGTATTTCCCTGATGCCGAGTGACGTGGAGCACTTTTTCATGTGTCTGTTGGCCATCTGGATGTCTTCTTTGCAGAAATGTCTGTTCATGTCCTCTGCCCATTTCTTGATTGGATTGTTTGTTCTTTGGGTGTTGAGTTTGCTAAGTTCCTTATAGAGTTTGGATACTAGCCCTTTATCTGATATGTCGTTTGCAAATATCTTCTTCCATTCTGTCAGTTGTCTTTTGGTTTTGTTAACTGTTTCCTTTGCTGTGCAAAAGCTTTTGATCTTGATGAAATCCCAATAGTTCATTTTTGCCCTTGCTTCCCTTGCCTTTGCCGTTGTTCCTAGGAAGATGTTGCTACGGCTGAGGTCGAAGAGGTTGCTGCCTGCATTCTCCTCAAGGATTTTGATGGATTCCTTTCTCACATTGAGGTCCTTCATCCATTTGGCGTCTATTTTCGTGTGTGGTGTAAGGAAGTGGTCCAATTTCATTTTTCTGCATGTGGCTGTCCAATTTTCCCAGCACAATTTATTGAAGAGGCTGTCTTTTTTCCATTGGACATTCTTTCCTGCTTTGTCGAAGATTAGTTGACCATAGAGTTGAGGGTCGATTTCTGGGCTCTCTATTCTGTTCCACTGATCTCTGTGTCTGTTTTCGTGCCAGTACCATGCTGTCTTGATGATGACAGCTTTGTAATAGAGCTTGAAGTCCGGAATTGTGATGCCACCAACTTTGGCTTTCTTTTTCAATATTCCTTTGGCTATTCGAGGTCTTTTCTGGTTCCATATAAATTTTAGGATTATTTGTTCCATTTCTTTGAAAAAAATGGATGGTATTTTGATAGGGATTGCATTAAATGTGTAGATTGCATTAGGTAGCATAGACATTTTCTCAATATTTATTCTTCCAATCCAGGAGCATGGAACATTTTTCCATTTCTTTGTGTCTTCCTCAATTTCTTTCATGAGTACTTTATAATTTTCTGTGTATAGATTCTTAGTCTCTTTGGTTAGGTTTATTCCTAGGTATCTTATACTTTTGGGTACAATTGTAAATGGGATTGACTCCTTAATATCTCTTTCTTCAGTCTTGTTGTTGGTGTACAGAAATGCAACTGATTTCTGTGCATTGATTTTATATCCTGACACTTTACTGAATTCCTGTACAAGTTCTAGCAGTTTTGGAGTGGAGTCTTTGGGTTTTCCACATATAGTATCATATCATCTGTGAAGAGTGATAGTTTGACTTCTTCTTTACCAATTTGGATGCCTTTAATTTCTTTTTGTTGTCTGATAGCTGAGGCTAGGACTTCTAGTACTATATTGAATAGCAGTGGTGATAATGGACATCCCTGCCGTGTTCCTGACCTTAGTGGAAAAGCTTTCAGTTTTTCTCCATTGAGAATGATATTTGCGGTGGGCTTTTCATAGATGGCTTTGATAATATTGAGGTATGTGCCCTCTATCCCTACACTTTGAAGAGTTTTGAGCAGGAAGGGATGCTGTACTTTGTCAAATGCTTTTTCAGCATCTATGGAGAGTATCATATGGTTCTTGTTCTTTCTTTTATTAATGTATTCTATCACATTGATTGATTTGCAGATGTTGAACCAACCCTGCAGCCCTGGAATAAATCCCACTTGATCGTGGTGAATAATCCTTTTAATGTACTGTTGAATCCTATTGGCTAGTATTTTGGCGAGAAGTTTTGCGCCTGTGTTCATCAAGGATATTGGTCTGTAGTTCTCTTTTTTGGTGGGATCCTTGTCTGGTTTTGGGATCAAGGTGATGCTGGCCTCATAAAATGAGTTTGGAAGTTTCCCTTCCATTTCTATTTTTTGGAACAGTTTCAGGAGAATAGGAATTAGTTCTTCTTTAAATGTTTGGTAGAATTCCCCTGGGAAGCCGTCTGGCCCTGGGCTTTTGTTTGTTTGGAGATTTTTGATGACTGTTTCAATCTCCTTACTGGTTATGGGCCTGTTCAGGTTTTCTATTTCTTCCTGGTTCAGTTGTGGTAGTTTATATGTCTCTAGGAATGCATCCATTTCTTCCAGATTGTCAAATTTGTTGGTGTAGAGTTGCTCATAGTATGTTCTTATAATTGTCTGTATTTCTTGGGTGTTAGTTGTGATCTCTCCTCTTTCATTCATGATTTTATTGATTTGGGTCCTTTCTCTTTTCTTTTTGATGAGTCTGGCCAGGGGTTTATCAATCTTATTGATTCTTTCAAAGAACCAGCTCCTAGTTTCATTGATTTGTTCTATTGTTTTTTTGGTTTCTATTTCATTGATTTCTGCTCTGATCTTTATGATTTCTCTTCTCCTGCTGGGTTTATGGTTTCTTTCTTGTTCTTTCTCCAGCTCCTTTATGTGTAGGGTTAGGTTGTGTACTTGAGACCTTTCTTGTTTCTTGAGAAAGGCTTGTACCGCTATATATTTTCCTCTCAGGACTGCCTTTGCTGTGTCCCACAGATTTTGAACTGTTGTGTTTTCATTATCATTTGTTTCCATGAATTTTTTCAATTCTTCTTTAATTTCCTGGTTGACCCATTCATTCTTTAGAAGGATGCTGTTTAGTCTCCATGTATTTGGGTTCTTTCCAGCTTTCCTCTTGTGATTGAGTTCTAGCTTCAGAGCATTGTGGTCTGAAAATATGCAGGGAATGATCCTAAACTTTTGATACCGGTTGAGACCTGATTTGTGACCCAGGATGTGATCTATAATGGAGAAGGTTCCATGTGCAATTGAGAAGAATGTGTATTCTGTTGCTTTGGGATGAAATGTTCTGAATAGATCTGTGATGTCCATCTGGTCCAGTGTGTCATTTAAGGCCTTTATTTCCTTGTTGATCTTTTGCTTGGATGATCTGTCCATTTCAGTGAAGGGAGTGTTAAAGTCCCCTACTATTATTGTATTATTGATGTGTTTCTTTGATTTTGTTATTAATTGGTTGATATAGTTGGCTGCTCCCATGATAGGGGCATAGATATTTAAAATTGTTAGATCTTCTTGTTGGACAGACCCTTTGAGTAGGATATAGTGTCCTTCCTCATCTCTTATTATAGTTTTTGGCTTAAAATCTAATTGATCTGATATAAGGATTGCCACCCCAGCTTTCTTCTGATGCCCATTAGCATGGTACATTGTTTTCCACCCCCTCACTTTAAATCTGGAGGTGTCTTCGCGTCTAAAATGAGTTTCTTGTAGGCAACATACTGATGGGTTTTGTTTTTTTATCCATTCTGAGACCCTGTGTCTTTTGATTGGGGCATTTAGCCCATTAACATTCAGGGTAACTATTGAGAGATATGAATTTAGTGCCATTATTAGCCTGTAAGGTGACTGTTACTGTATATTGTCTCTGTACCTTTCTGATCTACTACTTTTAGGCTCTCTCTTTGCTTAGACGACCCCTTTCAATATTTCCTGTAGAGCTGTTTTGGTGTTTGCAAATTCTTTCAGTTTTTGTTTGTCCTGGAAGCTTTTGATCTCTCCTTCTATTTTCAATGATAGCCTAGCTGGATAGAGTATTCTTGGCTGCATGTTTTTCTCATTTAGTGCTCTGAATATATCATGCCAGCTCTTTCTGGCCTGCCATGTCTCTGTGGATAAGTCTGCCGCCAATCTAATATTTTTACCATTGTATGTTACAGACTTCTTTTCTCAGGCTGCTTTCAGGATTTTCTCTTTGTCACTAAGACTTGTCAATTTTACTATTAGGTGACGGGGTGTGGACCTATTCTTGTTGACTTTGAGGGGGGTTCTCTGCATCTCCTGGATTTTGATGCTTGTTCCCTTTGCCATATTAGGGAAATTCTCTCCAATGATTCTCTCCAATAGACCTTCTGCTCCCCTCTCTGTTTCTTCTTCTTCTGGAATCCCAATTATTTTAATGTTGTTTCGTCTTATGGTGTCACTTATCTCTCGAATTCTCCCCTCATGGTCCAGTAGCTGTTTGTCCCTCTTTTGCTCAGCTTCCTTATTCTCTGTCATTTGGTCTTCTATATCACTAATTCTTTCTTCTGCCTCATTTATCCTAGCAGTGAGAGCCTCCATTTTTGATTGCACCTCATTAATAGCTTTTTTGATTTCAACTTGGTTAGATTTTAGTTCTTTAATTTCTCCAGAAAGGGCTTTAATATCTCCAGAGAGGGTTTCTCTAATATCTTCCATGCCTTTTTCGAGCCCGACTAGAATGTTCAGAATCGTCATTCTGAACTCTTGATCTGACATATTACCAATGTCTGTGTTGATTAGGTCCCTAGCCATCGGTACTGTCTCTTGTTCTTTTGTTTGTGTTGATTTTTTCTGCCTTGTCATTTTGTCCAGATAAGAGGGTATGAAGGAGCAAATAAACTACTAAAAGGGTGGCAAAGACCCCAGAAAAATGCGCTGTAACCAAATCAGAAGAGACCCCTAATTGTGGGGGGGAGAAAGGGGATAAAAACAGGTTCTGAAAAAAAAAGAAAAAAAAAGGAAAAAAAAGAAAAAAATTTAAAAAATAAAACAAATAAAAAAAATATAAAAAAGAAAGAAAAAAATATATATGTAGATGAACTAGTCAAACAACGTTAAAAAAGAAAAGGGTAAAAGTTTTAAAAAATTTAGCAGAAGAAGAAAAAAGAAAAAAGAAAAAAAATTGAAAAAAGAAAAAAAAATTGAAGTAGCCGCAAGACTAAAGAATCATGGGGAGAAAGCCATGAGTTCCGTGCTTTGCTTTCTCCTCCTCTGGAATTGCTCTGCTGTCTTAGGAATTGAACCTCCTTTCTCCTTGATAGATGAACTTCGTCCTGGCTGGATATTTTGTTGATCTTCTGGGGGAGGGGCCTGTTGTAGTGACTCTCAAGTGTCTTTGCCCGAGGCGGGATTGCACCGCCCTTACCGGTGGCGGGACTAAGTAATCGGCTCGGGTTCGCTTTTGGGAGCTTCTGTTCCCTGAACGCTTTCCGTAGAGTTCCGGAGGACGGGAATGAAAATAGCGTCCTCCCAGTCTCCGGCCCGGAGGAGCCGAGAGCCTGGGGCTCCACTCCTCAGTGCGCCCCCAGAGGACAGCACCCAATCACTCCCGTATCCCCAGCCTCTAGCCACGCTCCGAGCTCATCCAGCTCACGACCAGTTCAAGGTAACCCCAAGCTAAGAGTTCAGTCCTCGGCTCTGTCTCTGCAGCCGGCTTCTCCGTTCTAATACCTGCGAGCTCTCTGACACTCTGACACCCCAGATCCTTCTGTGACCCTGCGGGGCCTGGGGCCATGCTGACCCCGCATGGGCTTCACCCTGGTTTAGCCTCTGGAGCAATGTCCCTCAGTGGAACAGACTTTTATAAGTCCTGATTTTATGCTCCGTTGCTCCGCCGCTTGCCGGGAGCTGGCCCCTCCCCCCGCGGTCTATCTTCCCGTCGTTTTAGATTCACTTCTCCGCCAGTCCTACCTTTCAGAAAGTGGTTGATTTTCTGTTTCTAGAGTTGCTGTTCTTCTTCTCTTCGCTCTCCCGTTGGATTTGTAGGTGTTTTCAATGTTTAGATCAGGTATCGAGCTGATCTCCTGCTACCTGATGTAGTCTCAGGCTGCTACTTCTCCGCCATCTTGACTCCTCCGGTTTTGGTCCTTTTTTTTTTTTTTTATTCACTGACTCAAAGATTCCCTCTAAAAATTTCTTGCTAGGTTGGTTTAGTGGTCATTACCATCTTGTTTGTGTGGGAAATTCTTTATCTCTTCTATTCTGAATGAAAGCCTTGTTGGAAAAATAATTACTGGCTGCATATTTTTCCCATTTAGCACATTGAATATTTGCTTCTACTGTTTTCTGGCCTGCAACTTTTCTGTGGAGAGATCTGTTGTGAACCTCATGTATCTTCTCTTATAGGCTAAGGACTTTTCTTTTGCTTCTTTCAGGATTCTTTGTCTTTGTGTTTTGTAAATTTGACTATGATATACTTTGGCTGTGGTCATCTTTTGATGAATTTAATGAGTTCTCTGTGCCTCTTGGATTTTTATGCCTCTGTCCTTCCCCAGTTTAGGGGTGTTTTCAGCTATAATATGTCCAAATAAACCGTTGGGCCCCTTTTCTTTCTGTTCATATTCTGGGACTCCTATGATATGAATGTTATTCCATTTTAATAGTCTCTGAATTACTTAAGTCTACCTTTGTGTTCCAATGCCTTCCTTTCCCTTTTCTTTCCAGCTTCATTATTTTCCATAATCTGATCTTTTATATCACTGATTTGCTCCTCTGTTTCATCGATCTTCATCATTCTTGCCTTCACTTGGGATTGTATCTTGGGAAGGCATTTTTAATTTCATTCTGACTAGATTTCATTTCTTTTATCTCTGCAGTAAGGGACTCTCTAAGTCTCTTATATACTTTTGTCAAGTCCAGATAATATGCTTATAATTATTGTTTTAAATTCTTGTTCAGATGTCTTATTAATATCTGTATTGATTAAATACCTGGCTGTGAATTCTACTTGCTGCACTTTCTTTTGGGTTGAATTTCTCCCTTTCATCATTTTACCCATAAAAGAGAAAAAATAAAGAAACAACAACAACAAAAACAAAGAACAAATAAAACAGAAAACCAAAAACTAGATCCTGGGTGTGGTTTTGTCTGCTAGTTAAAAGAATCTAAATTCCAAAATGAAAAAGGGAGGAAAAGAGAGATAAAGGAAATAAAGATATATGTAAACAATATATAAACATAAAAAATTAAAAATAATAATAATAGAAAATAAGACAGAGAATTGAAAAATAAAAAAAATGAAAAAATTAAGAAAAGAATAAAAACTTGAAGATTCTTTTTCCCCTAGAGCTGGAGCTTTGCAGTTCTGTATGATCAGTAGTTTTGGTGTGAGTAAGTTGTTTGTTCTGGTCTTCTGGGGATGGCCTGCTGTGCTGATTCCCAGGCTCCCTTGTCTCAGGGAAAAGGGGTTTCTAGGGCACAGGGCATGGGGCTTGGTGTAAGAGGTTCCCGCCTCCACTAGGTGGTGCTGTACTGTGTCCTGAAAACTTTACATGTTGTTTTCCATGTTGATGTGGGTGAATATGGCAGAGCCCTCCTCTCTAGCCCCAGAGCTGGAAGTTCACACGCTCACTGTTCAATGAACCCTCATAGAAGAGCAATCAATCACTCAATCACCCTTGTTTTGTCCTCTGGTTGGATCTAAACCCTGTGTTCACCCTGCCTGTGTCCTATCTTTTATATCTCAGGTGCACAACTTAGTTTCAGAACTCCAAGTTTGAGACTCCTGTGACCCCAATCCATGCTGTTCCTCTGGGGGAGGGTCTCACCATGTTTTTGTCCTTTGCTGGACAGACTCAGGAAAGTGGGCACATGACTGTTCAGCAGTTAGGAGTTCATGGCAAAACAGAGCATAAAGCCTGAACCAAGACCTTGTGTTCTTAGAGTATTTCTTAGCTCCTATGCCTGAGAAAAACAGAGTACATTGGTGCCACCTATTCTTCTTGCTACCCAGGAGATCATCAGAGAGCCCTGTCACTCCTGGGATTCCTCTCCACTTTTATACCTGAACACCTTTAAGACAGGCACATCCCTCATGGTAGCAGACTTCTATAAATTCAGATTTTGCCCTCCACTGCTTATATAATACTTTGTGGTAGTCTCTGTAAGCAGGCTCTCTCCCTGCTGCCATAACCACACTTATATATCCCCTGTGAAAACATTTTGTACCTCTTACTTCCCAAATGGTGGTCACTTTTCTTTCTTTTTTTTTTTAAAGATTTTATTTATTTATTTGACAGAGAGAGATACAAGTAGGCAGAGAGGCAGGCAGAGAGAGTGAGAGGGAAGCAGGCTCCCTGCCGAGCAGAGATCCCGATGCGGGACTCGATCCCAGGACCCTGAGATCATGACCTGAGCTGATGGCAGCGGCTTAAACCACTGAGCCACCCAGGCACCCCACTTTTCTTTCTTTTTTTAAAATTTTTTATTTATTTCTTATTTTTTATAAACATATAATGTATTTTTATCCCCAGGGGTACAGGTCTGTGAATCGCCAGGTTTACACACTTCACAGCACTCTCCATAGCACATACCCTCCCCAATGTCCATAACCTCCCTCCCCCCAGCAACCCTCAGTTTGTTTTGTGAGATTAAGAGTCACTTATGGTTTGTCTCTATCCCAATCCCATCTTGTTTCATTTATTCTTCTCCTATCCCCCTAACCCCCCATGTTGCATCTTCATGTCCTCATATCAGGGAGATCGTATGATAGTTGTCTTTCTCTGATTGACTTATTTCACTAAGCATGATACCCTCTAGTTCCATCCATGTTGTCGCAAATGGCAAGATTTCATTTCTTTTGATGGCTGCATAGTATTCCATTGTATATATATACCACATCTTCTTTATCCATTCATCTGTTGATGGACATCTAGGTTCTTTCCATAGTTTGGCTATTGTAGACATTGCTGCTATAAACATTCAGGTGCACGTGCCCCTTCGGATCACTATGTTTGTATCTTTAGGGTAAATACCCAGTAGTGCAATTGCTGGGTCATAAGGTAGCTCTATTTTCAACATTTTGAGGAACCTCCATGCTGTTTTCCAGAGTGGTTGCACCATTTTGCATTCGGTGGTCACTTTTCTATTTGTAGAATTCATTTTTGTTCTCTCAACCCTCTGATTGATTTCTCAGGTGTTCAGAATGATTTGATAAATATCTAGCTGTGTTTGAATGACAAGACAAGCTTAGGCTCCTGATACTTCTTTGTCTTCTTAACTGCCTTCCATATGGAAAAAGTAGACTTTAAAACAAAGACTGTAACAAGCGACAGAGAAGAAAAATACATCATAAAAAGGGGGCAGTCCAACAAGAAGATATGTCAATTGGAAACTTATGTAATCAACATAAGAGCACTCAAATACATATCACAATTAATAACAAACATAAGGGAACTAATTTATAATAATACAATAATAGAAGGTAACTTTAACACCATCCTTACATCAATGCACAGATTATATAAACAAAAAATGAACAAGGAAAGAATGGCTTTGAATGACATACTGGAACAGATAGATTCAGCAGTTATATTCAGAACATTCCATCCTAAAATACCAGAGTACATATGCTTTTCAGGTCCACATGGGAAAATCACCACAATAGATAACATGTTAGTCAACAAAGCAAATCTTAACAAATTTAAGAAGACTGAAGTAATACCATGCAACTTTTCTGACCACAATGTTATGAAACTAGAAGTCAACCACAAGAAAACATCTGGAAAGACCACAAATACATGGAGGTTAAATAACATGGTATTAAACAGTTAATGTGTTAACCAGGAAATCAATACAGAAATTTCAAAAAAAAAAAATACATGGAAACAAATGAAAATGAAAACAAAATAATCCAAAGCCTTTGGGATACAACGAAAACAATTCAAAGAGGGATGTTTGTATCAGTACAAGGCTACCATGTAAAGCGAGAAAAAATCTCAAATAGACAACATTATCTTACACTTAAAGGAGCTAGAGAAAGAGCAACAAACAACACTAAAAGCCAGCAGAAGGACAGAAATAAAAATAAGAGGAGGAAAAAATAATATAGAGACTAAACGACCAATAGAGCAGATAAATGAAACCCAGAGCTGGTTCTTCAATGAAATTTAAAAAAAAAAAAAAAGATAAACCTCCAGCCAGAATTATCAAGAAAGAGAAAGGATTCAAGTAAATAAATTCTGAAATGAGAAAAGAGAAATAACAACCAACACAACAGAAATACAAAGAATCATAAGAGAACATTATGAAAAATCCATATGCCAATAACAAATAGAAGAAATGGAGAATTACTAGAAACATATAAACAATCAAAGTTGAAATCAGAAGAAATAGAAAATTGGAACAGACAAATAGTAAAAAATTTGAGCCAGTATTTAAAAAACAAAACAAAACAACAACAATAACAAAAACTCCCAACAAAAACAAGTCCAGGACCAGATGGATTCTGAGATGAATTCTACCTAACATTTTTTTAAGATTTTATTTATTTATTTGACAGACAGAGATCACAAGTAGGCAGAGAGGCAGGCAGAGAGAGAGGAGGAAGCAGATTCCCTGCTGAGCAGAGAGCCCGATGTGGGGCTCGATCCCAGGACCCTGGGACCATGACCTGAGCCGAAGGCAGAGGCTTTAACCCACTGAGTCACCCAGGTGCCCCTCTACCTAACATTTAAAGAAGAGTTGATATTTATCCTTCTAAAGTACCCAATTTTTTCTTCAAAAAAGGAAGGGCAGCTTCAAATTTGTTTAATGAGGCCACCCTTATCTTGATACCAATACTGGATAAAGACACAACTAAAAAAGACAAATCCAATACCCCTATAGAAAATGATGCAAATGACCTCAATAAATTTCTAGAAAACTGAATCCAGCAATATATTTTAAAAAAACCATTTGCCAGGAATAATTGGGATTTATTCTGTGGTTGCAAGTATTTTTCAATAGTCACAGATCAAGCAATGTGATACATCACGTTAATAAAAGAAAGGATAAAAGCCATATGATCCTTTCAACTGACCCAGAAAAAGAATTTGACAAAGTAAACAGTCACTCATGATAAGTCCTTCCACAAAGTAGATTGAGAGGAACATACCTCAACATAATAAAGGTTTTAATATAAAAACACAACTAATATCATCTTGGATGGGGAAAAATTGAGAGCTTTTCCTCTAAGGTCAGGAAGGAGGCAAGGTTGTCCACTTATGCCACTTCTATACAAATAGTACTGAAAGTCCTATCCACAGCAATTAGATAACAAAAATACATGGCATCCAAATCAGCAAGGAAGAAGTCAAACGTTCACGATTTGTATGTGACATACTATACTATATATAGATAATCCAAAAGACTTCAACAAAATTTTCTGAGAGTCAAAAATGAATTAAATGAAATTCCAGGATGTAAAATGAACATCCAGAGATCTGTTGCATTTCTTAACACTGATAATAAAGCAGGAGAAAGAGAAAAAAATTCTTAAAGCTTTTATTGATTTATTCATGGGGCGGCTGGGACAAAGGCAGAGGGAGAAGCAGGCTCCCCACAGAGAAGAGAACCCAACCAGGGACTTGATCCCTGGACCCTGGAATTATGACCTGAACCAAAGGCAGACGCTTAACCGACTGAGCCACCCAGGCGCCTAAGCAAAAGAGAAATTAAGGAATCAATCGCATTTACAGTTGCACCCTAACCCATAAGACACCTAGGAATAAACCTAACCAAAGAGAAGAAAGTCTTGTACTCTGAAAAGTATAAAACATTAATGAAAAAATTGAAGATGAAACAAAGAGAGGAAGACATTCCATGCTCATGGATTGGAAGAACAAATATTGTTAAAATGTCTATACCACCCTAAGTAATCTGCATATTCAATGCAATCATTATCAAAATACCACCAGGATTTTCCACAGAGTTAGGACAAAGACTCAGAATAGCCAAAGGAAATTTTAAAAAGAAAATCAAAGCTTAAGTCATCACAATTCCATACTGCAAGTTATATTACTAAGCAGTATTGATCCAAACAGTCTGATTCTGGCAGAAAAATAGAAACCTAGATCCACTGGACAGAAGAGAAAACCCAGACAGGAACCCAAATTAATCTCTGACAACACAGAGAAGAATATCTAGTGGGAAAAAGACAGTCTCTCCAACAAACTGTGTGTGGAAAACTGAACAGCAACATGTAAAAGAATGAAGCTGGACCATTTTCTTACATAATGTAGTAAAATAAATTCAAAATGGATTAAATTCTTAAATGTGGGACCTGAAACCATAAAAATCTTAGAGTAAAACAGTGTTAGTAATCCCTTTGACATTAGTCATAGCAACTTCTTATTAGATCTATCTCCCTTAGGAAAGGGAAACAAAAGCAGAAATAAACTACATGGGCTACCTCAAAATAAAAATTTTGTTCCTCTGCATAGTGAAGGAAACAATCAAGAAAAGTAAAAGTCAGATTTTTAAATGAGAGAAGATATTTGCAAATGACATACCTGACAAGGGTTTAGTGTCCAAAATATATAAAAACTGATGAAAATAAAGACCCCACAAATGAATAATCCGATTAAAATGGGCAGAAGACATGAATAAGTCTTTTTCCAAAGACCTACAGATGACCAACAGACACAGAAAAAGATGCTCAAAGTCATTGATCATCAGGGAAATGCAAATCAAATCTACAATGAGATATCACCTTACAGCTGTCAGAATGACTAAAATCAATAAAGCAAAAACAGCAGGTGTTGGCAAGGATGCAAACTGTTGGTGAGAATGGGAACTGGTACAGTCACTCTGGAAAACAATATGGAACTTCTTCAGTTATGTTAAAAATAGAACAGCTCTATCATCCTGCAATTAGACTAGGTATTCACCCAAATAATACAAAAATACAAATTCAAGGTCATACATGCACTCCAATATTTATACCACCGCTTTTTTAAATCCTACATGAATCTATGTATTTTTGTTGTTGTCATCAGGAGGCTTGCACAGAATATAAATAAAACAGTCTTTTTGAAGCTGATGGCAAATTAACTTCCATTGCATAAAAAGCTTCAACATTTAACTTCCCCATTTCTCATATTTTTGATATCACAGTACATTTTTATATTACATATTTATTAATAGAGTGTGGTTACAATCATTATTATTTATATTCTTTTCCTTTAATATTTATACTATTATTAAGTGATTAACACTGTTTTCTAAAGCTTATTGCATACTCACATTTACCAGTGTGTTGTGTACTTTCATATGTTTCCATGTAACTGATTAGTATTTTCTCATTTCTGCTTTAAGATCTCATTTCAGGGGGAGGCATTAAGATGGCAGAGGACTGGGTGGACCCAAAGTTTGTCTCATCCCTTGAATACAAGTAGATAGTTATTAAATCATTCTGAACACCTGAGAAATCGATTGGTGGTCTGAGAAAACAAATGCTTTAATTCTACAAATTAAAAAACAACCACCAGTTGAAAGGTTGAAGGGTAGGAGGTGTGGAGACTTGAATCCAGTGTGATACAGCTGAGGATACAGCATCAGGGAGGGAGCCGGCTTAAGGAGACTACTGCAAAGTATTATAAGCAGCAGAGAGCAAAATCCGAACTTTTAGAAATCTACTACACTGAGGAATATGCCTGGCTTAAACATGCTCAGGTGGTGAATCAGGGCAAAATCTCAGGGATGATAGTGTGGTCTGAGGGTCCCTGGGGTTGCAAGAACAACAGATGGCATCTAAATGCCATTCTGCAGGGTTCCCAGGTATAAGAGCACAGAAGCTGGCTAAGAACAGTGAGTCTAGGGGGCGCCTGGGTGGCTCAGTGGGTTGAGCCTCTGCCTTCGGTTCAGGTCATGACCTCAGGGTCCTCGGATCGAGCCCCACATCAGGCTCTCTGCTCAGCAGGGAGCCTGCTTCCTCCTCTCTGTTTCTGCCTGCCTCTCTGTATACTTGTGATCTCTATCTGTCAAATAAATAAATAAAATCTAAAAAAAAAAAAAAGAACAGTGAGTCTAGGTGCTGCCTTTCTAATCTGTGTTGTCATAAACTGTAAACCACTGCTGAGTCATGTAATGACTTTACTAGGACAGGTGTAGCAAAAAGCAAAAGTGTGGCAAGATAACCCCACTACGGGAGGAAGAACTTGGAAGTTCCTAAAAGTTCGAGTTTTGAAACTCAGTCATGTGCCTGAAATAAAAATGCTCAGACACGGGCAGGGGAACACAGAGCTCTGATGAAGACTGGGAAGACAAAAGAGATTGATTGCTCTTCTGTTAGTGCTCACTGAAGAATGGGGAGCATTAATTTTCAGCTCCAGGGCTAGACAGCAGGGTGCCACTGTATTCCTCCTGCCTACAGGGAGCAAAACAGCACCACCTAGTGTAGTTCAGACCTACTTACACCGAGCCCAACCTCCCTGTGCACTGGAGGCAAATTTCCACCAAGTCAAGTCCACCTGAGAATCAGCTTAATAGGCCACTCACCCAGAAGACCAGAACAAACAACTCACTCAAATCAAGTTTATTGATCACAGAGGGCTGCAAAGCTTCAGCTGCTCGGGAAAACAGTAAATAGCATTCTTCGTATATTTATTCTTTAGGTTTTTATTATTTTTTCAGTTATATTCATATTTTCCATTTTCCATTCTTATTAATTATTACTATATATACATTATATATTATTTTATATATTATTTAATTTTATATTTTGTTTCCTTTCATTGTCATGTGTGTGTGTGTGTGTGTGTGTGTGTACACACGCATATATATTATGTATATATATATATATTTGGGAACTAGTTTATTTTTTTCAGTGTTCAAAAAATCATTGTTTATGCACCACACCCAAAGCTCCATGCAATACATGCCCTCCTTAACACCCACCACAAGACTCACACAACCCCAACTCCCTCCCCTCCAAAACCCTCAGTTTGTTTCTCAGAGTCCACAGTTTCTCATGGTTTATCTCCCCCTCCGACTTCCCCACTCACTTCTCCTCTCCATCTCCCAATGTCCTCCGTGTTATTCCTTATGATTCATAAGTAAGTGAAACCATATGATAATTGACTCTCTCTGCTTGACTTATTTCACTCAGCATAATCTCCTCCAGTTCCATTCATGTTGATACAAAAGTTGGGTATTCATCCTTTCTTTTTTTTTAAGATTTTATTTATTTATTTGACAGAGAGAGATCACAAGTAGGCAGAGAGGCAGGCAGAGAGAGAGAGAGAGAGGGAAGCAGGCTCCCCGCTGAGCAGAGAGCCCGATGCTGGACTCGATCCCAGGACCCTGAGATCATGACCTGAGCCAAAGGCAGCGGCTTTAACCCACTGAGCCACCGAGGCGCCCGGGTATTCATCCTTTCTGATGGAGGCATAATACTCCGTTGTCTATATGGACCACATCTTCCTTATCCATTCATCTGTTGAAGGGCATCTTGGTTCTTTCCACAGTTTGGCGACCATGGCCTTTGCTGCTATGAAAATTGGGGTACAGATGGCCTTTCTTTTCACTACATCTGTATCTTTGGGGTAAATACCCAGTAGTGCAATTGCAGGGTCATAGGGAAGCTCTATTTTTAATTTCTTGAGGAATCTCCACACTATTCTCCAAAGTGGCTGCACCAACTTGCATTCCCACCAACAGTGTAAGAGGGTTCCCCTTTCTCCACATCCTCTCCAACACATGTTGTTTCCTGTCTTGTTTATTTTGGCCATTCTAACTGGTGTAATGTGGTATCTCAATGTGTTTTTTTTTATTTTAATTTTTTTTCAGTGTAACAGTATTTATTGTTTTTGCACGACACCCAGTGCTCCATGCAATACGTGCCCTCCCTATTACCCACCACCTGGTTCCCCCAACCTCTCACCCCCTGCCCCTTCAAAACCCTCAGGTTCTTTTTCAGAGTCCATAGTCTCTCATGGTTCATCTCCCCTTCCAATTCCCTCAACTTCCTTCTCCTCTCCATTTCCCAATGTCCTCAATGTTATTTGTTATGCTCCACAAATAAGTGAGACCATATGATACTTGACTCTCTCTGCTTGACTTATTTCACTCAGCATAATCTCTTTCAGTCCTGCCCATGTTGCTACAAAAGTTGGGTATTCATCCTTTCTGATGGAGGCGTAATACTCCATCATGTATATGGACCACATCTTCCTTATCCATTCATCCGTTGAAGGGCATCTTGGTTCTTTCCACAGTTTGGCGACTGTGGCCATTGCTGCTATAAACATTGGGGTAGAGATGGCCCTTCTTTTCACTACATCTGTATCTTTGGGGTAAATACCCAGTAGTGCAATTGCAGGGTCTTAGGGAAGCTCTATTTTTAATTTCTTGAGGAATCTCCACACTATTCTCCAAAGTGGCTGCACCAACTTGCATTCCCACCAACAGTGTAAGAGGGTTCCCCTTTCTCCACATCCTCTCCAACACACGTTGTTTCCTGTCTTGCTAATTTTGGCCATTCTAACTGGCGTAAGGTGGTATCTCTATGTGGTTTTAATTTGAATCTCCCTGATGGCTAGTGATGATGAACATTTTTTCATGTGTCTGATAGCCATTTGTATGTCTTTGTTGGAAAAGTGTCTGTTCGTATCTTCTGCCCACTTTAGGATATGATTATCTGTTTTGTGTCTGTTGAGTTTGAGGAATTCTTTATAGATCCTGGATATCAACCCTTTGTCTGTACTATCATTTGCAAATATCTTCTCCCTTTCCGTGTGTTGCCTTTTTGTTTTGTTGACTATTTCCTTTGCTGTGCAGAAGCTTTTGATCTTGATGAAGTTCAAAAAGTTCATTTTAGCTATTGTTTCCTTTGCCTTTGGAGAGATATCTTGAAAGAAGTTGCTGTGGCTGATATCGAAGAGATGACTGCCTATGTTCTCCTCTAAGATTCTGATGGATTCCTGTCTCACGTTGAGGTCTTTTTTCCATTTTGAGTTTATCTTTGTGTACGGTTTAAGAGAATGGTCGAGTTTCATTCTTCTACATATAGCTGTCCAGTTTTCCCAACACCATTTATTGAAGAGACTGTAGTTTTTCCACTATATATTTTTTCCTGCTTTGTTGAAGATTATTTGACTATAGAGTTGAGGGTCCGTATATGGGCTCTCCACTCTGTTCCACTGGTCCATGTGTCTGTTTTTATGCCAGTATCATGCCGTCTTGGTGATCACAGCTTTGTAGTAAAGCTTGAAATCGGGTAACATGATGCCGCCAGTTTTGTTTTTGTTTTTCAACATTTCCTTAGCAATTCGGGGTCTCTTCTGATTCCATACAAATTTGAAGATTATTTGCTCCAGCTCTTTGAAAAATACCGATGGAATTTTGATTGGAATGGCATTAAAAGTATATATTGCTTTAGGCAGTATAGACATTTTAACAATGTTTATTCTTCCGATCCAAGAGCATGGAATGGTCTTCCATCTTTTTGTGTCTTCTTCAATTTCTTTCATGAGTGTTCTGTAGTTCCTCAAGTAGAGATCCTTTACCTCTTTGGTTAGGTTTATTCCCAGGTGTCTTATGGTTCTTGGTGCTATAGTAAATGGAATCGATTCTCTAATTTGCCTTCTTGTACTTTCATTGTTAGTGTATAAGAAAGCCACTGATTTCTGTACATTGACTTTGTATCTTGCCACGTTACTGAATTGCTGTATGAGTTCTAGTAGTTTGGGGGTGGAGTCTTTTGGGTTTTTCATATAAAAAATCATGTCATCAGGGAAGAGAGAGAGTTTGACTTCTTCAGTGTGGTTTTGATTTGAATCTCCCTGATGGCTAGTGATGATGAACATTTTTTCATGTGTCTGTTAGCCATTTGTATGTCTTTTTTGGAGAAGTCTCTGTTCATGACTTCTGCCCATTTTTTGACATAATTATCTGTTTTGTATGTGTTGAGCTTGAGGAGTTCCTTAGATCATGGATATTAGCCCTTTGTCTATAGTGTCACTTGCTAATATCTTCATCCATTCCGTGGGTTCCCTCTTTGTTTTGTTGACTGTTTCCTTTGCTGTGCAGAAGCTTTTGATCTTGATGAAGTCTTAAAATTCATTGTCGCATTTGTTCCCTTTGCCTTTGGAGATGTGTCTTGAAAGAAGTTGCTGTGGCCAATGTCAAAGAGGTTACTGCCTATGTTCTCCTCTAGGATTTTGATAGATTCCTGCTTCACGTTGAGGTCATTTATCCATTTTGAGTTTATCTTTGTGTATGGTATAACAGAATGTTTGAGTTTCATTCTTCTATACATAGCTGTCCAATTTTCCCAGCACCATTTATTGGTGAGACTATCTTTTTTCCACTGTATAATTTTTCCTGCTTTGTTGGAGATTCTTTGACCATAGCATTGGGAGTATATATAGGCTGTCTACTCTGTCCCACTAATCTATGTGTCCGTTTTTGTGCCAATACCATGCTGTCTTGGTGACCACAGCTTTGTGGTAAAGCTAGAAATCAGGCAACTTGATGCCTCCAGTTTTGTATTTCTTTTTCAACATTTCCTTAGCAATTAAGGGTTCTATTCTGGTTCCATACAAATTTTAGGATTGTTTGTTCCAGCTCTTGGAAAAATGCTGATGGAATTTTGATCAGGATGGCATTGAAAGTACAGACTGCTCTAGGTAGTATAGACATCTAAACAAAATTTATTTTTCTGATCCATGAGCATGGAATGCTCTTCCATCTTACTGTGCCTTCTTCAATTTCTTTCATGAATGTTTTGTATTTCCTCAAGTACAGATCTTTTACCTCTTTGGTTATGTTTATTGCCAGGTATCTTATGGTTCTTGGTGCTATAGTAAATGGAATTGTTTTTCTAATTTCCCTTTCTGTATTTTCTTTGTTAGTGTATAAGAAAGCAACTGATTTCTATACATTCATTTTGTATCCTGCCATATTATTGAATTGCAGTATGAGTTCTAGTAGTTTGGGGGTGGAGTCTTTTGGGTTTTCCATATAAGGTATCATGTCATCTGTGAAGAGAGAGAGTTTGACATCTTCTTTGCCAATTTGAATACCTTTAATTTCTTTTTGTTGTCTGATTGCTGTTGCTAGAACTTCTAGTACCATGTTGAACAAGAGTGGCAAGACTGGGCATCATTTTCGTGTTCCTAATCTCAAAGGGAAGGTTGTTAGTTTTTCCCCATTGAGAATGATATTCATTGTCGCTTTTTTCATAGATAGATTTTATGAAGTTGAGGAATGTTCCCTTTATCCCTATACGTTGAAGAGTTTTAATCTGGAACAGATGCGTATCTTGTCAAATGCTTTTTCTGCATCAACTTGGAGGATTATGTGGTTCTTCTCTCTTCTCTTATTGAGTTGTTCTGTCACATTGATTGATTGTGAATGTTGAACCACCCCTGCATCTCATGGATAAATTCCACCTGGTCGTGGTGGGTAATCTTTTTTTTTTTAAATATTTTATTTATTTATTTGACAGAGAGAGAGATCACAAGCAGGCAGAGAGGCAGGCAGAGAGGGAGAAACAGGCTCCCCACTGAGCAGAGAGCCTGATGCGGGGCTCGATCCCAGGACCCTGAGATCATGACCTGAGCCGAAGGCAGAGGCTTAAACCGCTGAGCCACCCAGGCGCCCCTGGTGGGTAATCTTTTTAATGAACTGTTGGGTCCTATTAGGTAGGATCATGTTGATAATCATGGCACCCATACTCATCAGGGATATTGGTATGAAATTCTCCTTTTTGGTGGGGTCTTTGCCTGGTTTTGGGAACAGAGTAATGCTGGATTCATAGAAAGAGACTGGAGGTTTTCTTTCTGTTTCTATTTTTTGAAAGAGCTTCAGGAGAATAGGTATTATTTATTCTTTGAATTTTTGTAGAATTCTCCAGGGAATCTGTCAGGTCCTGGGCTCTTCTTTTTTAGGAAGTTTTTGATCACTGCTTCAATCTTGTTACTAAATATTGGTGAATTCGGTTGTCAATTTCTACCTGATTCTGTTTTGGAAGTTTATATGTTTCCAGGAATGCATCCATTTCTTCTAGGCTGCTTAATTTATTGGCATGTAGCTGTTGATAGTAATTTCTGATGATTGTTTCTATTTCTTTGGTTTTAATCGTGATCTCTCCCCTTTCATTCATAATTTTATTAATTTGGCTCCTCTCTCTTTTATTTTGGATTAGTTTGGCTAGTAGTTTAACAATCTTATTGATTCTTTATAAAAAACAGTTTCTATGGGAAAATTGAACACCTGTGTGTAGAAGAATGAAACTCGACCATTCTCTCACACCATACAAAAAGATAAACTCAAAATGGATAAAAGACCTCAATGTGAGACAGGAATATCTCAAAATCCTAGAGAAGAACATATGCAGTAACCTCTTGGACATCAGCCACAGCAATTTCTTTCAAGATATAACTCCAAAGGCAAAGGAAAGAAAAGAAAAAATGAACTTTTGGGACTTCATCAAGATCAAAAGTTTCTGCACAGCAAAGGAAATATTCAACAAAATAAAGAGGTAACCCATAGAATGAGAGAAAACCTTCACAAATGACAGTACAATGGGCTCATATCCAAGATCTCTAAAGAATTCCTCAAGCTCAACACACACAAAACAGATAATCATTTCAAAAAATGGGCAGAAAACATGAACAGACACCAAGATGCCTTTCAACACACAAATGGATAAAGAAGATGTGGTCCATATATACTATGGAGTATTATGCTGCCTTTAGAATGGAGGAATACCCAACTTTTCTATCAACATGGACGGAACTGGAAGAGATTATGCTGAGTGAAATAAGTCAAACAGAGTCAATTATCATATGGTTTTGCTTATCTGTTGAGCATAAGTAATAACACATAGTAAATGGGGAGATGGAAAGGAGAAGTGAGTTGGGAGAATTTGGAGGGGGAGATGAACCATGCGAGACTGTGGACTCTGAGAAACAACCTGACGGTTTTGGAGGGAAGGGGGGTGGGAGGTTGTGTGAGTCTGGTGGTGGGTATCATGGAGGACATGTATTGCTGGAACACTGGGTGTGGTGCATAAGCAATGAATTCTGGAACACTGAAAAGGAGTTAAAAAAAAACACCTTCTAGTTTCACTGATGTGTTCTACTGTATCTCTAGTTTCTATCTCATTGATCTCTGCTCTAATCTTGAATATTTCCCTTCTTGTGCATGGGGTTCACTTAATTTGTTGTTAATTCTCCAGTTCTTTAAGGTGTAAAGAGAGCTGGTATATTCTGGATTTTTCTTTTCTTTTTTCTTTTTTTCTTTTTTCTTTCCTTTTTCTTTTCTTTTTTTTTTCTTTTTTTCTTTTTTTGAGTGTGGCTTAGATGGCTATGCATTTCCCCCTTAGGAGGGCCTTTGCCATATCCCTTAGGTTTTGGACGGATGTGTCTTCATTCTCATTGGTTCCATAAATTGTTTAAGATCTTCTTTGATTTCCTGGTTGATCCAAATATTCTTAATCAGGATGGTCTTTAGCTTTCAAACGTTTGGATTCCTTCCAAACTTTTCTTGTGTTTGAGTTCCAGTTTCAAACCATTGTGGTCTGAGAATATACAGGGAATAATATCAACATTTTGGTATCAGTTGAGCCCTGATTTGTGACCCAGTAGGTAGTCTATTCTGGAGAAAGTTCCAAGTGCGCTTGAGAAGAATGAGTATTCTCTTTTTTTAGGGTGGAATGTTCTGTATATATTTATGAGGTCCATCTGGTTCAAAGTGTCATTCAATGCTCTTGTTTATTGATTTTATGCTTGGATGATCTGTCTATTACTGAGAGTGGCATGTTAAGGTTCCCTACAATTAATGTTTTCATATCAATATGAGTCTATATCTTGATTAACAGTAGGCTTATGTAGTTGGCTGCTCCCATATTGGGGGCATAAATATTTATAATTATTAGATCTTCCTGGCAGATAGACCCTTTAAGAATGATGTAGTATCCGTCTGTATCTCTGACTACAGTCCTTGGGATCATTCCCTGCATATTTTCAGACCACAATGCTCTGAAGCTCGAACTCAATCACAAGAGGAAAGCTGGAAAGAACCCAAATACATGGAGACTAAACAGCATCCTTCTAAAGAATGAATGGGTCAACCAGGAAATTAAAGAAGAATTGAAAAAATTCATGGAAACAAATGATAATGAAAACACAACAGTTCAAAATCTGTGGGACACAGCAAAGGCAGTCCTGAGAGGAAAATATATAGCGGTACAAGCCTTTCTCAAGAAACAAGAAAGGTCTCAAGTACACAACCTAACCCTACACGTAAAGGAGCTGGAGAAAGAACAAGAAAGAAACCCTAAACCCAGCAGGAGAAGAGAAATCATAAAGATCAGAGCAGAAATCAATGAAATAGAAACAAAAAAAAACAATAGAAAAAATCAATGAAACTAGGAGCTGGTTCTTTGAAAGAATCAATAAGATTGATAAACCCCTGGCCAGACTCATCAAAAAGAAAAGAGAAAGGACCCAAATAAATAAAATCATGAATGAAAGAGGAGAGATCACAACTAACACCCAAGAAATACAGACAATTATAAGAACATACTATGAGCAACTCTACGCCAACAAATTTGACAATATGGAAGAAATGGATGCATTCCTAGAGACATATAAACTACCACAACTGAACCAGGAAGAAATCGTAAACCTGAACAGGCCCATAACCAGTAAGGAGATTGAAACAGTCATCAAAAATCTCCAAACAAACAAAAGCCCAGGGCCAGACGGCTTCCCAGGGGAATTCTACCAAACATTTAAAGAAGAACTAATTCCTATTCTCCTGAAACTGTTCCAAAAAATAGAAATGGAAGGGAAACTTCCAAACTCATTTTATGAGGCCAGCATCACCTTGATCCCAAAACCAGACAAGGATCCCACCAAAAAAGAGAACTACAGACCAATATCCTTGATGAACACAGACGCAAAAATTCTCGCCAAAATACTAGCCAATAGGATTCAACAGTACATTAAAAGGATTATTCACCACGATCAAGTGGGATTTATTCCAGGGCTGCAGGGTTGGTTCAACATCTGCAAATCAATCAATGTGATAGAATACATTAATAAAAGAAAGAACAAGAACCATATGATACTCTCCATAGATGCTGAAAAAGCATTTGACAAAGTACAGCATCCCTTCCTGCTCAAAACTCTTCAAAGTGTAGGGATAGAGGGCATATACCTCAATATTATCAAAGCCATCTATGAAAAACCCACCGCAAATATCATTCTCAATGGAGAAAAACTGAAAGCTTTTCCGCTAAGTACAGTCTTTTGTTTAAAACCTAATTCATCTGATATGAGAATCACTACCCCAGCCTTCTGTTGAGGCCCATTGGCATGAAAGATGCTTCTCCATCCCTTCACTTGCAGTCTTGATGTATCCTTAGGTTCAAAATGGGTCTCTTGTAGGCAACATATGGATGTGTCCTGTCATTTTATCCAATCTGCAACCCTGTGCCATTTTATCAGAGCATTTAAGCCATTCATGTTGAGAGTGGTTATTGAAAAATACATTTTTACAGACATCATTTTGCCTGTGAAGTCCTTCTTTCTATAGATTGTCTCTGTAAATTTCAGTTCTATGTCACTCTTGGGTTTTTTCTTCTTTTAAAGAGCCACCTTAATATTTCTTGTAGTGCCCGCTTGGTGGTCATATCCTCTTTTAAACCTTGCTGGTCTTGGAGGCTCTTTAGCTCTCCATCCATTTTAAATGTCAACCTTGCTAGATAAAGTATTCTTGGCTACATGTTATTCTCATTTAGTGCCCTGAATATGTTTTTCCAGACTTTTCTGGCTTGCCAGGTTTCTGTGGACATGTCTGACGTTATCCTGATGGACCCTCCTCTGTATGTAAGGAATTTCTTCCTCCTAGCTTTCCTCAGAAGCACTTCTGTAAAATTATGATTCATCAGTCTGACAATGAAGTGCCTCAAGGTCTTTCTAGATTCATTGATCTTGGGGGGGGGGTGTTCTTTCTGCCTCTAGGACCTGAACACTGGCTCCATTCGCCAGACTGGAAAATTTTTCATCCAAATTTGTTCAGCTATATCTCTTGTATATCTATGAAATATACAGGTTTTAGAGCAATACCATGAGCTTAATATACTGCTTTCCCCTGATGTTGGGGTTTACAGTTTTATGGCGACCCTCTGGTGGTTGTCTTCTCATTCTTTTGTCTCTCCTTCTTGCGGAGGAGCCTGCTGCATTGTTTTTTAGTCCCTCTTGCTTGGGTTGAGTCCTCATGTCCCCAGTCAAGGGACTCTGTGGAAACCGGTTTTTCAGGCTTCTGTTTTCTGGAGGTTTTTGTTCTTTGTCAGCTTTTTATGGCTTTTCAGAAGTTTAGTGGAAATCAAACTGCACCCAGAACTCCACCTCAGAGATAAGCCTCAGTCTGCTCCCCTCTGCATGGTCCAGAACACACAGACTCCCCTCTGAAAATTCTGCTGAACTGTGCAACCTCCTACAGGCAGTGCACATCTCCAGCCACTGTCTCAGTGGTCTCCCAAAGTGCCCACTTGTCTGTGCACCCTCGTGCCACTAAAACTATGAGCAATATTGGTCCAGAGAGCCCGCTTCCAGTGGCTGCCTTTGCTGGGACTGCTCTCTGGTGTCCAGACCTCATGGTTTTGCAGGTCACCTCCAAATGATCCCAACCAGAGATTGCACTGAGTTCCTTCAGGCCCAGGCTGGGAGAGTTCAGACCCTTGGCTGGTTCTAGAGACCACCAGCTAGTGCCTGCACCGAGCTTTCTCAGGCATGGGTGGGGAGTGGGTCAGACACTGGTCTCACAGTGCTCACAGAACGCAAAAGGTTGCAGTTCCAGAGAGTGCAAGCTGGCACCCCTACCAGACTCTCTCATGTGAGGGCAGAAGTGCACCCCCAGAGTAGTGGTGTAAGCCGTGCAACCCCTGGGGCTCAGGGACCAGGAACTGGAGGCTCTGCCGCACTCTCTCTGGCATGGGTGGTCGCCAGCATTGGCTGTCCTGGGTCCATGGGCTTATGCCCATGCCTGTGACTGCCTGATTCCACCAGTTGCCCCTTAAGATCTTTTGCTCTTTTTGAGTGCTTTTAACCAGACTCCAAGTTAATGCTGGTCCCCAATCATAGAGCACTTTTGTATTGGGGTATTACTTTCCAATGGGTCACTTCTGGTGGCTCCCTCCCCCTTCTGTTTATCCTCTGATATCAGTCCGAGTGTTCTGACTCCATTTTACCTATCCACTGGTGTCTTCTGCTCCCATAGAAATCCAGAATTATATAATCCTACATCTCAGGCTGATTTCATGGGTTTTCAGAGTGTTCTGGTAGATAATTAGTTCACTTTAGGGTACCAGTTGAAACAGGGTCTCCTACTTCTCTGCCATCTTATCCCAATATTGGGATCTAGTTTCTATAAGAAGCAGACAAAAACATACCCAGGATCTTGTTTTGTTTTGTTATAGTTATTTTTGTTTTTGTGGCTTTTTCTTTTCCTTTCTTCTCTCTTTCCTGAATAAAGTATCTAGATGGAGAAATTTACTCCAAATGAAGGAGCAGGAGGTAATATTCACAGCCAGGGATTTAATCAATATGGATATATGTTTGGTGACTGGACTAGAATTTAAAATAACAACTATGAAGATATTAGCTCGGCATGAAGAAAATATTGAAGACACTAGAGAATACCTTAATATGGATATAAAAGAACTAAAATCTAATCAGGCAAATTAAAAATGCTACTACTGAGACTGTCCCAAATGGAGGTCATGGAAAAGAGGATTAATGAATCAATAATGTTAAAGATAAAATTATGGAAAATAATGAAGCTGGAAAGAAAAGGAAAAGAAAACTGTTAGATCAAGAGGTAGACTTAGGGAATTCACTGATTTCACAAAATGAAAAAGAAATATAGCCATATTATAGGACTCCCATAGAAGAAGAGAGGGGAAAAAGGGACGAACTTTTATTTGAACAAATTATTACTAACAGCTTTCCCTAATCTGCAGAATAAAAAAGGCATCCAAATCCAGAAGGCACAGAGAACACCCTTACAATCAATGTAAAATATGTCAAACCATGAGATATTATAATGAAGCTTGAAAATTGCTAAATAAAGAGAAAAATCCTGAAACCAGCTCAGGACAAGAGGTTGTTCACCCACAAAGTGGACACATAAGGCTGGCAGCAGACCTGTCTACAGAGTCCTGGCAAGCCAGAAAGGACTGGCATTATATATTCAAGGTGCTATATGGGAAAAAATATGCATCCAAAACTTTATTCAGTGAGTCTGTAATTTAGAATAGAAGGAACAATAAACAGTTTCCAAGACAAAAAAAAAAAAAAAAACTAAAGGAATTTGAGAACATAAAACCAGTGCTCCAAGAAATATTAAAGGGGACCCATGGAATGGAAAGAGAGACCAAAAGTAACATGGGCCAGAAAGGAACAGAGAATGTAAAAAAACATTGACTTTAAAGGTAATAGAATGGCACTAAATTCATACCATTTAATTACTCTGAATTTAAATGGACTAAATGCTCCAATCAAAATACAGGGTATTAGAATAAACAATTAAAAAAAAAGACCCATCAATATGCTGCTTACAAGAGACAATTTTAGACAAAAGGACAGCTCCAGATTGAAAGTTAAGGGGTGGAACACCATTTATCATGCTAATGGATATCAAAAGATAGGTGGAGTGGCCATCCTTATATCAGAAAGACTAGATTTTAAACAAAAGTCCCTAATAAGAGATGAAGGACACTATATCGTAAAAAAGGAGCATATCCAACAAGAATATCTACCAATTGTACATATTTATGCCCCTAACATGGGAGCAGCTAAATATATAAATAAATTAATAACAAAAGTAAGGAAACTTGTTGAAAACATTACAATAAGAGTAGGGGACTTTAACACCCCAGACATAACAGTGGATAGATCATCTAAGCAGAAGATCAATAAGGAAACAATAAGGAAATAAGATCAATGACATACTGGACCAGATGAACTTAACAGATATATTCAGAGTATTTCATCCTAAAGCAGCAGAATATATAATATTCTCTACTGCACATAGGACATGCTCCTTAATAGATCAAATACTGCCTCACAAATCAGGCCTCAACAGTACAAAAAGACTGAGGTCATACCATGCATATTTTAAGGTCACAATGCCTTAAAATTTGAAGTCAATCACAGGAAAAATATTGGAAGGACCACAAATACATGGAGGTTAAAAAGCATACTACTAAAGACTAAATGGGTCAACCAGGAAATTAAAGAATTTAAAAAAATGCACATGGAAACAAATGAAAATGAAAACATGAGAGTTCTAAACTTATGGGAAGTAGCAAAGGTGGTCCTAAAAGGGAAGTATTTTGCAATACAGGCCTTCCTCAAGAAGCAAGAAAAGTTTCAAATGCACAACCTCACTTGACACCTGAAATACCTGGAAATAGAAAGCAAATAAAGCCTAAATCTAACAGGATAAGGGAAATAATAAAGTTTAGAGCAGAAATCAATGAGGTAGAAATTTTAAAAAGTAGAAAAGAGCAATAAAACTAGGAACTAGTTCCTTGAAAGAACTCACAAGACTGATAAATCCCTAGCCTGACTTACAAAAAATAAATAAATAAAATAAAAGAAGAGAGAACACTCAAATAAATAAAATCATGAATGAAAGGGCACAGATCACAACAAACATCAAAGAAATACAGTTATAAAAGAATATTATGAACAAATATAGGCCAACAAATGAGGCAACCTGGAAGAAATCAATAAATTCCTAGAAAAATACAAACTGCCAAAACTAAACAGAAAGAAATAGAGAATTTGAAGAGACCCATAATCAGCAAAGGAATTGAATTAGTAATCAAAACTCTTTCAACAAACCAGAGTCCGGGACTGGATGGCTTCCCAGGGGAATTCTACCAAATACTTAAGGAAGTTCCTATTCTTCTGGAACTGGTCCAAAAAAAAAAAGGAAAACATCCAGACTCATTCTATGAGGCCAGTATTACCTTGAATCCAAAACCAGACAAAGACACCACTATAAAGGAGAATTACAGACCAATATCCCTGATGAGCATGGATGCCAAAATTCTCACAAAGATACTAGCTAATAGGATACAACAGTACCTTCAAAGGATTATTCACCATGACCAAGTGAGATTTATTCCACAGCTTCAAGGGTGATTCAACATTCCCAAATCAGTCAACATGATACCCCACATTAATAAAACAAAGGATAAGAACCATGTCATCAGAGCGCCTGGGGGGCTCAGTGGGTTAAAGCCTTTGCCTTTGGCTCAGTTCCTGATCTCAGGGTCCTGGGATCAAGCCCCACGTCAGGCTCTCTGCTCAGCAGGGAGCCTGCCTCCCCCTCTCTCTCTGCCCACCTCTCTGCCTACTTGCGATCTCTCTCTCTATCTGTGTCAGGTAAATAAATAATTTTTTTAAAAAAAATAAAAAGAACCATACCATCCTCTAAATAGATGCACAAAAAGCATTTGTCAAAATACAGTATCCTTTTTTGATAAAATCTCTCCACAATGTAGAGATAGAGGAAACATACCTCAATATCATAAAAACCACATAAGAAAGACCTACAGCATACATCACCATCAATGGGGAAAAATTGAGAGCCTTTCCCCCAAGGTCAGGAACATGACAGGGATGTCCACTCATCACTGTTGTTTGTCATAGTACTGGAAGTCCTAGCCTCAGCAGTCAAACAAGAAGAAGAAATAAATGCATCCAAATCAGCAAAGAAGAAGTTAAACTTTCAATTTTTCCTATTTTTCCAATTTTCCTATTTTCCTATTTCAAATTTTCCTATTTTTCAATCTTTCCTATTTTGTAGATGACATGATACTACATGTAGAAAACTTGAAAGACTCCATCAAAAAATTTCTATACCTGAAAGACTAATTCAGCAAAGTCACAGGATATAAAATCAAGGCTCAGAAGTCTATTGCATTTATATACACTAACAATGAAGCAGCAGAAAGAGTAATCAAGAAATCAATTGCAATTACAATTGCACCAAAACTATAAGATATTTTGGAAGAAACCTAACCAAATAAAGATATTTTGGAAGAAACCTAACCAAAGAGTTAAAAAAATTGTACTCTTAAAATGGTACAACATTTATGAAAGAAATTGAAGATGACACAGAGAAATAGAAGAACATTCTATTACTAAAGATTTGGAAGAACAGATATTGTTAAAATGTCTATGCTATCTAAAGCAGTCTACACGTTCAATGCAATTCCTATCAAAGTACCAACAGCATTTTTCAGAGCTGTAATAAACATTTCTAAAATTTGTGTGGATCCAGAAAAGACCCTGAATATCCAAAGTGATATTGAAAAAGAAAACCAAAGTGGGTGATTTGACATTTCTAGACTTTAAGCTGTATAAGAAAGCTGTAATCATCAAGACAGTGTGGTACTGGCACAAAAACAGACACATAGATCAAAGAAATAGAAGAGAGAACCCAGAAATGGACCCTATGGTCAACTAATCTTCAACAAAGCAAGAAGGAATACCGAATGGAAAAAACAGTCTTTTCAAAAAGTAGTGTGGGGAAAATTGGACAGCCACATGCAAAAGAATGATACTGAACCACTGTCTTACACCATACACACACACAAAAAAATCAAAATAAATGAAAGACCTAAATGTGAGACAGAAATCTATCAAAAGCCTAGAGGAGAACATAGGCAGGAGCATCTTTGTCCTCAGCTGCATCAACTTCTTCCTAGACATGTCTCCAGAGGCAAGGAAGACAAAAGTAATTATGAACAATTGGGGCTTCATCAGGAAAAATGCTTTTGCACAGCAAAGAAGACAGTCAACAAAACTAAAAGTCAAACTGTGGAATGGGAGAAGATATTAAAAAAGAACTTAATCAAACTCAACACCCAAAAAACAAAACAAAAAAGATCCATTCAAAAAATGGGCAGAAGACATGAACAGATATTTCTCCAATGAAGACACACAAATGGCTAAGAGAGACTTGAAAAAGTGCTCAATATCCCTTAGCATGAAGGAAATACAAATCAAAATCACATAGAGACACTGATTCACACTGGTCAGAATGATTAAAATTAACAACTCAGGAAACAGCATATGTTGGCAAGGATGCAGAAAAAGGGGAACACTCTTACACTGTTGGTGGGAATGCAAACTGGTGTAGCCACTCTGTATAACAGTATGGAGGTTTCTCGTAATGTTAAAATTAGAACTACCCTTTGACCCAGCAATTGCACTACTAGGTATTGATCCAAAGTGTACAAACATAATGATATGAAGGAGCACTTGAATTCCAACATTTATAACAGCAATGTCCACAATAGCCAAAATATTGAAAGAGCCCAGATGTCCATCCACAGTCCATGGATAAAGAAGATGTATATATACACAATGGAAAATTATTCCACCATCAAGAAGAATGAACTCTTGCCATTTACAATGATGTGGTTGAAACTAGATGGTATTATGCTAAGCAAAATAAGCCAGAGAAAGACAAATACCATATGACTTCACTCAGATTTGGAATTTAAGAAACAAAGCAGATGAACACAGGGGAAGGAAAGGAAAAAATAAAATAAGATGAAAACAGAAAGGGAGGCAAACCATAAGAGACTCTTAAATATAGGAAACAAACTAAGGGTTGCTGGAGGAGAGGTGGGTGGTGTATTAACTAATTGGGAGATGGGCATTAAGGAGGGCACTTGATCTAATAAGCACTGGGCATTATATGCAACTAATGGAGCACTAAATTCAACTCCAGAAACTAATAATGCACTTCACATTAACTAAATTGTATTTAAATAAAGAAATTTTTTAAACCTATGAAGAACTCCTCAAACTCAACACCCCCCCAAAAAAAGATAATCATGACCAAAAAAAAAAAAAAGGGCAGAAGACATGAACATTTCTCCAAAGAAGACATACAAATGGCTAACAGACTCATGAAAAAATGTTCCTCAACATTAGCCATCAGGGAAACTCAAATAAAAATCACATTGAGATACCACCCAACCCTGTTAGAAATGTCCAAGATTAACAAGACAGGAAACAACAAGTATTGAAGAGGATGTGGAGAAAGGGGAACCTTCTTACACTGTTGGTGGTAATGCAAATTGGTGCAGCCACTTTGGAGAACAGTGTGGAGATTCCTCAAGAAATTAAAAATAGACCTTCCCTATGACCCTGCAATTGCACTACTGGGTATTTACCCCAAAGATACAGATGTAGTGAAAAGAAGGGCCATCTCTACCCCAATGTTCATAGCAGCAATGGCCACAATCACCAAACTGTGGAAAGAGCCAAGATGCCCTTCAACAGATAAATGGAAAAAGAAGATGTAGTCCATATATATAATGGAATATTATGCCTCCATCAGAAAGGATGAATACCCAACTTTTGCATCAGCATGGATGGGACTGAAGGAGATTATGCTAGTGAAATCAGTCAAGCAGAGAAAGTCAATTATCATATGGTTTCACTTACTTGTGTAGCATAATAAATAACATGGAGGACATAGGGAGATGGAGAGGAGAAGGGAGTTGAGGGAAATCAGAGGGGGAGACAAACCATGAGATACTGTGGACTCTGAGAAACAACCTGAGGGTTTGGGAGGGGAGGTGATTGGGGGAATTGGTGAGCTTGGTGGTGCATACTAAGGAGGGCACATATTGTATGGAGCATTGGCTGTGGTGCACATTCCAATGAATCTTGGAACGAAAAATGAATCTTGGAAAGAAAAAAAGATCTAATATGAGATTTTATTTATTTATTTATTTATTTTTTGCATTGCAGTTCTAATAGTGATGAATTCCAAAAGTTTTTGTTTTTCTGGTAAAGTATTTATTTCTCCTCCATATCTGAAAGTTAGTTTTGGCATATAGAGTTCCTTGTCTGGCCACCTTTTCCTTTAATTTTTTAAAAGATTATTTATTTATTTATTTGACAGAGAGAGAGAGAGAGAGATCACAAGTAGGCAGAGATGCAGGCAGAGGGGGAGGGGGAAGCAACCTCCCCACTGAGCAGAGAGCCTAATGCAGAGTTTGATCCCAGGACCCTGAGATCATGACCCTAGCCGAAGGCAGAGGCTTAACCCACTGAGCCACCCAGGCGCCCCATTCTTTAATATTTTGTATGTGGAACTCCTCTCTCTCTCTTTCTTGTCCTGTACGGTTTTTGTAGAGAAAATTATTGAGCCTAATGGGGCTTTCTGTAGATTACAGTCTTTTTTTCTTTGTATTCACTTTTCAACAATTTGTTGCAATGTATCTAATAGAAGATATATTTCCATTGAAATGAGGAGGTCATCTTTCAGCTTGATGAATTCGGATGTTGAAGTCTTTCCCCTCACTTCTGGGATATTCTCAGGTATTATTCCCTTAAATAAACTTTGTGCTCATTTTTTCCTCTCTCCTAGTTTTGGAACTTCAATTATTCTAATATATGTTTGTTTATATGAATGTCATCGATGATAGCCTTTCTTTTTTTAATTCATTATTTTTTGTTATTCTTCTGAGTTGTGTAAAAGTTCTTGTACTTTGCATAACTTATTGTTTCAGTTGCACTACTTGGCTGTAGCTGTTATCTATTGCACTTTTTCATTTAATGAAATCTTCACTTTGGGATTTTGTTTTTTAATGATTTCCACGTTTTTAATACTTCACAATTTGGTCTTGTTATGTTTCCCTGATTGTGCTGAATTGTTTTTCTTTGTTTTCTTGTAGCTTGTTTGGTTCCTCAAAATTGCCATTTGAATTTTTTTATCAGACAGATAACAAAATTCCAGGCCTTTGAGCTGAATCATTGGATGAATATTCTTATCTTTTGCTGATGATATGTGTTTTATTTAATTTTATACCATAGTTGACAAACATTATTGTATTAGTTTCTGGTGTACAACATAATGATTTAACAAGTTTATACATTATGCTATGCTCACCAAAAGTGCAACTACCATCTGTCACCATACAATGCTATGACAGTCTCAATGACTATATTCATTATTTTGCACCTTTTATTCTCATGGTTTATTTATTCCATAACTGGATATCTGTATCTCCAATTTTTGCCCATCCCATACCACCATTAGATCTGGCATCCATCCGTTTGTTCTCTGTATTTATAGACGTGATTCCACTTTTAATTTATTTATTGTTTTAGGTTATATGATATCTGTCTTTCTTAGCATGATTTATTTCAGGTAGCATAATACCCTCAAGGTCCATCCAGGCTGTTGCAAATAGCAGGAATGCATTCTTTCTATTGCAGAGTAGTATTGCAGTGTGTGTGTGTGTGTGTATGTGTGTGTGTGTGTGTGTGTGTGACATCTTCTTTATCTATCCATCAATGTTTAAGGTTGTTCCCATACCTTAGATACTATAAAATACATTCCAAATATTAACCCCTATCAAAACAATTTGGAAACATTTTCTCCAACTCTTGTGATAGTGTTCTTTGATGCACATAGTATTTCATTTTGATGAAGTACAGTTTATCTCTTTTTCTTTTCTTGCCTATGATTTTGGTTTCCATATCTAAGAAATCATTGCCAAGTCCATTCTTCTGAAGCTTTCCCCATACGTTTTCTTTTAAGAGTTTTACAAAGTTTTTTTCTTATGTATATGTCTTTGATTAATTTGAGTTAACTTTTGTATATGTTGAGGTCATGGGTACAACCTTATTATTTTGCATGTGTGTATCCAGTTTTCCTAGCACCTTTTGTTGAAATAAAAACTGTCTTTTCGCCAATGGAATTGTCTTGTCTGTCTTGATGACAATTATAAGGCCACATATATATGAGAGTTTATTTCTGTGTTCTCTGTTCTGCTTTTTAAATGATTATTATTTAGTACAGCTGACACACAATGTTACGTTAGTTTTGGGTATACAACATAAGGATTCAACAAGCTTATTCATTATGGTATGTTCACTACAAATGTAGCTACCCTCTGTATGGATACATAATAGATACATTATACATATGGATACATTTGGATACATTAATATGGTCAATGGTACTGGATACATCACTATTACAGTACCATTGACCATATTAATTATGTTGGGACTTTTACTCCCATGACTTATTCATTCCATAACTGGAACCCTGTATCTACCATTTCCCTTTGCCCCTTTTGCCCTACCTCCACCCCTTCCCCTCTGACAGCCATCAGTTTATTGTCCATATTTATAAATCTGATTCTGCTTTTTAAAAAAATATTTTGTGTGTTTGTTTGTCTGTGTATTTATGTATTTATTTGTTTATTTGAGAGAAAGAGACAGAGACAGAGAAAGAAAGGGAAAGTGAGAGGGAGGGGAAAATCTGAATCAAGTTCTATGCTGAGTGCCGAGACCAACCTGAGGCCTGATCCCACACCCATGAGGTCATCACCTGAGCTGAAACCAAGAGTTGGGTGCTCATTGACTGAGCTGCCCATGGGCCTCCAATTCTGCTTTTTTTGTTTATTCATTTGTTGTGCTTTTTTAAATCCACTTATGAGTAAAATCATATGGTATTTGACATATTTCACTTAGCATAATATCCTCTAGACCTACCCATGTTGTTGCAAATGACAAGATTGCATTCTTTATGGGTCATTAATATTTCACTGGGTATACATGCCACTTCTTTTTTTTATTATTATTGAGTTTTTATTGGTTGTTCTGAGGACCAGTACAAAAATTTCAATTTGTACACAATTCTTAACATATGTACTGAAAATCTTTAAAAAATCAGTTGTAAAAGTCATGCTACTGAACTTCTGGCTTAAAATTTAGAGACAAATTTTCATTAGCAATATATCAACTAAAAAATATCTTCAAATGTTGATACACTGTTATGTTGTTGAGTCCCATTAATTAATAATTAATATAATATAGAGTACATACTCAAGTTTTCAATCTTGTACACCACATTAATAAAGATACTAGGAAAACTGGATCACCATGACCAAGATGTTACATAGTGTACAAAATTCAGCCAGGGAAAGTGAAGATCAAGGAGTAAAACAATTCCACCAAAATAACATGGGAATAGAAGTAATTTAAAATGTTCAAGATATATTAAATGCACAACTGACTTCAAATTGCTATTTAATATGCTTTGTATTACTGGATATAAATACTAACTCATCTATGGAATGTTAAGCTGACACTCAAGAAAATCAAACCCTCCCATATCCAATATACCACTATTTTCTGGTTGTAACAAAAAATAAAAAACCAGAAAGTTATTTCACCTCTTAAAAAAAATACCAAAAAAAAAAAAAGAAAAGAAAAGAGGTGGATTCTCTCCTTCTCAAAAATGTTTTTTTTGAAGATTTTATTTATTTACTTGACAGAGAGATCACAAGTAGGCAGAGAGGCAGGCAGAGAGAGAGGGAAGCAGGCTCCCCACTGAGCAGAGAGCCCAATGTGGGGCTCGATCCCAGGACCCCGAGACCATGACCCGAGCCAAAGGCAGAGGCTTAACCCACTGAGCCACCCAGGTGCCCCTCAAAAATGTTTCTAGAGCTACTAAGAAACTTGCATTTATAAAATAGTTGATAAAAATATTCCTCTGAATTGTACAAGAGAGGAGACAAAGACCACTGATAAGACATAATATATGATATTCATCAGACTTGGCTTCTTTCTCTCCTGCTTCATTAGAGGCTGTACTCTCCTCCTCTTTAGTTTCTCCATTTCCTGCAAGTAAGTCTTCTTTCATTTCTTGGTTAGCCACTTCGGCCTGTTTTCCTTTTGGTCCACTATCCCCCTTTGTTTCCACTTTTTTTTTGTTGCCTGAAGATTTATTCCTTCCTGCCACATTCTCTGACTTTTTTGTTTCCACTTTTGCAGGAGCACGTTTGACTAACAACTTCACCAATCTCCTCTTGGGCTCCTCCTTCACCACCCCTTCAGTGGAGCTGAACTTTCTCTTGGGCATCATAGCAATAGGGCTGGCACGTACTGGGTGCCTGAGGTCCATGTGGTACTTAGAGCCTTCATGAAGCTGGGCCGTATACTATTTCTTCTTTATCTTTTCAACTATGGATAAACACTTAGTTGCTTCCATATCTTGATATTGTAAATAATGCTACAATGAACTTGGGGTTGCATATATCTTTTTGCATTAAGTTTTTGTATTTGGGGTCATAAATACCCAATAGTGGCATTATTGGATCATATGGTATTTTTATTTTTTTAATTTTTTGAGGAATCTCCATAGTATTTTCCACAACAACTATACAAATTTACATTCCCACCAAGAGTACACAAGAGTTATTTTTTCTCCACATCTTCATCAACACTTGTTATTTATTATAATTTTGACTTTAGACATTCTAACTCATGTGAGGTGTTATCTCGTTGTGGTTTTGATTTGCATTTCCCTGATGACAATGACTGATGTGGATAAACTTTTCATGTGTCAGTTAGTCATCTGTATGTCTTCTTTGGAAAAATGTCTATTCAGGACTTTTTCCCAGGTTTTAATCAGATTGTTTAGTTTTTTTGGTCTTCCAATCCAAGAGCATGGAATGGTCTTCCATCTTTTTGTGTCTTCTCGAGTTGTATGAGTTCTTTATATATTATGGAGACTGACCCATTATAGGATATATCATTTGCATATACCTTCTAACATTAAGTAAGTTTTCTTTTTGTTTTGTTGATGGTTTTCTGTACAAAACTTTTTATTTTGATATAGTTATAATAACCCAATTTTGCTTTTGTTTCCCTTTCCTTAGGAGATCTATATTTTAAAAAATGTTGCTTTGGTTAAAGTCAGAGAAATTATTGCTTGTGATCTCTTTTAGGATTTTTATAGTTTCAGGTGTCACATTTAGGTCTTTAATCCATTTTGAATTTATTTCTGTGTATGGTGTTAGAAAGTAATGCACTCTAATTCTTTTATATGTGGTTTTTAAGCTTTCCCAACACCGTTTGATGAAAAGATTTTTTTTTACTATTCTATATTCTTGTCTCCTTTTCTAGATTAAATGACCATGTAACTATGGATTTATTTCTACTGTAAGGCATTCTTTAGTGTCTTCTATGCTTTTTTTCAAACCAAGCTAGTATCTTTATAATTGTTGATCTAAACTCTAGTTCAGACATTTTACTTATATCTCTATTGTTTAAATTCCTGGTGGTATTACCTTCTGTTCTTTTGGGGTGAATTTTTCTGTCTAGTCATTTTGCCCAGAAAAGGAAGGAGGAAAGAAAAAAAATAAGAAAGAAAGAAAAAAAAAAAACCAGCAGTCACAACAACAACAACTTCAGGAAGTGTTTCTGGTGTATGCTGTGTACACTCTTTTTGTGTTGTTGTACACTGTTGTACACTTGTACACTGTTGTTGTGTTTTGGCTGTTCTTTCCCACTGTTCCTTCTTCTACAGAGTTCATTCTTGCTTGTAGTGGGGAGTGTTTGTACCTTTAAGTACATGTGCTTTGATTTGTTTGTCAAGATATAGCCGTGAAGAAAAAAGAAAAGAAGAAAAAATTAAAAGAAAAATGAAGAAAAACCAAAAAGTCTGATCCAAAACAAGAGAAGAAAAAAGAACCAAAATGTGAAGAAACAGACAAAAAATAAACTATAAGCCCGAGTCTAAAAAATAAGAAAGAAGGAAGGCAAAAAAAAAAAAATAGACAAAGAGTAGGGAAAGAAGAGAAAAAAATAAGTAAGTACCTTCATTTGAAAAAATAAGAGAAGGTAACAAACAAAATAACATATGAAAAAAAGACTATATGCCTCATAAAAATTATAGAGAAAATAATATATATAGTCTAATATATTATTATATATTTATATATAATTTATTTTATATTTTTATATATAATGTTTATTTTATATAATAATGGATAACGAATAAATATTAGAAATAGAAAAATTTTTTAAATTAAAACATTTTTAAATATCAAGGAAAGAGGACAAAAAAAAAATGAAACAAGCCTGTCCTATTTCCACAGGAAGCTGTTATTTTAGAGCTTTCTTTAATCAGTAGACTTGGTGCATGTGGGGGTCTGTTGATCCTCTGAGGGAGAGTCCTGCTAAGCTGGTTCAGAAGCTGACTTGCCCCTGAAAAGATGCTTGAACCAGGTGCGAGGGGGATGGGGTTTAGTGTAGTGGACTCCAGCCTCCACAGGAGGTGCTGTGTTTCTCTCTGAATTCCAACACTGCTGTTGGGGCGGCGGGGGGGGGGGGGAAGTGGTGTTGGAGGAGGAAGAATATGGCATCACCCTACCCTCTTGTCCCTAGGGAGCAGAACTCCCAGCCAACTTTGTTCAGGGGGTCCTATTAAAAAAGTGTGAGCAACCAATGTACTATATGGTGGCTAACTGATCATCATCATCATCACCATCAACATAAAAAATTAAAAATTGAAACTACCAAAAAAAAAAAAAAAAAGGAACAACCCCCTGTGTCCAAGGGTTTTGTCAGTCCCCTGCCCTTAACCTTTCTGTGTCCGGGCCGTTGGCATACCCAGAATCACAGATCTCCTGAATTTTATCTCTGGCAGGTGGCTGGGATTCCAAACACCAAGTTTTAAATGGTCTGGTAAGTTGGGAATCGACCCCCGTGTCCTGGAGGAGATGCTTGGGCATACTGAGAACTGTCCCATCCCCTCCCCCTTGAAAAAAAAAGAAAAAGAAAAAGAAACAGTCACACAGTGCATATACAGAGGATGGAGTTTATTGTAAAGCTCAGTGAAAAGTTGGAACTAGGTTATTGGCCGTCTGCCTTTAATTCAGTCCCCTACCCTATTCTGCCCCAGAAAAGCCGTCACAGTGGCACACACAGAGAGGTTTAAGCTTTTTGTGGTTCACATTGAAGAAAAGGTGTTAAGAGGTTTTCTTCCCTCTGCGCACACCTCTGACTCTGCTGTTGAACACTGCTCAATGGCTCTCAGCTGGACTTTTGTCCTTGGAAAAGCAAAATACACTTTTTCAAATGCCCTCCAGGAAGGGGAGCAATCTCTACCTGTGTGACCCAGGGGATCCACTAACCACAGCTAACTGTATGGTCCCTACCCTCCTGGACACTTTCCCACTTTCTTCTTGTTCCTGACTTTGCTCCACAAAAAGGATTCCCTTCCCTTCACCGCCACATGACTTTCCTCACCTCCAATTCATGGCTCAGAACCTCACATTGGCCACATTCGCTCCCTCCAACTGTGCAGATTATTTCCTCAGTCCTCAGATCATTTTCCCAGTTGTTCGAAATAGTCGAATGTTGATCTAGCTGTATTTGAAGGATGAGACAAGTACAGGGTCCCCCTACTATACTGCCATCTTAACTCTTCTATTATGTCACTTCTTTATCCATTAAACAGTCAGTGTAAATTTCAGCACTTTCCATAATTTGATCTTTCATCCATTTAAAATTTATTTTTGTGTATAGTGAAAGAAAGTTGTCCAGTTTCATTTTTATGCATGTTGCTGTCCAGTTTTCCCAACATCATTTGTTGATGAAACTGCCTTTCTTCTATTGGATATTCTTTCCTGCTTTGTGGAAGGTTTACTGACCATATGATTGTGGGCCAATTTCTGGATTCTCTGTTCTTTTTTTTTTTTTTTTCAATTCAATTAACATATAATGTATTATTTGTTTCAGGGACACAAGTTTGTGATTCATCATTCTTATATAATATCCAGTGCTCATTACAACACATATCCTCCTCAATGTCCATTATCCAGGTACCCCATCCTCCACTCCACTCCCAGCAGCCCTGGGAGTCTCTTATGGTTTGTCTCCCTCTTTGGTTTCACCTTGTTTCATTTTTTTTTCTCTCATCCTCTATGATCCTCTGCCTTGTTTCTTAAATTCCACATATCAGTGAGATCATATGATAATTATATTTCTCTGACTTAGTTTGCTTAGCACAATACCCTGTAGTTCCATCCACATCCTTGCAAATGGCAGCATCTTGTTTTTTTGATGGCTGAATTTTTTTTGATGGCTGAATTATTTTTGATGACAGAAAGATTAGTTGACATAGAGTTAAGGGTCCATTTCTGGTTTCACTATTCTGTTCCATGGATCTATGTGTCTGTTTTTGTGCTAGTACTATACTATCTTGATGAATACAGTTTTGTAATAGAGTTTGAAGTCCAGAACCATGATGCCTCCAGCTGTGGAGACATTCCATTTTCAGGATTTTTTTTCTGGATTTTTCAGGATTGTTTTGGCTACTCAGGGTTTTTTTGTGCTTCCATACAAATTTTAGGACTGTTTCTTCTAGGTCTGTGAAAAATGCACATAGTATTTTGATAGGGGTTACATTAAATACATACATTGCTTTGGGTGCTATTGACATTTTAAAAATCTTTTTTTTTTCCAATCCATGAGTATGGAATTTTTCCTCATTTCTTTGTGTCATCTGCAATTTCCTTCATAAGTGTTCTACAGCTTTCAGAGTACAGATCTTTCACCTCTTTGGTGAGGTTTATTCCTAGATATCTTACAGGTTTTGGTGCAATTATAAATGGGATTGATTCCTTAATTTATTTTTATGCTGCTTCATTTTTGGTGTATAGAAATGCAATGAATTTCTGTATCTTGATTTTGTATCCTACAACTTTGCTGAATTCATGTGTGAGTTCTAACAATTTCTTGATGAAGTCTTTTGATCTTCTATATAGAGTATCATGTTGTCTGCAAATAGTGAAATTTTGGCTTCTTGTTGACCATTTAGATGATTTTTACTTATTTTTTGCTTTGTTTTGTTTTCTTATTGCTGAGACTAAGACTTTCAGTACTATGTTAAACAGTAGTGGAGACAGTAAATATCTCTGCCTTGTGCCAGACCATAGAGTTAAAGCTCTCAGTTTTTCCCCACTGAGAATCATCTTAGTTGTGGTTCTCTCATATATGGCTTTATGATGGCAGGTTATGTTCCCTCTATCCCTACTTTGTTGAAGGTTTTTTTTTTTTTTTTTTTTCAAAAACCAATGCTGTATTTTGTCAAATGATTTTTTTCTACATCTATTGAGAGAATCATATCCTTCCTTTTATTGATGTGGTATACCATGTTGATTGATTTGTGAATATTGAACCAACCCCTGCAGCCCCAGAGGAAAAATAAATCCCACTTGATTATGCTAAATAATGCTTTTATGTACATTGGATTCAATTTTCTAGTAGTTTGCTAAGGATTTTTGAAAGTTTTCATAGGGGTTTATTGATTTTATTAATTTTTAAAGAAACAGCTCCTAGGTTAATTAATCTGTTTTACTGGTTGTTTGTTTGAAAGAATTAATAAAATTGATAAGCCCTTAGCCAGAATTATTAGAAAGAAATAGAATGGACACAAATAAATAATATAATGAATGAGGGAAAAGAGAATAGAACCAATAAATCCCACTTGTGGGGCACCTAGGTGGCTAAGTTGGCTAAACATCTGCCTTTGACTCAGGTCATGATCTCAGGGTCCTGGGATTGAACCCTGCATCCAGCTTCCTGTTCAGTGGGGAGACTGCTTCTCCCTCTCCTTCTGTCTCCTGCTCCCCCTGCTTGTGATCTCTCTCTGCCAAATAAATAAATAAAATATTTTAAAAATAAGTCCCACTTGATCATGATGAACAATTTTTTAATGTACTGTTGGATTTTATTTTCTAGAATTTTTTGAGAATTTTTGCAAGTCTGGCTAGGGGTTTACTGATTTCATGAATTTTCTAAGAACCAGCTCTTAGTTTCATTGATCTGTTATACAGATCTATTGCTGTTGTTGCTTCTTTGAAAGAATTAAGAAACTTGGTAGTCTCCTAAGCATACTTATAAAAAACAGATAGAAAAGACCTAAATAAATAAAGTCATAAATGAGAGAGTAGAGATCACAACCAACATGATGGAAATAGAAACAAGTAAAGACATATTATGAAAATTATATGCCACCAAATCTGACAATGTGGAAGAAAAGGATAAATTTCTAAAAACATTTAAATATCAAAACTGAAACAGGAGGAAATAGAAAACTTAAACAGACTGATATCAGCAAAGAAATTGAATCAGTAACCAGAAATCTCCTCAAAACAACAACAACAACAACAACAACAACAAAAACAAATGTTTAGGGCCACAGGGCTTCACAGAAGAATTTTACCAAATATTTAAATAAGAATTTATATTTACTTTTCTAAACTATTCCAACAAATTGAAATGGAAGGAAAATTTCCAAACTTGTTCTCTGAAACTAGCATTATCCTTATTTTTAACCAGACAAAGACCCCACTAAAAAAGATAACTATAGGCCAGTATCCCTTCTGAACACAGTTGTAAAATTTCTCAACAAAATACTAACAAACTGAACCCAACAGTACGCTAATAGAATCATTCATCATGATCAAGTGGGATTTTTTCCTGAGATAACAGGGCAGTTCAATATTTGTAAATCAATCAACTTGATGTACCACATTAATAAAAGAAAGGTTAAGAAACATATGAACTTCTCAACAGATGAATAAAAAGTATTTGACAAAGTACAACATCCATTCATGATAAAAATCCTCAACAAAGTAGGTTTAGAGGGAACATACTTCAACATAATAAAGGCCATATATGAAAAACTCAAAACAAAGACCATCCTTAATGGGGATAAACTGAGACCTTTTCTTCTATGGTCAAGAACAAGGCAGGGAAAATGTACACTCTCACCACTGTAATTTAACATAGTACTGGAAGTCCTAGTCTCAGCAATCAGACAACACAAATTAATAAAAAGCATCCAATTAGGCAAGAAGAAAAAATCAACTTTCACTATTTGCAAATGATATGACACTCCATATAAACAACACAAAAGTCTCCACCCCAAAATTGCTAGAACTGATATAGTAATTCAATAAATTCTCTGGATACAAAATCAAATACTGAAATCTCTTGCATTGCTAATTATTGCCCCAATAATTAAGGAGAAGAAAAAGAAATCAAGGAATCAACCTTTTAAATCAACCTTAACAGTTGTGCCAAAGTTAGGAATAAGCCTAACCAAAGAGGTGGAAGATATGTACTCTGAAAACTATAAAACACTAGTGAAAGATATTGAAGAGGACATAATGAAAAGATATTCCATGTTCATGGATTGGAGGAATAAAGAGTGCTAAAATATTTATGCTACCCAAAGCAATGTATACATTTAGTATAATCCTTATCAAAATATCACCAGAATTTTTCACAGAGCTAGAAAAAGCAATTCTAAACATTGTATGGAACCACAAAAGACCCCAAATAGCCAAAAGAATGTTAAAAAAAAAGAAAACTTAAGTCATCACAATTCTGGACTTCAAGATGTATTACAAGGTTGTAATGATCAAGACAGTATGGTACTGACATGAAAACAGACACATAGATCCATGGAACAGAATTAAAAACCCAGAATTGGAACCACAACAATATGGTCAACTAATCTTTGATAAAGCAAGAAAGAATATCAAAAGGAAAAAAGACAGTCTCATCAAAAAATTGTGTTGGGAGGGGATGCCTGGGTGACTCAGCTGGTTAAATATCCATCTCTTGATTTTAGTTCAGGTCATTCTCTCGAGGTCATGAGTTTTAGCCCCAAGTGGGAGAGGGAGAGAGTAAATCTCAAGCAGACTTTGTGCTGAGTGCTTTGTCTCATGTCCCAGGGATCAGGACTGGAGCCAAAATCAAGAGTTGGACATTCAACCATTTGAGCCACCCAGGTGTCCCAAGAAACTATTATGCTAATTGACATTAGGCAGTCAGAGAAAGATATCATGATTTGTTCATACGTGGAATTTCATAAACAAAACAGATGAGCATAGGAGAACAAAGAAAAAGAGAGGCAAACCAAGACACACTCTTAACTATAGAGAACAAACTGATGGTTACCAGAAATGTGATCAATGGGGAATGGCTTAAATAAGCAATGGGGATTAAGGGGTAACGTTGTCATGAGCACTGGGTATTGTATGTAAGTGTTTTATCAGTTAATTTTATACCTGAAAGTAATATTGTACTGTACATTAACTGTAATTTAAATAAAACTTTGAAAAAATGAAAAATATTTGCTTCCTCTCAAGGGACCAAATGTGTTGGGGAGATAAATATGAATAATACATATTCTGGGTCACTCTGCAACAAAAGAAGATTCTGATCTACATTTCCCTTTCTTGAGGCTAATGATCAGTTTGCAGGCAGAAGGAAGTGGTTTGAATAATGAGTCAGACTGGAGTAGACCAGTGCTAATATTTAACCAAAGGACCAGCTCCCTCTCTAGGCACAGTTTGTATTTGCAGAAAAATTTAAGCCTTGCAGAAAGGTTTACATCATTTTTCCTCATAATATTTCTTACAGAAATATTTGCTGAGAGGAAGATTTCACATTCCCATTTCTATAATGTGGGAAGAACATGAGCTTTAGAGTGAAATATATCTAAGTTTGACCCCTAGTTTTCTCATTTTGCTCTTTGGTTGGCAGTAAGGAAGATCCTTAATTCTCTGCCCTTTAAATGAAGATATAATATTTGACTCTCTGATATGATGTACAAAAAGTATATGGAACTTAGTGGGTTTTTATGTACTGTTTAAGAAACAAGGTTCACTCTGGGCTTAGCATTATTATCTACCATTTACAAATAAAGAAATTGATGTTTTAAATTGTTAGTAAATTCCTAGAGTGTATTATTGTGAACTTAACAAAGACCTAGTGTAAGCAAATTACCCACTTGTAGCAAAGAGGGTATCTGATATTCTTCAAGAACTGCATCTGTAGGCTAACCAGTTTACATCAGGTTCTTCATAAAGAGAGGGGGCCACAAAGTTGGCAGGTTACATTTTCACATTTGAAAACCAAGGGCAAAATTCTCATGCAACTTAACATATCAGAGGAAGCAGGTGATTAAAAGTATGGGTTTTGGAGCCAAAATTTTGTGTTCAAATCCCAGGTCTGCCACTTACTAGCTGTGTGGCCTGGGCCACAGGTCATATTACTTAACTTGTCTGAGTCTCAGTCCTTCCATTTATAAAAAGGAGAGTATAAAATCTACCTGGAAGTGTTGTAGCTGGATCACACCTATGCACAAAGAACCAATTTCTAATTTTCAGATATTTTGTTAACTAGATGTTAAACATATCCATTACTAAAATTTGAATGACATAAACTTAAAGCTAAATAGATTGTCTTAAAGAAAAATTGTCAGGGCACCTGGGTGGCTTAGTGGTTGAGCATCTGTCTTCAGCTCAAATCACAATCCCAAGGTCCTGGGATCAGTCCTGCATTGGGCTCCCTGCTCAGTGGGGAGCTTGCTTCTCTCTCTCCCTCTGCCTACCACTCCTGGTTGTGCTCTCTCTGTCAAATAAATAAATAAATTCTTAAAAAAAGAAATTGTTTATTAAATGCAAAGTGCTTATAGCAGTGCCTAAACCCTTAATAAATACTCAAAAATATTGTTGCTATTACTAGTAGTATGAGGAGATAGAGGAGAAAGAGTAGCAGTAGTAGTAGTAGTAGTAGCAGTACTAAGTAGGAAACATGCTTAAAAGAATTTGTTAACATTTATGATAGACAGAATTCTAAGATGGCCCCAATACCCTTTCTTCCTTATGTACATGTCTTGCACAATCTCTGGGATTATGACATGTCTTGTTCCCAGGATTCAGCTGTATTGTATGACACTACTCAATTTAAGATAGGGAGAATATCTGGGTGGTCCCGATCTATGCACATAAGCCTTTCTATTCTAAGTGTCAGAGACAGGGCAAGTCAGATGTTTGAAACATGAAAAGGATTTGATGCAACATCATTGCTGGCTTGAAGACTGAGGAGGCTACATATCAAAGAACGTGGTTGGCCTCCAAGAACTAAGAGCAGTCCCTGGCTGACAGCCAGCAAAGAAATAAAAACCAGTCTTAAAACCCCAAGGAAATAAATCCTTTAAACAACAAGAATGAACTTGGAAGTAGATTTTTTCCCATATGAGAACTGAATTCCCCATACAAGAACTCAGTATGGCAAACACCTTGATTTCAGCCTGTACTTAGAGTTTAGTGTCTGCCCAGCAGTCTAATTTATAGAATCTTGAAGTAATAAATGGATGTTGTTTAAGATACTAAGGTTGTGGTGATTTGTTATACAGCAATAAAAACAAACTCAATACATTTCTTCACAATTGTTTCCTTTTTGTTATCTCATTGCTTTTCTAAGTGTGAATTATAGTAAAAAATATTAAAGTAAAAAAGCCACGCACTGTTCCATTATGCAGCAAGAAAAAATGAGCTGGAAGAGCAAAATATACCATAAAAAATGGGAATCTTTCCTGCACCATTTTTCCTACCCTCAACATCTCTAAGTTCATAGTGCAGGTAATGAATGTAGGAGAGAAGAATCTTATATCTATCTTCTCACCATATAGATCATAAGGTATTCCTCCTCTTAGAATCTGGCTGCCTAGACCAGGATCAACTCTGTTCTGGGGTGAAATTCAGCTTCTTCAATTTGGTACCACAACTTCTGTCTTCTCAAATTCTACTGACTCAAATATGAATTCCACTTTAGAGTTAGGCTGAAGAAAAGAGGAAAGAAAGGGACCCCAGTGATTAGAATGGTAGGTATTATCCTCTAAAGGAGCAGAAACTTGGCCCCGTGTAGCATTCTGAAGCCTCATAAAACAAAGAAAAAGTAGAAAGGGAAAGAGTGCCATTTAATCTAAGTTTGAGTCCTGAGGCTGAGTAGTAGAGAAACTGTGTGGGGTTTCACAACATAGATATAGTAAATCATCTTAACGTTAGTTATTGTAACTTATTGTGAACATTAAATAAGATAATTTATATAGTGTGCTTGGCACATTGTAGGTGCCGATTTTCTTGTTCACTCACATTTTCCCAAATGCTATTGTTGCTACTGTTGCTGCTACTATGACTATTATTAATTACTACTACTACTACTACTACTACTACTACTACTACTACTACTACTTGTACGATTCTTCTAATTTACCAACCACTTTTATATATCACCCAAGAACTCACCATGAGTTAGGGTAACAGCTCGGTCTCAAGTTCAGGTTGCCTGTTTTCAACGCTACATATTATAACAGAGTAATAACAATGCCCATAATAACTACCATTTATTAAACACTTTATATGCAGCACCCTGTGTTAATACTTTCACATTTATTACTTGTAATTCTTTCAGTAACCTTATGAGGAGTTACTGTTTTTCTTTACTAGATGAAAAATTGGGACTTAAAAAACAAAAATAAGGTTAAGAACTTGTGTCTGTTGGACTAAAAAAAAAAAATCACCATTCTGTATTGCCACAATGATTCACTAATGTCCCAGTGTGAATGAATGGAGCCAAGGAAGGTCACAAAAAATAGGAACTAGAAAGTGGGAGGCTGGGAAGCTGAAGGTAAATCTCCTTTTTCTATTTTTTTTCCCAAGCCTAATTCTAGTTATAATAAATAAAATGTGTGCAGAATTTTGAAAGGATAACCAATAATCCTACATTTTGGACATAGAAAAAAATATTTATACCATCACCATTTTAAGTACCTATAATTTCATTTATTATTATTATTATTATTATATGTTCACAATGATTGAGACCTACTTATGCCAAGAACTCTGCTGAACATTTTATATTCTTCATCTTTAAATAATCTTATGTTATCACTTACATTATCACTATTTTAACAGTGAGGAAGAAAATTTAAAGAGGTTAATAACTTATCCAGGTCACATAGCCACTTAAGCGGCTTGAAGTCAGATATGATTTGATCAAAAGTTTAGATGCTTAACCACGACACTGCACTGATTCTTCTTGGACTATACACACAGTGATCTTGATAGCAAAAAAGGTCCATAACAAAGTAAATGGTCACCAACATTTAAGGTTCATGGACCTGCATATAATCAGCCATGTGCTATCCTTGCACATCAGGTTCTCATTACAGAGTATAACCTTGAACTTATTTTTGTTCAACATCTTCAAAATCTAACTGGAAAGAGCTTATATTTATAGAAAAATCCCTGAAGGGAATTTTCTCTCTCTTGGATGTTTTATAATCCATTGCTGGCTTAAGCAAGGCCACCAGAGAAATGTGCATATGGACTACTGGGTTAGTTTATTTGACGTAGTAGATCTCAATAATTACTTCTTAATTATTTGGCATTAGGACATCAGTTTAAAATAAGCAAAGTTATTAGAAACAGGCCTTAAGAAACATGTTGCTGTGTTTACTGTAGATGTGCTATTGATAATATTGTTCACAACATCTTCTTCAAGAGTGCTCATGAGAGACTAGTTCTCTGATTTTAGTAACAATAGTTCTGCTTTTTACCAACTGGTCTTATTTGTTGTTTAAGACAATGTGAATCATACAACTGATGGGGTTCGCTGGGGGGAGGTGGGATTGGGAGAGGGGGAGCGGGCTATGGACATTGGGGAGGGGAGGCGAACCATAAGAGACTATGGACTCTGAAAAACAACCTGAGGGTTTTGAAGGGTCAGGGGTGGGAGGTTGGGGGAACAGGTGGTGGGTAATGGGGAGGGCACGTTTTGCATGGAGCACTGGGTGTTGTGCAAAAAGAATGAATACTGTTACGCTGAAAAAATAAATAAAATGGAACAAAAAAAAAAAAAAAGAAAACTTAATAGTTCGGAATCAAATTTGTTAAGTAAACATGTTAAGTAAACATGAAGAATTTTTCAAGCAAGCGTTTTAAATGCTAAGTGCATTCAGGTATTCTTCATATAATGACTGTTTTCTCCTCATTTCCAAAGCCATAAACTCTTTCTAAGCTTTACATAATGTGTAGTGGTTACAATTATTGCCTCTACACTTAGACCACCTGTATTGGCTACTTCCAGTTCTTTACGAAGGCAATGACAAGGTATTTACATACTCTGTACCTCACTTTCTGCATTTGTTGAGTGCACATAATAATAGTACTTACTTCCTATGGTTGTTATGAGCATCATCTTGACATAATATACATACAGTGCTTAGAACAGTGCTTGACATTATCACTGCATTGCCAAACTATAGTGGATACTATTTACATAGAATGCATTGTGAATGGTACCTTCTAGATTTGGACAATGTGGTGGTTCTGCTGACACATAGTGAGTGCAATAAAAAAGATAACCATTGTTATTGCTGTCACATGTTCATAAAGCACAGATTTTTCATGGAGAAATAAATGAGATTTCATTTATTTTCCTGTCGCTGTGTTTCCACAAAGAAAAGTGGGTGCATAAAAAACCCAGCTGTCACATAACTTTTTAAAACTTGTAGAGCTCCCTCTCCACCTCTAAATAGAGCCAAATTCAATCCCATTTTGTTACTTTGTTATCTACTATATTAGTAAGATGAGAGCAGCATGTGATATCCAAGTATTATATGTTAATATGATGCCATTAGGACATTTCATCAGGTTTTTATTCTATCTGTAAACAGCAAATACAGCATAAGGGAATTTTTAATTTGGCCACTACCCACAAATTTTCCTAAGGGTTTTCAGTGATTTTAACACAAGTTTTATATTCTGGTTAGGCTAAATATTTTTGTCTTTTTGGTTTAAAATTGGATTTGGAATTGAAAGATATTTAAAAATTCAATGTCAAATAAGCATATACTTCCAACATACATATACCACTACCACCACTATCACCAATGCTACCCTTTGTAATTCCCTTAAATCTACCTGTCTACCTGACAATTATCATCTTGAATGACAGAACATGAAAACACAGAGGGAGGCTTGAGAAACTGAAAAACACATGAATGTCAAAATATTGAAATGAAAAATATAATAATATATATACACACCATATAAATATACATATATATTTAATTGTAAATTAATATATATAATTTTGGTGATATAATAATCTTCCTTCAAATAAAGACAGACCTTAAAAAGGGAGTTTCTCTTTAAAATATGCAGAATAGTTCTACTGATTCTCTTCAAAATCATACAGTCAGGTCTGCAGGCAAATATATGTCTCAGCCTTGCCAAAGGATATTCCATTTTCTAGCAAACAGGCAAGGAGAAGCTATAATAAGAGAGATCACTGCACTTCCCTTCCCTTTGAATGGATTAATTAAGTAATTTTAAAGTATTTCACAGGGAGGTATAAATGACTATTGGGCTCTATTCTCAGTCAGAATGAAGCATTAATTGATTGAATGTGAGCTGCTATCTTCAAATTGTCTCTGGCTCATAAAGGAGTGGGCTCTGTCTACCTTCTTCAAGATCAGGAATCAGCAATTAACTGCCTCATTATTTGTCAGTTAAATTGCCAACTTTTTCTCCAGAAGTCCCATTCAAGACCCTCCTACATTGTCTCTTCAACTTTTAGTGAAAGACAAAACCAAGAAAGGAGCTAAAATAAAGCATTTCAAAACTCCATTTACCCACATATGTAGATTTCTGAGGATAAGAGCATACCACAGGAAAGCTACTTAGCTCATTGCTTTAAGCTTTACATTAGGAAACTCTGTGGAAAAAACAATATTCCAAATAGGGCTTCCAGTAATTGAATATTATTTCTTTCTTAAATTCCCATACAAACAACCATGTTGTCAGGATCCAAAGAAATAAAACAAATCAAGAAGGCTCATGATGTCACTATTTACTTCCTTTGGAATATGATGCTTTTGTTCCTTCACAAAATACTTATTGAATACTTACTGTTTGGAAAACATTGGTTAGCAGAATGAGTTCATAATCTGTAGCTCCTAAGAGAAAAACACAGAACTCATAGTTAAGTTAAATAGACAATCTGGCTAATTGTTTATTCAATGTTGCTTAAAGACATTGTAATAAAAGCATATCTTTAAAGGATAAGCATTTTATTTAAGAAGAAGTTTCTCAGTCAATGTTATGGGTTGAATTGTGTACAACTAAAATCTATTTATTGAAGTTCTAATGCCCAGCACCTCAGTATATAACCTTGTTTGGAGATAAGGTCTTCACCAAGTTAATGAAGCCATTAGAGTTGGCCCTAATCCAAGGGAATATTTGGAGACAGACTTGTGTAGAGGGAGACCATGTATAGACAGCCATTGTCAAGCCAAAGAGAGAGATCTGGAACAAATTCTTCCATGACAGCCCTCAGAAGGAACTGACTCCGCTAATAACTTAAGTTCAGACATTTAGTTCCCATAACTGTGAGACAATAAATTTCTGTTATTTAAGACAACCAGTGTATGGTACATTGTTACAAAAGCCCTGAAAAATGAAAATAGTCAAATTAAAAGTTCATAATTATGTGGAAGCCTAAGTTTTCAGCTTACTTAAAAGTAAATGCACAATATGTATATATGTATATCCACACATACACAAACACACCTTGAGGAAATTTATTTTTGAAGATTTTTTATTTATTTATTTGACAGAGAGAGAGATCACAAGGAGACAGAGAGGCAGAGCAGAGGGGAAGCAGGCCCCCCCGCTGAGCAGAGAGCCCGACGCGGGACTCGATCCCAGGATCCTGGGATCATGACCTGAGCCGAAGGCAGAGGCTTAACCCACTGAGCCACCCAGGCACCCCTTGAGGAAATTTAAAGCAAAACTTACTTGCATGTTTCTAAACTGTAACACTTCCATTTTAAGAAAAAATAACTGTTGCTCTAATTCTATAAAGAGATAAAAACAACTATATTGAAGCAATTCCAGAAATGGTTTTTATTAACACTGAAGTCTCATTAAAGTTGGAAGTGAATGACAAAAATCAGAGCATTATAAGAAACAAATTAAAATAGACAAAGGCTACATTAGATCTCAAGTGCTGGTTGCTCTGGGAATGACATTCCTATGGCTATATTCTTCTGTGGACCATGTGAAATCTATGCACAGGGGGAATGACATTTTTTAACAGCAAAATTCCAGTGAACAAATAATGTATATAATGTAATTTGAATTCCCGCTATTCCTTAGGAGAGGAGCGAGGGATACATTTGACAGTAAAACATTGAATATACTATAGATTAAATAACTTCTGAATTATTCAAGGGTGATTCTTCAAGGTAGCACTCAAATTATAAATTATTTTCTATCAGATGTCAGGTACATTTCTAAAGCAACAATGCAGGTAGACATTTATAACGTTTCATATACTTATGGATACTCATGCACATTATTATATGTCATTCTATTAAATGTTGAAAGTTTTGAGGTGTACACATGTGTGTTTGTGTGTGTTTTTAAGAGGGTCTTATATTGTCCATTGTGGAAATACAAATAATCCAGATAGGTTATATTTTAAGTTCCTAATCAGGAACCACTGAAATTATCAGTGAATCTTTTCCTGAAAAGACTTGAGAGGGAGTAGTTGGGAGTGGATTGGAGGCAGTTTGGGAAACAAGCACGAAGTTTGAACACGTGTTCTTTAAGAACATTTCAGAAAGGAAAGATCTATGTCAAAGGATATTGAGTAAGTTGGTGAATCTCAGATAATCTTTTGATCACTCAATAGTTGCAACACACAGTGACTATCCTTGCTTCTCTACAAGTACACTGCTGCAGAAACAACAACAACAACAGCAGTAAAACACTGTGTGGACAGGAGCTGGTTTGCCTGGCTTCCTGGGGCTGGATTGGAAGGATAGAAAATAACTGAAGTTGTTTAGAATTTTCTGGACTTCAACATTCAGCTTTTTATTGCAATACTGCTTTCTGCCTTCAAAACAACTTTATTAGGTAGATGTCACTGTTCTACTTTATAAAGACACCATGGTTTTATTTTTTTGTTTGTTTGTTTGTTTGTTTTATTTAAACACAAGTTAGTTAACATATAGTGTGTTATTAATTTTGGGGTAGAATTTAGTGTTTCATCATTGCATATGACACCTGGTGCTCATTACATCAAGTGTCCTTCTTATTGCCCATCACCCCATTACCCCATCCCCTACCCATCTCCCATTCAGCAACCCTCACTTTGTTCACTACAGTTAAGAATCTCTTATGGTTTGTCTCCCTCTCTGTTTTTATCCTATTTTATTTTTCCTTCTCTTCCCCTTTGTTCAGCAGATTTGTTTGTTAAATTCTACATATGAGTGAAATCTATGGTATTTGTCTTTCTCTGACTGACTGACTTTGCTTAGCATAATATCGTTTAGTTCTATCCATGTCGTTGCAAATGGCAAGATTTCATTATTTTTGATGGTTGAGTAATGTTCATATATATATATGAATATATATATGTATTATATATGAATAGTACATATATATGAATACATATATATGTATGGAAATACATATATATGTATTATATATGAATATACATATATATGAATACCTCACATCTTCTTTATCCATTCATCCATGGATAGACATCTAGGCTCTTTCCATATTTTGCATATTTTGCTTGTTATGGACATTGCTGTTATAAACACTGGAGTGCTTGTGCCCCTTTGAGTTAATATTTTTGTATCCTTTGCAATTGTTGGTCATAGGGTCATTCTATATGTAACTTTTTGAGGAACCTCTATACTATTTTCCAGAGTGGCCACACAAGTTTCTCTTCCCACCAACAGCATAAGAGGGTTCTCTTTTCTCTGTGTCCTCATGAACATGTGTCAGAGACACCATGATTTTAACTGTAAAAGTATATGTACTTTGGACTCAAACCCAACTATTTTGATTTCAACTCTGTGCTGTGCTATTTTATTTACAGTATACCACAAGGAATTGGATTTGAATTTGAGACCATATTTTTTAATGCTTACTGTTTATTTTTTAACTGTTTATCTATTTTTATTTTAGTATTCTGTATTTCAGCAGACTTCACTGACATATGGTTTCCTTTAAGGTCTCTCAAATGGAATACAGAGAGTTTTAGCATAAGTTAGGAAGTATTAGTTATCCATTAAAAATTAGGAACCTTAAAGGCATCTTCCCTTATTAGCTCTGCAAAGGCCCTCCTAGAAGTAGACCTCCAACAAAGCTCTCATCCCATCCTCAGGAGATGGGTTTTTTTTTTTTTTCTTTTAGTAATCTTTTTACCCAACATGGACCTTGAATCATGACCTCAAGATCAAAATTCACATGCTCTTCTGACTGAGCCATCCAGGCACTCTGAAAATAAATCTTTCATATTAATGTCATCCTATGGAGAAAGGTCATCAGCTTTCCACAAGAACCCACCGACCTGGGTAATTAAGGAGAATGATGGCCAAGTCTACTTCTCAATAGACTACTAAGTCTTCCTCGGTGACCACTCCACAGAGAACTTCTGAAACAATGTGGTTACCTTGATTTTTAGGAGCAGCAAGTGTTCAGAAGGAAATATCTATGCATTATGTTTATTTTATGCAACATATAGATGTTACCTGGGGAACAGATAATCCAACTGGTCACAGGAGAAGGAAGTCAGTGGAAGGTTACTTCAGAAAGCTAGTGTAAAAGCCACTTCAGTAGTAAGTCAGTTTAACTTTAGAAAAAAAAAATCATATAAACCTGAATTCAGCTATCTCTCCTCCTTCCAAGACAAAATTTTAAAGAACTCAGATTTATGCATAGGCAGGACTTTGTAGATCTCTTTCTTCTAGATTATAAAAACTTAGGGTTAATGGAAGAGAAGTGGTTCCTTTGTCTTTTCTGTGACAAACTTGATGCTTGTAACCGACACTTCCCAAAGGAAGGAGGTCTACTTTGTTGAGAGCCTTATTTTCCTTGGCACAGTCTTTGGGTGATGGATGAATAGTAAGCCAATGCCCCAGTGTTTTAGTGGGCCTGGAAGAACAAACCGACAGGCATTTCTAAATATATACACTTCTGCTATATACACACACTTACCTAACCTAACATTTTCTGTACAGACAATATTTCCCAATTTAATTAGTTTTCTGCTTAGTACCCACTCATATACTTTTCTGATTTCGTCTATTAAAATTGTCTTTATCAAGGATCAATGCAAGACATAATTATTTGAAAAATCTGCAACTTAAGGGAAAAATCAGTATAAGTTATCTATCGCAATGTGTGACCTAAATATAAGGATCCATCACTCCTCTTAGGAGGACTCATGAAAAATTTCTTGTTTCTAAAGAGTTTTATGCTTCCTTGTATCAGATATATTTATAATAGCCTTTGATATTTCCTTTTTTCTTGATTGCTACAAATCTCAGAAAAAAAATCTTCTTCTTCTTTGTTTTCCAGTCTTTTTATTTTAAATATTTATTATGTTATATCATTATTGTAAACACCTCAAATCTTCTGTAGAATGTGAAAGTACATAAAGGCATAAATTGTAGATATACATACACTTAGAGAAAAGGCGTTCAATTTTTTTTTTTTTCACTTTGAGCATGGACTAGTAGTTGCTCCTAACTTATGCTGATATTTTCTGTTTCCAATACATATTTCTTTACTGAGGTAAAATTCACCATTTTAAAGTATATAATTCACAAATTTGTGTAACAATCACTACTATATAATTCCAGACTTTTCAATCACTCCAAAAAGAAACTCTGTACCAATTATCAGTAGCTTCCCATCCTTCATTCCCCTACCCCATGACAACTACTAATCTACTTTCTATCTCAATAAATTTACCTATTTTGGACATTTCCTATAAATGGAATCAGACAATGTAGACTTTTGTACCTGTTTTACGCTTGTTGTTTTACTAAGAATAATGTTTCCAAGTTCCATCTATGCTGTAGCATGCATCAATATTCATCTCTTTGGTGTAGCAATATTCCATTGTGTGGGTATACTATTATTTATACACCCATTCATCCATTGATAAACATTTGGGTTGTTTTGCATGATGACTATTATAAATAATAATGTTATGTACATTCTTAAAATATGTTTTTGTTCGGACATGTCTAATCCTCTTGTGCATATCCCTAGGGGTGGAGTTACTTCCTGGGTTATGTGGCAACTTTGCTTAATTTTTTTAAGAAACCACTAAACTTTTTCTACAGTAACATCACTTTACCCTTCCACCACCAACGTGCAAGTGCTCCTATTCTTCTGCATCCTTGCCAATACTCATTTTTCTGTTTTACCTTTTCTGTTGCTTGGTTTTTATTATGGCCATCCTAGTGGATGTGAAGTAACATCTTTTTATGGTATTGATTTGTGTTTCCTTAATGACATAATATTGGGTATTTTTTATGTGCTTCTTGGCCATTTGTAGATCTTCCTTACAAAAAGGTCTGTTGAAATCCTTCATGTTTAAATTATATTCTCTTTTTATCATTCAGTTGTAAGAGTTTGTTATGCATTCTGTAAAATAAACTACTATCAGATATATGATTTATAAATTTTTTTCTCATGGTGTAGGTTGGCTTCACTTTAACAAAACATCCTTTTAAGCAAACGTGTATTTAAATTTATGTAGTCTTTTTTATATATCTCTTTGTGCTTGGCTTGAACTTTTGTTGTCATAGCTAAGAAATATTTGCACAATCCAATGTCACAAATAATTATGTCAATGATTTCTTAGAGTTTTATAGCTTTACTAAATATTTCATTGTTTTCTTGCTATTATAAATGGAATTGATTTTTAAATTTTATTTTTATATATTAGTTACAATTATATAGAAATACAGTTGCTTTTTTATATTAATCTTGTATTTTGAATACTCTAATAGTTTGTGGGGTTTTTTTGTGGATTCCTTAGGATTTTCTACATACAAGATCATGTCATCTGCAAATAAAGATCATTATACTTTTTAATGTACATTCTGGATGCCTTTTTGTGTTTGCTTGCTTAATTTCCCAGACTAGAATCTCCAGTATAACATTGGATAAAACTGACAGGACATACATGCCTTTTCCTAATATTACAGTAAAAAATTTCACTCTTTCACATTAAGTATTGTTAGCTGTGACATTCGCTTAGATGTTCTTTAGCAAATTAAAGAAGTTTCTTTTTATTTCTAGTTTGGTGAATGTTTATCTTAAAGGGTGTTGGATTTTATCAAATGTATTTTGTGTGTCTATTGAAATGATGATGTGGTTTTTATTTTTTATTCTGTGAAATTTGTGGATTACATTGATTGATTTTCATATATTTATTCAATCTTGCATCCCTGTGATGAACCCCATTTGGTGATCATATATATTCTCTTTTATTTGTTGATGGATTTGATCTGTTAGTATTCTTCTGAGGATTTTTTAAAAATCTGTATTTACAAATGGTCTTGGTCTGTAGATTTTTTCTTATGATGTTTTTAGTTTGGTTGTCAGGGTAATATTGGTCTTAGAAAATGAGTTGGGAAGTATTCCCACTTTTGGTAATTTTTGTAAGTTCATAAGGATTTTTGTTAAGTCTTTAAATGTTAGGTAGAGTTCACCAGTGAGTCATATGCTCCCAGGATGTTTTCCCTGAATTTTTTATTACTGTCCAGTCTCCATTTATTATAGATATATTATAATCATGATTTATTTTTGAGTTAGTTTCAGCAGATGAGTTTTCCTGGAAATTTTTCTATCTCATATTCTTTATTTAAATTGCTAACATTCAATTATTATTTCCTTTTTTTTTTTTTTTTTTTTTTAGGTTTTGGAGTAATGTCTCCTCTTTCCTTTGTGATTTTAGAAACTTGATTCTCCTGAAAACTTTTTTCCCTTGGTCAGTTGAGCTAAACTTCTGTTAATTTATTGATGTGGTCAAATAAGCAATTTTTTGTTTCATTGATTTAATGTATTACCTTTTTTATTATCTGCTTTACTTATTCCCACACTAAGCTTATTATTTCTTTCTTTCTGCTAGATTTAGGCAATACCTTGATATTATTTTCCTACTTTCTTGGAGTATGAAGTTGGATTTTTGATTTGAGATCCTTCTTTTTTTAAGATTTTATTTACGTATTTGACAAAGGGAGAGAGATAACAAGTAGGCAGAAAGGCAGGTAGAGAGAGAGAGAGGGGAAGCAGGCTCCCTGCTGAGCAGAAAGCCCAATGCAGGACTCGATTCCAGGACCCTGAGATCATGACCTGAGCTGAAGACAGAGGCTTCCCAAGATCCTTCTTTTTTTAATGTAAGAATTTAAAGCTATAAAATTTTCCTGTTTTCATCAAATCCTGTATATTTTGACATTTTGTATTTTCATTCATCTGAAAGTATTTTCTGATGTTTTTCTTGAGTTCTTTTTTTTAAAGGTTTATTTATTTATTTGAGAGAGAGAGCATGAGTGGGGGAGGTATTAAAGGGAGAGGAAGAAGTAGACTCTTTGATGAGCAGGGAACCTGATGTGAGGCTCAATCCCAGCACCCTGAGATCATGACCTGAGCTGAAGGAAGACACTTAACTGACTGAGCCACCCAGGTGCCCCTCCTGAGCTCTTTTTAGGCCCACTGATTATTTAGGAATATGTTTTTAGTTTCCACATATTTTTGAGTGTTCTAGTTTCCCTTCTGGTATTGAATTCTAATTTTATTCCATTGTACATGGAGAGAATATTTTGTATTTTTGAAATCCTTTTCTTTTATTCTAACTTATCTATGATCTACCTGTGGTTTATTCAAAAGAATGTTCCATATATACCTGAGAAGAATGTGTATTCTGCTATTGTCATATAAAATATTATTTAATTATATTTTAGGTCTATTTGGTTTATACTATTGTTCAATCTTCTATTTCCTTGCTGATGTTTTGTTTAGTCATTCTATCCATTATCAAAGTTGGAAGTCTATAATGACTATTGTTGAACTGTCTATTTCTCCCTTTAATTATGTTAGTGTTTGCTTTGTTCGTTTTTGTGAATTCTTCATGGATTCAACATTTTATCATTATAAAATATTCTTAATCTCTGGTAACAATTTTTGTCCTAAAGTCTATATACATATTTAAGAGGAATTTTTCTTGAAGTATTACAGATTCATTGTAATGGTGATACATAACACAAGGAAATGCTGTATGCCCTTTACCCAGTTTCACTCAATGATAACATCTTGTAAAACTATAGAACAGTGTCACAACCAAGGCATTGACATTGATACAATCTAGAGATCTTTCTTGTATTTTCCAGTTTGATTTTTAAAATATAACTTATTTTTCTTTAGTGCTTTGATTTAAAAAATAACTTTGAGATATATTTGGTGTATAAAATTGTGTATATTTAAGGTGTACAACTTGTGTTTTGATAAATGCATATATTGTGAAAAGATCACTATTATCAAGATGATTAACTATCCATCACCTCTGCATAGTTACTTGTGTGTGTGAATGTGTGGTGAGAAAATTTATGATCTATTCTCAGCAAATTTAAAGTATATATTATTGTATTATTAGTTCTCATCACTATGCTAATTAAAATAAATGTTACACAAAGAGAAAATTTCTCCATGATCTTAATTACATATGAAATTAAAAGTAGTCAAACTCATAGGCGAGAGTAGAATGGCTATTGCCAGAGTTTGGGAGGAGAGGAAATGAAAATATATTCATCAAAGGGTACAAAGTTTCAGTTATGCAATATGAATGAGTTCTGGAAATATAATGCTTATACATATGTTTTTAAGTAAGTGTTTATCAAGAAGGAAGGGAAAAATGAAGGGGGAAGGCAGAGAGGAAGATGAACCATGAGAGACTATGGGCTTTGGAAATCAAACTGAGGGTTTTAGAGGGGATTAGGGTGGGAGGATGGGTCCGGTGATGGGTGTTAAGGAGGGCACATACTGCATGGAACACTGGGTGTTATATGCAAACAATGAACCACGGAACAGTACATCAAAAATTAGTAATGTACTGTATGATGACTAACATAACATAATAAGAAAAATTTTTAAATGTTGTTCAAGAGAAACTCACATAGGAGTTTCATAGTAAGAACTTAAATGAACCTTCCAAAGAAGCTGAGAATTACAGAAACATTTGTTTTATTACAAAGCTGCATTTGGTATATCACCTAAAATATGGCTAAGAATTTTAAGTGTCCTCCACCTTAACCTTTAAATATGATAACACAATCTTGTGAACAGTAAGTTCGGCTAATAGAAAGAACTAGATAGGAAAAAAATATGTTGAGGGTTGGTTGTCGTATGAACAGCAGACAATGAAATGTGCTACATAATACCTAAATTAAGTGTGGACTAGATACCAATAAAACTTGGTAACAACTGGCTTAAGAAAAACTTGTGGCACCTGAGTGGCTCAGTCAGTTGAACATCTGACTCCTGATTTTGGCTCAGGTCATGATCTCAGGGTTATGGGAGCCAGACCTGAGTCAGGCTCCACACTCATCTGCTTCTCTCCTTCTCCCATTCCCCCTGCCCGTCCCTGTCTCACATGCTCTCTCTCTAAAATAAATGAATAAATCTTAAAAAAAAAAAAGGAAAAAAAAACTTGATTCATGATTTCCAGTTTTGGAGAAAAAAAAAAGAAAGAAAGACACTTCTGGAAATGCAGATGTGGAAACAACTGCTGACCACTTGAACTGACACCTGTTGAAATGTGGAAATCTAAGGGAGTTTATCTCCTATGATCTTCTATATCTAATATTTCTGATAAAAGTTAAAGTCCAATTACTCTTTTTAAATATATGTATTTATTTATTTATTTACTTCACAGAGAGTGTGACTGAGTGAAGAAGGGGCAGAGGGAGAAAATCTTCAAGCTGAAGTTTTGTGTGTGTGTTGAGCTGTATAAATTATTTCTATATTTTGCCTATTAACCCCTTATCAAACTCATCATTTTCAAATATCTTCTCCCATTCAGTAGGTTGTCTTCGTTGTTGCTGTTGTTATCGTTGTTTTTCTGGTGGTTTCCTTTGCTCTGCAAAAGCTTTTTAGTTTGATGTAGTCCCAATAGTTTATTTTTGCTTTTCTTTCCCTTGCCTCAGGAGACATATCTAGGTTTTATCTGGGTTTATTTCCCTTGCCTCAGGAGACATATCTAGGTTTTATCTGGGTTTATTTCTCCACTGTATTCAATTCCATTTAGCTACATATCAATTTTTGTGTTAGTACCACACTGTTTTGATTGCCTCAAAGTGTATCTTGAAATCTGGGATTGTGATACTTTCAGTTTTGTTCTTTTCAAGAATGCTATGGCTCTCCATGATCTCTTCCAGTACCACACAAATTTTAGGGTTATTTGCTCTAGTTCTGTGAATAATGTTGTTGGTATTTTATAAGGATTATATGACATCTGTAGATTACTTTTAGTAAAATGGATCTCTAAGGTTAGGAACAAGACAAGAATGTCCAATCACCACTTTTATTTAACATGGTACTGGAAGTCCTAGCTACAGCAATCAGAAAAGAAAATAAAAGGAATAAAAGGCATTCAAATTGGTAAGGAAGAAGCATAACTTTCACTATTTGCAGATGACATGATTCTATATATAGAAAACCATAAAGTTTTCACCAAAAACTACTTGAACTGATAAATGAATTCAGTAAAGTCACAAGATACAAAGTCAATATACAGAAATCTGTTGTATTTCCATACACTAATAATGAAATACCAGAAGGAGAAATTAAGATAATTTTCCTATTTACAGTTGCACCAAAAAGAATGAAATACCTAGGAATAAACTTAACCAAGGAGGTGAAAGACCTGTACTCTGAAAACTGTAAAACATTGGTGAAAATAACTGAAGATGACACAAACAAATGGAAAGACATTCCATTCCCACGAACTAGGAAAATAAATATTGTTAAGATATCCATACTACTCAAATATATTCTTGGGTGTGAGATGTCTAGGGTGAAAAAAATCCACCAAATGGTTCCTTGCTGGAAGAATTAGACACACTTGTGAAAGAAAAGGCTAAAGGTATTATTGTTAACCCAGTCTCTCCTTCAGATATTTCCCCCACTTTCCCACACCTCTCTGGCTAGCTAATCTGTTGTTTGGTATGTATTGTTTTTACAGTAGATATTCTGTGAAATAAATTAAAGTTGGGGTTGGTGTACTTATCAATCTCTGAGGAAATAGACATTTATTCCAAAAAATACAAAACTTTTGAAAAATATTGCTTTCAATATTTCAATAATTTCAAAAATATGAAATGCTGAAGGATAAAATTTGATGAAAGATATTCATGACTCATATAATGATGACTAGAGAACACTGCTGAGAAAAATTTAGAAAACCTTAAATAAATGAAAATATAGTTTGTGCTCCTAGATCAGACAACTTAATGTTGTTAGGATATTTATTCTACCAAATTGGTAGAGTCAATATAATCTCAATTTAAAATATAAGTGCAGTTACCATCTGTATTCATACATAATTATTAAATTATCAATGATTTATATTACTTATGGTGGGCCTTTTACTCCCATAATTTACTCATCCCATAACTGGAAACCTGTATCTCTCACTGCCCTTCACCCACTTTTCCCTCTCCTCATCCTCATCCTTACCCTCTGGCAACCATCGGTTTGTTCTCTGTATTTATAAATTTGATTCTGCTTTTCATTTGTTTATTCATTCTTTTTTTTTAAATTCACATATGAATGAAATCATATCTTCCCTCTCAATTCTGATTTTATTTATATGGGTCATTTCCCATTCTTCATTATATGGGTCTTTATTTTTCTTTTCCTTGATTAATCTTTCTAAGGGTGTGCCAATTTATGTAACTTTTCATTGATATTATCTGTAGTTTTTTGTTTTGTTTTGTTTTTGTTTTTGTTTTTGTTTTGTTTTGTTTTGTTTTGTTTTACTCTCTGTATCACTTATTTCTGTTCAGATCTTTAGTATTACTTTTCTCCTATTCATCTCGGGCTTTGTTCTTTTTCTAGTTACTTCAGATGCAATGCCACATTGTTTATTTGAGCTTTTTCTTGTTTCTTGAAGCAGGCTTGTATTGCTATTTTCTTCCCTATTAGAATGGCTTTCCCCGTGTCCCAAAGATTTTGGATCATTATGTTTGCATTTTCATTTGTCTTCACATTTTTTAAATTTCTTCTTTGATTTCTTCAGTGATCAATTGATTGTTTAGTATCATGTTTGTCTCCATGTGTTTGTGGGTGGTTTTTTCCCCCCAGTTTTTGTCTTTTGATTTGTTGTTTCATACCATTGTGTTTGGAAAAGAATCATGATATAATTTCAATCTTCTTAAATTTATTGAGACTTCTTATGGTCTAATATGTGATCTATTCTACATTACTTTCATGTGCTCTTGAAAAGAATGTATATTCTGTTGTTTTGGGATGGAATGTTCTGTATATATCTGTTATGTGTATTGTTTTCTTATTGATTTTCTGCCTGGATGATCTGTTCATTGATTTAGGTGGGGTGTTAAAATCATCTACTATTACTATATTACAATTAATAACTCTGTGCTCATTAGTATTTGCTTTATGTCTTTAGATGATCCAGTGTTGGCTGCATAAATACTTATAATTGTTATATCATCTAATTGGATTTATCCCTTTATCATCATGTAATACCCTTCCTTTTCTTTTATTATATAGTCTGTTTTAAAATCTATTTTGTCTGGGGGTGCGTGGGTGGCTCAGTGGGATAAAGCCTCTGCCTTCAGCTCAGGTCATGATCCCGGGGTCCTGGGATCCAGCCCCACATCAGACTCTCTGCTCAGCGGGGAGCCTGCTCAATGTGGAGCCTGCTCCCCCCTCTCTCTCTTAAAAAAAAAAAGAAAGAAAAAAAATCTATTTTGTCTGATATAAATGTTGCAACCCTGGTTTGTTTTTCCTTGCATTTGCATGGTGCATATTTTTCTATCCCTTTGCTTGAAGTTCATTTGTAGCTTTAGATCTGAAGTGAGTCTCTTGTAGGCAGCGTATAGATAGTTCCTGTTTTTTCAGTCATTCTGCCACCTTATATTGTTTGATTGGAGCAGTTAGGTCATTTACATTTAAAGTAATTATTGAGAAGTATGTACTGATGGCCATTTAAAAAATTGTTCTTTGGGCTTTCTTTTTTTGTTGTTTTTTTTCCTCCTTTCTTCTCTTGCACTCTTTCTTTGTGTTTGATGAGTTTCTATATTGTTATGCTTGGCTTTATTGGTCTTGATATTTTGTGTATCTATTATAGGTTTCGGGTTTGTTGTTACCATGAAGTTCATTTATAACATCCTAAGTAAATAGCAATCTGTATTAATTGATGGTCATTTAAGTTCAAGTATTTTTTTAAGTTCTTTCTTTTTCTTTCCTTTCTTCTCTTACCTTTATCTCTTTTCTCCATATTTCATGTGTATATTGTCCTACTTTACATCTTTTAATGTGTACGTTTCTTATGTCTAATTTTGGCCATTGTTTTTAAACTTAAGGAAGTCCTTTTAAAACTTCTTGAAAGACTGGTTTAGTGGTGATAAACTCCTTTATCTTATCTTTCCTGAGAACAGGCTATTTTTTCCTTCAAATCTGAATGATTATATTTTTTGGTGTGGTATTCTTGGTTGTAGTCTTCTTCCCCCCTTTCCTTTGATTATATTGTTTCAATCTTTTATGGCTTGTGAAGTTTCATCTGAAAATCAACTGATAGTCTTATAGGGTTTCCCCTGTAGGTAACTTTTTGTTTTTCCCTTGCTCTTTTAAAGATGCTGTCTTTACATTAAAATGTTGACATTTTATAATTTTTTTTAAAGATTTTATTTATTTATTTGACAGAGAGAAATCACAACTAGGCAGAGAGGCAGGCAGAGAAAGTGAGAGAGGGAAGCAGGCTCCCTGCTGAGCAGAGAGCCCGATGCGGGACTCGATCCCAGGACCCCGAGATCATGACCTGAACCGAAGGCAGTGTCTTAACCCACTGAGCCACCCAGGCGCCCCGACATTTTGTAATTATTATGTGCCATGGTGTCGACCTCCTTGAGTTCATCTTCTTTGAAACTTCCTGTGCTTCTTAGACTCAGTTGTCTATTTCCTTCTCTGTATTAGGGAATTTTTCAGTTATTATTACTTCAAATAAATTATCTATCCATTTATCTCTCTTCTTTTTTGTGACCCTTATAATGCAAATATTTGTTCACTTGATATTGTCCAAGAATTCTCTTCATCTATCCTCATTTTTTAAAAATCTTTTCTCTTCTTAGTGTTCAGCTTGTGTGTTTTCCATTACTCTGTTTTCCAGCTTGCTGATTCATGCTTCTGTGTCCTCTAATCTAGTGTTGGTTCCCTCTACTGTGGTTGTTATTTCAGTTACTGTATTCTTAAACTTTGAATGGTTATTTTTAATATTTTCTGTATATTTATTGAAGTTCTCACTGAGATCTTCCACTTTTTTCTACAGCCTGGTTAGTGTCTTTATGATCATTACTTTAAAAATTTTATCAGTTGTATCGCTTATCTCTGTTTCATTTAGTTTTTCTTTTTCCATTATTCTTTCCTTTGGGGCATATTCTTCTATCTCCCCATCTGGTTGACTTTGTTTCTGTGGGTTACTGGAAAGGCTATTCACCCCAAACTTGAAGGAATGATCTTGTGTATGGTGTCCACTATGCAGACTGTGTGCTTGGTGAATTATGCTTGCTGCTTAGAGCTCTGATTGCATATAATAATTATAATTATAGGGGAAAGTATAGAAGGAAATAAAAGAAAAAAAGAAAGAAAAGGAAAAAGGAAAAAAGAGAAAAAAGAAAAGAAAAAAACAAAAAGAATGAAAAATTTAAAAAAGACGTATTAAAATAAGTAAATAGCAAATAAATAAATAAATAAATTTTAATTAAACAATTGAAACGTGGCTCATTTTCTCCACCCTAGTACCACAGAAGCCATGGGCTTCCAGACCTTGGGTTTCCTAAAGTCACAAGCTCATCGTGAGCCAGAACCTGTTTAGGTTTTTTTTTTTTTTTTTTTATGTTGGAAGGAAAGAAAGCATTCCCACAGCTCCTTGATCTTTTTAAACTGTGTCTTTCCCCCCAAGTTCCAGCATGAGGGAGGCTGGTGTGGGTTCGTGGACCCTGAGCTTTCTGAGATTGCAAGCTATCTGTGATGACCAGACCCATTATGGTGTCTGGACTGTTTTCCAGACTAGGTTTTGAAGATTGAGTGGGAATACAAATTATGTTGTTACCCAGTCCCTCTGACCTGGAGATCATTCCCTCAGCTCCTCTACTGCTTGACAGAGTTCTAGTGTTTTCTGTCTTATATGCTAAGTTCTTTTTTAAATTGTGGCCTTTCTCTGTGTCCAAGGACAGATGAATCTGTTCTCAGCTCTTTAATACTATCCATCCCCACTGTCATTTGCAGAATCAGGGATGGTGGTTCTATTTGTTAAAGTGTCTCCATCCTTTTTGCTATTCCTTCTATCTTTGGTTGTTCAGAAGCTGTTCCGTAAGCCCTCAGTTCTTTTTCAGGAGGAATTTTTCTATTAGTATATGTAATTTGTTGTATTCCATGGATATGTGAGTTCAGTGTCTTCCTACTTTGCCATCTTATACCAAAACTCCACTTTATGTCTTTAGTTAGAACATTTACATTTAAATAATTTAAATAATTATTGATATGTATATATGTATTGCCCTTTTTTTCTTTATAAATTTATTTTTTTCAGCGTAACAGTATTCATTGTTTTTGCACAACACCCAGTGCTCCATTCTATTGCCCTTTTTAATTTGCTTTCTCCATGTGTGTGTGTGTGTGTGTGTGTATGTGTGTGTTTCTTTTTTGTTCCTTTCTTATTCCATTTCTTTCTTTCTTTGTAATTGATGGATTTCTGCAGTTTTATGTTTGGCTTTCTTTCTCCATATATTTTTTTGTGTACCTATTATATATTTTGGCTTTGGGGTAACCATGAGTTTTATATGTAACACCCTAAGTATATAGTACTATATATTAAGTTGATGGTCATTTAAGTTCAAACGCATTTTAAAAATGCCTTTTTTAAGTTAACTACTACATGTTTCATGTATATGTTGTCACATTTTACATTTTTTTTACTAATAATTTTCTTATGTCTATTTATGGCCTTTTACTTTCATTTAAAGAAGTTCTTTTAACTGGTTTAGTCATGATAACTTCCTTGACTTCTACTTTCTGGGAAACTTTATCTCCCTCTCATTCTGAATGTTAACTTTGCTAAGTAGAGCATTCTTTGTTGTAGGTTTTTGCCTTTAAGAACTTTGAATGTTATCATGTCAAACCCTTCTGTCTTGAAAAGCACTGAAAGATCAGTTGATAGCCTTATGCAGTTTCCCTTGTGTGTAATCTTTTTTTTTTCTTGATGCTTTTAAAATTCTCTATCTCTACTTTTACCATTTAAATTATTATGTGTCTTAGTGTTGGTCTTCTTGGGTTGATTTTGTTGAGGGTTTTCTGTAACCCCTAAATCTAGATATCTGTTAGTTTCCTCAGATTAAGTACAGTTTCAGCTGTTATTTCTCCTAATATTTGCATCCTTCCCTCTTTCTTCTTCTGGGATCCCTATCATGGAAATGTTATTACACTTGAGGATGTCACTGAGTTCTCTTAACCTATTCTCATTTTTTAAATATTTTTTTCCTTTGCTGTTCAGCTTTATTGCTTTCCACTATCATATCTTTCCGATCATTGACCTGTTCTTCTGCTTCCTCTAAACTCCTCTTGATTCACTCTAGTGTATTTTTTTAAAAATTTTTAATTATTGAGTTATTTATCTCTCATGGATTCTTTCTTATATTTTCTATCTCTTTGTTGAAGTTATCAGTGAAACCCTCCACTCTTCTCTCAGGTCCAGTGAGTATTTTATAACCATTACCTTGAATTCTGTATCAGGCATATTGCTTATCTCCATTTAGTTTACCTCTTTTGCTGTGTTTTTTCCTGGTCTTTCATTTCAGACATATTTTTCTATCTCCTCATTTTGTCTAATGATCCATGTTTCTTTCTATGTGTTAGGAAAGTCAGCTATGTCTCCTGATCTTGAAAATAGTGGCTCTATGAAGAAGGGGAAGAAAGGGCCCTGTGGTGCCCTGCAGTGCAATATCTTCTGTTAGTCAGAACCAGGTGCTTCAGGGTTGTCACCTATGTGTGTTGCTTATGTCTTCCTTTTGTGACTGAGCCTCATTTGACTTTAGTCCAGTTGACTGCAGTGACCCAGTTTGCCATTGTGGGTCTACCAGACAGGATTTGGTTTCTGTAATGCTGTTGAGGGTTTAGTCTGGAGCTGCTGTGGGCTTATAATTGGGTGGAGTCAACATTCAGTCCAGATGCCTGCACTCAGCCTATCTGCCAAGTCTACAGTAATAGTAGCCTTCAGTACATTCTCTTTGCCTTGTCCCCTTAGAGGTTTTCATTGCTGGGCAGGGCTGGCAGGGTGAATGCTTGCCCCAATTTTGTGTATTATGGCTACAGTTGCACTGACCTGCAAAATATTCTTCCTGCATTGTGTTCTGAGAGGCTTTCATTGGTAGGAAGGTTTGGCTGTGAAACCAGATACTTGCCTCCAGTCCTGGTTGGATTGGCAGGGCACTCTCTGTGCTGCCCATTATAGAATTTGGCTACTGAGACTGTGGTCACACTGAGTATATGGTTATCTTCTCTCCCCAGGGCAGGAGTCACTTTGGAGTAGTGTCATTCACCGTTGTGGTTGCTTTCAGGGCATGTCTTTGAAGGAGCTGCTTTGGAACAATACCTGTCCAGTGGGACAGGTTGGATTGGGTGGACCCACAGGGGAGTTTGTGGAGTAGGGCACATTCTCCTAATACCATAGGTAGAGATTGTTCCCTCTGGTTCTGGCAAATGTCCTGCTATCTTGACTACAGGAGGGAAAGAAAAGTGGTTATTGTGAACATATATATTTTTAGGGGGAGAAGTCTGAATGTGAAGGAAATGCACAGGATTAAAGCTGCTCTTTATAGAGGAATGTTTATATTCTTTTATTTTCCTTTCAGTCCATATAGTCCTTTTATGAACACATATACACATATGTATGTTCAAAACTAGTGTTAAAATAGTCTGATATCAAATAATTAGATATTTATTGAACAACCAAATAGATTCAATCAATGAAAAAATGACTGATTCTCTCAGTTCAAACTGTAAAATAGTGTGTGTATACACAGCTGCAATTTTAAAATGGATATCAGAAGCATCTATACACTGTAAATTATAGTTACTTTGTCTTTTACCTTCAACTTCCTGTTATTTCCAGTGTCTTTATGATGTCATCACTCAACATTACCACTGAATTTACATTGCTAAAATCCTGGCAACATGTACGCAGGGGAAATGTCTCTTCCAAGATTGTAAGTACTTTAATACTTTTTCAGTATTTTTAATAACTAACATGCTCAACTTAGCAGCATACTTATATTTTTAAATGTAAATATTGTTTCTTTCATGGAAGATTAAAATTTTAAACAGAAGTATGAAATTTTCAACAATATCTTGGGTGTTTTGAATTGAGATTTAGCTACTTCAGGCTTTTTCATGAAATACTTACATGGTCTTAACCATTGTGTGTGTGGGTGTGCTTATAATCACATCCTATTTTAAGGAGAAGGGAAGTAATTACTGTGTATGAAGACATTTAAAATGGAAAGCTGGATAAAATGTAGTTAAGACTTTATTATACAACTTTGATATACTTAATTTTATGTAAAAGGAAAATTAGACCATTCCTTTGCTCTGATAAAAAGGAAGGCTTAGTATCGTTTCCAATAAAAGGAAGTATAGTGAGTTAACTTTCAAAAGGAGTCATTAAGTGGATGATGAATATTATTAATATGGAACTAAACAATAGTATTTCTGCAGGCTTTAATGGCCACAGTCTTTCAATGTTGGTCTTTAAAAGTTGATCTCCGGGGCGCCTGGGTGGCTCAGTGTGTTAAAGCCTCTGCCTTCGGCTCGGGTCATGGTCCCAGGGTCCTGGGATTGAGCCCCGCATCAGGCTCTCTGCTCAGCAGGGAGCTTGCTTCCTCCTCTCTCTCTCTGCCTGCCTCTCTGCCTACTTGTGATCTCTGTCAAATAAATAAATAAAATCTTAAAAAAAACTTACTAAAAGTTGATCTCCTCTGAAAGAATATTGCTGAAATAATACAAAAATTAGGATAATATAGACCATATTGATTTGGAGCCACCAGCTAATAGCCATGTGTATTAAGTTGAACAAAAGAGATTATCATACTCAACCATTTTTTACCTAAAAAAATGGAAATTTCAATCTGATAGAAAAAGCAGATAAAAATCAGTAAGAAAGATATACTTAAGATGACATAAAAACAGTTGAAAGTTATAAACAGATATTTTATAGAAAAAATATGAATGGATGATACATATATGAAAAGTGTACAACCCTATTTATGAAAAGAAAACTTAGAGAATCTTTAACTCAGAAATTAAAATTCTAAAATCAAAAACAAAAACAAAACAAAACAAAAAAAAATACCAAAAAACCCCTAAAAGGATATTTCCTTTGTAAATGATACATTTTTGTGATGTTTCAATGTTTTTCAATGAGTATGTGTTACTTTTAAAATCAGAAATTTCGATACACTGTGAAAGAAAGGAAAAGAATCATTTAATCTAGAAATTGAAATTGAGCTTCTAATGCTTTTAGAAAGATATTTCTAGTTTGATGCTGCCTCCATCTCCTCTTTCCTCTTACATCATAAAGGCTTCAAGATTACATCACCATTGGGCATTATGTCTGAAACACACTGTCGTCAGCAAAATCTTCTGTATCCTCCTCTGCTTCATATCTGAATATCTCCACACTTTCTTGCTCTCTGAAACTTGGCTGTATCTCAAATACACTGCTTCTCCTGAGGCCCTCTTGAGTAGGAAATGTTTCCCTTTCCATATCCCTTCCTACCACTGGACCCAGAGGTGCAGTAAATGTATGTTTGTGTTCTCAATGGCATTTCCAACTCATTCTATATCCTTACTCCCTAAAAATAGCCAGTTTTGAATCTCATCATTATATCATCTGTGACCTTTCCTTGTTATATTCATCTAGTAACTCCCAGGTCATTCCCTTTATTTTGCGATGATTTTCTATCTGGCCCACTGCCATTCCTTAGTGATTTTAAGATTTAGATAATCATTCTTATATCCTAACATCTCAATTATTTTACTTTACTTTCTGAAATTATCTTGCCTTCCATCTAATTTCAGTGGCCCACTCTTATTCACCTTCAAAATTTTAAATTCAAGCATATCATTTTCCAACCACTGCTTCAGGTACCTCTAATATCCACACTCCAACAATTCTTCTACCCTTATAAGACCTACAATTGATTTTATTGCCTTAGAGCTATTGCTGATCAGTCCTTTCCCCATGGCTTTACTTACGTTCTTACCCTTTATAGATCCTTACCTATCTTAGGTTCTTATAGGCTCCTGGTGAACTGATACAAATAAATTCCTGCATACATCTTCAATCCCCTTTACTCACTCTCCTTTTAACATTTCTTTGACAAAACCCTAATTTTAGGGGCACGTGGGTCACTCAGTGGGTTGGGCCTCTGCCTTCGGCTCAGGTCATAATCTCAGGGACCTGGGATCGAACCCTACATTGGGCTCTCTGCTCAGTGGGGAGCCTGCTTCCCTCTCTCTCTCTCTCTCTGCCTGCCTATCTGCCTACTCGTGATCTCTATCAAATAAATAAATTTTAAAAACCCTAATTTTAGATAAATCCAACTCCCCTATTATTCTTCAGAAGTACCTTTGCAAGCTGAATATGGTTGAGGAAAACCATGTAGCCATGACAGTTGGCTTCAATTTAATTTATAATGTCAAACTGCAAGTGGACCATTAATGATATCCAGCAATTGTATTAAACTTCTCTCATCTGTTCTGTCCTTTAAGATGACTATTTCTTCATTTTTTTTCTCTTAAATTTACAATAGATTTTTCCAACCTACTTTGGCTAAAAGAGACAAATAGGGGACATTTTCACCATTGCCACAACTAAATATCCTAGTCTATATGTATCTTTACAACCTTTTTTCCTTCCTTCCTCCTGTTGGAGTAGATACCCTCCTCTTGCTCACATCTGAGTATAACTTAAGATGTATTAGTTTCCTATGGCTACTGAAACAAATTACCATAAACTAGCTAGCTTAAAATATTAGACATTTATTGTCTCACATTTCTGGGAGCTGAAAGTCCAAAATTAAGATGTTAGCAGTAGGGGTACTTCTTAAGGATCTAAGACTCTGTCCCATGATTCTCCTAGCTTCTGGCAGTTTCTGGTAATCATTTCTGTGGAAAAATTCTATTGGAATTTTGATCAGGATTGCATTTAATCTACAGATGAATTTGGTAGTATTGGCACTTTAACAATATTATTCTACTGAACCCTGAACTTGGGATATCTTTCCAGTTACTTGTGTCTTCATTTTCTTTCATCAATAACTGAAATTTTTCAATGTACAAATGTTTAACTTCTTTGGATTGTAAGAATTTTATGGTTTTTAAGTATTCTGAATTAGATTGTTTACTTTTCTTTTTTTTAATTTTTACTTAAATTCCAGTTAGTTAATATATAATATAATATAATATAATATAATATAATAAATATTAATTTCAGGTATAAAATTTACTGGTTCAACACTTACATCCCAAGAACTGCCCTTCTTAATCCCTATCACCTATTTAATCCTTCTTCTTGCCCACCTATGCTCAGGTAACCATTAATTTTTTGTCTATAATTAAGAGTATGTTTCTTGGTTCACCTTTCTTTTTTTTCTTTGCTCATTTGTTTTATTTCTTAAATTCCACCTATGAGTGAAATCATATAGTATTTGTCTTTCTCTGACTGACATATTTTGCTTAACATAATACTCTCTAGTTCCAACCACATCATAAGGATGGAAATAGTCCTTCTTTTTTATGGCTGAATAAGATTCCATTATATATATGAAAGTTTTTTTATTCATTCATATATTGATAGTCACTTACACTGCTTTCATAATTTAGCCATTGTACAAAATGCTGCTATGAACATAGGGGTACATCAATCCCTTTGAATTAGTATTTCTCTCTTCTTTGGGTGAATACCCAGTAGTGCAATTGCTAGATCATAGGGTAGTTCTATTTTTAACTTTTGAGGAAACTCTGTGGTGTTTTTCATAGGGGCAGGACCAGTTTGCATTCCCACCAACAATGTAAGAGTGTTTTCCTTTTTCCACAACTTTGTCAAAACTTGTTTCTTGTGTTGCTGATTTAAACCATTCTGATAGGTGTGAGGTTATATCTCATTAGAGTTTTGATTTGTATTTCCCTGATTGATAAGTGATATTGACATCTTTTCATGTGTTTTTTGGCCACATGTATGTCTTCCTTAGTAAAATGTCTATTCAAGTCTTCTGCCCATTTTTAAATTAGATTATTCATTTTTGAGATGTTAAGTTTTATAAGTTATTTATATATTTTCAATACCAATAGTGTGTCAGATAACCATAAGAGACTCTTAACTATAGTAAGTGAACTGAGGGTCGCTGGAGGGGAGGTGGGTGGAAGGATGGGGCAACTGGGTGATGGGCATTAAGGAGGGTACTTGATATAATGAACACTGGGTTTTTTTTTGTTTGTTTGTTTTTTGTTTTTTTTTAAGATTTTATTTATTTATTTGACAGACGGAGATCACAAGTAGGCAGAGAGGCAGGCAGAGAGAGAGGGGGAAGCAGGCTCCCCACTGAGCAGAGAGCCCGATGCGGGGCTCGATCCCAGGACCCTGAGATCATGACCTGAGCCGAAGGCAGAGGCTTTAACCCACTGAGCCACCCAGGTGCCCCTGAACACTGGGTGTTTTATGCAACTGATGAATCACTAAATTCTACTTCTGAAACTAATAATACAGTATATGTTAACTAAGTTTAATTTGAATTTAAAAAATAATACATAATTTGCAACTATTTTCTCCCATCCCATAGTTGTGTTTTAGTTTTGTTGATTACTTATTTTGCTGTGCAGAAGCTTTTAAGTTTGCTGAAATCCCAGCACTTTATTTTTGCTTTTGTTTCCCTTCCCTCAGGAGACATATCTAGTAAGAAGTTGCTATGGTTGATGTCAAATAGGGTACTGATTGTGTTCTTCTCCAGGATTTTGATGGTTTCAAGTCTCATATTTAGATCTTTTATCCATTTTGAATTTGTTTCTATGTATGGTGTAAGAATGTGGTGCAGTTTCATTCCTTTGCATGTTGCTGTCCTGTTTACCCAACACTTTTTTGAAGAGAATGTCTTTTCCCCATTGGATATTCTTTCTTGCTTTGTTGAGGATTAATTGTCCCTATAGTTGTGGGTTTATTTGGGTTTTCTATTCCATGCTATTGATCTATGTGTATATTTTTGTGGCAGTACCATACTTCATTGATCACTACAGCTTTGTAATATAATTTGAAATCTGGAACTTTGATGCCTCCAGCTATGCTTTTTGTTTTCAATATCATTTGGCTATTCAGGGCCAGTTGTGTTTCTATACAAATTTTATGGTTAATTTTTGTAGTTCAGTGAAAAATGCTGTTGGTATTTTGATAGGAATTGGATTAAAGTTATAGATTGTTTTGGGTAGTAGAGACATTTTAAGAACATTGGTTCTTCCCATCCACAAGCAAAGAATATCTTTCAAAAAAAAAAAGAATATCTTTACAATCCTTTGTGTTGTCTTCAATTTCTTTGACCAGTGTTTTATAGTTTTAAAAGTAGTACTTTCACCTCTTTGATTAGGTTTATTCCAAGGTATCTTATCATTTTTGGTGCATTTGCAAGTGGGATTTATTCCTTACTTTAATGTTCTGCTGCTTCATTTTTGGTATATAGAAATGCCACAGATTTCTGTATGGTGATCTTTATCTTCTGATTGTGCTGAATTTGTGTATGATTTCTAGCAAGGTTTTGATGGAGTCCTTTGGGTTTTCCATATAGAGTATCATGTCATCTGCAAATTATGAAACTTCCTTGATGATTCGGATGTCTTGTGTTTCTTTTTGTTGTCTAATTGCCGAAGTTAGGACTTTCATTACTTTGTTTAGATACAGTTGTGAGAGTGGACATCCCTGTCTTATTCTTGACCATAGAGTTAAAGCTCTCAGTTTATACCCATTAAGGATGATATAGCTGTGGGTTTTTCATAAATGGCTTTTATTATGAGAGGCATGTTCCCTCTAAAACTACTTTGTTGGAGACTTTTATTATGAATCAGTGTTACATTTTGTGGAATGATTCTTCAGCATCTATTGAAAAGGTAGTATGGTTTTTATCCTTTCTTTTATTAATGTGTGTTTTTTTAAAGAGAGGGCAAAGAGGGGAGGAGTATAGGCACACGGGGGGAGGAGAGAGAGAATCTCAAGCATACTCTGCACACTGAGCACAGGGCCCAACACTGGGCTCAGTCTCATAACACTGAGATCATGACCTGAGCTGAAATTAAGAGTGAGATGCTTAACTGACTCAACCACACAGGCACCAATTAATGTGGTTTATAATGTTGATTGATTTGTAAATATTGAAACAGGGGTGCCTGGGTGGCTCAGTGGGTTAAGCCTCTGCCTTCCACTCTGGTCATGATCTCAGGGTCCTGGGATTGAGCCCCGCACCTGGCTCTCTACTCATCAGGGAGCCTGCTTCCCCTCTTTCTCTGCCTGCCTCTCTGCCTACTTGTGATCTCTCTCTGTCAAATAAATAAATAAATACATAAAATCTTTTTTTTAAGATTTTATTTATTTGACAGACAGAGATCACAAGTAGGCAGAGGCAGACAGAGAGAGAGAGACAGGCTCCCCACTGAGCAGAGAGCCGGATGCAGGGCTCGATCCCAGGACCCTGGGATCATGACCTGAGCTGAAGGCAGAGGCTTTAACCCACTGAGCCACCCAGGCGCCCCACATAAAATCTTTAAAAAAAGAAAAAATTGAAACTAACTGGCAACCAATTAATAAATCCCTTTTGATCATGGTGAGTGATTTTTTAAATGCAATGTTGGATTTGTTTTCCTTATATTTTATTTTATTTTTTACTACGTTATGTTATTCACTATACAGTACATCATTTGTTTTTGATGTATTGTTCCTAGTATTTTATTGATAATTTTTGCATCTGTGTCCCTCAGAGATATTGGTATGTAGTTCTCTTTTTCAAAAGTCTTTCTCAGGTTTTGGTAGCAGTGTAATTCTGGCTTCGTAGAATAAATTTGTAAGTTTTTCTTCCTTTTCTACTTTTTGGAATAGTTGGAAAACAGTAAGTATTAACTCTTCTTTAAATGATTGGTAAAATTTGCATATAGAAGTCACATGGTTCTGAAATTTTTGTATGTTTGGAGTGTTTGATTCCTGAATTAATTTTTTGCTGCTTATTGGTCTTTGCAAGTTTTCTTTTTCTTCCTGTTTTCAGTTTTTAGTAGTTTATATGTTTCTATCCATTTATCCATTTCTTCCAGGTTTTCCAATTTGTTTGCATAGTTTTTCATAATATCCCATTATAATTTTTGTATTTCTGTGTGTTTGTTGCTGTTTCTCTTCTCTCTGTGATTTTATTTATTTATTTATTTATTTATTTATTTATAGATTTCATTTATTTATTTGACAGACAGAGATCACAAGTAGGCAGAGAGGCAGGCAGAGAGAGAGGAGGTAACAGGCTTCCCACTGAGCAGAGAGCCTTATGTGGGGCTTGATCCCACCCTGGGGTCATGACCCAAGCCAGAGGCAGAGGCTTTAACACACTGAGCCACACCGGAGCCCCTGATTTTATTTATTTAGCTTCTTTCTGTTTTTGAAAAATCTGTCTAGCGGTATAACAATTTTATTCATACTTTTCAAAGAAGCTTCTTCTGGTTATATCAGTTAAACCAGAAGAAGCATATAATGTTTATTTAAAATGTTTATTTATTTATTTATTTATATTTAGTTTCTATGACATTTATTTCTTTAATATTCATCATTTACTTCCTTCTGCTGGCATTACTCTTTGTTTGTTGTTCTTTTTACCACTCTTAGGTGTAAGGTTAGTTTTTTTTTTTTAATTTGAGAAATTTCTTGTTGCTTGGGGTAAACCATATACTTTCCAAAACCATGTTTGTTGCATTCCAAACATTTGGAATGTCATGTTTCATTTTCTTTTTTTTTTTTTTTTTTTTTTTTTTTTTTTTTATTTTTATTTTTATTTTTTTTTATTTATTTTTTTTCAGCGTAACAGTATTCATTCTTTTTGCACAACACCCAGTGCTCCATGCAAAACGTGCCCTCCCCATCACCCACCACCTGTTCCCCCAACCTCCCACCCCTGACCCTTCAAAACCCTCAGGTTGTTTTTCAGAGTCCATAGTCTCTTATGGTTCGCCTCCCCTCCCCAATGTCCATAGCCCCCTCCCCCTCTCCCAATCCCACCTCCCCCCAGCAACCCCCAGTTTGTTTTGTGAGATTAAGAGTCATTTATGGTTTGTCTCCCTCCCAATCCCATCTTGTTTCATGTATTCTTCTCCTATCCCCCTACCCCCCCATGTTGCTTCTCCATGTCCTCATATCAGAGAGATCATATGATAGTTGTCTTTCTCCGATTGACTTATTTCACTAAGCATGATACGCTCTAGTTCCATCCACGTCGTCGCAAATGGCAAGATTTCATTTCTTTTGATGGCTGCATAGTATTCCATTGTGTATATATACCACATCTTCTTGATCCATTCATCTGTTGATGGACATCTAGGTTCTTTCCATAGTCTGGCTATTGTAGACATTGCTGCTATAAACATTCGGGTACATGTGCCCCTTCGGATCACTATGTTTGTATCTTTAGGGTAAATACCCAGTAGTGCAATTGCTGGGTCATAGGGTAGTTCTATTTTCAACATTTTGAGGAACCTCCATGCTGTTTTCCAGAGTGGTTGCACCAGCTTGCATTCCCACCAACAGTGGAGGAGGGTTCCCCTTTCTCCACATCCTCGCCAGCATCTGTCATTTCCTGACTTGTTAATTTTAGCCATTCTGACTGGTGTGAGGTGATATCTCATTGTGGTTTTGATTTGTATTTCCCTGATGCCGAGTGACGTGGAGCACTTTTTCATGTGTCTGTTGGCCATCTGGATGTCTTCTTTGCAGAAATGTCTGTTCATGTCCTCTGCCCATTTCTTGATTGGATTGTTTGTTCTTTGGGTGTTGAGTTTGCTAAGTTCCTTATAGAGTTTAGATACTAGCCCTTTATCTGATATGTCGTTTGCAAATATCTTCTCCCATTCTGTCAGCTGTCTTTTGGTTTTGTTAACTGTTTCCTTTGCTGTGCAAAAGCTTTTGATCTTGATGAAATCCCAATAGTTCATTTTCGCCCTTGCTTCCCTTGCCTTTGCCGTTGTTCCTAGGAAGATGTTGCTGCGGCTGAGGTCGAAGAGGTTGCTGCCTGCATTCTCCTCAAGGATTTTGATGGATTCCTTTCTCACATTGAGGTCCTTCATCCATTTGGAGTCTATTTTCGTGTGTGGTGTAAGGAAGTGGTCCAATTTCATTTTTCTGCATGTGGCTGTCCAATTTTCCCAGCACCATTTATTGAAGAGGCTGTCTTTTTTCCATTGGACATTCTTTCCTGCTTTGTCAAAGATGAGTTGACCATAGAGTTGAGGGTCGATTTCTGGGCTCTCTATTCTGTTCCACTGGTCTATGTGTCTGTTTTTGTGCCAGTACCATGCTGTCTTGATGATGACAGCTTTGTAATAGAGCTTGAAGTCCGGAATTGTGATGCCACCAACTTTGACTTTGTTCTTCAATATTCCTTTGGCTATTCGAGGTCTTTTCTGGTTCCATATAAATCACTCTTCGCAGATGATATGATACTATATGTGGAAAACCCAAAAGACTCCACTCCAAAACTGCTAGAACTTGTACAGGAATTCAGTAAAGTGTCAGGATATAAAATCAATGCACAGAAATCAGTTGCATTTCTGTACACCAACAACAAGACTGAAGAAAGAGAAATTAAGGAGTCAATCCCATTTACAATTGTACCCAAAACTATAAGATACCTAGGAATAAACCTAACCAAAGAGACGAAGAATCTATACACAGAAAATTATAAAGTACTCATGAAAGAAATTGAGGAAGACACAAAAAAATGGAAAAATGTTCCATGCTCCTGGATTGGAAGAATAAATATTGTGAAAATGTCTATGCTACCTAAAGCAATCTACACATTTAATGCAATCCCTATCAAAATACCATCCATTTTTTTCAAAGTCATGTTTCATTTTCATTTTCATTTCATTCATATCATTTTCATTTCAATTTTCATTTTCATTTGTTTCCATGCTTTTTTAAAAATTTTTCTATGACTTCCTGGCTGACACATTCATAATTTAGTAGCATGTTGTTTATCCTCCATATATTTGAAATGTTTTGATTATATTTGTGAACTCCATCCAGTCCACTGTTATTCAAGATCAATAGATCTGTTTACATGATCTATCTAGATTTGATGTAAGTGAGGTGTTAAAATCCTCTACTATTATTGTATTATTATTAATTAGTTTCCTTATGTTAGTTATTAGTTGTTTTATATATTTGGGTGCTCCCATGTTGAGTGCACATTTACAATTGCTATAACTTCTTGTTGGATTGTCCTCTTTATTATGATATACTGACCTTCTTTATCACTTGTTGCAGTCTTTGTTTTAACATCTAGTTTTGGTGATATAAGTATTGCTACTCTGACTTTCTTTTGACATCCATTTGCATAATAAATGTTTCAGCATCCCCTCCCTTTCAATGCGTAGGTGTCTTTAAGTCTAATATGAGTCTATTGTAGGCAGACTATAAATGGGTTTTGTTCATCCATTATGACCCCTATTTCCTTGGATTGGAGTATAAGTCCATTGGCATTCAAAGTCATCATTTTTTTTCTTTTTCAAAGTCAATATTGATAGATAATTATTTAGTGCATTTTATCCATCCATCCGTTGAAGGGCATCTTGGTTCTTTCCAGAGTTTGGCGACCGTGGCCATTGCTGCAATAAACATTGGGGTACAGATGGCTCTTCTTTTCACTACATCTGTATCTTTGGGGTAAATACCCAGCAGTGCAATTGCAGGGTCATAGGGAAGCTCTAGTCTTAATTTCTTGAGGAATCTCCACACTGTTCTCCAAAGTGGCTGCACTAACGTGCATTCCCACCAACAGTGTAAGAGGGTTCCCCTTTCTCCACATCCTCTCCAACACACGTTGTTTCCTGTCTTGCTAATTTTGGCCATTCTAACTGGTGTCAGGTGGTATCTCAATGTGGTTTTAATTTGAATCTCCCTGATGGCTAGTGATGATGAACATTTTTTCATGTGTCTGATAGCCATTTGTATGTCTTTGTTGGAGAAGTGTCTGTTCATATCTTCTGCCCATTTTTTGATATGATTATCTGTTTTGTGTGTGTTGAGTTTGAGAAGTTCTTTATAGATCCTGGATATCAACCTTTTGTCTGTACTGTCATTTGCAAATATCTTCTCCCCTTGAGACATCTTTTGTGCAAAACAGTGGTTTTATTAAAGAATGGGGATAGGACTTTTGGGCAGAAAGATCTTCACTGGGGTTGTGAAGAGCAATTGATTTTATACTATGAGGTTAGGGAAAGTAATGAAAAGGGGAGCTTTTCGTTACTTTTTTTTTAGAGTTTTTACTTTTTAAAGTTTTTTTTTAAAGATTTTTATTTATTTATTTGACAGAGAGAAATCACAAGTAGGCAGAGAGGCAGGCAGAGAGAAAGGAGGGAAGCAGGCTCCCTGCTGAGCAGAGAGCCCGACGCGGGGCTCGATCCCAGGCCCCCGAGACCATGACCCGAGCTGAAGGCAGAGGCTCATAATCTCTACATCCAGGTGGGGCTCGAACTCACAACCCTGAGGTCAAGAGTCAGGGGCTCTGACTGATTGAGAGTCAGGTGCTCTAAAAAGGGAGCTTTTCAAAGAAACTTTCATATGCTAAAGAGGTCCTATGAGATACTGGAGGCCTTGCCATTGTCAAATTAAGGTTGTTTTTCCCTCTAGCAAGGCATTAACATTAAGACAGTTGGGAACTTCCTAGAAGAAAGTCACACATATCCCACTGGAGTGGAAGTAGGTGAAGCTTGCCTGGTATCAGCTTGTGCTCTGTACTCAGTTGGCCTTCTGCTCTCTTATCAGTAACATTGTCACCTCTCGATTTTTGGAAATGTTTCAGAAGGCTTGGATTAATTATTTAAATATTTGGTATAGGAACAACAGGTGGTTCAGTTGGTTAAGCATCTGCCTTTGGCTCAGGTCATGATCCTTGCTCAGCTGGGAACCTGCTTCTGCCTCTCCCTTTGCCTCTCCCTCTGCTGCTCCCTCTGCTGCTCCCCCTGCTTTGTGCTCTCCCACTCTTGCTCTCTCTCTGATAAATAAATAAAATATTTTAAAAAATAAATGTTTGGCACAATTCATCAGAGGAATCATTTGTTACTGAGCATTTCTTTGATGGGAGATTTTTTTATTGCTCTAGTCTTTGTTCTTACTATGTGTCAATTTAAATTCTCTCTGTTTTCGGGGCGCCTGGGTGGCTCAGTGGGTGGGGCCGCTGCCTTCGGCTCGGGTCGTGATCTCAGGGTCCTGGGATCGAGTCCCGCATCGGGCTCTCTGCTCAGCGGGGAGCCTGCTTACCTCTCTCTCTCTCTGCCTGCCTCTCTATCTACCTGTGATCTCTCTCTGTCAAATAAATAAATAAAATCTTTAAAAAAAAAAAATTCTCTCTGTTTTCTTTTTTTTTTTAAGATTCACTCTTGATGGGTTCTGTGTTTCTAAAATTCAGGCACTTGCATATTTTTAAATTGTTGGCATATACTTGTTCATAGTAGTCTTGTATGACCCTTTATATTTCTGTGGTATCAGTTGGAATAGCTCCTATTTCATTAACATTATAATTTATTGAAACTTCTGTGTTTTTCCAGTTAGTCTAGCTAAAGTTTTGTTAATTTTATCTTTTCAAACACTAAGTTCTTTGTTTTGTTGATATTTTCCATTGTTTTTCTAGTCTTTAATTTATTTCTGCTCTAGTCTTTATCTTTCCTTTAATCTAACTTTGAACATAGTTTGTTCTTTTTCTAGCTCCTTGAGATGGCAAGTTGGATTGTTTGTTTTAGATCATTCTTTTTTTTTCTTAATGTAATTATTTATTGTGTTAAATTTGATTCTTAGAACTGCTTTTGCAGCATCCTGTAAGTTTTGGTATATTTCCATTTCCATTTATGTCAAAGTTTTTTTTTTTTTGTCTGTTTTCATTTCTTCATTGATCCAATTGGTGTTAGCCATTTGTATGTCTCCTTTGGAGAAGTGTCTGTTCATGCCTTCTGTCCATTTTGTGATGCAATTATCTGGTTTTTGGGTGTTGAGTTTGAGGAGTTCTTTCTAGGTCTTGGATATCAGCCTTTTGCCTATAGTGTCATTTGCGAATAACTTCTCCCATTCTGTGGGTTGCCTCTTTGTTTTGTTTACTGTTTGCTTTGCTGTGCAAAAGCTTTTGATCTTGATGAGGTCCCAAAAGTTAATTTTCACTTTTGTTCCCTTTGCCCTTGGAGATACATCTTGAAAGAAGTTGCTGTGGCAGGTGTCAAAGAGGTTACTGCCTATGTTTTCCTCTAGGATTTTGAGATTCCTGCCTCATGTTGAGGTCTTTTATCCATTTTGAGGTTATCTTTGTGTATGGTGTAAGAGAATGGTCATGTCTCATTCATCTATACATAGCTGCCCAATTTTTCCAGCAGCATTTATTGAAGAGACTGTTTTTATCTTCCTTATGGTATATTTCTTCCTGCTTTGCTGAATATTATTTGACCATGGAGTTGTAGGTACATATCTGGACTCTCTATTCCACTGGTCTATATGTCTGTTTTTTACCAGTACCATGCTCTCTTGGTGATCACAGCTTTGTAGTAAAGCTTGAAATCAGGAAATGTGATGCCCCCTCTTTTGTTTCTCTTTTTCAACATTTCCTTAGCAATTCGGGGTCTCTTCTGGTTTCATACAAATTTTAGGATTGTTTGATCCAAAAATTTGAAAAATGCCAGTGGAATTTTGATCAGGATGGCATTGAAAGTGTTGATTGCTCTGGACAATATATACAGTGGTTATTCTCCTGAACGATGAACATGGCATGCTCTTCCTTTTTTTGTGTTTTCCTCAATTTCTTTCTTGAGTGTCCTGTAGTTCCTCAAGTACAGATCCTTTACCTCTTTGGTTAGGTTTATTACAAGACATCTTATGGTTCTTGGTGTTATAGTAAGTGGGATCAATTCTCTAATTTCCCTTTCTATATTTTCATTGTTAGTGTATAAGAAAGCATCTGATTTCTGTGCATTGATTTTCTATCCTGCCACATTACTGAATTGCAGTATGAGTTCTGGTAGTTTGGGGGTGGAGTCTTTTGGGTTTTCCATTAAAATATCTTGTCATCTGCGAAAAAAGAGAGCTTGAATTCTTCTTTGACAATTTGAATACATTTTATTGCTTTCTGTTGTCTGATTGCTGTTGCTAGGATTTCTAGTATTATGTTGAACAACAGTGGTGAGGGTGGACATCTTGTCCTGTTCCTGATCCCAAAGGGAAAGCTATCAGCTTTTCCCCATTGTGGGTTTTTTATAGATAGATTTTATGAAGTTGAGGCATGTTCCCTTTATCTCTATACTTTGAAGAGTTTTTATGAGGAATGGATGCTGTATTTTGTCAAATGCTTTTTCTGCATCAATTGAGAGGACCGTGTGGTTCTTCCCTTTTCTCTTATTGATTTGTTCTGTCACACTGATTGATTTGTGAATTTCAAACCACCACTGAATCCCATGGATAAATCCCACCTGGTCATAGTGGATAATCTTTAATGACCTATTGGGTCCTATTAGCTAGGATCATGTTGAGAATCATGGCATCCATATTCATCAGGGATATTGGTATGAAATTCTCCTTTTTGGTGGGGTCTTTGTCTGGTTTGGGGATCAGGGTAATGTTGGCTTCATAGAAAGAGTCTGGATGTTTTCCTTCTGTTTCCATCTTTTGAATGAGCGTCAGGAAAATAGGTATTATTTATTCTTTTTTTTTTAAAGATTTTATTTATTTGACAGAGAGAAATCACAGAGAGGCAGGCAGAGAGAGAGGAAGGGAAGCAGGCTCTCCACTGAGCAGAGAGCCCGATGTGGGACTCGATCCCAGGACCCTGAGATCATGACCTGAGCCGAAGGCAGCGGCTTAACCCACTGAGCCACCCAGGTGCCCCGGTATTATTTATTCTTTGAATGTTTGGTAGAATTCCTCAGAGACTCCGTCAGGTTCTGGGCTCTTGTTTTTGGGGAGGTTTTTGATCACTGCTTTAATCTTGTTACTAGATATTGGTCTATTCAGGTTGTCAATTTCTTCCTGTTTCAATATTGGAAGTTTATAGGTTTGAAGGAATGCATCCATTTCTTCTAGACTGCTTAACTTATTGGCATATAGCTGTTGATAATAATTTCTGATGATTGTTTCTACTTCCTTGGTGTTAGTCGTGATCTCTCCCCTTTCATTCATAATTTTATTACTTTGGGTCCTCTCTCTTTTCTTTTGGATTAGTTTGGCCAGTGATTTATCGACCTTATTAATTTTTTTCAGATAACCAGCTTCTAGTTTTGTTGATGTGCTCTACTGTATCTCTAGTTTCTAACTTATTGATCTCTGCTCTAATCTTAATTATTTCCCTTCTTGTGTGGGGGGTTGGCTTAACTTGTTGATTTTCCAGCTCTTTAAGGTGTAAAGAGAGTTGGTATATTCAGAATTTTCAATTTTTTTGATTGAGGTTTGGATGGCTATGTATATCCCACTTAAGGCTGCCTTTGCCATATCCTATAGGTTTTGCATAGATGTGTGTTCATTCTGATTGGTTTCCATGATTTTTTTAAGTTCTTTGATTTCCTGGTTGAGTCACACATTCTTGAGAAGGATGGTTTTTAGCTTCCAAGTGTTTGAATTCCTTCAAAACCAAAACAGCATGGCACTGACACAAAAACAGACATATAGACCTGTGGAACAGAGTAGAGAGTCCAGGTATAGACACACAACTCTATGGTCAACTAATCTTTGACAAAGCAGGAAAAAAAATATGCAATGGAAAAAAGTCTCTTCGATAAATGGTGCTGGGAAAATTGGACAGCTATGTATAGAAGAATGAAACTCAACCAATCTCTTACACCATACACAATGATAAACTTGAAATGGATGAAAGAACTTAATGTGAGACAGGAATCTATCAAAGTCCTGGAGGAGAACATAGGCAGTAACCTCTCTAACATCAGCCACAGCAACTTCTTTGAAGACATGTCTCTAAAGGCTAAGGAAACAAAAGCAAAAATGAACTTTTGGGACTTCATCAAGATTAAAAGCTTCTGCACAGCAAAGGAAACAATCAACAAAGCAAAAAGTCAACCCACAGAATGGGAGAAGTTATTTGCAAATGACACACAAAGGGCTGATATCCAAGATCTATAAAGAACTCCTCAAACTCAATACCCAAAAACAGATAATTACATCAAAAATAGGCAGAACACATGAGCAGAAATGTCTCCAAAGAAAACATACAAATGACTAACAGACACCTGAAAAAATGTTCATCATCATTAGCCATCAGGGAAATTCAAATCCAAACCACATTGAGATACCACCTTACCCCAGTTAGAATGGCCAAAATTAACAAGACGTAAACAACAGGTGTTGGAGACAATTTGGAGAAAGCAGAACCCTCTTATGCTGGTGGTGGGAATGTAAGTTGGTGCAATCAGTTTGGAAAACACTGTGGGGATACCTTAAGAAATTAAAAATAGAGCTTCCCTATGATCCAGCAATTGCACTACTGGGTATTCACCACAGAGATGCAGGATGTAGTGAAAAGAAGGACCATATGTATCCCAATGTTCATAGCAGCAAAGGCCACAATTGCTAACCTGTGGAAAGAGCCAAGATGCCCTTCAACAAATGAATAGATAAAGAAGATATGGTCCATATATACAAGGAATATTAGTCTCTATCAGAAAGGATGAATATCCAACTTTTGCATCAATATGGGAGGGACTGGAGGAGATTATGCTGAGTGAAATAGGTCAAGTGGAGAAAGTCAATTATCATATGATTTCACTTACTTGTGGAGCATAAGTAATAACAGGGAGGACATTAGGAGAAGGAAAGGAAAAGTGAGTTGGGGGAAATCAGAGGGGGAGATGAACCATGTGAGACTGTGGATCCTGAGAAACAAACTGAGGGTTTTGGAGTGGAGGAGGGTAGGGGGTTGGGTGAGCCTGGTTGTGGGTATTAAGGAGGACATGTATTGCATGGAGCACAGGGTGTTGTACATAAACAATGAATCTTGAACACTGCATCAAAAACTAATAATGTATTTTATGGTGGCTAACAACAGAATAAAAAAATGGTTTTAAAAAAAGGATTAAAAAAAGAACAAAGGAAATTATACAAAGGATTTTTACCCTAAGCAATTTCTAAACCCAGCAGGACAAACACCATTCAGATTTCAGGCTTGGGAATAATTCACTGGAACTTGATGCTCCACCCTCTGTACCTTCAGCTTTGCCCTCAGAGTAATTTTTCCTTTTCCTTGAAAGGTAGCAGGTGTTTGTAACTAGCTTTCTTGGTCTGCATCCTGTCTATGAATTTTAGCAGTTTAATGGTCTTCTTTCTTTTTTCTATCCCTGTCCTTTTAGGTCCAATTGGAAATAGTTCTGCTTACATAACATTCTTTATTTTTAAAGATTTTATTTATTTATTTGTCGGAGAGAGAGAGACAGAGAGAGAAAGATGACAAGTAGGCAGAGAGGCAGGCAGAGGTAGAGGGAGAAGCAGGCTCCCTGCCAAGCAAGGAGCCCGATATGGGACTCGATCCCAGGATGCTAGGATCATGACCTGAGCCGAAGGCAGCTGCCCAACCAACTGAGCCACCGAGGCATCCCCATAACATTCTTTTAAAATGTATGGGTTTCTTGTGTATATTGTGAGAATTTATACCATTACACAAGTTGCTCCTCCTGTGTTCTTCTTGTTTAATCTCATCTCCATTCCTGAAATTTACTAAGATGCATTAGTGGATGCATGGGTCACATTATTAGGTATTTGTTACAGGAGCACCCACTAGTGGTACCAAAATTTGTATTAATTATTTATTATTGCTGTAGAAAAATACAATACAAAATTACAAAAATTACAAAAATACAAAATATACAATACAAAATACAAAAATACAAACTCAGTGCAAAAAAAAACAAGACAAACTTACCTGCTTACAGTTCTGGAGGTCATAAGTCTTAAATCAGTGTTACTAGGCTGAAATCAAGGTGTCAGCAAAGTTGTTTTTTTTCTAATGGCTCTGAAGAGAAAACCAATTTTCTTGCATAGTTTTAGTATCTAGGGACCACCTGAATTCTTTGACTTGTGTTCCCTCACCAATTCTACAAACTGAATAATTCCAATCTCTATTTTCATCATCAGATTGCTTTATCATCCTCCAAATTTCTTGTTTTTATCTTATAAGAACACTGGGTAATAAATTTAGTACCTTTCTGAATAATCCATAAAAATTTAATGATTTCATAATTCTTTTTTTAATTTTTTTTAATCAATTAATTAATTTTTTTCAGCATAACAGTATTCATTGTTTTGCACAAAACCCAGTGCTCCATGCAGTACGTGCCCTCCCTATTACCCACCACCTGGTTCCCCCAACCTCCCACCTCCTGCCCCTTCAAAACCCTCTATGGTTCGCCTCCCCTTCCAATTTTTTTTAATAAACATATAATATATTTTTATCCTCAGGGGTACAGGTCTGTGAATCACCGGGTTTACACACTTCGCAGCTGTTGGGAGAGGGGGTACAGGTCTGTGAATCACCAGGTTTACACACTTCGCAGCTGTTGGGAGAGGGGGAGGGGGTTATGATTTCATAATTCTTAACCATATACGTGAAGTTCCTTTCTCCATATAAGATAATATTCCCAGGTTCCAGGGGTTCAGATATGGACATTTTGTGAGGTCATTCATCAGGCTTTCAAAGTAGTCAATATTTAGTTTTTGAATGAATAATTGAATGAAAACCACATCATATTTCTTATTCAAATTTGAAGAATTGACTCATTCCATTGTCAGAGAATACAATTTCAAGAACAATCATGAATTAAATAAAAGAAGAGAAAAAAACGGGAAGAATAAGTTATGTTTATTTAAAAATAAGATTTGAAGTAAGGGATATGTAAATGAAGAAGGAATAAAGAATTTTGAGAGCAGGATGTCACTTCAGAACAAAGAACAGGAAATTCCAGGCCCGAGTGTCTTCATTGATCAATTCTTCCAAAATCCCAAGGAAGAAATAGCAATTATTTACAAAGTCTTCCAAAGTCTAGAAAAAAAGAAATATTTATCAACTTGTTCTACTAGAACAGAGTAACCTTAATTTAAAATCTCACAAGGTGCTTAATAGAAAATAAAATAATAGTCCTATGTCTTTCATAAACATAGATTCCAAACTGCATGGAGCACTGGGTGTTGTGCAAAAAGAATGAATACTGTTACGCTGAAAAAATAAATAAAATGAGAAAAAAAAACATTTTATCAAATTCAATACATGGAAAACATATCATATCACAACCAAATGAGTCTTATTTCAAGTCAGTTTAACATTTGAAATTCACTTTGCTCAGCAGGGAATCTGCTTCTCTCCCCATCTCTCTTTGCCTCTCCCCATTTTCTCTCTCTCTAAAAATAAATAAATCTCTTTAAAAAAGAAAACTCTACAAAAGCATAATAACCATTAGCTATTGTTCTTACTATATCTTACTATATCTTACTCTATCTTATCTTACTCTATCATTTCTTTCAAACTATTTTATTATGAGGTTCAAAGAAGAAATATGTCTTTCATACTATTTTGTTTTGTTTTCTTTCACACTTCCATTTTTGGAAAAAAGAAGTGTGGTATAGTCCATCATCATTGAATAAAAGCTAGCATGTTATTCTATTCCTTTATGACTATAGTTTTTTGTGTCTTGTTTAAGAAATATTTCGTCCACTAACATTAAAATATTATCCTATGTTACCTCCTGAAAGCATTTTGTTTTACTTTTCATTTTTATGTCTATAATACATGTTTATTTAAAAATAAGATTTGAATAATAATACATCTAGGGCTGTATTTGAATAATAATGCTTCTGGGGCTGACTTGGGTTTGTAATGTAAGATAAGGATCAAGAATTACATTTTTTTCTTCTTGAAAATACCAAATTATGGGACGCCTTTGTGGCTAAGTCATTAAGTATTTGCCTTTGGCTCAGGCCACAATCCCAGCATCCTGGGATGGAGCCAGTTGTTGCCCCTCTCTCATTGTCTCTCTCTGTCAAATAAATTAATTAAATATTAAAAAGAAAAAGAAAATACCAAACTGATCAGTACCATTTGTTGAAAACACTCTTCCCTAATGCATAAGAACTTTGGGATAATTCATGTGACCATATCTTTATAGGTATCTTTTTGTATTTTCTATTCTGTTCCATTGGTTATTTGTTTTTGTGCCAACATTACATTGTCTTAACTGTTGTCTTTGTATCATAAGTTGATATATTGATATTGGTAATACATATCTTTCCATTTTTTCAAATTATTTTGGATTTTCTTGGATCTTTCACATCCATGTAAAATTTAGAATCAAATATTAGTTTTCAAAAATGTCAAAACTGTTTTTGAAATTGCATTGATCAATGTATCAATGTGGGAAGAAATGTTATGCATATAGTATTCAGTCTTCCGATTCTAATCATGGTATATACATCCATTTATTTATTAATGACTACTTTAATTTAAATTAATATTGGTTTCCACCCTTCAGTGTAGACATTTTGCTGTTATATTTTTAGATTTGTTCCTATGAATTTGGTCTTCATGATGTTATCATGTAAGTGATATTAGTAAAATATTTTCTAATTGTATTGCTATGTATAGGAATGTAACTGATTTTTGTAGCTAGTCTTTGTATCTCACAATTTCTCTAAATTCATTTATTAATTATTATTGTGCATCTGAAACATTTTGGATTTTCTGTGTAAATGGCCTGCTGACTGCAAAAATAACAATTTTATTTCTTTTTTTTTAGTAACTGATTAAGCCATGCTGGTGCCCCTCTATTGTTTTATACTGCTTTAAATACACTTCCAAATAGTATATTTAATATAATCTTAATTTATTTTTCCTTGCTTTATTGGATAGACTAGGACCTCTAGTATAATGTCAAATTGTAGTTGAACTATGGACATCCTTCTTATTCCTCAGGTCAACAGGAGTGTTTCCTTTTCACCATTGCATGTTACATTAGTTCTAGATTTCTGTAGATTTCTTTTATCAGTCTAAAGTTTCCTTTCATTTCTTGTTTGCTAAAAATTTTACTGTAAATCAACATCAGATTTTTTTTTAAGATTTTATTTATTTATGTGACAGAGAGAGATCACAAATAGGCAGAGAGGCAGGCAGAGAGAGTGAGAGGGAAGCAGGCTCCCCGCTGAGCAGAGAGCCCAATGTGGGACTGGATCCCAGGACCCTGAGATCATGACCTGAGCCGAAGGCAGTGGCTTAAACCACTGAGCCACCCAGGCGCCCCAACATCAGATATTTTTAAAGATTTTTTTTCTGTATACTGAAATGGTTGAATGACTTTCTATCCTTTATCTAATGAGTTAAAGTGATGAAAGTGCAATGTTAAACTGACTTGAAATAAAACTCATTTGGTTGTGATATAATATGCTTCCTATGTACTGAATTTGATACAATGTTTAAGCATTTTGGAATCTATGTTTATAAAAGATATAGGGCTATAATTTTATTTTTTATTAATCACCTTTGAGGTTCTGGTGGTTTTTTTGGTTGTTGTTTTTTGTTTGTTTGATTTTTAGTTTACAGTGTTTTCAAAGAACAAGTTGATAAATGTTTCCTTTTTCTTAGACTTTGGAGGAGTTTGTAAATAATTGTTATTTCTTCCTTAGGTTTTTGGGAGAATTGATCGATGAAGACATCCAGACCTGGAAATCTCTATGTTGGTAAGTTTTTTTAATTATCAAGTTAACAGCTTTAGTATACATACAGTAGTTCAAAATTTCTGTTTCAGCTTTAACAGAAGGGATTTTCCTATTTCAACTAAATTTTTAAGTTTGTGTGCATAAAACGTTTGCTTTCTTTTCACATCTGTTGTCTTTACTTTTTTTTTTCTCTTGCATACATTGACTTCAATTTGTTGTTTGGTTTATAGCTCCTTGAGATAGATACATAAACCATTTATTTTCAAATTGTAATATATGAATTTTAAACTATCAAATTCTTAAGAGTTCTTTGCATCTGTCTATATTTCAATATCATATTTTTCTTAATGATGTACAACAAATAGTTCAAAATATTTTCTAATTTACATTGTAATTTACTTTGTAACCCACAGATTGTATTGTTAATTTCCAAATGTTTAGATTTTTCAAAAATTTTCTTTTTGTTGTTAATTTCTAGCTTTATTCAATTGTGGTCACCAAATATATGCCATATAATTTCAGTATTTTGATACTTGTTAAAACTTAATTTATGGTCCAGTCTATGATCACTTTTGTTCAACATTCAATGTGAACTTGAAAATAATGTGTATTGTGCGATTGTTTGGTGCAGTGTCTTCAAATTTGGTCATTTTGTTAATAATGTTATCCAAATTTTCTATAGCTCTACTAATATATTTTATCTAATTGCTCTGTTAGTTACTAAGTGTACTAAAGTTTCCAATTGTATTGTGAGTTTCCATATTGCTTTTAGTTGTGTAAATTTTTGCCTATATATTTTACAGCTACAAAAGTATTTTGAGTGAATACATAAAAATTTAGACTTTCTCTATCCTATGGAATTGACCCATTTAATATTGTAAGATGTTTCACTTATCTTTATGTTAAAGTTAACTTTTACCCATTACTATGTGCACAGTGTCTATTCTCCATTAAAAAAAATAATCTTTGGATGCCTGGATGGCTCAGTTGGTTAAGCAACTCCCTTCGGATCAGGTCATGATCATGGAGTCCAGTATTGAGTCCCACATCAGACTCCTTGCTTGACAGGGAGTCTGTTTCTCCCACTAACCTCTCTCCTTTCGTGCTCTCTCTCTCTCTCTCAAATAAATAAAATAAAATCTTTAAAAATACATAAAAAATAATAATCTTTTATGGAAACAATGAATATTGGAACACTGCATCAAAAATTAATGATATATCTTATGGTGGCTAAAATAACACACTAAAAAATAAAATGAAATAGGAAGCCTGGGTGGCTCAGTTGGTTAAGCCAGTGTCTTCGGCTTAGGTAATGATCCCAGAGTACCAGGATCGAGTCCCATATCTGGTTCCCAGCTGCATGGGGAGTCTGCTTCTCCCTCTGACTTTCTGCCCTCTCATGCTCTCTCCTTTATCAAATAAATAAAAATAAAATCTTAAAAAATAAAGTGAAACAAAATTTTGTGTTTTTCTTTGACTTTTTTTGAGGGAGGATTAATGTTTTTATATTCTTTGGCAAAATATCCAGTAGTAGATTTACTGGATCAAATGGTAATTTTATTCTTAATTTTTGGATGATCCCCCATGCCATCCTTCACAGTGGCTGCACCAGTTTTTATTACCAAAAACTGTATATTAGGGTTCCTTTTTCTCCACATCTTCACCAACACAATTTTATTTTTGTGTTTTTGATTTTAGCTATTAATATAGGAATGAGGTGATATCTCACTGTGGTTTTATTTTAAGATTCTTATTTATTTTAGAAAGAGAGTGAGAGAGTGAGTGGGGAGAGAGAGCGAGGGAGAGAGAGAGAATGTCAACCAGACTACCCACTGAGTTCAGAGCTCAGTGTGGGTACTCAATCCCATGACCCTGAAATCATAACTTGAGATGAAAACAAGAGACAGACACCTAACTGACTGAGCCTCCAAGATACTCCTCACTGTGATTTTGATTTGCATTTCCCTTATGATGAGTATTGTTGAACATATTTTCATATCTGTTAATCATAAGGATGTCTTATTGGGAGATATGTATGTTCATATCTTCTGCCCATTTATCACTGGAATTTTTTTGAGGGATTGAGTTTTATAAGGTTTTATGTATTTTTGATACTAAACCTTAATCAGATATGTCATTTGCAAATATCTTCTCCTGTTCAATAAGTTGTATTTTAGATTAATTTGTACTGTTTCTTTTGTTGTGCAGAAGTTTTGTTCTTGTTTTTGTTTTGATGTGGTCCCAAAAGTTTATTTTTGCTTTTGTTTTCCTTTCCTTAGGAGTAATATATAGAAATATGTTGTATGGCCAGTGTTGGAGAAATTACTGTCTGTGCCCTCATCTAGGAGTTTTATGGCTTCAGGTCTTACATTTAGATTTTATTCCAGTTGTATTTTATTTTTGTGTATGATGTGAAAAAGTGGTTCAGTTTCTTTTTTTTTTTTCTCTTTCATTCAGCCACCCTATTTTCCTAACACCATTTGTTGAAGAGAATTTTTTCTATTGCATATACTCACCATATTTGTCATAGATTAATTGACCATATAATCATTAGTTTATTTCTGGGGATTATATATGCAGCTTGGCTGCATATCTTGAAAGCTAGGACTCTATTACCTCCTGTTTCATTCTTTTTCAAGATATCTTTGGCCATTCATAGTCTTTTTTGTTGTTGTTTTCATATTATTGTTAAAATTATTTATTCTAGTACTGTGAAAACTGCAGTTACTATTTTGGTAAGGGTTGCATTAATCTGTAGATTGCTTTGTGTAGAATATTTTCATTTTAACAATATTTGTCCTTTCAATCTGTGAGCATGGAATATCTTTTCATTCACGTTGTTTTCACTTTCTCTTATCAAAGTTTTATAGTTTTCAGAGTTCAGGTCTTTCACCTCATTGGTTAGGTTTATTCCTAGACATTTTATTATTTTAGGTTCAATTGTAAATGGGGTTATTTTCTTAAGTTCAGTTTCTGCTATTTTATCATTAGTATATAGAAAAGCAATGGATTTGTGTGTATTCATTTTATATCCTGTGATCTTATGTATTTGTTTAGCAATACAAGTAGTTTAGCAAAACTAATAGTTTTTTTTTAATGGAGTCTTTAGGGTTTTCTGTATGTTGTATCATGTCATCTGCAAATAGTGAGAACTTTACTTCACCCTTAGCAATTTAGTTGTGTTTTATTTTTTTCTCTTTCTGATTGCTGTAGGTAGCACTTCCAATACTGTGTTGAATAAAAGTGGTAAGAATGGGCTTGTCTTGTCTTAGGGAAATTCTCCCACTTTTTCCCAATGAATAAGATGTTAGATGTGGGTTTTCCATATATGGCCTTCATTATGTTGAGATATGTTCCCTCTAAACCTACTTTGCTGAGGGTTTTTACCATGAATTGATGCTGCAATTTGTCAAAACTTTTTTGCATCTATTGAAATAATCATGTGATTTTTAATTTTTTCTCTTATGTGATCTATCACATTGATAAATTCGTAAACCATCTCTGGAATAAATGCCACTTAATTGTGGTGATGCTTTTTTTAAATGTATTTTTCGTTTCAATTTACTAGTATTTTTGCATCTAAGTTCAGAGTTCATCAGAGATACAATCCTGTAGCTCTCTCTCTCCCTCTGTGTCTCTCTCTCAGTCTTTATATGGTTTTGGTATCAGGGTAATTCTGCTGTCATACAATGGTTTCAGAATTTTTCCATCCTCTATTTGTTAGAGCAATTTGAGAAGTATAGGTATTATCTCTTCTTCACATGTTTGGTAGAATTCACCTGTGAAGCCATCTGGTCCTGGACTTGAATTTGTTGGGAAATTATTATTATTATTATTATTATTATTGATTCAGTTGCATTGCTGCTAATCAGTCTGTTCAAATTTTCTGTTTCTTCTTTGTTCAGTTTTGGGAGGTTATATGTTTCTAGGAATATATCCATTTCTTCTAGGTTTTCCAATTAGTTGGCATTTTTTTTCATAGTAATATTTTACACTCCTTTCTATTTCTGTCATGCTGATTATTATTTCATTTCTTTCATTTCTTAATTTATTTGAATTCTCTGTCTCTCTGTTTTTTATGAATGTGGCTAAAATTGTATCAATTTTGTTGATATTTTCAAAGAACCAGGTCCTGGTTTCATTGATTTATACTATTATTAATTGTTGTTATTTTTTAGTTTCTATTTAATTTATTATTGCTTTAATCTTTATTATTTACTTTCTTTTTTTTAAGATTTTATTTATTTATTTGACAGACAGAGATCACAGGCAGGCAGAGAGGCAGGCAGAGAGAGAGAGGAGGAAGCAGGCTGTCCGCAGAGCAGAAAGCCCAATGCGGGGCTCGATCCCAGAACTCCGGGATCATGACCTGAGCTGAAGGCAGAGGCTTTAACCCACTGAGCCACCCAGGCACCCCTATTATTTACTTTCTTCTACTGCTTTTGCTTTTTGTTTTTTCTTCCTTTCCTAGCTCCTTTGGGTGCAAGGCAAGCAATTTATTTTAGATTTTTGTTGTTTTTATTGTTGCTATTTGGGTTAAGCTTGTATTGCTGTGAACTTCCTTCTGACAACATTTGCTGCATCCCTAAGATTTTTGATCATTATGCTATCTTTTTCTTTTGACCCCATGGATTTTCTGATATCCTCTTTGATTTCCTGGTTGATCCATTTGTTGTTTAGAGCATGTTATTTAACCACCACGTATTTTTGTTCTTTTCAGATTATTATTATTTTTTTTGTGTGTGGTTGATTTCTAGTGTCACAGCATTGTGGTTAGAATGCTGCATGGTATGACTTCAATCTTTTTGAGTTTATTGAGACATTTTGTGGTCTAATATGTGATCTGTTTTGGAGAATGCCCCATGTGCACTTGAAAAGCATAGGTACTCTGATGATTTAGGATGGAATATTCTAAATATATCTATTTTATCTATCTGATCCAGTGTGTCATTCAAAGTCACTGTTTCCCTGTTGATTTTCTGTTTGTATAATATACCCATTGAAGTAAGTAGGGTGCTAGAATCCCCTACTATTACTGTATTATTACCAATTACTTCCTTTATGTATGTTATTAGCTGTTTTACGTATTTGGTGCTTCCATGTTGGGTGCATAAATAGTTACATTGTGATATCTTCTCAGTAGATGTTCTTTTAATGATTATGTCATGTCCTGCTTTTTGTCTTATTACAGTGTTTGTTTTTTGTTTTTTTTTATCTTTTTTAAGATGTCTTATTTATTTATTTGACAGAGAGAGATCACAAGTAGGCAGAGAGGCAGGCAGAGAGAGTGAGAGGGAAGCAGGCTCCCTGCCAAACAGAGAGCCCGATGCGGGACTCGATCCCAGGACCCTGAGATCATGACCTGAGCTGAAGGCAGCGGCTTAAACCACTGAGCCACCCAGGCACCCTACAGTTTTAAAGTATATTTTGTCTGATATAAGTAATCCTACCCTGGTGTCCTTTTCACTTCCATTTGTATGATAAATGTTTTTCCATCTTTTCACTTTCAATCTCTGTGTGTCTTCAGGTCTGAAATGAGTTTCTTGTAGGCAGACTATAGATGGGTCTTGCTGTTTTACCCATTCTTCACCCTATGTCTTTGGATGCAGAGTTTAGTTAATTAAGATTCACTAATTCACTAATTATTGTTAGGTATGTACTTACTGACATTCTGTTATTTGTTTTATGGTTGTTTTTGTAGTTCTTCTTTGTTCCTTTATTCTCCCTCTCCTCTCACTGTTTGTTGGCTTTATTGATATATTTGTATTCTTTTTTCTGTATTTTTGGAATATCTGTTACTGGTTTTTGATTTACCATTACAAGTAGATTAACATATAACTGCACATAGCAGTCTATATTAAGGTGATAGTCACTTTAGTTTGTACCTATTCTTTACTCCTTTCCCCCTTATGTTTTTGGTCTATGGTGTCATACTTCACATTCTTTTATTTTGTAAATCCCATGACTGATTTTTATAGATATGCTTAATTTTACTGCTTTTGTCCTTCCTACATTTTTACTCCTGTTTATGGTCTTTCTTTACCATTTTAATATTTATTGTAGTGCTGGTTTGTCATGAATTCCTTAACTTAACTTTAATTTCTCTTGGAAACTATCTGTCCTATTTTGCAAGATAGCCTTGTTGCATAGACTATTCTTGATTTCAGGTTTTGTTTTGTTTTGCTTTTTTTGTTTTTGTTTCCCCCCTTTCATTATTGTGAATATATCATGTCACTTTCTTTTGGTCTACAAAGTTTCTGCTGAAAAATCCACTGACAGCCTTATGGGTTCCTTTGTAACTGATTTCTCTTGCTGCTTTAAAAATTCTCTCTTGGACTGCCTGGGTGGCTCAGTCAGTTAAGCATGTGCCTTTAGCTCAGGTCATGATCCCAGGGTCAAGTACCTTGTTGGGGGTACTTTGCTGAGCAGGGTGCCTTATTCTCCCTCTCCCTCTGCCTGCAGCTCACCCTGCTTGTGCTCTCTCTTTTTTTTTTTTTTTTTTTTTTTTTTTTTATTTATTTGACAGCGAGAGACAGGAGATCACAAGTAGGCAGAGAGGCAGGCAGAGAGAGAGAGAGGGAAGCAGGCTCCCTGCGGAGCAGAGAGCCCGATGCGGGACTCGATCCCAGGACCCTGAGATCATGACCTGAGCCGAAGGCAGCGGCTTAACCCACTGAGCCACCCAGGCGCCCGCTTGTGCTCTCTCTTGCTCTCTGTGTGTCAAATAAATAAAATCTTTTAAAAACAAATAAAAATTCTCTCTTAAACTATCTTTTTTTTGTAATTTTAAGTACTTTGAGTCTTTTTGTGGACCCCCCTAATAAGTTTTCTACCCCCTTTTCTCTCTTCTCCTTCTGGGATTGCTATAATGCAAATGTTATTATAGCTGATGATGTTTCTGAGTTACCTTAATAGTTTTTTTTTTCTCTCTCCTGTTCTGCTTGATTGCTTTGTCTATTACTCTTACAAGTCACTTATCCTGCTGCTTCCTTTTATCTGTGATGTATTACATCTTATGTGTTTTTAATTTCAGTTATTGAGTACTTCATCTCTGATTGGTTCCTTTTATGTTTTCTTTCTCTGTGTTGAGGGTATCATTGAGGTGTCCTCCATTCTTTACTCAAATACAGTGATTATCTTTATGACCATTATTTTAAGTTCTTCTATCAGTGATAGAGGGAGAGGGAGAGAGAATCTGAAGCACAATCTTACTGAGTGTGCTGCTTACTTGCCTTATCCCCAGGCCTTGAGGGAAATCATGACTTGAGCCAAAACTAAAAATCAGATGTTTAACCAACTGAGCCACACAGGCACCCCACCTAGGAGAGTTTTAAAATACAGACTTCATTAAGCCACACCCAGAAATTCTGCTTCAAGGGTCTAGGAGCATTTGTAAGGCATGTTCACATTTATTTTTATTTTTGATATTCACATCTAGTTAAGAACCACTGGATTAGATTTTTTTTTAAAACTGGTATCCAAAATGTTTCCTAAGTAAGTCAGTAGTAATTTAATGATGAGTATAGACTAGGCTTTATGCTGGATACTAGAGCTTTACTTAGGAAATGAACATAGATTTGACACAAATATAAATACAAGTTAAGTAGTTACTTATAAAAATAAAAAGTTATTTACTAACTTGATCATTAAAGTCAGTTAAAAAATCAAATTCCAAGATATACATGTATATGAGTACAATCTCAGAATTAGCAATGGTCAAACTCATTGTCCCTGGTAACTAGTAATGATGTAAAAATTTTAAAGCAAATTACACCATATGAATCCTCAGTCAACATCATGATTATTGCCTAATTCAATGGGTACTTTTTGAATGGAAAATATTATACAGCAATTTTTCCTGTGTTTACAAACAATTCAAAATCCATATTAACACTTATCTGTGCCCTTTTCAGATATCATTATATGTCTTAAGTTCTGAGAACATTAAAAAGTTGTCATGTTTCATTTTTTTCAAAACTTATTTAGTATGTGTAGAAAATAGGTGAGTTTCTACTTGTTTAAACATTTTCATTAGAGGATGAGGAGGCTGGTTTGATTTATTGTTCTATTAAAAATTTAATTAATTTTAGGTTTGGTCAAATATGTGTTTTTATTGTAGCTTTTGACCCGTGGTTTATTTTTCTTCAAATTTCTGGTGAAAATATACCTTTTAAAAAATAATTTCACTTAGGATTGGGGAACTGTGTGTGATTTATAACTAGACAACCTTAAAAAATGGACCTGGTCAGTGAATGCATAACATTTCTCAAAGTGTTGTTTGCAGCCCAAAATGGTGATATAGGAACACCCTGAACTCACCTCCTCCATGGAAAACACCAAATTACACTTATTTATAGAACAATTACTCCTGAAGAAAAAAATAAGGGCTGATTGAAATGTTTCCACACAATCAAAGTATAGAGAATGGCAAAGAGGACCACAGAAAAGAAGGAGATACAGTAAAAATGGGAACCCTCACACCTGATGCTATGTACAGCAGTAGGTTAGGATAGTACTGAGGGACCAAGAAGAGATTCCTTGCCCCTGGACACAGGGGGAAAAAAGGCATGCTTTAACAGACCTGTAACCCTGAAGCAAATAATACATTATATATTAATAAAAAAAGAAGAGAATAAATGAAACAAGATGGGATTGGGAGGGAGACAAACCATAAATGACTCTTAATCTCACAAAACAAACTGGGGGTTGCTGGGGGGAGGTGGGATTGGGAGAGGGGGAGGGGGCTATGGACATTGGGGAGGGTATGTGCTATCGTGAGTGCTGTGAAGTGTGTAAACCTGGCAATTCACAGACCTGTACCCCTGGGGATAAAAATACATTATATGTTTATTAAAAAAAAATTTGGAAGGGGAGGCGAACCATAAGAGACTATGGACTCTGAAAAACAACCTGAGGGCTTCGAAGGGTCAGGGGTGGGAGGTTGGGGGAACAGGTGGTGGGTAATAGGGAGGGCACGTATTGCATGGAGCACTGGGTGTTGTGCAAAAACAATGAATACTGTTACGCTGAAAAAATAAATAAAATGGAAAAAAATCTAAGAAAAAAAAAAAAGAAGAATTGGCCAATAAATAAATAAATAAATAAAGGAACAACTAGTAGGTTCAATTTTAGTTTTGTTGATTGTTACCTAAGGAATGGGAGACATATCAGATAAAAGCCTAGTTTCCAAAATCTATACGGAACTTATCAAACTCAACACCCCAAAACAAAAAATCCAGTCAAGAGATGGGCAGAAGACATGGACAGACTTTTTTTTTTTTCTCCAAAGGCATACAAATGGCTAAAGATGCATGAAAAAATGTTCAACGCCAATAAACTCAGGGAAATACAAGTCAAAACCACAGGGAAATACCACTTCACACTGGTCAGAATGGCTACAATTAGCAACTCAGGAAACAACAGATGTTGACTGATGTAGAGAACAGCAGAAGATATAGAAAAAGGGGAACCCTCTTACTTATGCTGCTGGTGTGAATGCAATCTAGTACCACCCCTGTGGAAAACAGTATGGAGTTTCCTCAACAAGTTAAAAATAGAACTACCATAGGACCCAGCAATTCCACTACCCAAAGGATAGTGTATTTATCCAAAGGATACAAAAATAGTGATTCAAAGGGACACCTGCACTCCCAATATGTATAACACCAATGTCTACAAAGGCCAAAATATGGGGAAAAAACAGATGTCCATTGACAGATGAATGGATAAAGAACAGGTGGTCTGTATATACAATGAAATATTACTCGGCCATCAAAAAGAATGAAATCTTGCCATTTGCAAAGACATGGATGGAATTAAAGGTTATTATGCTAAGCAAGTATAAAGTTAAAGTATAAGTATAAATCAGTTATACTAAGACAAATACCATATTACTTCATTCATATGTGATATTTAAGAAATAAATCAGATGAACATAGGGGAAAGGAAGAAAGAAAAATAAAACAAGATAAGAACAGAGACGGAGGCAAACCATGAGACTCTTCATTAGAGGGAACAAACAGGATTTCTGGAGGGAAGCAGTGGGTGGATGGGATAATAGGGTGATGGGCATTAAGAAGGTCACTTGATATCATGACCACTGGGTGTTATAGGCAACTGATGAATCACTAAATTTTACCCCTGAAACTAAAAATACTATAATACTGTATGTTAACTAAACTGAATTTAAATTTTAAAAAGGGACACCTGAGTGGATCAGTTGGTTAACCCACTGCCTTTGGCTCAGATCATGATCCCAGGGTCCTGGGATTGAGTCCGGCATCAGGCTCCTTGCTCAGCAGGGAGTCTGCTTCTCTCTCTGCCTCTGCCTGCTTGTGTGTGCTCTCTCTCTCACAGATAAATAAATAAAATCTTTTTTAAAAAATCAGCAGTTTTGTTGACTGTTTCCTTTGCTGTGCAGAAGCTTTTGATCTTGATGAAGTCCCAAAAGTTCATTTTCGCTTTTGTTTCCTTGGCCTTTGGAGACATATCTTGAAAGAAGTTGCTGTGGCTGATATCGAAGAGGTTACTGCCTATGTTCTCCTCTAGGATTCTGATGGATTCCTGTCTCACGTTAAGGTCTTTTATCCATTTCGAGTTTATCTTTGTGTACGATGTAAGAGAATGGTCAAGTTTCATTCTACATATCGCTGTCCAGTTTTCCCAGCACCATTTATTGAAGAGACTGTCTTTTTTCCATTGTATATTATTTCCTGTTTTGTCGAAGATTATTTAACCATAAAAAATGTTCATCATCACTAGCCATCAGGGAGATTCAAATTAAAACAACATTGAGATACCACCTGACACCAGTTAGAATGGCCAAAATTAGCAAGACAGGAAACAACATGTGTTGGAGAGGATGTGGAGAAAGGGGAACCCTCTTACACTGTTGGTGGGAATGCACGTTAGTACAGCCACTTTGGAGAACAGTGTGGAGATTCCTCAAGAAATTAAGACTAGAGCTTCCCTATGACCCTGCAATTGCACTGCTGGGTATTTACCCCAAAGATACAGATGTAGTGAAAAGAAGGGCCATCTGTACCCCAATGTTTATTGCAGCAATGGCCATGGTCGCCAAACTGTGGAAAGAACCAAGATGCCCTTCAACGGATGAATGGATAAGGAAGATGTGGTCCATATACACGATGGAGTATTATGCCTCCCTCAGAAAGGATGAATACCCAACTTTTGTAGCAACATGGATGGGACTGGAAGAGATTATGCTGAGTGAAATAAGTCAATCAGAGAGAGTCAAGTATCATATGGTTTCACTTATTTGTGGAGCATAACAAATAACATGGAGGACATGGGGAGATGGAGAGGAGAGGGAGTTGAGGGAAACACGAAAGGGAGATGAACCATGAGAGACTATGGACTCTGAAAAACAACCAGAGGCTTTTGAAGGGGCGGGGGCGTGGGAGGTTGAGGAACCAGGTGGTGGGTAATAGGGAGGGCACGTACTGCATGGAGCACTGGGTGTGGTGCAAAAACAATGAACACTGTTATGCTGAAAATAAACAAAAATAAAAATAAAAATAAAAATCAGCAGTATTCCCTCCCCAATGTCCATCAGAAAGGATGAATACCCAACTTTTGTAGCAACATGGACAGGACTGGAAGAAATTATGCTGAGCGAAATAAGTCAAGCAGAGAGAGCCAAGTATCATATGGTCTCACTTATTTGTGGAGCATAACAAATAGCATGGAGGACATGGGGAGATGGAGAGGAGAGGGAGTTGAGGGAAACTGGAAGGGGAGATGAACCATGAGAGACTATGGACTCTGAAAAACAACGAGAGGATTTTGAAGGTGCCGGGGGGTGGGAGGTTGAGGAACCAGGTGGTGGGTAATAGGGAAGGCACGTACTGCATGGAGCACTGGGTGTGGTGCAAAAACAATGAACACTGTTACACTGAAAATAAACAAATTAAAAAAAAATCAGCAGTATTTGGAGCTGCTAAAAAAAAAGAAAGAAAGCAAGCAAACAAGCAACAGTATATAAAAGAGACAACACTAGAACTCCACTAAATGGCATAGGAGCTGCAAGAATGTTCTCCAAGTCAGAGGGACTAGAGAACAACACAGTTTATTTTTCCACTCCACCTTAAAAGCCCATACCAAGGAAGGGTCCAGACTCCATAACTAGTTGGTATAGTTGACACAACAATCTTGTAACCTCAGTGAGCTCAGGGTTCACAAGCTCATACCTCTTTTAGTTGAGCTGGGGCACAGGAAAAATGCTGCTGCTTAAAAGGGTCCACCCTTTTAGAAGCTGTGGAAAATTTCTCTCACACCCCACCTTAAAGTCCCAGACTGGAATAAATTCCAGTCCCACACAGTGAGCTTACAATCTCAGCTGGTTCAGTGTACACAAGCCAACACAACCCTAGTCATGCTGGAGCATGGCAAATCAGCCACATTTTTTGGTCTTGTTTTCTTTTTGTTCTTTTTTGTATTCTTTAATTTTTTTTATTTTTTTCTTTCTTTAAGAAGCTGCAGTTCAATGGGCCACTATAATAGAAAAAAGTCAGTCTGAGAATGCTTCCAAATGGTAGGAGAGCTGTTGGAATGCTCTCCAGGTGGTAGGGATGAACATGCATAGTCTAAACTCTTCCTTTACTTTGAAAGCACAGACCAGTGCAGTCTGAGCATGCTAACTGGCCTGCCACCTCAATGAGTCCTGGGTCTCAGCAGCAGATCAGCAGATATAGAAGAATATATCAATGATCTGGAAGGCAGGGCAATGTAAAATACTCAAACTAAATGACAAAAAGAGAAAGAAAAATGAAATTTGAGAATAGGTTAAAGGAACTCTTAGACAACATAAAGGAAACAAATTCTCACATTATATAAGCCCCAGAAGAAGAAGAAGAAGAGAGAGAAAAGGATAGGAAAAAAAATTTGAAGAAATAATACTGAAACATTCCCTAACACAGGGAAGGAAATAGACACCCAATCCAAGAAACACTAAGAATTCCACACAAGATGAACCCAAAGATGTCCACACCATGACAAAATAATGAAAATGTCAAAAGTTAAAGATAGAGAGCCTTAAAACAGTAAGAGAGAAGTAAAAAGTTATCTACAAGGGAAAACATAGGGCTTCAGCAGAATCTTTGCAGGCCCAGAAGGAATGCAATGATATATTCAAAATGCTGAAAGGAAATATCTACAACCAAGGATACTCTACCTGACAGGATTATTCAGATTTGATGGAGAGATAAAGAATTTCCACAAAAAATAAAAGAGTTTATCACAAATAAACCAGTTATATAAAAAATGATAAAGGGACTTTTAAAGTGAAAAAAAAATGACCCTAATTAGACATAAGAAAATTACTAATAAAAACATAAAAAGACTATAAATAATATATAAATGATTATTATATATATGACTCTGTACATATATATAAAACATGGATGAAGGAGTAAAAAATAAGGGAAAAGAGAAAAATAAATTAGTTTTTAAGTCTTTGAACTTAAGTAACAACAAAATTAATACAGATTGTTATTTACATAGGATTTTTTATATGAACCTCATAATAAACACAAACCCAAAACCTATGATAGATATATAAAAAAACAAAGATAATGGAAGACAAAAGTAAGACTATAAAAACTAGGAATGAAAAAGAAAGAGAATAAGAGAAGAAGAAAGGAAAAAAGAAGAATTGCAAAAAGAACCAGAGAACCATCTACAAAAACAACCAGAAAACAATTAACAAAATGAAAATGAGTAAGGGTGGGAGGTTGGGGCAACCTGAGGGTTTTGAAGGGTCAGGGGTGGGAGGTTGGGGGAACAGGTGGTGGGTAATGGGGAGGGCACGTTTTGCATGGAGCACTGGGTGTTGTGCAAAAAGAATGAATACTGTTATGCTGAAAAAATAAATAAAATGGAAAAAAAAAGAATTACTTTAAAATTAAATGACTTAAATTATTTAATCAAAGACATAGGATGGTGGAATGGATAAAAAATAAACTAACATCTATATACGTTGCTGACAAGAAACAGACATCAGACCTATAGATAAAGAGACTGAAAGTGAAGGGATTAAAAAAACACACATACTATGCAAATGGAAACAAACAAACAAACAAAAAAGACATGGTAGTGATACTGAAGTCAGAAAAAATGGACTTTATTTATTTGCATATTGAAAAATAGACTTCAAAACAAAGACTCTTTACAAGAGACAAAAAGAAAACATTACATAATGATACATTACATAATGATACTCCAACAGGAGGCTATAACAATTATAAATATCTACAGACCCAATAGTGGAGGACCTAAATACATAAAATAAATATTAACAGAAATAAAAGGAAAAATTGATGACAACGCATTATAGTAAGATACTTCACACCCCACTTATAGCAATGGATAGATCATCTGGGCAAAAAATCAACAAAGAAATAATGTCTTTGAATGACACATTGGGCAAGATCATCATAAGAGGTATATACAGAACATTCCATCCAAAAACAATAGAATATTCATTATTTTCAAGTGTGCATGGAATGTTCTCCAGAGTGGGTCATATATTAGGACACAAAACAAACCTCAATAAATTTAAGAAGATTGAAATCATACCATGCATCTTTTCCAATAACAACAGTATGAAACTAGAAATCTATCACAAGAGAAAAGACTAGAATAGACAACAAACATGAACACATGGAGTCTAAACAACATGACACTAAAGAACCAATGAGTTAATCAAACAAAGAAGAAATAAAAAGTAGATAAATGGAGAAAATTGAAAATGAAAACACAAAATCTGTGGGACAGAGAAAAATCACTTCTAAGTAGGAAATATATTGGGATACAGACCTATCTAAACAAACAAGAAAAAGCTCACATAAACAATTAGACCTTACATATAAAGGAACTAGGACAACAAACAAAGAAAAATCCCAAAGTGAGTAAAAGGAAGGAAATAACAATGGTCAGAGGAACTAAATGGCATAGAAACTAAAAAGAAAAAAAAAAAAAAAACAGAAAAAATCAATGAAACCAAAAACTGGTTCTTTAAAGGGATAAAATTGATAAATCCTTAGCCAGACTCATCAAGAAACGAGAGAGAGAGAGAAAATACCCAAATAAATAAAATAAGAAATGAGAGAGGAGAAGTAGCAAGTGATACAAGAAAAATTAAAGAATTATAATTGAATACTACAAAAATTTATGTATCAACAAATTAGACAATGTAGAAGACATGGATAAATTCCTAGAAACAAACAATCTTTGAAATCTGAATCAGGAAGAAATAGAAAATCTGAACAGACCAATTACTAGTAATGAAGTTGAATCAGTAATCAAAAAAACTACCAAAAAATAAAAGTCCTGGGCCAGATGGCTTCACAGGTGAATTATACCAAACCTTTGAAGAAGATTTACTACTATTCTCCTCAAAATATTCTAAAAAATAAAAAAGGAGGAAAACATCTAAATACATTTTACCAGGAATATTATACAACAGTAGGAAAGGATGAGATCTTGCCATTTTAGACAGCATGGATGGACCTTAAGAGTGTTATGATACATGAAATAAATCAGGCTGGGAAAGTCAAATATCATGTAATTTCACTTATAAGTGGAATCTCAAAAAATAAATTCACAAACAAGAAGAAGAATCAGACCTATAAATGCAGGGAACAAATAGTTGACAGTCATCATAGCATGATGATAATAGTTACATTGTAACAGCAATGTATTGGGACAGATGAGGGCTACACTTGTGAACATAACATAAGGTATAAATTCGTGAAATCACTATATTGTATAACTGAAACTAATGTAACATTGTATCAACTACACTAAAAAAATTCTTCAAAGTGTTACAATTGAAGGCTTATAACAATATTTTTATTATTATTATTAGCAATAGTACAAAGTTAAATTATTTTTGTTATATGTTTATCAGTGTTTATAGTACAAATGGTTATTTATTACATAGGAGATATATAATATTTTGGCATGTTTTAAAATTTGTTACTTTTTTATTGAAGTATAGTTGACATACAATATTATATTAGTTCCAGTTGTACAGCATAGTGATTTAACAATTTTATATATTATTCACTGCTCACCACAGTTAGTGCAGTTATCATCTGTCAGCATACTTCATTATTAAAATGTTGATTATATTCCCTGTGCTATACATTTCATCCCTGTTATTTATTTTATAATGGAAGTTTTATAACTCTTAATTCTCCTTACCTATTTTGTTCTTCCTGCCACCCTCTTCTCTGGAAACCACCAGCTTTTCTCTGTACTTAAGAGTCTGTTTCTATTTTTGTTTATATATACATTGTTTGTTTTTTTTTTGATTCTACATATAAGTAAAATCATATTGCATTTTTTTATTTCTTTATCTGACTTATTTTACTTTCTATTATAACTTTTAAGCCCATCCATGTTGCTGCAAATGGAAATATTTAATTATTTTTATGGTTGAGAAATATTTTATATATGTATATAGGTACATTTTATATTTACATTCATATATATTCATATTGTACTCACATATACATATAATTATATTCATACATATTCTCAATATATGTATATATATATATTACATCTTTTTTTTTAGATTTTATTTATTTGACAGAGACCACAAGTAGGCAGAGAGAGAGAGGAGGAAGTAGGCTCCCTGCTGAGGAGAGAGCCAGATGTGGGGCCCTATCCCAGGACCCTGAGATCACAACCTGACCTGAAGGCAGAGGCTTAACCCACTGAGCCATGCAGGCGCCCCTCATATGGCTTTTTTAATTAATGTTTTGTTTTCCTCAAGTAAACACCCAAAAGTGGAATTACTGCATCATATGGTACTTCTTTTTTTTGTTTTGTTTTGTTTTGTTTTGTTTTTTCCCATTTTATTTATTTTTTCAGCGTAACAGTATTCATTCTTTTTGCACAACACCCAGTGCTCCATGCAAAACGTGCCCTTCCCATTACCCACCACCTGTTCCCCCAACCTCCCACCCCTGACCCTTCAACACCCTCAGGTTGTTTTTCAGAGTCCATAGTCACTTATGGGTCGCCTCCCCTTCCAATTTTTTTTTTTAAATAAACATATAATGTATTTTTATCCCCAGGGGTACAGGTCTGTGAATCACCAGGTTTACACACTTCACAGCACTCACGATAGCACTTACCCTCCCCAATGTCCATAGCCCCCTCCCCCTCTCCCAATCCCACCTCCCCCCAGCAACCCCCAGTTTGTTATGTGAGATTAAGAGTCATTTATGGTTTGTCTCCCTCCCAATCCCATCTTGTTTCATTTATTCTTCTCCTATCCCCCTAACCCCCCATGTTGCTTCTCCATGTCCTCATATCAGGGATACAAACATAGTGATCCGAAGGGGCACGTGTACCCGAATGTTTATAGCAGCAATGTCTATAATAGCCAAACTATGGAAAGAACCTAGATGTCCATCAACAGATGAATGGATAAAGAAGATGTGGTATATATACACAATGGAATACTATGCAGCCATCAAAAGAAATGAAATCATGCCATTTGCGACGACGTGGATGGAACTAGAGCGTATCATGCTTAGTGAAATAAGTCAATCGGAGAAAGACAACTATCATATGGTACTTTTATTTTTAGTTTTTGGAGGAACCTCTATGCTGTTTTTCCACAGTAGCTGTAGCAGTTTACATTCCTACCAACAGAGTTCAAGTGTTTCCTTTCTCCACATCCTCACAAACACTTATTTTTTTGCTTTTTGATACCAAGCATTCTCACTGGTATATTATATTGTATTGTATTATATTATATTATATTATATTATATTATATTATAATCATACCTTATCATATTACAAATACTATTATTTTATTATTGACACACTATTATTATTCGTTATTATTAACTATAACATGAGTTTAATTGAAGCTTTTTTTTAACAGGCAAGAAGTGAATATCAGAACAAATGATAATTCCATACCAAGTAAGAATTGAATCTTTAAAGTACAATATTATTTAGATTATATTTAAAGTTATTTTAGGGACAAATTACTAGTATCTTCAATTCACTGTTATAAAACATAAAGTGCACTTATTTTTTCTTAATATTTAAGAGCCTATATTTAAAAAAAAATAAAATGAAAGAGCCTATGTTATGTGTATATGTGTATGTGTGTTGGAATGTGTGTGTGTTTAAAATATTTCTGACCTTGGTGTGGGTTTGTACTAGCTATTTTAAAGTAAATTGTTTATTCTTCCTCATTATAAAAACCAACCTTAATTGTGTAAGTTTTCCTTTTGCTTAAAATCCACAATTATAAAACCCAGAGTACAGAAAAAATAGTCAAAATGATGAAAGTGGATATTTCATTTTGTTGAACAGCTACAACTTAGGGAAAGTTCTCCTTATATATTGAGCTGATATCTGCCTGCACTGATACAACTCTAACCCACTGGACCTAGTCCAATTCTTAGGGAAATAAATAGAATTATCTAACACTGTGATTAAGAGCATGGACTCTGAGCCAAACTATAGGTCTTTGAATCTCAGCTCTTCCACTTTACAATTTTTGGCAAGCAATTTAACTTCTCTCAGTGCTTCATTTTTTTACATCTATAAAATGGAAGCAATTATAAATTATATCTAATTCAAAGAGTTGTTTTGATAATTAAATGTGCTTGAAACAGTCTGACAAATAATCAGCAGTATATAAATGTTAGCTGTTTCAGCTATTCTGATATTACTATTGCTACTACACTTTCATATAATAGTTCTTTAAATATTTGAATGTAGTGATCATGAACTAAAATCAGGATTTAGGTTTGTAACACTGATTTCTGTGTCTTGTATATCATTAAGGTCAGAGCACTAAAATAAATGATTAGATTTATCAATAAAGACTTTACTGAGTACATTGTGCTCTACATTGTGCAACTATAGGGACTATAGGAGACATATTGTCTGCAACATAACCAATGTGACATAAAGAAAAGCCAAACTGGAGAAGATGATGGAGATATTTGAAAGGAAACATCAAATCTTTCTCTATTTTCCATTCCTACTGTTTGTATTATTTCAACCACTATGCTTTAAGTGAAAATTGTGAAAACTAGTTTAATCTAGCAAATAATGTTACAGTGTAATTTTAAACATAATTTATTGCTAAAAGGAGAAATCATCTTTTATTTTCCCTAACTGATATGCAAATAAACTATAGAGTCCAGAGGGAAAAGCTATGTTTTAAGCTATAACTTATCTTGAACAATATATTTCTTGCTCAAGAATATTTCAGTGCTTATTAAAATCAACTGTCAATTGTTCATTGTCCTCACTCATTTTAGTCAATGAATCAAGTGGAAAATTATGCAACCAAGATTATGTTACTTTGACATTTCCCAAACCACTCCAGCCAGGTAGAAAAAAGAGATCAAGACCTTCAGAATCACAAAGCTCAGTTCCTGTAAGTATTGAAAATGTCATTTTAACTAAATCTAAGATTATATAATATACAAATATAAATTAAAATATGTAATTTGAATTTTACTTCTTTTCAGAAGCAATTTTTAAATTTATAATTACTGGTACAGATTACCTCCATCTGTTTCAGATAGATTTTTATTTATTTCACCTTTACTTAATCCTCCTTTTCAAAGGCATTATAAAGTTAGTAGGCTATGTAAGCTACAGAACCTAATGCTGCGGCTAGTGGGATCTCTCAGGAAATATTTACCAGCTGCAAAAACATCTAAACTGAATCTTAGAATATGATCCAATGTTGATGAAGTTTCAGGGCCCCTCCATTTTCTTTAATCTGGCACTCAGGATACTAGATACTGGGACATTCAAGATTTCTCCCTCTTTTATAAAGTGCCATTATATTATTAATAAGGAAAAGGAAAAACTAGCTTACAAAAAGAGAAGATAATGGAGATGTTTGAAAGAAAACATCAAATCTTTCTCTTTTCCCATTCTTACTCTTCATATTATTTTAACTATTATAATTTAAGTGAAGTCTGGGGCGCCTGGGTGGCTCAGTGGGTTAAAGCCTCTGCCATCGGCTCAGGTCATGATCCCAGGGTCCTGGGATTGAGCCCCATATCAGTCTCTATGCTCAGCAGGGAGCCTGCTTCCTTCCCCTCTCTCTCTGCCTGCCTCTCTGCCTGCTTGTGATCTCTCTCTGTTAAATAAATAAATAAAATCTTTAAAAAAATAATTTAAGTGAAGTCTGATATCACCCATGGTAATATCAAAATGTGTTTCAAAAGCATCACCCAAAGCAGAGTTACAGTCAGTGCATTTATTCAAGTGCTATTCATTACATCTGTAGTGATCCAAGTTTCCTGCTTCTCTTCATTGTCCTCCTTTAATTATATATGACCATTTCATTGACTGGTGATGTCCCTACTGAATAGTTAAAGGACTATAAAAGATAAATGCAAAATTGGTATATGTTTCCACTTTGAGATCCAGATTGAACCAGATTTGGCAGATTTGGGATTGAGGCTTTAAAAAATTACACTACTGCTACACAATTAATAGGATCAGATATTTGTTTAATTTTATGTCCTTGTTTTGGGAAATAGTTCACACCTAGGCTCTCACAGGCCTGATTTCATCAGAGATGTTGAAAGCAGGAGTAAAAATCAAGCTAAGGCTTGAAGCCTACAGTTATCACAAGCATTGTCATGACAAACTGCAAGGGAGTCAGCTTATTTCTGAGCTAACGGGGATGAAAGGCACCCAATATGTTTTAAAAGATCTCTCCCACTATCAATGGTAACCCACTATCAATGGTAAGGATGGGCCCTTAAATGTCATGAATCACTGTGGGCTTGCTCCAATCTCTGTATGAGTCATTGAGAAAATCCTAAGGTTTGAAGTCATTTGGTTTCTAATGTCGAGTTATCTCACATACACAACACACACAGAATGTTGCAAGTTTTTTTCCCATTTTAAATAGATGGTTAATGAAAAACTAGACAATTTTCATGTTTCAATATTAAAAAGATATAACTTATTTTAAAATGTTTATCATTATTCTAAATAATCTTTTCAGAGACATGACAAAAGAAAATTAGAGGAAGTTCAGAAGCCAGCTCATATAAGGATAAGGCATTCTTTAAAAAATTTTTTCCAAAGGCCATCTGTTTACTTAACTGTCAGGAGAGAGGCTCCATTCAGAAATCCTTATACTCTTAAAGCCCATCATGAAAATGGAGAACCTAAAAAGTCCAAAGGTGACAAAAAAGGAAGAACTTTGCAGAGAAATTCCAAGAAAAACAAAGGCCCACACGAAATAACTACAGAATCTAAAATGGTAAATGATGAGAAACCTAAAAGACGAAATCATGCAGCTAAAACTCCATCAAAATCATCATGTAACAGTGAGCTATCTAAGGATTCAAAGTCCAAATTAGAAATAAATCCAGAATCCATTGATTTTAAGACAGTTTCACTGTATCAAAGAAAAGGTAAGAGAGATTCAAAGAATTCCAAAGAGACAGATAACAAATTCACATGTACAAAGAAGGATTTTAAGGACTCAAAGAACAATTCTGATGCCAAAGCACAGACTTGTTCAAACAATAGTTCAAGTATGGATTTCATACTGTATTTGGAGGAGTCTGGTGCTGAATCCATGAAATGTGATATGTGGTTAAAGAATGACTCTCAGAATAATTCAAAGAAGACTTCAAAGAAGGACACAAAAAAGGATGCAAAGAAAAGCTCTGATGCTGAATCTGTAGACTCAACCGATGCAAAGAAAGGTTCAAAGAAAGCTAAGAAAGATTCAAAGAAAAGTGACAAGAAAAAGGATGCAAAAAAAGACACAGAGACAACTGATGAAGATTCTACAGACTCAAAGGATGCAAAGAAAGATTCAAAGGCTAAGAAAGATTCAAAGAAAAGTGACAAGAAAAAGAAGGATGCAGTGTCTACTGATGCTGAAAGTGATTCTGAATTGGAGACAAAGAATTGGAAGAAAGATGAAAAGAAGGATAAGAAAGATTCAAAAAAAGAGGACAAGAAAAAGGATGCCAAGAAGGATGTAGTGTCTACTGATGCTGATTCTGAATCTGAATGGTATTCAAAAAAGGGTAAAAAAGATGAAAAAAAGGAAAAGAGAAATTCAAAGAAAGACAACAAAAATAAGTTTGCAATGAAGTCTGAAGAGTCTACTGAAACTGAATCTGATTGGGATAAATATCTGAAGGATAAATATGATTCAAAGAAGACTAAGAAAGATTTGAAGAAAGATGCCAAGAAACAGGATGCAAAGAAGGTCATAGAGTCTACTGATGCAGAATCTGATGAATTTTCCAGGAAACACTCAAAGAAGCCCAAGACATTCAAAAGTTCAGATGCTGAATCTGAAGAGTCAGTGTATAAACTTGGGGCTAAAAAGAGACTTGCTAATGAATCAGATGCTGCATCTACAGATTCAAAGAAGGAAAAACTGGAACTAAAGAGAGAATCCAAAATGTCATTCAAAAAGACTACATTCAAAGAAAAAGGAAAAAAAACAGGTACAGGTAGAGTCCCTCCATCAAGAGAAAGGCCACCACTACCTCCTTGTGAGCCTTTGCTACCATCACCCAAGAGCAAACGTCTCTGTCGGAGCAAGATGCCTGCTGCACCTCTGAAACCAAGATATGCTCCTTTGGTATGTTTACTGTGTTTTACTTTAGAGAAAAAATGGACTAAAATGAAAAATATTTTAAAGGGTTGAATTTATATTTTCCTTAAGAGTAGTTCAATTATACTGGAATATTTACAAGTTAAGGACTAATGGATAAGAAAGAATACTTCAAAAGGACTCAAAAGAGTTGGAAAACAAATGTCAAAAAATTAAGAATAATCTTTAGACTGTAACAGACAACTGGCTTGCACCTTAAGAAAACATTTAAAATTGTTTGTAAAGAGAATACAATTACATGTTCTTAAAAAGGAATAAAAAATGAAAATTGACTAAAACTTCTATAGGGGCAGATTTTAATGAGATAGAAAGACATTTCCTAAGTAGTTGCTAAATATAGTAAAAACTCAACCAAAAGCCAAGCATAGCGCAGTACAAACATAACATACATGGATTCAAATATGCAAATCAAATAATTTAATCTGTATCTGAATTAAATTTCTTTATAAGTCATCATTCTTACTGATAATCAGGGAAATAAATTAACTTGCAGGGGTAACTAGATCCCTTTAGTCTCTTTCAGGTTAATTTGCTCTCTTTGGGAGTAAATGCTCTGTAAATTTAGTTTCTTTTCTTTTCTCCAGATCTCTTCTTTCATCTCCCTTCTTCCAAAATCTGGCTATAAGGGGAATAAGTAGACATCTCAGTTTGAATGTAGGCTCTCCTCTTCCCCATGTTCTTCCCCTTGCTGGCTCTCTTTGACCTTGAGAAATAATTCATTTTCATGGTTTCTGGGCATCAACCTATGGGTCCTCTGCTTTCACAGTGTTTATTGTCAATTCTCAGCATGACAGGGTGGATGTCCTATGTTCTGCTAAATTCAGAGTTTCCCTAGATATTGCTGGGTCTTAACCTTGAGCTTCTTGTGTTAATTAAATTCCTCCCTTCCTCCACTTCCTCCCTGTTCTCCTATGCTTGTTTTCTCTCAAGGGGTTTCTACTTCCTCTTCTAGTCTCATGAAGATCTCTCTTTACTTTTTATTCCAAGTTTTTTCTATCCTTGGTTTATAATAAAAGTTTATGTATATATCTCCATTTTTCTCTTCACATATTTTCCTGTTTTTATTTAGATATCTTTTTTTTCACTTCTGTCAGAAAGTCTGGACTTTAAGTCTATTTTTCTCCAAGCAGACTCAAAAAGTCAGTTTTGAAGACTAAAAGCTGATTAATGACTTCTTTGCTAAATGGTAAGTTTTAGAGGTTGAATCAATGGGTGAGTGACCATTAGGGCAACTATATTTACAAGAAATGAGAATGTATTGGTGGATAAATTTTAAGGTAAATGAAAGAAATACCTGCAAGTAGTTGGGTTCTTTTCCCTGAGAAGTGTTTATGAAAAATAAGTAAAATACAAGAAAAGAAGTTGGGGACACAGATTGATTTTAATTGTAAAAGAAAACATTTCAAGGTATGTTATGGGCTTGTATACATCCAGATTAAGTCTCTTTAATTAGTTTCCATAAGCATAGCTACCATCTCTATCACTTTACTGAAAGTGCTTTTTTCAAGATTTACCAAATACCTTCTCATAGCTGCATCCATTGATTTCTCCTCTCTCATCTTATTCTACAATCCAACATCATTTAAAATAACCTCTCTCTCTTTCTAAAAATATGTACTTTACTTGATTTCTAGGACTCTACTATCCTGTTTCCTTCCTACTTACTAGTAGTTTTTGTCACCTTTATTTTATCCCCCTCTTCTTCATGTTTGACTTTGTTCCTGAACTTTTCTATCTACAGCCCTCTCTTGGTAAATCCATCTAATCCAATGGCTTTAAATATCATCTATGTTTTGCCTATGGTCTTTCCATTGAAATACAAATTCTTGTATTAACCAACTACTTGAAATTTTCAGTGTGAATTCTACTAGGCATCTCAAAATTAACAAAACAACTCTCAACCCATTCCAAAATCTATACCTCCCCAGTCTTTTCCATCTTAGTAAATAGTGCTGCCATCCACCCACTTGATATTTTAAAACCTGGATATCATCTGTGATTCCATTCATTTCCTCATCCCCTACATATGATCAATCAGTAAAACTTCTCTACTTTACCTCCAAAATATATCCTGTATCAGTGCATGTCTCTGCATCTTAACTACTACCACTTAAATAGTTTCAATCATTACCTTTCCTGAAATACTGTAAGAGTGCCTAAGTAGTCTTGCTATCTCTATTCTCTCCTGCTTCAAACACTCCAGTACTTTCCCATTACATTCAGAATAAAGCTCAAACTTCCTACATTGGTTTTCAATGCCTACATTATCTAGACCCTACCTATTTTCCACTCTAATTCTGTATTTGTTCATATTTCTTATATAATTTAGCCAAACTAGCATCCATTTTTGTTTGGTTTTTTGTCTGTTTGTTTCTCATATGCACCAAGATCGATTGATTGATATTTTTGCCAAAGCATTTTGCTGTTTCCTCTGCTTGGAATGTTCCTCTGCATTATGGATGACTAAACATTCTCATCATTCACTATTTTATGCTAAATGTTATGTCTTCGTAGAAGACTTCCCTGGTTACATATCCTTTGTTAACTCCTTCCCCAACAAGTGTGCTGTCAGTCTCCTAACCCTGAAGCCTATTTATTTATCTTCATCTTAACATCTTTACCTAAAACTCCATATTTATTCATTTATTATTAATTGTATTCACAATGAGAATGTAAGCTGCAAACAGGCAGTGAGCCTTACTTGTTTTTTCATTCCTGTATTGTCAGTTCCAAAAACAGCACATGGAATATACTCAGTTGGTTAAGAATATGTTTTCTTTAAAGAGCTGCAGGTCATATGACACTAATGGACTTTCTGACATCTCTTTTTCCAAGCAGTTCTACTCCCACAAAATGAACAAAAACAAAGTATATTAAAAGGGAGTTATGAACCACAAAAGGGAACCATGCATTCTAAATGGAAGTATCAAGAAGATACATATTTTTTTATCATTTCTGTCTGGGGAATTTATGAGCAAACTGTGTTAATGGGTCTTGGGTCTCTTTTAGTAAGGGTTTAAAGAACCACAGTCTTACCCTTCTTGAATCTTAATGATTCTTAGAACAGAATCATAAGGCTAATGCCATGTTTCAGGGTCACCTCAGTTTATACTCCTGGATTAAAAGAATTAACTTTTGAAATTATGTTAGTAAAGCATGCCATGATTCAGAACCTTGAATTAAAACAAAAATAATGTAAGTATAATTAATACACAGGATTATATTAGTTCCAGATATACAATACGACTTAAAAATTCTATATAGTTCTCATTACTCATCAAGATAAGTGTACTCTTAATCCCCCTCACTTATTTCACCCATCCCCCCCACTTCTCTGAAAACTACCAGTTTATTCTCTATATTTAAGGGTCTGTTTTGTCAATTTTTTTCTGTTTCTTTTTTAAATTCCACATATGAGTGAAACATAGAGCATTTGTGTTTCTCTGACTTATTTCATTTAACATTATGCGCTCTAGGTCCATCCTTGTTACAAACGGGAAGAATTCATTTCTTTTTATGACTGAGTACTATTCCATTGTACAGATATATCAGCTCTTTTTTATTCACTCATCAATCAAAGGACACTTGGGATGGTACCATATCTTCAATAATGTCAACAATGCTGCAGTAAACATTGAGTTACATATATCCCTTAAATTAGTGTTTTTGTTTTCCTTGGGTAAATACTGAGTAATGGAATTACTGAATCACATGGTAATTATATTTTTAATTTTTTGAGAAATATCACTATTGTTTTCAATGGTGGATGCAACAATTCACATTCCCACACACAGAGCACAAGGATTCCTTTTTCTCCATATCACCACTTCACCATTTTTTTGTTATTTCTTATCTTTTTTATTTTAGCCATTCTGACAGGTATGCAATGATATCTCACTATTGATTTGCATTTCCCCTATGTTTAGTGATGTTGAGCATGGTTATATGTTTCTTTTTACCATCTATAAGTTGTGCTTGGAAAATGTCTGTATATGTCTTCTGCCTATTTTTAATTGCTTTTTTTATGTTGAGTTGTATAAGTTGTTTACATATTTTGCATATTAATGCTTTTTCAGATGTAAGATTTGAAATATCTTCCTTCATTTGGAAGGGTATATATTTTTTGATGTTTTCCTTCATTGTGTAAAAGTTTTGCATTTTGTTATAGTACCAGTAATTTATTTCTTTTAATTTTTTTTATTATGTTATGTTAGTCACCATAGAGTATATCATTAGTTTTTGATGTAGTGCTCCATGATTCATTGTTTACATATGACATCCAGTGCTCCATGCAATACATACCCTCTTTAATACCTATCACTGGGCTATCCCAGGCCCCCATACCCACTCCCCTGTAAAACCCTCAGTTTGTTTCCTGGAGTCCATAGTCTCTTATGATTCCTCTACCCTTCTGATTCCCCCACCCTTCATTTTTCCCTTCTTTCTCCTAATGTCCTCCATGCTATTCCTTATGTTCCACAAATAGATGAAACCATATGATAATTGTATTTCTCTGCTTGACTTATTTTACTTAACCTAATATACTCCAGTTCAATCCTTGTGACACAAATTGTGGGTATTCATCCTTTCTGATGACTAAGTAACAGTCCATTGTATATATGGACCACATCTTCTTTGTCTATTCATCTGTTGAAGAGCATCTTGACTCCATCCACAGTTTGGCTATTGTGGATACCAGTGCTATGAACACTTGGGTGCATGTGCCCCTTCTTTTCACTATATCTGTATCATTGGGGTAAATATTCAGTAGTCTAATTACTAGGTCATAGGGTATCTCTATTTTTAATTATTTGAGGAACATCCACATTGTTTTCCCAAGCAGCTGCACCAACTTTAATTCCCACGAACAGTGTAAGAATGTTTCCCTTTCTCCACAACCCCTCCAACATTTATTATTTCTTGCCTTCTTCATTTTTGTCATTCTAACTGGTGTAAGGTGATATCTCAATGTGGTTTTAATTTGAATTTCCCTGATGGCTAATGATGTTGAATATTTTTTCATGTGTCTGTTAGCCATTTGTAAGTCTTCTTTGGAGAAGTGTCTGGTCATGTCTTCTGCCCATTTTTTTACTTGATTATTTGTTTTGGGGGAGTTGAGTTTGAGAAGTTCTTTATAGATCTTGGATACCAGCCTTTATCTGTAATGTCATTTGCAAATATCTTCTCTCATTTCCTGGGTTGCCTCTTTGCTTTGTTGACTGTTTCCTTTGCTGTGCAGAAGTTTTTGATATGTTTGATGTCCCAAAAGTTCATTTTTGCTTCTATTGTCCTTGGTATTTGGAGACATGTCTTATTTTTTAATTAAAATTTTATTTTTTTTAATAAACATATAATGTATTTTTATCCTTGGGGGTACAGGTCTGTGAATCGCCAGACTTACACACCTCACAGCACTCACCACAGCACATACCCTCCCCAATGTCCACAACCCCACCTCCCTCTCTCGACCCCCCCCCACCAACCCTCAGTTTGTTTTGTGAGATTGAGTCACTTATGATTGGTCTCCCTCCCAATCCCATCTTGCTTCATTTATTCTTTTCCTACCCCCCAAACTGGATACATGTCTTGAAAGAAGTTATCTTGGCTGCTGTCGAAGAGGTTACTGCCTATGTTCTCCTCTAGGATTTTGACGGATTCCTGTCTCACACTGAGGTCTTTCATCCATTTACAATTTATCTTTGTGTATGGTGCAAAGAAATGGTCCATTTTCATTCTTTTATATGTAGCTGTCCAATTTTCCCAGCACTATTTATTGAAGAGACTGTCTTTTTCTCAATTGGATATTTTTTCCTGATTTGTCAATGATTAATGACCATAAAGTTGAGGGTCTATTTGTGGAGTCTCTATTCTGTTCCATTGGTCTATGTGTTTGTTTGTTTGTTTTCCAATACCATGCTGTCATGGTGATCACAGCTTTATAATACAGCTTGAATTCAGGCAATGTGATGCCCCCAACTCTGTTTTTCCTTTTCATCATTCCCTTGGCAATTCAAGGTCTTTTCTAGTTCCATACAAATTTTAGGATTTTTTTTTCTTCCAGCTCTTTGAAAAATGCCAATGGTATTTTAATAAGGATGGCATTGAAAGTGCAAATTGCTCTGGGTTGGAGAGATATTTTCACAAAGTTTATTCTTCCAATCTATGAGCATGGAATGTTTATCCATCTCTTTGTGACTTCTGCAATTTCTTTCATATATATTCTGTAGTTTCTAGAGTATAGCTCCTTTACCTCTTTAGTTAGGTTTATTCCTAAGTGTCTTATGGTTTTTGTTGCTGTTGTGAATGGAATCGATTCTCTAATCTCCCTTTCTATATTTTCATTGTTAATGTATAAGAAAGCAACTGATTTCTGTGCATTTTGTATCCTGCCACATGGCTAAGTTGTTGCATGAGTTCTAGTAATTTGAGGGTGGAGTTTTTTGGTTTTCCACATGAAGTATCACGTCATCTGCAAAGAGAAGTGTTTGACTTCTTTGCAAATCTGGATGCCTTTTATTTCTTTTTGTTGTCTGATTGTCAATGCTAGGACTTCTAGCACTGTGTTGAACAGTAGTGGTGAGAGTGGTCATTACTGCCATGTTCCTGATCTTAAGACAAATGCTCTTGGCTTTTCCCCATCGATAATGACATTAACTGTGAACTTTTCATAGACTTTTTTTATGATATTGAGGAATGTTCTCTGTCAGATTTTTGTGGAAATACTTGCAGTAAACCTTATTTGTCTTCCTTTGTAGGATAGGGACTTCATTTCCCTTGCTGCTTTCAGGATTCTTTCCTCATCTCTATATTTCCAAAGCTTTACCACAATATATCTTGATGTTTGGCATTATTTTTGTTGAATTTAATGGGAGTTCTCTGTGCCTGCTGAATTTGGATGTCTGTTTCCTTCCCAAGAGTAAGGAAGTATTCAGCTGATATTTCCTTAAATGAAACCACTGCCCCCTTTCCCCTCTCTTCTTTTGAGTCTCCTAAATACAAATGTTACTTTACAGTGTTGCTGAGGTCCCTAAGTCTACCTTATTTATTTATTTATTTATTTATTTATTTATTTATTTATTTATTTATTTTTAATAAACACACGTGTATTATTAGCCCCCAGGGTACAGGTCTGTGAATCACCAGGTTTACACACTCCACAGCACTCACCATAGCACATACCCTCCCCAATGTCCATAACCCCACCACCCTCTCCCTATAACCCTCTCCCCATCCCCCCTCAGTTTGTTTTGTGATATTAAGAGTCTCTTTTGGTTTGTCTCCCTCCCGATCCCATCTTGTTTCATTTATTCTTTTCCTACAACCCTAAACCACCCCCCCGTTGCATCTCCAGTTCCTCATATCAGGAAGATCATATGATAGTTGTCTTTTTCCGATTGACTTATTTCACTAAGCATAATACCCTCTACTTCCATCCACGTCATCGCAAATGGCAAGATTTCATTTCTTTTGATGGCTGCATAGTATTCCATTGTGTGTGTGTGTGTGTGTGTGTATGTGTATACCACATCTTCTTTATCCATTCATCTGCTGATGGACATCTAGGTTCTTTCCATAGTTTGGCTATTGTAGACATTGCTGCTATAAACATTCGGTGCATGTGCCCCTTTGGATCACTACGTTTGTATCTTTAGGGTAAATACTCAGTAGTGCAATTGCTGGGTCATAAGGTAGCTCTATTTTCACCTTTTTGAGGAAACTCCATGCTGTTTTCCAGAGTGGTTGCACCAGATTGCATTCCCACCAAGAGCATAGGAGGGTTCCCCTTTCTCCGCACCCTCGCCAGGATCTGTCATTTCCTGACTTGTTAATTTTAGCCATTCTGACTGGTGTGAGGTGGTATCTCATTGTGGTTTTGATTTTTATTTCCCTGATGCTGAATGATGTGGAGTACTTTTTCAGGTGTCTGTTGGCCATCTGGATGTCGTCTTTTCAGAAATGTCTATTCATGTCCATAGCCCATTTCTTGATTGGATTATTTGTTCTTTAGGTGTTGAGATTGCTAAGCTCTTTATAGATTTTGGATACTAACCCTTTATCTGATATGTCATTTGCAAATATCTTCTCCCATTCTGTCAGTTGTCTTTTGGTTTTGTTAACTGTTTCCTTTGCTGTGCAAAAGCTTTTGATCTTGATGAAATCCCAATAGTTCATTTTTGCCCTTGCTTCCCTTGTCTTTGGCGGTGTTTCTAGGAAGAAGTTGCTGCGGCTGAGGTCGAAGAGGTTGCTGCCTGTGCTATCCTCAAGGATTTGGATGGATTCCTTTTTCACATTGAGGTCCTTCATCCATTTTGAGTCTATTTTTGTATGTCTGTTTTTTTGCCAGTACCATACTATCTCGATGATGACAGCTTTATAATAGATCTTGAAGTCCAGAATTGTGATGCCACCAACTTTGGCTTTCTTTTTCAATATCCTTTGGCTATTCGAGGTCTTTTCTGGTTCCATATAAATTTTAGGATTATTTGTTCCATTTCTTTGAAAAAAATGAATGGAATTTTTATAGGGATTGCATTAAATGTATAGATATCTTTAGGTAGCATAGACATTTTCACAATATTTGTTCTTCCGATCCACGAGCATGGAATATTTTTCCATTTCTTTGTGTCTTCCTCAATTTCTTTCATGAGTACTTTATAGTTTTCTGAATCTAGATTCTTTTCCTCTTTGGTTAGGTTTATTCTTAGGTATCTTATGGTTTTGGGTGCAATTGTAATTGGGATTGACTCCTTAATTTCTCTTTCTTCTGTCTTGTTGTTGGTATAAAGAAATGCAACTGATTTCTGTGTATTGATTTTATATGCTGACACTTCACTGAATTCCTGTACAAGTTCTAGAAGTTTTGGAGTGGAGTCTTTTGGGTTTTCCACATAGAGTATCATATCATGTGCAAAGAGTGATAGTTTGATTTCTTCTTTGCCGATTTGGATGCCTTTAATTCCTTTTTGTTGTCTGATTGCTTAGTCTAGGACTTCTAGTACCATGTTGAATAGCAGTGGTGATAATGGACATCCCTGCCATGTTCCTGACCTTAATGGAAAAGCTCTTAGTTTTTCTCCATTGAGAATGATATTTGTGGTGGATTTTTCATAGATGGCTTTGATAATATTGAGGTATATGCCCTCTATCCCTATACTTTGAAGAGTTTGGATCAGGAAGGGATGCTGTACTTTGTCAAATGCTTTTTCAGCATCTATGGAGAGTATCATAAGTTTCTTGTTTTTTATTAATGTATTGTATCACATTGATTTATTTGTGGATGTTGAACCAACACTGCAGCCCTGGAATAAATCCCACTTGGTCGTGGTGAATAATCCTTTTAATGTACTGTTGGATCTTATTGGCTAGTATTTTGGTGAGAATTTTCACATCTGTGTTTATCAAGGATATTGGTCTGTAGTTCTCTTTTTTGATGGGATCCTTGTCTGATTTGGGGATCAAGGTGATGCTGGCCTCATAAAATGAGTTTGGAAGTTTTCCTTCCATTTCTATCTTTTGGAACAGTTTCAGGATAATAAGTATAAAGTCTTCTTTAACTGTTTGGTAGAATTCACCTGGAAAGCCTTCTGGCCCTTGGCTCTTGTTTGTTTGGAGATTTTTGATGACTCTTTCAATCTCCTTACTGGTTATGGGTCTGTTAAGGTTTTCTATTTCTTCCTGGTTCAGTTTTGGCAGTTTATATGTCTCTTGGAATGCATCCATTTCTTCCACATTGTCAAATTTGTTGGCGTAGAGTTGCTCATAATATGTTCTTATAATTGTTTGCATTTCTTTGGTGTTGGTTGTGATCTCTCCTCTTTCATTCATTATTTTATTTATTTGGGTCCTTTCTCTTTCCTTTTTGATAAGTCTGGCCAGGGGTTTATCAATCTTATTAATTCTTTTGAAGAACCAGCTCCTAGTTTCATTGATTTTTTCTATTGTTTTTTTGGTTTCTATTTCATTGATTTCTGCTCTGATCTTTATGATTTCTCTTCTCCTGCTGGATTTAGGGTTTCTTTCTTGTTCTTTCTCCAGCTTCTTTAGGTGTAGGGTTATGTTGTGTACTTGAGACCTTTCTTGCTTCTTGAGAAAGGCTTGTACCGCTATATATTTTCCTCTCAGGACTACCTTTGCTGTGTCCCACAGATTTTGAACCGTTGTGTTTTCATTATCATTTGTTTCAATGAATTTTTTCAATTCTTCTTTAATTTCCTGGTTGACCCATTCATTCTTTAGAAGGATGCTGTTTAGTCTCCATGTATTTGGGTTCTTTCCAGCTTTCCTCTTGTGATTGAATTCTAGCTTCAGAGCATTGTGGTCTGAAAATATGCAGGGAATGATCCTAATCTTTTGATACCGGTTGAGACCTGATTTTTGACCCAGGATGTGATCTATTTTGGAGAATGTTCCATGTGCAATTGAGAAGAATGTGTATTCTGTTGCTTTGGGATGAAATGTTCTGAATAGATCTGTGATGTCCATCTGGTCCAGTGTGTCATTTAAGGCCTTTATTTCCTTGTTGATCTTTTGCTTGGATGATCTGTCCATTTCAGTGAGGGGAGAGTTAAAGTCCCTACTATTATTTTATTATTGTTGATGTGTTTCTTTGATTTTGTTATTATTTGGTTTATATAATTGGCTGCTCCCATGTTAGGGACATAGATATTTAAAATTGTTAGATCTTGTTGGAAAGGTCCTTTGAGTATGATATAGTGTTCTTCCTCATCTCTTGTTATAGTCTTTGCCTTAAAATCCAATTTATCTAAGGATTGTCACCCCAGCTTTCTTTGGATATCCATTAGCATGGTAAATGGTTTTCCACCCCCTCACTTTAAATCTGGATGTGTCTTTGGGTCTAAAATGAGTTTCTTGTATGCAGCATATTGATGAGTTTTGGTTTTTTATCCATTCTGAACCCCTGTGTCTTTTTATTAGGGCATTTAGCCCATTTACATTCAGGGTAACTATTGAGAGATATGAATTTAGTGCCATTGTATTGCCTGTAAGGTGACTGTTACTGTATATTGTCTCTGTTCCTTTCTGATCTACTTTTAGGGTCTCTCTTTGCTTAGAGGACCCCTTTCAATATTTCCTGTAGATCTGGTTTGGTGTTTGCAAATTCTTTCAGTTTTTGTTTGTCCTGGCATCTTTTTATCTCTCCTTCTCTTTTCAATGACAGCCTATCTGGGGATAGTATTCCTGGATGTATGTTTTTCTTGTTTAATGTTCTGAATATATCATGCCAGTCCTTTCTGGCCTGCTAAGTCTCTGTGGATAGGTATGCTACCAATCTAATATTTCTACTGTTGTAGGTTACAGAGTTCTTGTCCTGAGCTGCTTCAGGATTTTCTCATTCTTTCTGAGACTTGTACATTTTACTATTAGAGGTTGGCTGTTAACCTATTTTTATTTTGATGGGGGTTCTTTGTGCCTCCTGGATTTTGATGCTTGTTCCCTTTGCCAAATTAGTGAAATTCTCTGCCTTAATTTGCTCCAATATACCTTCTGCCTCTGTCTCTCTTTCTTCTACTTCTGGGACCTAATTATTCTAATATTCTTTCATCTTATTGTATCACTCATCTCTTAAAATCTTCCCTCATGGTCCACTAGTTGTTATCTCCCTTTTTCTCAGCTTCTTTATTCTCCATCATTTGATCTTCTATATCACTAATTCTCTCTTCTGCTTCATTTATCCTAGCAGTTAGAACCTCTGTTTTTTTATTGTACCTCACTAATATTTTTTTCCAACTTTGTTAGATTTTTGTTCTTTTATTTCTCCAGAAAGGGATTTTATTTCTCCAGAAAGGGATTCTCTAGTACCTTCTATGCTTTTTTTCAAGACCAGCTAGCATCTTTATAATCATCATTCTGAACTCTAGTTCTGACATCTTAATAGTGTCCATATTGATTAGGTCTCTAGTAATCAGTACTGTCTCTTGTTCTTTTTTTTTTTTTTTTTTTTGAGGAGAGTTTTTCTACCTTGTCGTTTTAGCCAGAGAAGAATAGATGAATGAAAGAACAAAAGGCAAAAAGGGTAACAATGACCCCAGAAAAATATACACTAACCAAATCAGTAGAAACCTGAAACAGGGAAGAAGAAAGGGAATATATAATACACACTGGTGAATAGAACAGACCCACACCCTTGACTTTGGATATATTTTGGCCTGTTAGAAGAAACTGCTTCCCAAAATTTTAAACAAAGGAATATATATATGTGTGTGTGTGTGTGTGTGTGTGTGTGTGTGTAAAACATGATGAAGGGATAGAATGTGACAGTAAAGATGAAAATTTAAAAATATTCTAAAAAAGGAATTGGTATGATAAGATGTTGGTTGATAATAGAAAATAAAAAAGCAGAAAATGTGATCAGGCTGTAAATTAGAACAAAGCCATGTGCTAGATTTAGGATATATTTTGGTCTGTTAGGAGAAATTCTATCCCAAAATTTTAAATAAAGAATTTATATGTACACAAAAAATAAGGTTAAATACAATGAAGGGATTGAATAGGATTTTTAAAAAGTATTGATAAAATAGATAAAGTAGGTTATAATAAGAAAGAGGAAAAATTAAAAATAATAGAACAAGAAAAAAATAACAAATTTTTTAAGAATTTAACTTTAAAAGACTAAAGAATCATGGGCAAAAAGCCATGAATTTTATGTGCTGTATTCCCCTAGTACTGTTGTTTTGCATTTCTCATTGATCAGTGAACTTGATCTTGGCTGGATATTCTTGCCGATCTTCTGGAGGAGGGGCCTCTTGCAGTGATTCTCAAATGTCATTGTCGGAGGCAGAAATGCACTTCCCTTGATAGGGGTCATGCTATGTAGTCTACTTGGGTTGCTCTCAGTAGCTTTCATTCCCTGAAAGCTTTCCATACAGCTTTGGAGGATGAGGATGAAGATTGCTCCCTCCAATCTCCAGGCTCAGAGGAGCCAAGAGCTCAGGGGTCCTCCTCTTCAGTGAGCCCTCAGAGAAAAGCCGTCAATCATGCCTGTTGCCCTGGCCTTGGGCCGCACTCTGAGTTCAGCCAGCCTGTGACTGAGCATTTCTGTCTCTGGAACACAGCCCTGTTTGGTGTCTCAGAACCCAGCAGATTCCTGCACGGTGCTTCCGCATTTCTCCTCGCAGTGGAGGAAGGGATGTGTCCCTGGATCCGGCACTTGTGGTGTACCTGCTCGAAGAGTAGTGGCCCAAGTTTTTCTTGGGTCATGGTTTATGGCAATCCCAATCTTAGAGGTCCCTCCTCAGCTCAGTCTTTGCAGCTGGCTTCCCCATTCCAATACCTGGAAGCTCTAACACATTCTGGCACCCCCTGTCTTTCTGTGACCCCATATGTCCTGAGACCACACTGACCCAAAGAGAATCCCCCCCCCCCCCGTTTAGCCACTGGAGTGACATCCCTCAGTGGAGCAGACTTCTAAAAGTTCTGATTTTGTGCTCCACTGCTCTCTCACTTGTCAGTAGCTGGCCCTTCCCCCATTGTCTATCTTCCCATATATCACGTTGGATTCACTTCTTCTGATGTCCTACCTACCAGAAAGTAGTTGCTTTTCTGTTCCTAGAATTACTATTCTTTTCTTTGATCTCCTGTTGAGTTTGTAGGTATTCAGAATGGTTTGATAACTATCTATCTGAGTTTCTGGGACCCAATGAAATTTAGGTCTCCTATTCCTCTGCCGTCTTGCTCCTCTGCAGATTTTTTATTTCTTTTGGGCAACAGGAACACAAGGTAAACCAATTCAGTACAAAATATGTTAAGTATCACCCTGTTAACAATAGAAAGAGTCAATTGATAGCTTATTTAATTTTCCAGCAGATATTTTCATTTACAGAGCACCCTGAAGTTACATGATATTATACAAAATACTATGCATTTGATTAAATTGCTTATATTGTTAATTACTACAGTTAATTAGGAGTCTAATGAAGTCAAATCAAATAACCAGAAAAAAATAAGGAAGCTACAAAGTTATTCATTGTTTCTATTCAATGAAAGATGCTGTTTGTAACACTGGAATCCACCTCAGAGTATTTACTCTATACAAAATTAGCTAATTCACAAATTGAAGTTAAATACATAGGAACTATAGAACTGTGGGGACTAAGGTGCCTGCGTGGCTCAGTAGGTTAAAGCTTCTGCCTTCAGCTCAGGTCATGGTCCCAGGGTCCTGGGATCGAGCCCTACATCGGGCTCTCTGTTTGTCAGGGAGTCTGCTTCTTCCTCTCTCTCTGCCTGCCTCTCTGCCTACTTGTGATCTTTGTCTGTCAAATAAATAAATAAAATATTTTTAAAAAGAACTGTGGGGACTCTTTAGAATTTTTCCTCCTAAAACACATGTTTCCATGATAAAGTAAAACAAGAAAATGCTTTTCCTGTTTTGGGCCTTTTTCTTCATCTCCCAAATGAGGAATTGAGCTAAATGAGCTATATATTTAAATTGGAGTGAATAGCACAGAGGAAAGCATTTTGTGTTTTCTAATGGAGCCTAAGAGAAGCAGACCATATGTCTGCCCATAGTTGGGATGGAAGAGGAGTAGAATACCCCTGAAGAGGTCGCAGAGGTGGCTCAACTACTAGAATACAAGATATAATAATGGCATCAAATGAAAATCATTATCTTGTGAAATCTTTCTTAAGAAAGAATAATGGAAATCTTAAGTACACTATGATTTTTAGAGTGTAAAAATCAATTTGAGTTGTAGTTACAATGTATACTTATGGGTGATTTGGGTGGCACAGTTGGTTAAGTATCTGATTCTTGATTTTGGCTCAGGTCATGATTTATGGTCATGAGATCAAGCCCTATGTCTGCCTCTATGTTTAGTGTGCAGTCTGTTTGAGATTCTCTCTCCCTCTCCCTCTGCACATGCTATCTCTCCCTCTAAAATAAATATACAAATCTTAGAAATATATAAGTATACTTACAATGTAAGAAGTCATTTTTCTTCTGTCACTATCATTGCTGGTTTAATCTATTTTCAAAAGACACAATTTCTTTAATTTAAAGCACTATAACCATATTTGAAGATAAGATTCATGTACCAGTAAAACTGTCTGACAAACATAGGCACATATTAATGTGATTCTGCATTTAGTTTGGTGGCTACCTCCATATCTTTAAATAATATATTTATATGGTTACTTCACAATTTTACACATTTCCTAATGGCATTCTTCCATAATGGGTGAATATTTTTTTTTTGTATGCAACATCTTTCATCCTCTTTCCTAATATAGTTCAATCTTTGTTTTTAGTTCCTTTATTGATGATCTTTGTAACTTTAAACACTTTATTTGGAATTTTTCTGTCTAATTGCAATTAACTGCTCTAATTACTCTTCAGTTCTCTTTTCCTATCCTTTTTCTCTAGTTCTTTTATTTTGTATTTTTCACTGAACTATGATTGAAATACAATATATATTAGTTTCAAATTTACCTCATAGTTATTTTGTCATTGTATACATTAGATAACATTACAATATGATCACCACTACAAGTTTTCTGTCCCATCTATTACCATACAAAATTATTACAATGTTATTGTCTATATTCCTTTTGCTGCATCCCCATGACTTAGTCATTTTAAAACTGAACGTTGGTAGGTCCCTTTTACCTATGTCATCCACCCCTCAACCCCCACCCTCTTGCAACTATCAGTTTGTTCTCTACCTATGAGCCTACTTCTATCTTGTTTTATTGGCTGGTTTTATTTTTTAGATTCCATGTATAAGTAGAAATCTTATGTCAATAAGCAGCAGGTACTTTTGGGAGACCATATTCCCAAATTCACCATTACTACTTTACCACTTCCCTGATTCCTGGAATTCTAGGAAAAAATAAAAGACAACATATTGTTATATAAAGTCCAATAAACATTCTGTCAAGAATTAAAAAAAATATGACCATTTCCATAGATATAGAAAAAACATGTGACAAAAGTACTTGCTACTCTACCTCTGATTCTACAAAGGTTGCCAGGCAGATCACCCCACCACTGGAGATGACCCATTCCATGGCCAAAGCGAGAACATTGACATGAATTGCCAACACTCTTCCTTGGTCACATCTTCCCATTAGGTAGCATCAACATGGCCACAAAGATAGGAGCTCCCAGAGCTCCCAGTGACAAAGGACTCTCTTACCATCATACCCTCCATGAACACTGAGTATACCTGCCCCTCTTTTGGGGGGCCCCAGCCCACATTTGATGATTCCTACTGTTAGGTCTTCTCAGTATGAGAAACACCTCCTTAAAGAAGCTGGTTACCTTTTGTACCAGCAGAGGCTCATTCAGCTCAATACTATGGAAATAAGCTGATAAGTGACAGGACTCAGCTACAGCCTGGCTATCAGCTGCTGAGCCTAAGCAGCAGGAGAAAATACAGTCAAGAATAGGGATCAGATTGTCAGTCACTTGATTGGCAATGTAAGACCTAGTAGCTGGTCTGGAGTGGGCTCCCAGAACCATACCCTCATAAAGTTGCTTGGCTATGACAGTGGTCCCTGTGGTCCCTGTGGAGACTTCCTGGCTTTCCCAGTGTGAGAAACAGGCTGGTATGGCCTGCTCCTCCAGCACCTACTAAAGTGGTTGCCATCTTCCTCCTCTGGTACTACCACTGATTATATACTTTTTAGTCCTTTGTTGTTGTTGTTTTTTTTTTAATGTGGGTGTATCTTGTTGATTGATTTGCATATGATGAACGATCATTACATCTCTGGAATGAATCTCATGTGATCATGTATTATTCTTTTAATGTTTAATTCTATTTGCTAGTATGTTGTTGAATTTTTACATCTATATTCATCAAAGATATTGGCCATATCTATATTTTTGTAGTTTCTCTGGATTTGATATCAGGGTAGTATCTGCGTCTTAAAATAAGTTTGACATTGTTCTTTTCTATTCCATTTTTTGGGTTTCTTTTTTGTTTGATTTGTTTTGTTTTGTTTTGTTTTAAGATTTTTTAAAATTTATTTATTCGAGAGAAAGAGAGAGAGAATGAGAGAAAGAGGATAAGAAGGGGGAGGGTCAGAGGGAGAAGCGGACTCCCCGCTGAGCAGAGAGCCCAATGTGGAGCTCAATTCTGGGACTCCAGGATCATGACCTGAGCTGCTTAACCAACTGAACCACCCAGGCATCCATCAATTCCAATTTTTTTGAATAATATGAGAATGCTAAGTATTAACTCTTCTTCAAAAGATTGATAGAATTGACCATAGAATTAATCATGACCTGTACTCCTGTTTGTTGGGATTTTTTTTTTTAATTACTGATTCAATTTCATTGCTAGTAATTGGTCTATTCAGATTTTCTATTTTCTCATGATTCAGTCTCAGGAGATTCCATGTTTCTAGAAATTTCTCTATTTCTTCTGGGCTAAATTCTTGGCATATAATGATTCAAAGTATTTTCTTATTTTCTTTTTGTAATTCTGTACTATCTGTTGTAATTTCTCCTCTTTTATACTGATTTTTTTTTTAATTTGGGTCCTCTCACTTTTTTCTTAATGAGTCTAGCTAAAATTGTGTCAGTTTTGTTCTCTTTTTTTTTCCGAAAAAAAAAAGCTCCTAATTCCATTGAGATCTTCTATGTTTTTTTAATCTCTGTTTTATTTTTTCTCTGATATTTATTATTTCCTTCCTTCTATTAACTTTGATGTTTGTTTTTTCTGTTTTTTTTCCTAGTTCCTTCAAATGTAAGTTGAATTGTTTATTTGAGATTTTTCTTGTTTTTTTTTTGGGTTAAGCTTGTATTGTTATGAACTTTTCTCTTTAAACTGCTATCTCCTGGGCACCTGGGTGGCTCAGTGGGCTAAAGCCTCTGCCTTTGACTCAGGTCATGATCTCAGAGTCCTGGGATTGAGTCCTGCATTGGGCTCTCTGCTCAGTGGGGAGCCTGCTTCTCCATCTTTCTCTGCCAGTCTCTCTGCCTACTTGTGATCTCTGTCAAATAAATAAATAAAATCTTAAAAAAATAAAATAAACTGCTATATCCCAAAGATTTTGAAATTTTATATTTTTTTTGTGACGCAGGTTATTTTCTTTATTTTCTCTTTAAGTCTTTCACTGATCCATTGGTTTTTTTAATTGCAAGTTGTTTAGTCTCCATGTATATGTGGTTTTTTTTGTTCAGTTTTCTTCTTGTAATTAATTTCTAGTTTTAAACCATTGTTATTGGTAAAGATGCTTGATTTGATTCCAATTTTCTTAAATTTATTGAGATTCACTTTTTAAAAATTTTTTATTGAATTATGTTAGTCACTGTACCATACATCATTAGTTTTTTTGATGTAGTGTTCCAACATTGTTTATATATAACACCCAGTGCTCCATTCAATATGTGTGGTCCTTAATACCCACCACCAGGCTCACCCATCCACCCACACCCCTCCCTTCTAAAACCCTCCTTTTCTCAGAGGCCTTGTGACCTAAAATATGATTGATACCAGAGAATATTTCATGTGCACTTGAAAATAATGTATATCCTACTGGTTTGTGTGAAATATTCTGTATATAATAAGCCTATCTGTTCTAATATATTGTTCAAGGCTATTTTATTTTTTAATTGAATTTTTGTCTGGATGATCTATCCATTGATGAAAGTGGAATATTAAATTCCTTTACTATTATTGTATTGCTCTATATTTCTTTATTTCTGTTAATATTTGCTTAAATATTTAGATACTCTTATGTTGGGTACAAAGATGTTTACAAATGTTATATCTTCATTTTGGATTGATCCCTTTGTCATTATGTAATACTTTTCTTTGTCTTTTGTTAGTTTAGGTTTTACTTATTTTGGTCTGACATAAGTATAATTACCGCAGTTTTCTCTGCATTTATATTTTCATGGTGTATCATTTTATCCAATCCTTCATTTTAAAGGTTTTTTTTAAGATTTTATTTATTTGACACACAGAGAGAGATCACAAGTAGGCAGAGAGTCAGGCAGAGAGAGAGAGAGGAAGGGAAGCAGGCTCCCTGCAGAGCAGAGAGCCCGACGTGGGGCTCAATCCCAGGACCCCGGGATCATGACCTGAGCCGAAGGCAGAGGCTTTAACCCACTGAGCCACCCAGGCGCCCCTTAATGTTTTTTATTTAGGTTTGAGGTGAGTGTTTTATAGGCAGCATATAGAATATTTTTTATATATTTTTATGTTTTTATCCACCCAGCACACCCTATGTCTTTCAGTTAGAGAATTTAGTCTATTTATATCTAAGGTATTATTAGCTGGTAATACTGTCATTTTGTTCATTGTTTTCTAGCTGTTTTTGTAGTTCCTTTCTCTGTTCCTTTCTTCTCCACTTTCTCTCTTGTGGTTTGATTTTTATTTTCTTTAGTATTATGTTAAGATTCCTTTCTCATTGTCTTTTATGTATTTAGTATAATGGTATTTGTTGTTGTTGTTTCTGCTTTCTGTTACTGTGGATTCACATAAAATATCTTAAGTATACTACAGTCTCTTTTAAATTGATATAAATTTGGGGACTCCTGAGTGGCTCAGGGGGTTAAGCCTCTGCCTTCAGCTCAGGTCATGATCTCAGGGTCCTGGGATCAAGTCCTGCATTGGGCTCTCTGCCCAGTGAGGAACCTGCTTCCCCCTCCTCTCTCTACCTCCATCTCTGCCTACTTGTTATCCTTGCCTGTCAAATAAATAAATAAAATCTTTTAAAAAATAAAAATAAGATTAAGAGTCATTTATGGTTTGCCTCCCACCCAATCCCATCTTGTTTCATTTATTCTTCTCCTATCCCCCTACCCCCCCATGTTGCTTCTCCATGTCCTCATATCAGGGAGGGGGCTATGGACATTGGGGAGGGTAAGTGCTATCGTGAGTGCTGTGAAGTGTGTAAACCTGGTGATTCACAGACCTGTACCCCTGGGGATAAAAATACATTATATGTTTATTAAAAAAAAAATTTTGGAAGGGGAGGGGGACCATAAGAGACTATGGACTCTGAAAAACAACCTGAGGGTTTTTAAGGGTCAGGGGTGGGAGGTTGGGGGAACAGGTGGTGGGTAATGGGGAGGGCACATTTTGCATGGAGCACTGGGTGTTGTGCAAAAAGAATGAATACTGTTACGCTGAAAAAATAAATAAAATGGAAAAAAATAAAAAATAAAAATAAAAATAAAAATCAATAATAAACATATAATGTATTTTTATCCCCAGGGGTACAGGTCTGTGAATCGCCAGGTTTACACACTTCACAGCACTCACGATAGCACATACCCTCCCCAATGTCCATAGCCCCCTCCCCCTCTCCCAATCCCACCTCCCCCCAGCAACCCCCAGTTTCTTTTGTGAGATTAAGAGTCATTTATGGTTTGTCTCCCTCCCAATCCCATCTTGTTTCATTTATTCTTCTCCTATCCCCCTAAACCCACATGTTGCTTCTCCATGTCCTCATATCAGGGAGATCATATGAATTGGAAGGGGAGGCGAACCACAAGAGACTATGGACTCTGAAAAACAACCTGAGGGTTTTGAAGGGTCAGGGGTGGGAGGTTGGGGGAACAGGTGGTGGGTAATGGGGAGGGCACGTTTTGCATGGAGCACTGGGTGTTGTGCAAAAACAATGAATACTGTTACACTAAAAAAATAAATAAAATAATAAAAAATAAATAAATAAATAAATAAATTGATATATTTTACACATTCCAAAGCCTTATATTATTACTCATCCCACCCAAAAATATTTTTGAAGACACATTTTACATCATTTTATGCATCCCTTAGCTAATTATTGTAATTTTAATTAATTTTACTACTTTTGCCTTTTACCCATAATGTTTACTTTATAAATGGTTAATCCACTACTTATTTTTTTTTATTTATGCTTTCTGGTAAGTTTTTTATTTTTTTATGTTTTCTTAGTATTTGTTAGATCTGTTATTTTTAGCTCAGAGAAGTTTCTTTAGCATTTATTTTAAGGCTAATTTAATAGTGATAAACTCCCTTAGTGTTTGCTTATCTGGAAAAGAATATGTAAACCCTTTAATTTTGAATAATAACCCTGCTACATAGGTAATTCTTGGTTTGTGGTTTTCCTCTATCAGCACTTTGAATATGTCACACTACTCCTTTCTGGCCTATAATGTTTCTGCTGAAAATTCTGATAATCTTATAAGGTTTCCCTTGTAGGTAATAAGTTGCTTTCCTCTTGTTACTTTAAAAATTCTCTACCATTAACTTTTATCATTTTAAATATATGCCTGTGTTTCTCTTTGGTTTCATCTTATTGGGGCTCCCTGGACCTGTATGTGTGTTTTCTTTGCCTTGATTATAGATGTTTCTAGCCATTATTTCTTGCCATATTCCTATGGCTCTTTCTCTTCTCCTAGTCTGTTTGATGTTGTCTCAGAGGTTCCTTATGGTATCATCACTTCTTTTATTTATTTTTCCTTCTGTACTCTATGTGTTTTCCATTGCTTTGTCTTCTAGTTCAATAATTCATACTTCTATTTTATCCATTGTGCTGTTAAAATTCTCTAGTGTATTTTTCAGTACAGTTATAATTTGTTTGGTACTTCTCTTATATATTTTCTACTACATTGTTGAAGTTCTCACTATGTACATCCAGTATTCTCCCAAGATCAGTGAGCATCTTCATGATCATTACTTTGAATGCTCTATCAGTTAGGATGCTTATTTCGATTTCATTAGAGTTTTATTTGGGGTATTTCCATTATTCTTTAGTTCAGAACATATTCCTCTGTCTCATCATTTTGGTTGTCTGTGTTTGTTTTTTATTAGGCAAAATGGCCAACTCCCTCAGTATTGAAGAAGAAGTCTTGTGTAGAAGCTATTCTTTATAGTCCAGAAGTACAATCTCCCTTGGCCACCAGAGCCAGGTACTCTATGCAAGCACCTCTTGTGGGTTTAATATACCCATGGAGGTTACAGTAGTTGCATAGAGATGGTGGAGCTTGAAGCCTTTGCTAGACCATTTTGTAGCTCAGCCCCTGCACAGGGAGAGAATAATTTGAGCCACTTGGTCATCTTATCATAGCTTGGTCTCTGTGTTGGTTAAGTAGGGCTTGAGCACTCATTTGGTCAAGTTGTGGCTTCTTTGCTGCACAGAGAATGTGGGTCTAAGGGCATTTGCCCCAACTGAATATAGCTCAGTCGGTGCACAGGTTGGTTAGGGCTCAAGGCAATTGCTATCCCAGTTGTGGTCCTTCCACTTCGTTAGTATGGCAGGATGTGAGGACTTTTTCAGCTTAATATTGTTTTGGTTGTTGTGTAAGTAGTGCTGGGCTTGGAGTACTTGCCTAGCCTGGTTGTGCTTTGGTCTCTGCATGGGTTGGGCAGGGCTTGGGCACTCACCTGGCCCTATTATAGCTTGGGATCCCTGCATGGTTGGTGGGACATGGGGAACTTAGTCATCCTGGTTACAGTGCAGGATGGGCAGCACAAGCCCTCTGGTGTTAGCAGCCTAGAGGAAGAACGTCAAAGATGGTTCCCATTGCCTATCTCCACAGCAAGTTAAAGTAAGATTGCAAAAAATGACATCCTGTAGTGCTTCTGCCCCATGATAAAGTCCCAGCAGGTTTCTGCCTCTTTGGGAGCTGCCTAAAATTAGTAAATGGGTCTTTGTCACTTATGGCCTAAAGACTTTTCAGTCTGTTTCTTTGATGATATTAGGACAAGTGGGTTTGCACACAAGTCCTTTAAGAGTGGGATCTTTGTTCCCTGTAATTCTCCTGGTTTTAATTTCTACTGATTTTCAAAACCAGAAATTTTGGGATATCATCTCTCTGGTGCCAGCTCTCAAAGTTAGGATTACTGATGATGAGGTATAAACTCTTCACTCCTCACAGGAGTGTTCCATACTTTGGGATTCCTCCTGATTATTACTATCTGTGAGGTAGAGTCCTGGGAAGAACCATTTGTCTGCTCCCTTACCCTTCTTGATGTGTCTCTTTTGTTTTGAAGGCACTGTTTACCTAGTTATCAGGTGTTTTTTTAGGGGAAAATTGTTCCGTATGTAGCTGTACATATTTTGTGTTCATGGGATAAGATGAATTTAGGGTCTACTTATGCTGTCATCTTGAACATTCCTTTAGTTTTTTTTTCCTGAAGTATTCTTTCAATGGTCCCCTATTATGACACTTCACCAAATACTATAGCTTTGTTTCCATTCTTTTTTTTTTTATTTTTATTTATTTATTTGACAGAGAGAGATCACAAATAGACAGAGAGGCAGGCAGAGAGAGAGAGAGAGGGAAGCAGGCTCGCCGCCAAGCAGAGAGCCCGATGTGGGACTCGATCCCAGGACCCTGAGATCATGACCTGAGCCGAAGGCAGCGGCTTAACCCACTGAGCCACCCAGGCGCCCCAGCTTTGTTTCCATTCTTAACCCCTTTTGACATCTTGCATTCATTGGAAATGTATCTCCTTCCCCTTGATTTCCCTCAATTTCAACTACTATGATTTTCTTTTTTCTTTTCCTTTATGACTTCTATTTCTCTATATGCCTTTCTGGCACTTCTTCTCATGTCCAACTCAAATTGTTTATGGTTCAGTTCTTGGCTCAGTTATTCCACTCTTCTCTACATATTGTCCTTGAGAGAATCCATCTATTATTATGGCTTCAATTTTCACACATCTATAGTTATTTCCAAATCAATATCCTCAGTGTATTTTCCTATCCATACACTTGCCTGCTATCTTCTATATTCAACCAATATATAAGTTACAGAGAACAAGGGAAATAAATTTGAGACATAGCTTCACTGTTATGTAGCTGTTTTTTTTTAATTTGGATTAAGTCAACTGGAAATAAGAATAATCATACCTAACCTACTCAGTAAAACAAATTGTTTTTAAGTCCAAAGGATAGTGTGTGAAAAGGTTTATAAATTCTAAGTCACTATATAAATGTAAGAATACTACTGTTGCTACTGTCTTTATGTCTTAAATTCTGTTGCTCTCATTTTCTTAAGTAATTGTTTGTCCCCCCGTAGTTATTTACTTCAAAACTGAACTTTTCCTATAAACACTGTAGCACTTAATATTTATGGGTTGAGTTGATATTAATATTGTCTTTAACCAGACTGAAAGCACCTCAAGGGCAAGGATGAAATCCTTTCTATTTACCATAATGCCCAGAACATTGTCATATATGACAAGAAATAAATACTAAACAATAAATATTTTTGAGTGATTAACTTTAAGATATTGTCAGAACAAGTCATGATTTTTTTTTATTTTATAGGTTGAAATATAATATTTAGAAAAAGTTGTGGTATTCAATAGAGTTATCCATGTTTATTTTTTGTTTCCTATGTCAATAGATACTTATTGAGAAAATGTTCTGTTTTAAACACTGTGTTAAATGATGGAGATACACAGACACATGACAATTTCTGCCATAGAACTTAAACTCTGCCCTCAGAAAATGACGATACCTATAGATTGTCTTGAAACTAGTTTTACCTGAAAATAGGAACACTCAAAATATCACATAAGTATTCCACTTTTACAAACTTTTAAAATTAATTTTATTCCTAAGAACTAGAATGGTAGGTCTTCAGAAAAGTATTTTATAAATTTTAATATTATTTAAGATGAAAATGATGACCCAAAAAAAGAATACACACAAATGGAATATTACTCAGCCATAAAATAGAATGAAATCCAATGACTTGGATGGAGCTAGAGTATATTATGCTAAGTGAAATAAGTCTGTCAGTGAAAGACAAATACCATATGATTTCACTCACATTTAGATTTTAAGAAACAAAACAAAGGAGCAAAGGAGGAAAAATTGTCAGGCAAACCAAGAGACAGACTCATAACTGTAGAGAACAGTTACCAGAGGAGAGATGAGTGGGAGAATGTGTTAAATAAGTGATGGGGATTAAGAGGTGAAGTTGTTGTGATGAATACCAGGTGTTGTATGGAAGTGTTGAGTCACTATATTGTATACCTGAAACTAATATTATACTATATGCTAACTGTCATTTAAATAAAAACTTTTTAAAAAGGATAGAGAATTTTCTTCTCTTGATAATAGTGCTCTATCAAAAACTTACAGAAAATGTCATACTTTCCCATTAGGTCAAGACACATTAAGATCAAGAATAAGGTTAGGATACACCAAAGATGTCTTTGACTCTTCTTTTTTGTTTCCAACCTTTGTTGGATCTGGTTGACTTGAAAAAAATATCTAAAATATGACCACCTCTCATCAACTACTACCAACTTGGTCCCAGCCACTGTTTTATCTCTTCTGTAGACTACGTCACATCATGTCATTCCTGTTACGTCACTTTCGATGAGGGATGCATAGCACCTTTTGGGAGTGACTGAAATGTTCTACAACTTGATTGTGGCTATATATAGTCAGCAAGTTATCCATTTAAATGGATGCAGTTTATTGAAAATCAATATAATTAATAAAGATTATGTTAAGGACTGACAGTGTTAAATTAAACCTAAAAGAAACAAACTAATTGCAAAAAAAAAACCCTCTAAAATTTCACCATGTCACTCAAAATAAGTGTCAGATTCTCTCAATTGCCAACAAAGTCCTAAATAATTTGACCTGCTGCTCTTTCTGATTTCATCTTATTTTCCTCAGCATCAATCTCACCTAGCCTTTTTGGCCATCTTGTAGTTCCTAGAACATTCCAGGAATATTATTTAGGTCCTTGCACTGATATATCACTCTAACTAGAATAGTATTTACTTAGATCTGCCCATGGGTAATTCTCTCCTTCAAATATTTGCTCAAATGTTAATTTTTCAAGGAAGTTAATACAACCACTGTATTTAAAATTGCAGCAAACCACCGTCCCCCCACTCCAATCCTTAACTCATCTTTTTTTCCATAGATTTTACTACCTTCAATTATGTAATTTATTATGTTTATTGTGTATATCCTCTGGTAAAATGTAATCTCTGTGAGGGCAAAACTCTTTGTTTTGTTTACTAATATATCCCAAATTCCGAAAAGAGTGGGTTGCACTCAATATTTATTGAATAAGTAATTAGTATGACTTTTTTTTTTTTAGAAAACTAGCAAGAACTGAATTTAAAAAAATGCTGGGAAGTTTAAAAAATCCAGATAACACTGGATAGCGTAATTTTTAGTGTGCCCAGTTCATTCATTCATTCATTCATTCATAAAGAGTGAAAAAACTGTCTGCCAAAAATCTACCTATCAAGGTGATATTTGACCTGGATCATGCAAGATAAGAAATATTTGAAAGACAAAGACAGTGGGGAAGTTTCTATCCAAGAATACCCAACTAGTTAATAGGAGAGCTACTCTATGAAATTGTATCATTACATACAAAAATAACAGTATGGTATTGAAAGATGATATTTACTGAAGCAAAACACAGACTTTCCAGGCCCAATTCAAAGTGAATGGTGAGAGGGACACAGGGGTGGCAACTGATATAGTAACCATAATGAAAGTCTAAGGAGCATAAAAACAGCGGAAAGTTTGATGCTTCTACATAAGTATTTTTATTTTTTTAATTCTAAACTATAAATTGAATGGAAAGAAGGCCTTTGTTTTTTTAATGTAGTTTCAAAAGATTTTTTTTTTGCCTATTGTATAACTGTTGATATGTTGTTGCTTAGCTGTGCTTCATTCAAACATGAAACTACTCTCCTTATCTTCCCTTGCTCACCATTAGTTTTGATTTCTTCTTATTGACACTTGGATGTCAAGAACAAACTCAAATTCCAAGATCTCCATTCCTTAGACAATGTTTCATTTTCTGGAAAGTTCCAGAACTCAAAACTCTTTCCTGTAAAAAAAAAAAAATCTATCACTTATTTATTATTCCCTCAATTTTTGAAATAATTTCCTATTATGGTATTACAAGCTTAACTTTGATTACCATCTTAGTTCAAGTTGCTGTGACAAATAGCATAGACTGGGTGGTTTAGACATCACATATTTCTCACAATTTGGTAGGCTGGAAGTCCACAATTAGGGTTCAAACATGGCTGATTTCTGGTAAAGAACCTCTTCTTGGCTTTTAGACATGGCTTTCTTGATGTATTCTTGCATGACATAGAGCTCTGGTCTCTTCTTTCCCTTTTAAGGGCAACAATCCCATCATGGGGGCTCCACTCTTATGACCTCATCTCAACCTAGTTGTCCCCTAAAAGTCTCTATCTCCAAATACCATCACATTGGGGATTAGGGCATCAAAATATGAATATTAGGGAAACATAAATATTCAGTCCACAGCAGTTTATCCTTTAAGTATTAACTATAGTTTAACTGAAGCATTTAAAAAACTTAAAAGCCAAGGCACTCATGGGTGGCTCAGTCACTTAAGGGTCAGGCTCTTGGTTTCAGCTCAAAGACCTGAGATCCAGCCTTGTAGCAGACTCCAGTGTCTTCATGTACCTCTCCCTCTGCTTCTTCCACCTCTCTCTCATAAGGAAATAAAGAAGTAAAATCTTTTTAAAAATCTTGGAGCCAAAATATAAATGAATGATTTTCAAATGTTTGGATTTGAGATAATGTGAAATGCTTTAGAAAGGGGGCATATTCTAGTTCTTCTCCTAAATCACAATATATAAATGAAAGTTATCCCACCCATATTTAAGGTTTGATATAGTTAACCCTTCATCCTAATTATTTGGGAAGCATCATGATGTAGAAAAAAGTACTGAACTGTGAATCAAGAGTGTTAGTGTTAAGACATATTTCGGAGAGTAAAATATATTTATAACAAATGGCCAAGAAAATAGAAATATAATTTATACAGGAGAAAATAAGAAATAAAATTATTTAAAAAAATAATTGACCATGGTTGGGGTGCCTGGGTGGCTCAGTGGGTTAAGCCTCTGCCTTCGGCTCAGGTCATGATCTCAGGGTCCTGGGATCAAACCCCACATCAGGCTCTCTGCTTAGCAGGGAGCCTGCTTCCTCCTCTCTCTCTGCCTGCCTCTCTGCCTACTTGTGATCTCTCTCTGTCAAATAAATAAATAAAATCTTTTTTAAAAAATTGACCATGGTTAGTAATCAAAGCAACCTCATGAGATTATTTCTCATCTAATAACTAAATAAAAATAAAATTATATATACCTAAAATATATAAATACAACAAATTTTATATGTATTATATATGTAAAATATCTTACAAATATATCTTACATAGGCCTGTTGCGGCTTTAATGTTGATGGCACATTTATTCACTGCTGACTGAAAAAGATGAACAGTGTAAAATGGTACAACCTTCTTCTGGAATTATATGGAACTATGAAGGAAGAGTTCTAAATGATGCAATACTATTTTACTCAGTAATCCCAATACTTGAAATTAATTATAATAAAAATATTAGCAGAAGGAAAAACAAAATCTGGGAATAAAGACTGATTGCAATATTGTCTATAACAGAAAACCTTTGGAATTAAACTAAATGTATAAAATTAGGAAAATGGTTTAGCAAAATATAATACACATGATAGTATGCATTCACTGAAATGATAATTATAAAGCCTTGATAATTAAAGGGAAATGTTCATACCATACAGTTAAGAGACTGAAGGAGAAAAAAGTACTATGGGATCACAACTAAGCAAAAATCTGGGTATTTGTGTACAAAGATAGACAGTAATACGCAAATATGAATATCCTTACATTAGTGTGGTAGAATTTGGAATGACAATCAGCTATTTTAAATATATTCTGTGTTTTTATATTATCAATTTTAAATGTTCTAGTCCTTTAAAATAGTTGAGAGGAGAAGTGAGTTAAGGGAAATTGGAGAGGGAGATGAACCATGAGAGACTGTGGACACTGAGAAACAAACTAAGGGTTTTGGAGGGGAGGGAGGTGGGAGGTTGGATGAGCCTGGTGGTGGGTATTAAGGAGGGTATTAAGTGGGTATTCCATGGAGCACTGGGTGTGGTGCATAAGGAATGAATTCTGGAACACTGAAAAGAAATTTTAAAAAATAAATAAATAGATATTTTAGAAAAAAAGAAAATTAAAAAAATAAAAATAAGTAAAATAGTTGTGAGATCTTCGACACAAATGCACATTGATAGAACTTGGTTCCTCTACAAATACTAGTTGTAGGGTGAGTATTCAGTACTTCTCATTTTAAATGAACATTAGAATCACCCAGGGAAGTTGGTGAATATGCAAATTGCTGACTCCATCTCAGGCTTTGACTTGGTAAGTCTGGGGTGGGGTTCAATGACCTGAATTTTTAATAAGAAATAAAAATGATATGGAAGTTCCCTTTCACTAGTGACATTATGTGGTTTGGTGTGGTACCTCAAAAACCAGGAACTCTCTATAATTAAGATACATAAAATTTCCCTTTTCCTTTCTTTCTTTCTTTCTTTCTTTCTTTCTTTCTTTCTTTCTTTCTTTTTTTACTTTATTTCCCAGCCTGAAGCAAAGTGGATTCATAAGCTGCTTTAAAAAAAACCTGAGAAATTGGTTTCACAGAATGGCCTTACCACAGTAAATACTGGCTACTCTCAAGTGAACATTTCTACTGCTGTGGAACTGTAATAATAAAAGCAAGTCTTTCATGAGTCCCAGGATCTGATTTTTTTCATGTAATTTATAGAGGTGATTTTGGAGATATAGGCTTTATGTATTAAGTGTTTGAACTACTCAAGCCAAATTGCTGTAGTGTTTTACTCCATGTTCTGAAAATTAATTTGGAAACCATTTCTGTGTTTACGTTAAAACTTAACAATCTTCCTTTGGATACCTTATCATGTTTTGTTTTATCTATCTTTTATTTAGCATTAAGAAGTAAACAAAGAATGGAGGGAAGGAACCAGATCTTTAACACCCTTTAAAGAAATAGAGAGCTATATGTAGAGTAAGCCCCACTTCCTTCATAAATATACAAACCCCTAAATGTAATAATTTACTTTTAAACACTTTTTTCTTTACTTTATCACTTTACTTAATGATTAGCTACAAGTTACCCTGAATGAATAATACATATTTGTCAATCATTTTACATTTTCCAGGAATATGCTTGTCACATTGAGTCCTGAGAGCAGGAAAGGGGTATAGACAGAAAGAAATGATAGGTTAGATAGAGAAACAGATAGAGAAATAGATGATAGGTAGATACATTAGATAGATTGATAGATGATAGGTGATAGATGATAGATAGATAGATGTCTTAGTCTGTGTTCAGACTAATATAACAAAAATACCATAAACTGAGTAGTGCATAAACAACAAAAATTTATTTCTCACAATTCTGGAGGCTAAGTAGTCTGAGATCAAGGCACCAGAAAGTTAAGAGTCTAGTGAGAGCCCACTTTCTGATTCATAGACCTCCAACACGTAGTTGAAGGGGACTAGGGAATTCTTGGTCCTCTTTTATAAAAGCACTAATTCCATTTGTGAGGACTCTAATCTCCCAAAATCCCCCAAAGGCCCTATATTTGGGGATATTGGGCTCCACCCTAATACCATCACCTTGGGGATTAGGATTTTAACATATGAATTTTGGGAAAACACAAACATCCAATCCATTGTAATGATAAATATACAGATAGAGTTATAGAGAGATAAAAATATGAAGACCTTCTTCATTGGATCCAGTCTGCTTTCTGTCTTTTGTTATAATCTTGACTTCCATTTATTCAGATTTCAGATCTAATTCTTAAAGTGGTGTCATTTTTCTAACCCATTTGATAATCTTACACATGTCCTAAGTGACACATAAAAAGTTTTTTATTGCAACACTGTAAATAGGAAAAGTTTAAAAACAATCCAATTATTTGTCCATAAGTGATTGGTTGAATATATAACAATACTTTGCAGTGGATTGACATGTGAATATGAAAGGAATAAGGAAGCACTCTGTGTAGTGGGATGGAAAGATCTCTGACTTAAGTTTTAGTGAAAAAAAATCAAGGTGAATAAGAGAGTATATGCTGTATGAACTATGGCATTTTTTAAAAGCAGGAAAAGAAAATTTGTATGTTTGTGTGTTTGAGTGTTTAAATGTGTGAGTGTGTGTCTGTCAGTCTGTCTGTATTTACCTGTCATTGCTTAAAGAAATTCTGGAGGGAAACAAAATAAAATAACAAAAACAATTACCTGTAAATAACAAGTGATGTTGGAGAAATAAATAAAAGAGAAACAGGGGGAAAACGTAGGCCAAATAGTTATATTCAACCAGTATGCAAGGATAGATCTGTAATTACTGGTAAGATACTTCCAAAGCAGTTGGTAAATGTCAACAACACAGTTCACCCTCTGCCTAAAATGCCTGTTTTGCCTACTCCCCAAGAACACCATTGATCATCCAGGAATTAAAAGCTAGGCATAATGAAAAGTGTAAAATACTTATTAAAGGAAACTGGTGAAGACTAAAGGATAAAAGGAGAAATAGAAGGGAGGGAGAAACTTCAGATTACTGTGCGGTTCTGACCCATGTTAAAGGAGAAAGATAAAAGAAAACTGGGAAGGAATAGCCTCAGACTATGCTTGGAGAAAGTCTCAACCAGCTCAGTGAGGAGCCCTGAACAATTACTGCTCTTTAGAGGGGTCTGTGTTGTTAAGTGATGTCCTGGATTTAGTATGCCCACAGTGCTAAATTATTAGCTGGAAGCAATCCAGTGAAAGAGTAGCCCTGGCTTACACACTGATGGATCTCAAATTTATAGTAGCTTGAGGCTATCAAGCAACTATACTCCTCACAGCAGAATCCTTCTTGAAGTGAAATCTAAGCAGCAAACTCCCATGACTGTCACGATGCAGATCCACTTTTCTATCCATACTCACCCCTCCAAAGTTCCTGCAGGCTTCTCCTTAAGGTAATCTTAAAAGAAGTGGAAAAATTATAGCCTTTATCACTGCTGTTAATCTTAGGACCCCAAGTGATTGACCTCCTACACGTCCATTATTTCCCCTAGTCTTCAACTGTTGCTTCTCTAGGTCTTGCTGCCTTACCTGGTGGTATGATCTCAAACTGGATTCCTGAAGGGTCTGAGCTCCTAGTAATCATGCTCTTTTTGTACTCTATTGGGCAAGGGAGTCCAAGCGGAGTGTGGCTCCCACAGATATTCCCTTTTTCTTATATTGTGCAAAGAAATTTTACCTCTTCTTGCTCATCAGGCTAATTTACCCTTTAAAGGTGGTGACTGTTCTTCACAACAGATGACCTCTAGGCAAAAGGAGTCCAAACTTCACAACAGCTGGTCCCTAGACATAAGGGGCTCCAAGTTCCCTGGCAGCAGCCATAGCTTGTATTTCAATGAAACTGTTACTGTACCTCCAGGCAAGAATATGTCCCTTTGGTGGGGGTGGGGGAATTAGGCCTTACAACACTGCACTGGCCAGAGATAATATAACAAGAAGAACACACACCCTCAGTGAGCCATTGCAATTGATGGTGAGACCACTCCTGAGTATATCCCTTGATTTCTAAGCACATGCATTTTTCCTATTCAAGACACATTATATAGAAGTTGCATACCCTGTATCTTAAAGAATGACACTCAATTTTTCAGAGTGTTGCATCCAAAGTAATACTTTATTGTGCCTTCAGTAAGTCATTCAAGCTCTCTCTGAGCTTTATTGTGCACTATAGTGCAATATGTAATTTATCAGTGAATCTCTTGGTCAAAAATTCACTCCCACACCTCCTTTACTGTGAAGTGAATTGTCTGGTTGGATGCTGTACTCCTTCAAGGTTATCCCTGAGTGTGGCTGTAAGGTAAGTGCCATATATTTATAGCTTGAACTTACATACTGAACCAACTTATTTAGAAACCAAATTCAGACTTTTTCTCCTCATTCAAATATTCTCACATGCAAGCAGAGGGAAGGTGCAGTTACAAGTATGTCAGATGACATAGAGATCTATGTAACCTATTCATACAATTTATTTATAATCTCTGGTTATTCCTGGACTTGATCCCAGAATAACCATGTCCATTTTATGACGGATAGCTACTAGGCCTTCATGAATTTTTGATTTAGTAGATCCAACAGAATCTGGCTTATAATTAGCAGTTCTGAATTCATAATTACTTGGTGCCTCATTATATAGCATTTTGTCTCTATCATGGTCCAGTACCATGCCAAGAGCTGTCTGTTAAAAGACATGTAATTCTCACATATAGATGGCATGACCCACAGAATCCTAGGGACTTGCAGTGAGATTCTCACACTGAAACCTGCCATAAGCTCTATCTTGCACATTTCCCTACTACTGACAACTCAAAAACCATAGTGTTTTCTTCATTATGTGCCACAAGCAGCAGGGCTACTGACGTCCCAACTCGGACTTGCTGTCAAGCCCTTTTCAGATCAAGGTCCCACTGAAAGCTGTCTGCCTTTAGTGTAAACTAGTAAATCAGATGGAACACTACTCTTAGGTGTGGAATGTGTTGCTCCAGAATCCAAAGAAGCCCACCAAACATTGTATTTCTTTCTTTATAGAATAAATGCAAGATAGAGCTTTTTTTTCCCCCCTTTTCTGTAGAGGGAACAATGCCTCAGCATGTCTTTCACCAATTAGACTAAAATTTTTAGTGAAATTGGAAATTCCTGAATATTTCTAGGATTTAAATTCCATCCTCTGAAATAAGTGTGCCTTAATAAATCCTTCTACCGCATTAGTCACCTTTTTTTTTGTTATCCTGCCTGATCAGCATAATGCCATTGATTCTATGGGGTATCCAGGTTTTCCAGAATATTTGGGACTATGTTATGAGAAACAATAGGAGGTTTAACAAACTCTGAGTAAAACTGTAAATGAATATTGCTATCTGTCTCATATGAATGAAAACTCTTTTCTGTTTTTCTTTTCTGATTAAATAGAATATAATTAGTTGCCAAAATCAGAGTATTTCAGGTCTTACTAAGTTGATCTATCAATGCTATCATGTCCAGCAGAATAATTGCAAATGGGGATACCATCTGGATGAGCTTGTAGTAGTTTATATTCATTCTCCATGATTCATCCAGTTTTCTCAGTAGCCACATGGGAAAATTAAGCAGAGATATGAGTGGGACTATCATTAATATGTACATTAACTCCTTAAAAGTAGTATAAATCACCACAAAATGGCAGCAGACCTATACACAGAGACCTGGCAGGCCAGAAAGGACTGGCACAATATATTCAGAGCATTAAGCAAGAAAAATATGCAGACAAGAATACGATCCCAGCTAGGCTGTCATTGAAAAGAGGAGAGATAAAAAGTTTCCAGGACAAACAAAAACTAGAAGAATTTGCAAACACAAAACCAGTCCTACAGGAAATATTGAAAGCAGTCCTTGAAGCAAAGAGAAAGCCTAAAGGTAGTAGACCAGAAAGGAACAGAGAAATATACAGTAGCTGTCACCTTACAGACAATACATGGCACTAAATTCATATCTTTCAATAGTTACCCTGAATGCAAATGGGCTAAATGCCTCAAACGAAAGACAGAGGGTGAAACCATATGATACTTGACTCTCTCTGCTCAACTTATTTCAATCAGCATAATCTCCTCCAGTCCCACCCATGTTGATGCAAAATTTGGGTATTCCCCCTTTCTGATGGAGGCAAAATATCCCATTGTATATATGGACCATATCTCCTGTATTCATTCATCTATTGAAAGGTATCTTGTCTCTTTGCACAGCTTGGCGACTGTGGCCATTGGGAGTTGGAGAGAAGTGAGTCAGGAGAAATCAGAGGGAAAGATGAGCCATGAGAGACTGTGGACTCTGAGAAACAAAATGAGGGTTTTGGAGGGGAGGGGAGTGGGGGCAGTGAGTGAACCTGGTGGTGGGTATTAAGGAGGGCACGTATTGCATGGAGCACTGGTTGTGCTGCATAAACAATGAATCGTGGAACACTGAAAAAAATAAAATAAAATTACCAAAAAAAGACATGGGATATCAGAATGGATTAAAAAAAAAAAAAAAAAACAAGACGCATCAATATATGGTCTGCACGAAACTCATTTTAGACCCAAGGACACCTCCAGATTTAAAGTGAGGGGGTGGGGCACCTGGGTGGCTCCGTGGGTTAAGCCTCTGCCTTTGGCTCAGGTCATGATCTCAGGGTCCTGGGATCGAGCCCTGCATCGGGCTCTCTGCTCAGCAGGAAGCCTGCTTCTCCCACCCACCCCCGTGTCTGCCTGCTTCTCTGTCTACTTGTGATCTCTCTCTCTCTGTCAAATAAATAAGTAAATCTTAAAAAAAAAATAAAGTGAGGGTGTGGAAAATAATTTACCATGCTAATGGACATCAAGAAAAAGCTGGAATGGCAATCCTTATATCAGAACCCTTATATCATAAAATTAGATTTTAAGCCAAGACTATAATAAGAGATGAAGAAGAACACTATATCATAAAGGGTCTGTCCAACAAGATCTAAGAATTTTAAATATCTATGCCCTTAACATGGGAGCAGCCAATTATATAAACCAATTAATAACAAAAATCAAGGAAACACATTCATAATACAGTAATAGTAGGGAACATTAACACCCCCCCCTCACTGAAAAGGACAGAACAAATAAGCAAAAGATCGACAAGGAAATAAAGGCTTTAAATGACATACTGGCCCAGATGGACATCACAGACATATTCAGAACATTCCATCCCAAAACAACGGAATGCACATTCTTCTCTAGTGCAGATGGAAAATTCTCCAAAATAGATCACATCCTGGGTCACAAATCAGGTCTCAACCAGTACCAAAAGACTGGGGTCACTCCCTGCATATTTTCAGACCACAATGCTTTGAAACTAGAACTCAACCACAAGAGGAAATTTGGAAAGAACCAAATACGTGGAGGCTAAAGAGCATCCTACTAAAGAATAAATGGGTCAATCAGGAAATTAAAGAAGAATTGAAAAAAAATTCATGGAAACAAATGAAAATGAAAACTGTTCAAAATCATTGGGATGCAGCAAAGGCAGTCCTGAGAGGAAAGTATACAGTGATACAAGTCTTTCTCAAGAAACAAGAAAGTTCTCAAATATGCAACCTAACCCTACACCTAAAGGAGCTCGAGAAAGAAGAGCAAATAAAGCCTAAACCCAGCAGGAGAAGAGAAATAATAAATATCAGAGTAGAAATCAATGAAATAGAAACCAAATAACAGCAGAAGAGATCAATGAAACTAGGAGCTGGTTCTTTGAAAGAATTAATAAGATTGATAACCCCTTGGCCAGACTTACCAAAAAGAAAAGAGAAAGGACCCAAATTAATAAAATCATGAATGAAAGAGGAGAGATCAAAACCAGCACCAAAGAAATGCAAACAATTCTAAGAACATATTATGAGCCACTATACGCCAGTAAATTTGACATCTGGAAGAAATGGATACATTCTTAGAGCCATACAACCTACCAAAACTGAACCAGGAAGAAATAGAAAACCCGAACAGACCCATAACTGGGAGGAGATTGAAGCAGTCATCAAAAACTTCCAACAAACAAGAGCCAAGGATCAGATGGCTTCCCAGGGATATTCTACCAAACAATGAAAGAAGACTTTATACATATTCTCCTGAAACTGTTCCAAAAGATAGAAATGGAAGGAAAACTTCCAAACTCATTTTATGAGGCCAGCATGACCTTGATCCCAAAACCAGACAAAGACCCCATCAAGAAGGAGAAGTACAGACCAAAATCCTTGAAGAACACGGATGCAAAAATTCTCACCCAATATACTAGCCAATAGGATCCAACAGTACATTAAAAGGATTATTCACCACAATCATGTGGGATTTATTTCTTGGCTGCAAAGTTGGTTTAACATCTGCAAATCAATCAATGTGATACAATATATTAAAGTACCATATGATACTCTCAATAGATGCTGAAAAAGCATTTGACAAAGTATGGCATCCTTTCTTGATCAAAACTCTTCAGAGTGTAGGCATAGAGGGTTCATACATCAATATCATCAAAGCCATCTACGAAAAACCCACATCAAATATCATTCTCAATGGGGGAAAACTGAGAGCTTTTCCCCTAAGGTCAGGACCATGTCAGGGCTGTCCACTCTCACCACTGCTATTCAACATAGTACGATAAGTCCTAGCCTCAATGATCAGACAGCAAAACGAAATAAAAAGCATCCAAATCAACAAAGAAGAAGTCAAACTCTCACTCTTTGCAGATAGTCTGATACTTTATGTGGAAAACCCCAAAGACTCTACTCCAAAACTGCTAGAACTCACACAGGAATTCAGTAAAGTGTCAGGATACAAAATGAATACACAGAAATCAGTTGGATTTCTGTACACCAACAACAAGACAGAAGAAAGAGAAATTAAGGAGTGGATCCTATTTACAATTGCACCCAAAACCGTAAGATACCTAGGAATAAATCTAACCAACGAGGCAAAGAACCAGTACTCAGAAAACTATAGAGTACTCATGAAAGAAATTGAGGAAGACAAAAAGAAATGGAAAAAAGTTCCATGCTCATGAACTGGAAGAACAAATATTGTGAAAATATTTATGCTACCTAGAGCAATCTACACATTTAATGCAATCCATATCAAAATAACCAACTTTTTTTTTCAAATAAATGGAATAAAAAATCCTAAAGTTTATATGGAACCAGAAAAGACCCTGAATAGCCAGAGGAATGTTGAAAAAGCAAACCAAAGTTGGAGGCATCACAATTCCAGACATTATGCTCTGTTACAAAGCGGTAATAATCAAGACAGTATGGTACTGACACAAAAACAGACACATAGATCAATGGAACAGGATAGAGATCCCAGGAATGGACCCTCAATTCTATGGTCAACTAATCTTTCACAAAGCAGGAAAGAATGTCTAATGGAAAAAAGATAATCTCTTCAGCAAATGGTGTTTGGAAAATTGCACAGCCACATGCAGAAGAATAAAACCGGACCATTTCCTTACACCACACACAAAAATAGACTCAAAATGGATAAGACACCTCCATGTGGTACAGGAATCCATCAAAATCCTGGAGGAGAACACAGGCAGCAACCTCTTTGACCTCAGCCACAGCAACTTCTTCCTAGAAACATCACCAAAGGCAAGGGAAGGAAGGGCAAAAATGAGCGATTGGGACTTCATCAAGATTAAAATCTTTTGCACAGTAAGGGAAACAGTCAACAAAACCAAAAGACAACTGAGAGCATGAGAGTTGTATGCAAACGACATTATCAAATAAAGTTAGAATCCAACATCTATAAAGAACTTATCAAACTCAACACCCAAGGAATAAGTAATCCAACCAAGAAATGGGCAAAAGACATGAACAAGCATTCTACAAAGAAGACATCTAAATGGCCAACAGACAGAATGCTCATCATCACCCATCATCAGGGAAATACAAATCAAAACCACAATAAGATACCACCTCACACCAGTCATAATGGCTGAAATTAACCTGTCAGGAGACAACAGGTGTTTGTGAGGATGCAGAGAAAGGGGAACCCTCCTACACTGTTGGTGGGAATGCATGCTGGTGCAGCCAGTGTGAAAAACAGTATGGAGGTTCCTCAAAAAGTTGAAAATAGAGCTACCCTATGACCCAGCAATTGTACTGCTGGTTATTTACCCTAAAGATACAAATGCAGTGATTTGTAGGGGTACATGCTCCCAAATGCTTATAGTAGCAATGTCCACAATAGCCAAACTATGGAGAGTTTAGATGTCCCTCAACAGAGGAATGGGTAAAGAAGATGTGGTGTGTATATATATATATACACACCATATATATATATATATATATATATACATATATATATAAAATATACATATACATATCTATATATACATATATATATGTATCTGTATATATAGATATGTTCTATATATAGAATATGTTCTATATATATAGAACATAGAATATTCTCTATATATAGATATATATACATATAGAATATGTTCATATATATATAGATATATATAGTATTCAATTGCATGTATGCAATTGAATACTATGTAGCCATAAAAGAACCACAAAATTTTGCCATTTCCATGACGTGGATGGAAATAGAGGGTATTATGCTAAGCAAAGGAAGTCAATCAGAGAAACACAGTTATCATATGATCTCACTGACATGAGGAATTTGAGAATAAAGACAGGATCATAGGGGGAGGGAGGTAAAAATGAAACAAGATGAAACCAGAGAAGGAGTCAAACCATAATAATCTTTTAATCTCAGGAAACAAACTGAGGGTTGCTGGAGGGGAGACTGATAGGAGGGGTAGGGTGACTGGGTTATGGACATTGGGTAGGGTATGTGCTATGGGGAATGATGTGAAATGTGTAATACTGATGATTCACAGTCCTGTACCCCTAAAACAAATAATACATTATATGTTAGTAAGAAAAGCTCCTACCCTATAGACCATGGAATACATAGTGTTACTCCAATGGGCAAGTATGCAACTGGAAATGATACAATTAGAAGCAGAGGAAATGGCCAGTGGGTGAGTTTGCCATATCCATTAGACCCGTAGTAAGCTGAATCATAACCAAGACTATTACCTGTTCATATGTACTTGTTTTCTAGGGTAGCATAGCAAAGTAGCAAGTAATCAAGCTACCACAAACTGAGTGGCTTGAATTACAGAAATTTATTTTCTTCACCGTCATAGAGACTAGAAAAACAAAATCAAGATGTTGACAGACTCGTTCCTTCTGAATACTATAAAAGTAGGACTTTCCTTGGTTTGTAGATGGCTGTCTTCATATTCATATGTTATTCTCCCTCCATACATGTCTCTGTGTCCAAATTTCCCATTTTTATAAGACACATTATATTGGATTAGGATCTATCCCAATGATCTCATTTTAACTTGATTATCTCTGTAAAGACCTTCCATCCAAGGTTATATTCTGATGTACTGAAGTTTAGAATTTCAACATGTAAGTTTTCGGGACATGATTGAACCCATAGCACCTCTAAGTCTTTACTAAGGATACCATGATGGTGATGTATCAGTTCTCTGGATATCAGTTTCAAGTCAGATACTGTGTCTAATAGTCATCAAAGTATCTAGGTATTCTCCTTCCCCCAATGTACAGACACTCAAGTAAATGGCTGTAGATTCCATGAAGAAAGTACTTATTAAAATATTATTGACTCTATTCTCTATGCTGCACTCTTCATTTGTATGATGTATAACACAGATGTGTAAGTTTGCAGTTAATCTTCTTCAACTATTTTACCTATTAATGTAAATATTTTTCAAATTACATTTTAATTTCCTTTTATTCCCCAAATAAAAGTATCATATACTCCATATTTATAAATATTTTTCAATATTGGCCAAATCCTCATTTTTCAACTTTTTTTTGAATTTTAAAAAATAAAATAAAATAAAAATTTTGAGTATGCTTGGCACAATGTTACATGAGTTTGAAGGGTACAACACAGTGATTCAATAAGTTTATACATTATGCTATGCTACTACAAGTATACCTACCATCTGTCACCATACAATGCTATTACAGTATCACTGACTATATTCTTTATGCTGTACCTTTTGTTACTATGACTTATTTGTTCCATAACTGGAAGACTGTATCTCCCAATTCTCTTCACACATTTTGCCCATCCCACTCTGTTGTCCCTTCTAGCAAGCATCAGTTTTCCCTGTTTATTTATTGGCCTGATTACTGTTTCTGTTACTCATTTGTTGTTTAGATAACATATATGAGTGAAATCATATGGTATTTGTCTATCTCTAATTGACTTATTTCACTTCACACAATACTCCCTAGTTCCATACATACTGTCCCAAATGGCAAGATCTCATACTCTTTTCATGGGTGTGTAATATTTTACTATATATGTATGCATATATACCATATGTATATGTATATACCAAATCTTCCTTGTCCAATCATCTCTCCATGGATCCTTAGGTTGCTTCCACATCTTGACTATAAACAATGCTGTAATAAACAAATATTTTGCATATATATTTTTGAATTATTGTTTTTGTTTTCTTTTGGTTAAAACCTCAGCAGTAAAATTAATGGATAATATGATAGTTCTATGTTTAATTTTTTGGTGAACTTCCATGTAGTTTTCCACAGTGCCTATACCAATTTTTATTTCCACCAACAGTGTACAAGTCTCTTTTTTCTCCACAACATTGTCAATACCTGTTATTTCTTGCCCTTGTTATTTTAGCTATCCTTTTTTTTTAGATTTTATTTATTTATTTGACTGACAGAGATCACAGATAGGCAGAGAGGCAGGCAGAGAGAAAGGAAGGGAGGCAGGCTCCCTGCCGAGCACAGAGCCTGATGTGGGGCTCGATCCCAGGACTCTGGGATCATGACCTGAGCCAAAGGCAGAGGCTTTAACCCAATGAGCCACCCAGGCACCCCTATTTTAGCTATTCTAATATGTTCTCACATCTTGTTATTTTGATTTTCATTTCCTTGATGAATAGTGATGTTGAGCCTCTTTTCATGAGTCTGTTGATCATATATACGTCTTGTTTGAAAAAAATATTGATTTAGGTTCTCTGCCCATTTTTAATCAGCTTATTTGGGGGATTTTTTGGTGTTGTTTTATAACTTCTTTATATATTTTGGATATTATCCCCTTTTCAGATACGTGATTTGCAAATATTTCCTTCCATTCAGTACTATGCCTTTTTGTTTTGTTGATGATTTCATTCACCATGCAAAAGTGATTTGTTTTCATGTACTTTTGATAGTTTATTTTTGCTTTTGTTTCCCTTGCCTTAGGAGACATACCTAGAAAAAAAATGTTGCTATGACCTATGTCAGAGAAGTTATTGCCTGTATTCTCTTCTAGGATTTTTATGGTTTCAAATCTCACATTTAGGTCTTTGAACCATTTTGAGTTTATTTTTGTGTATGATGGTAGAAACTGATCCAGTTTTACTCTTTTATACATAACTCTCCAGTTTTCCCAGCAACATTCTTTGAATACACTGTCTTTTCCCCCATTTTATAATATTGTCCTTTTTGTTGAAGGTAACTATATACTTGTGTTTAATTCTGGGATGTCTATTCTGTTCTATTTATCTATGTGTCTATTTTTGTGATGTTTTGATTACTACAGCTCTATTGTATATATTAAAATCTAGAATTGTGATACCACCAGCTTTGTTATTTCTCAAGATTGTTTTG